>NC_089876.1:42828125-43497812 GCF_040182565.1 Anser cygnoides
TCGCGTCACTGCATCCCCAGTGGTGCCAGTGCACTCTCTGGACTCACTGAAGTGCATCCCCAGTGGTGGCAGTGCACTCTCTGGACTCACTGCAGTGCATTCCCGGTGGTGCCAGTGCACTCTCTGGACTCACTGCAGTGCATCCCCATTGGTGCTAGTGCACTCTGGACTCACTGCAGTGCATCCCCAGTGGTGCCAGTGCACTCTCTGGACTCACTGCACTGCAAACCCAGTGGTGCCAGTGCACTCTCTGGACTCACTGTACTGCATCCCCAGTGGTGCCAGTGCACTCTCTAGAGTCACTGCGCTGCATCCCCAGTGGTGCCAGTGCACTCTCTGGACTCACTGTACTGCATCCCCAGTGGCGCGAAAGCACTCTCTGGACTCCCGCCACCGCATCCCCAGTGGTTCCAGTGCACTCTCTGGACTCACTGAAGTGCATTCTCAGTGGAGCCAGTGCACTCTCTGGACTCACTGCACTGCATCCACAGTGGGGCCAGTGCACTCTCTGGACTCACTGCACTGCATCCACAGTGTTGCCAGTGCACTCTCTGGACTCACTGCACTGCATCACCAGTGGAGCCAGTGCACTCTCTGGACTCACTGCACTGCATCCCAACTGGTGCCAGTGTACTCTCTGGACTCACTGCAGTGCATCCCCAGTGGTGCCAGTGCACTCTCTGGACACACTGAAGTGCAATTTCAGTGGTGCCAGTGCACTCTCTGGACTCACTGGAGTGCATCACCTGTGGTGCCAGTGCACTCTCTGGACTCACTGCACTGCATCCCCAGTGGTGCCAGTGCAATCTCTGGACTCACTGCACTGCATCCCGAGTGGTGCCAGTGCACTCTATGGACTCACTGAAGTGCATTCCCAGTGGTGCCAGTGCAATCTCTGGACTCAGTGCAGTGCATCCCCAGTGGTGCCAGTGCACTCTCTGGACTCACTGAAGTGCATTATCAGTGGTGCCAGTGCACTCTCTGGACTCACTGCACTGCATCTCCAGTAGTGCCAGTGCAGTCTCTGGACTCACTGCAGTGCATCCCCAGTGGGGCCAGTGCACTCTCTGGACTCACTGCGGTGCATCCCCAGTGGTGCCAGTGCACTCTCTGGGCTCACTGCACTGCATCGCCAGTGCACTCTCTGGACTCACTGCAGGGCATCCCCGGTGGAGCCAGTGTACTCTCAGGACTCACTGCAGTGCATCCCCAGTGGTGCCAGTGCACTCTCTGGACTCACTGCACTGCATCCCCAGTGGTGCCAGTGCACTCTCTGGACTCACTGCACTGCACCCCAATGCTGCCAGTGCACTCTCTGGCGTCACTGCACTGCATCCCCCGTGGTGCAAGTGCACTCTCTGGACTCACTGGAGTGCATCACCTGTGGTGCCAGTGCACTCTCTGGACTCACTGCACTGCATCCCCAGTTTTGCCTGTGCACTCTCTGGACTCACTGCACTGCATCACCTGTGGTGCCAGTGCACTCTCTGGACTCACTGCAGCGCATCCGCAGTGGTGCCAGTGCACTCTCTAGAGTCACTGCGCTGCATCCCCAGTTGTGCCAGTGCACTCTCTGCACTCACTGCAGCGCATCCCCAGTCGTGCCAGTGCGCTCTCTGGAGTGACGGCGGTGCATCCCCAGTGGTGCCAGTGCACTCTCTGGACTCACTGCAGGGCATCCCCAGTGGTGCCAGTGCACTCTCTGGACTCACTGCAGTGCATCCCCAGTGGTGCCAGTGCACTCTCTTGACTCACTGCACTGAAGCCCCAGTGGTGCCAGTGCACTCTCTGGACTCACTGCACTGCATCCCCAGTGGTGCCAGTGCACTCTCTGGACTCACTGCACTGCATCCCCAGTGGTGCCAGTGCACTCTCTGGAGTGACTGCAGTGCATCCCCAGTGGTGCCAGTGCACTCTCTGGACTCACTGCACTGCACCCCAATGCTGCCAGTGCACTCTCTGGCGTCACTGCACTGCATCCCCCGTGGTGCAAGTGCACTCTCTGGACTCACTGCACTGCATCACCTGTGGTGCCAGTGCACTCTCTGGACTCACTGCACCGCATCCGCAGTGGTGCCAGTGCACTTTCTAGAGTCACTGCGCTGCATCCCCAGTTGTGCCAGTGCACTCTCTGCACTCACTGCAGCGCATCCCCAGTCGTGCCAGTGCGCTCTCTGGAGTGACGGCGGTGCATCCCCAGTGGTGCCAGTGCACTCTCTGGACTCGCGTCACTGCATCCCCAGTGGTGCCAGTGCACTCTCTGGACTCGCGTCACTGCATCCCCAGTGGTGCCAGTGCACTCTCTGGACTCACTGAAGTGCATCCCCAGTGGTGGCAGTGCACTCTCTGGACTCACTGCAGTGCATTCCCGGTGGTGCCAGTGCACTCTCTGGACTCACTGCAGTGCATCCCCAGTGGTGCTAGTGCACTCTGGACTCACTGCAGTGCATCCCCAGTGGTGCCAGTGCACTCTCTGGACTCACTGCACTGCAAACCCAGTGGTGCCAGTGCACTCTCTGGACTCACTGTACTGCATCCCCAGTGGTGCCAGTGCACTCTCTAGAGTCACTGCGCTGCATCCCCAGTGGTGCCAGTGCACTCTCTGGACTCACTGTACTGCATCCCCAGTGGTGCGAAAGCACTCTCTGGACTCCCGCCACCGCATCCCCAGTGGTTCCAGTGCACTCTCTGGACTCACTGAAGTGCATTCTCAGTGGAGCCAGTGCACTCTCTGGACTCACTGCACTGCATCCACAGTGGGGCCAGTGCACTCTCTGGACTCACTGCACTGCATCCACAGTGGTGCCAGTGCACTCTCTGGACTCACTGCACTGCATCACCTGTGGAGCCAGTGCACTCTCTGGACTCACTGCACTGCATCCCAACTGGTGCCAGTGTACTCTCTGGACTCACTGCAGTGCATCCCCAGTGGTGCCAGTGCACTCTCTGGACACACTGAAGTGCATTTTCAGTGGTGCCAGTGCACTCTCTGGACTCACTGGAGTGCATCACCTGTGGTGCCAGTGCACTCTCTGGACTCACTGCACTGCATCCCCATTGCTGCCAGTGCACTCTCTGGACTCACTGCACTGCATCCCCAGTGGTGCCAGTGCACTCTCTGGACTCACTGAAGTGCATTCTCAGTGGAGCCAGTGCACTCTCTGGACTCACTGCACTGCATCCACAGTGGGGCCAGTGCACTCTCTGGACTCACTGCACTGCATCCACAGTGGTGCCAGTGCACTCTCTGGACTCACTGCACTGCATCCCCAGGGGTGCCAGTGCACTCTCTGGACTCACTGCACTGCATCCCCAGTGGAGCCAGTGCGCTCTCTGGACTCACTGCAGGGCATCCCCAGTGGTGCCAGTGCACTCTCTGGACTCACTGCACTGCATCCCCAGTCCTGCCAGTGCACACTCTTGACTCACTGCACTGCATCCCCAGTGGTGCCAGTGCACTCTGTGGACTCACTGCAGTGCATTCTCAGTGGAGTCAGTGCACTCTCTGGACTCACTGCAGTGCATCCCCAGTGGTGCCAGTACACTCACTGGACTGACTGAAGTGCATCCCCAGTGGTGTCAGTGCACTCTCTGGAGTCACTGCGCTGCATCCCCAGTGGTGCCAGTGCACTCCCTGGACTCACTGCACTGCTACAGCCGCGGCAGCCGCTCCAGCCGCGGTAGCCCTCCAGCCGTGGCAGCCGCTGCACTCGGTAGCGGCTGGAGCGGCTGCCGCGGCTGGAGCGGCTGGAGCGGCTGCCGCGGTTGGAGCGGCTGCCGCGGATGGAGAGGCTGGCGCCGCTGGAGGGGCTGGAGCGGCTGCCGCGGCTGGAGCGTCTGGAGCGGCTGCCGCGGCTGGAGCGTCTGCCGCGGCTGGAGGGGCTACCGCGGTGTTGACTCGGCTGGAGCGGATGCCGAGGCTGGAGCGGCACTCTCTGGACTCACTGAAATGCATTCTCAGTGGTGCCAGTGCACTCTCTGGACTCACTGCTCTGCATCCCCAGTGGTGCTAGTGCACTCTGGACTCACTGCAGTGCATCCCCAGTGGTGCCATTGCACTCTCTGGACTCACTGCACTGCATCCCCAGTGGTGCCAGTGCACTCTCTGGGGTCACTGCAGTGCATCCCCAGTGGTGCCAAAGCACTCTCTGGACTCCCGGCACCGCATCCCCAGTGGTGCCAGTGCACTCTCTGGACTCGCGGCACTGCATCCGCAGTGGTGTCAGTGCAGTCTCTGCAGTCACTGTAGTGCATTCCCAGTGTTGCCATTGCACTCTCTGGACTCACAGCACTGCATGCCCAGTGGTGCCAGTGCACTCTCTGGACTCACTGCATTGCATCCCCAGTGGTGCCAGTGCACTCTCTGGACTCACTGCACTGCATCCCCAGTGGTGCCAGTACACTCTCTGGACTCACTGCACTGCATCCCCAGTGATGCCAGTGCACTCTCTTTACTCACTGCACTGCATCCCCAAGGTGCCAGTGCACTCTCTGGACTCACTTCACTGCTCCAGCCGCGGCAGCCTCTCCAGCCGCACCAGCCGCGGCATCCGCTCCAGCCTCGGCATCCGCTTCAGCCGCGTTAACCGCTCCAGCCGCGGTAGGTCCTCCAGCCGCGCCAGCCGCTCCAGCCGCGGCAGCCGCTCCAGCCGCTCCAGCCGCGGCATCCGCTCCAGCCGCTCCAGCCGCGGCAGCCGCTCCAACCGCGGCAGCCGCTCCAGCCGCGGCAGCCGCTCCAGACGCTCCAGCCGCGGCAGCCGCTCCAGCCGCTACCGAGTGGAGCGGCTGCCACGGCTGGAGGGCTACCGCGGCTGGAGCGGCTGCCGCGGCTGGAGCAGTGCAGTGAGTCCAGGGAGTGCAAAGGCACCAGTGGGGATGGAGTGCAGTGAGTCCAAAGACTTCACTGTCACCACTGGGAATGCAGTGCAGTGAGTCCAGAGAGTGCACTGGCACCACTGACGATGCAGTGAAGTGAGTGCAGAGAGTGCAATGGCACTACTGGGGATGCACTGCAGTGAGTCCAGAGAGTGCACTGGCACCACTGGGGATGCACTGCAGTGAGTCCAGACAGTGCACTGGCAGGACTGGGGATGCCCTGCAGTGAGTCCAGAGAGTGCACTGGCACCACTGGGGATGCACTACAGTGAGTCCAGGGATAGCACTGGCACCACTGGGGATGCAGTGCAGTGAGTCCAGAGAGTGCACTGGCACCACTGGGGATGCAGTGCAGTGAGTCCAGAGAGTGCACTGGCACCACTGGGGATGCACTGAAGTGAGTGCAGAGAGTGCACTGGAACCACTGGGGATGCACTGCAGTGAGTCCAGAGAGTGCACTGGCACCACTGGGAATGCACTTCAGTGAGTCCAGAGAGTGCACTGGCACCACTGGGGATGCACTGCAGTGAGTCCAGAGAGTGCACTGGCACCACTGGGGATGCACTACAGTGAGTCCAGGGATAGCACTGGCACCACTGGGGATGCAGTGCAGTGAGTCCAGAGAGTGCACTGGCACCACTGGGATGCAGTTCAGTGAGTCCAGAGAGTGCACTGGCTCCACTGAGAATGCACTTCAGTGAGTCCAGAGAGTGCACTGGCACCACTGGGGATGCACTCCAGTGAGTCCAGAGAGTGCACTTGCACCACGGGGGATGCACTGCAGTGAGTCCAGAGAGCGCACTGGCACCACTGGGGATGCACTGCAGTGAGTCCACAGAGTGCACTGGCTCCACTGGGGATGCAGTGCAGTGAGTCCAGAGAGTGCACTGGCACCACTGGGGATGCACTGCAGTGAGTCCAAAGAGTGCACTGGCACCACTGGGGCTTCAGTGCAGTGAGTCCAGAGAGTGCACTGGCACCACTGGGGATGCACTGCAGTGAGCCCAGAGAGTGCACTGGCACCACTGGGGATGCACTAGAGTGAGTCCAGAGAGTGCACTAGCGCCACTGGGGATGCAGTGCAGTGAGTCCAGAGAGTGCACTGGCACCACTGGGGATGCACTGCAGTGAGTCCAGTGAGTGCACTGGCACCACTGGGGATGCACTGCAGTGAGTCCAGAGAGTGCACTGGCACCACAGGGGATGCACTGCAGTGAGTCCAGAGAGTGCCCTAGGGATGCAATGCAGTGAGTCCACAGAGTACACTAGCACCACAGATGATGCAGTACAGTGAGTCCAGTGAGTGCACTGGCACCACTGGGGATGTAGTGCAGTGAGTCCAGAGAGTGCACTGGCACCACAGGTGATGCAGTGCAGTGAGTCCAGAGAGTGCACTGGCACCACAGGTGATGCAGTGCAGTGAGTCCAGAGAGTGGCGCTCCAGCCTCGGTTTCCGCTCCAGCCGCGTCAACCGCTCCAGCCGCGGTAGCCCCTCCAGCCGCGGCAGACGCTCTAGACGCTCCAACCGCGTCAGCCTCTCCAGCCGCGTTAGCCCCTCCAGCCGCGGCAGCCGCTCCAGCCGCGGCAGCCGCTCCAGCCGCTCCAGCCGCGGTAACCGCTCCAAACGCGGCAGGAGCTCCAGCCGCGGCAGCCGCTCCAGCCGCTCTAGCCGCGGCAGCCGCTCCAGCCGCTACCGAGTGGAGCGCCTGCCACGGCTGGAGCGGTTGCCGCGGTTTGAGCGCCTGCCGCGTTTGGAGCGGCTGCCGCAGCTTCCGCGGCTGGAGCGGCTGCCGCGGCTGGAGTAGTGCAGTGAGTCCAGAGAGTGCACTGGCACCACTGGGGATGCAGTGCAGTGAGTCCAGAGAGTGCACTGGCACCACAGGGGATGCACTGCAGTGAGTCCAGAGAGTGCCCTAGGGATGCAATGCAGTGAGTCCAGAGAGTGCACTGGCACCACTGGGGATGCAGTGCAGTGAGTGCAGAGACTGCACTGGCACCACTGGGGATGCAGTGCAGTGAGTCCAGTGAGTGTACTGGCACCACTGGGGATGCAGCGCAGTGAGTCCAGAGAGTGCACTGGCACCACTGAGAATGCACTTCAGTGTGTCCAGAGAGTGCACTGGCACCACTGGTGATGCACTGCAGTGAGTCCAGAGAGTGCACTGGCACCACTGGGGATGCAGTGCAGTGAGTCCAGAGAGAGCACTGGCACCACTGGGGATGCACTGCAGTGAGTCCAGAGAGTGCACTGGCACCACTGGGGATGCAGTGCAGTGAGTCCAGAGAGTGCATTAGCACCACTGCGGATGCATTGACGCGAGTCAAGAGAGTGCACTGGCACCACTGGGGATGCACTGCAGTCACTCCAGAGAGTGCACTGGCACCACTCGGGATGCAGTGCAGTGAGTCCAGAGAGTGCACTGGCACCACTGGGGATGCACTGCAGTGAGTCCAGAGAGTGCCCTAGGGATGCAGTGCAGTGAGTCCAGAGAGTGCACTGGCACCACTGGGGATGCAGTGCAGTGAGTCCAGTGAGTGTACTGGCACCACTGGGGATGCCCTGCAGTGAGCCCAGAGAGTGCACTGGCACCACTGGGGATGCAGTGCAGTGAGTCCAGAGAGTGCACTGGCACCACTGGGGATGCACTGAAGTGAGTGCAGAGAGTGCACTGGCACCACTGGGGATGCACTGCAGTGACTCCAGAGAGTGCACTGGCACCTCTGGGAATGCACTTCAGTGAGTCCAGAGAGTGCACTGGCACCACTGGGGATGCACTGCAGTGAGTCCAGAGAGTGCACTGGCACCACTGGGGATGCACTACAGTGAGTCCGGGGATAGCACTGGCACCACTGGGGATGCAGTGCAGTGAGTCCAGAGAGTGCACTGGCACCACTGGGATGCAGTTCAGTGAGTCCAGAGAGTGCACTGGCTCCACTGAGAATGCACTTCAGTGAGTCCAGAGAGTGCACTGGCACCACTGGGGATGCAGTGCAGTGAGTCCAGAGAGTGCACTGGCAGCACTGGGGATGCACTGCAGTGAGTCCATAGAGTGCACTGGCACCACAGGTGATGCACTCCAGTGAGTCCAGAGAGTGCACTTGCACCACGGGGGATGCACTGCAGTGAGTCCAGAGAGCGCACTGGCACCACTGGGGATGCACTGCAGTGAGTCCACAGAGTGCACTGGCACCACTGGGGATGCAGTGCAGTGAGTCCAGAGAGTGCACTGGCACCACTGGGGATGCACTGCAGTGAGCCCAGAGAGTGCACTGGCACCACTGGGGATGCACTGCAGTGAGTCCAGAGAGTGCACTAGCGCCACTGGGGATGCAGTGCAGTGAGTCCAGAGAGTGCACTGGCACCTCTGGGGATGCACTGCAGTGAGTCCAGTGAGTGCACTGGCACCACTGGTGATGCAGTGCAGTGAGTCCAGAGAGTGCACTGGCACCACAGGTGATGCAGTGCAGTGAGTCCAGAGAGTGGCGCTCCAGCCTCGGTTTCCGCTCCAGCCGCGTCAACCGCTCCAGCCGCGGTAGCCCCTCCAGCCGCGCTAGACGCTCTAGACGCTCCAACCGCGTCAGCCTCTCCAGCCGCGTTAGCCCCTCCAGCCGCGGCAGCCGCTCCAGCCGCGGCAGCCGCTCCAGCCGCTCCAGCCGCGGTAACCGCTCCAAACGCGGCAGGAGCTCCAGCCGCGGCAGGCGCTCCAGCCGCTCTAGCTGCGGCAGCCGCTCCAGCCGCTACCGAGTGGAGCGGCTGCCACGGCTGGATCGGTTGCCGCGGTTTGAGCGCCTGCCGCGTTTGGAGCGGCTGCCGCAGCTTCCGCGGCTGGAGCGGCTGCCGCGGTTGGAGAGTCTGCCGCGTATGCCGCGGAGGGAGCGGCTGCCGCGGCTGGAGCGGCTGCCGCGGCTGGAGTAGTGCAGTGAGTCCAGAGAGTGCACTGGCACCACTGGTGATGCAGTGCAGTGAGTCCAGAGAGTGCACTGGCACCACTGGGGATGCAGTGCAGTGAGTCCAGAGAGTGCACTGGCACCACGGGGGATGCAGTGAAGTGAGTGCAGAGAGTGCACTGGCACCACTGGGGCTGCAGTGCAGTGAGTCCAGAGAGTGCACTGGCTCCACTGGGGATGCAGTGAAGTGAGTGCAGAGAGTGCACTGGCACCACTGGGGCTGCAGTGCAGTGAGTCCAGAGAGTGCACTGGCTCCACTGGGGATGCAGTGCAGTGAGTCCAGAG
Source organism: Anser cygnoides (assembly GCF_040182565.1). Taxonomy (NCBI): domain Eukaryota; kingdom Metazoa; phylum Chordata; class Aves; order Anseriformes; family Anatidae; genus Anser; species Anser cygnoides. The sequence continues at coordinate 42,837,234 of NC_089876.1, forward strand.
AGTGCACTGGCACCACTGGGGATGCAGTGCAGTGAGTCCAGAGAGTGCTCTGGCACAACTGGGGATGCACTGCAGTGACTCTAGAGAGTGCACTGGCACCACTGCGGATGCGGTGCAGTGAGTCCAGAGAGTGCACTGGCACCACAGGTGATGCACTGCAGTGAGTCCAGAGAGTGCACTGGCACCACAGGTGATGCACTCCAGTGAGTCCAGAGAGTGCACTTGCACCACGGGGGATGCACTGCAGTGAGTCCAGAGAGCGCACTGGCACCACTGGGGATGCACTGCAGTGAGTCCACAGAGTGCACTGGCACCACTGGGGATGCAGTGCAGTGAGTCCAGAGAGTGCACTGGCACCACTGGGGATGCACTGCAGTGAGCCCAGAGAGTGCACTGGCACCACTGGGGATGCACTGCAGTGAGTCCAGAGAGTGCACTAGCGCCACTGGGGATGCAGTGCAGTGAGTCCAGAGAGTGCACTGGCACCACTGGGGATGCACTGCAGTGAGTCCAGTGAGTGCACTGGCACCACTGGTGATGCAGTGCAGTGAGTCCAGAGAGTGCACTGGCACCACAGGTGATGCAGTGCAGTGAGTCCAGAGAGTGGCGCTCCAGCCTCGGTTTCCGCTCCAGCCGCGTCAACCGCTCCAGCCGCGGTAGCCCCTCCAGCCGCGCTAGACGCTCTAGACGCTCCAACCGCGTCAGCCTCTCCAGCCGCGTTAGCCCCTCCAGCCGCGGCAGCCGCTCCAGCCGCGGCAGCCGCTCCAGCCGCTCCAGCCGCGGTAACCGCTCCAAACGCGGCAGGAGCTCCAGCCGCGGCAGGCGCTCCAGCCGCTCTAGCTGCGGCAGCCGCTCCAGCCGCTACCGAGTGGAGCGGCTGCCACGGCTGGAGCGGTTGCCGCGGTTTGAGCGCCTGCCGCGTTTGGAGCGGCTGCCGCAGCTTCCGCGGCTGGAGCGGCTGCCGCGGTTGGAGAGTCTGCCGCGTATGCCGCGGAGGGAGCGGCTGCCGCGGCTGGAGCGGCTGCCGCGGCTGGAGTAGTGCAGTGAGTCCAGAGAGTGCACTGGCACCACTGGTGATGCAGTGCAGTGAGTCCAGAGAGTGCACTGGCACCACTGGGGATGCAGTGCAGTGAGTCCAGAGAGTGCACTGGCACCACGGGGGATGCAGTGAAGTGAGTGCAGAGAGTGCACTGGCACCACTGGGGCTGCAGTGCAGTGAGTCCAGAGAGTGCACTGGCTCCACTGGGGATGCAGTGAAGTGAGTGCAGAGAGTGCACTGGCACCACTGGGGCTGCAGTGCAGTGAGTCCAGAGAGTGCACTGGCTCCACTGGGGATGCAGTGCAGTGAGTCCAGAGAGTGCACTGGCACCACTGGGGATGCAGTGCAGTGAGTCCAGAGAGTGCTCTGGCACAACTGGGGATGCACTGCAGTGACTCTAGAGAGTGCACTGGCACCACTGCGGATGCGGTGCAGTGAGTCCAGAGAGTGCACTGGCACCACAGGTGATGCACTGCAGTGAGTCCAGAGAGTGCACTGGCACCACAGGTGATGCACTCCAGTGAGTCCAGAGAGTGCACTTGCACCACGGGGGATGCACTGCAGTGAGTCCAGAGAGTGCACTGGCACCACTGGGGATGCACTGCAGTGAGTCCACAGAGTGCACTGGCACCACTGGGGATGCAGTGCAGTGAGTCCAGAGAGTGCACTGGCACCACTGGGGATGCACTGCAGTGAGCCCAGAGAGTGCACTGGCACCACTGGGGATGCACTGCAGTGAGTCCAGAGAGTGCACTAGCGCCACTGGGGATGCACTGCAGTGAGTCCAGAGAGTGCACTGGCACCAATGGGGATGCACTACAGTGAGTCCAGGGATAGCACTGGCACCACTGGGGATGCAGTGCAGTGAGTCCAGAGAGTGCTCTGGCATCACTGGGGATGCCCTGCAGTGAGCCCAGAGAGTGCACTGGCACCACTGGGGATGTAGTGCAGTGAGTCCAGTGAGTGCACTGGCACCACTGGCGATGCAGTGCCGCGAGTCCAGAGAGTGCACTGGCTCCACTGGGGATGCGGTGTCGGAGGTCCAGAGATTGCACTGGCACCACTGGGGATGCAGTGCAGTGAGTCCAGTGAGTGTACTGGCACCACTGTGGATGCACTGCAGTGAGTCCAGAGACTGCATTGGCACCACTTGGGATGCACTGCAGTGAGTCCAGAGAGTGCACTTGCACCACTGGGGATGCACTGCAGTGAGTCCACAGAGTGCACTGGCACCACTGGGGATGCAGTGCAGTGAGTCCAGAGAGTGCACTGGCACCAATGGGGATGCACAGCAGTGAGTCCACAGAGTGCACTGGCACCACTGGGGATGCAGCGCAATGTGTCCAGAGAGTGCACTGGCACCACTGGGGATGCACTGCAGTGAGTCCAGAGAGTGCTCTGGCACCACTGGAGATGCAGTGCAGTGAGTCCAGAGATCGCACTGGCTCCATTGGGGATGCAGTGCAGTGAGTCCAGAGAGTGCTCTGGCACCACTGGGGATGCAGTGCAGTGAGTCCAGAGAGTGCTCTGGCACCACTGGGGATGCAGTGCAGTGAGTCCAGAGAGAGCACTGGCAGCACTGGGGATGCACTGCAGTGAGTCCAGAGAGTGCACTGGCACCACTGGGGATGCAGTGCAGTGAGTCCAGAGAGTGCTCTGGCACCACTGGGGATGCAGTACAGTGAGTCCAGAGAGTGCACTGGCACCACTGGGGATGCAGTGCAGTGAGTCCAGAGAGTGCACTGGCACCACTGGGGATGCACTGCAGTGAGTCCAGAGTGCACTAGCACCACTGGGGATGCACTGCAGTGAGTCCAGAGAGTGCACTGGCACCACCGGGAATGCACTGCAGTGAGTCCAGAGAATGCACTGGCACCACTGGGGATGCACTTCAGTGAGTCCAGAGAGTGCACTGGCACCACTGGGGATGCAGTGACGCGAGTCCAGAGAGTGCACTGGCACCACTGGGGATGCACTGCGGTCACTCCAGAGAGTGCACTGGCACCACTGGGGATGCACTGCAGTGAGTCCAGAGAGTGCACTGGCACAACTGGGGATGCAGCGCAGTGACTCTAGAGAGTGCACTGGCACAACTGCGGATGCACTGCAGTGAGTCCAGAGAGTGCACTGGCACCACAGGTGATGCAGTGCAGTGAGTCCAGAGAGTGCACTGGCAGCACTGGGGATTTAGTGCAGTGAGTCCAGAGAGTGCACTGGCACCAATGGGGATGCACTACAGTGAGTCCAGAGAGTGCACTTGCACCACGGGGGATGCAGTGAAGTGAGTGCAGAGAGTGCACTGGCACCACTGGGGCTGCAGTGCAGTGAGTCCAGAGAGTGCACTGGCACCACTGGGGATGCACTGCAGTGAGTCCAGAGAGTGCACTGGCACAACTGGGGATGCAGCGCAGTGACTCTAGAGAGTGCACTGGCACCACAGGTGATGCACTCCAGTGAGTCCAGAGAGTGCACTTGCACCACGGGGGATGCAGTGCAGTGACGCCAGAGAGTGCACTGGCACCATTGGGGATGCACTGCAGTGAGTCCTGAGAGTACACTGGCTCCACCGGGGATGCCCTGCAGTGAGTCCAGAGAGTGCACTGGCAGCACTGGGGATGCAGTGCAGTGAGTCCAGAGAGTGCACTGGCACCACTGGGGATGCAGCGCAGTGAGTCCAGAGAGTGCACTGGCACCACTGGGGATGCCCTGCAGTGAGTCCAGAGAGTGCACTGGCACCACTGGGGATGCAGTGCAGTGAGTCCAGAGAGTGCACTGGCACCACTGGGGATGCACTGCAGTGAGTCCAGAGAGTGCACTGGCACCACAGAGAATGCACTTCAGTGAGTCCAGAGAGTACACTGGCACCACTGGGGATGCAGTGCAGTGAGTCCAGAGAGTGCACTGGCACCACTGGTGATGCAGTGCAGTGAGTCCAGAGAGTGCACTGGCACCACTGATGATGCAGTACAGTGAGTCCAGTGAGTGCACTGGCACAACTGGGGATGTAGTGCAGTGACTCGAGAGAGTGCTTTGGCACCACTGGGGATGCAGTGCCGCGAGTCCAGAGAGTGCACTGGCTCCACTGGGGATGCGGTGCTGGGAGTCCAGAGAGTGCTTTGGCACCAGTGGGGATGCAGTGCAGTTACTCCAGAGACTGGACTGGCACCACCGGGGATGCAGTGCAGTGAGTCCACAGAGTGCACTGGCACCACTGGGGATGCAGTGCAGTGAGTCCAGAGATTGCACTGGCACCACTGGGGATGCAGTGCTGTGACTCCAGAGAGCGCACTGGCACCATTGAGGATGCAGTGCAGTGAGTCCAGAGAGTGCACTGGCACCAGTGGGGATGCACTGCAGTGAGTCCAGTGAGTGCACTGGCACCACTGGGGATGCACTGCAGTGAGTCCAGAGAGTGCAGTGGCACCACTGGGGATGCAGTTTAGTGAGTCCAGAGAGTGCACTGGCACCACTGGGGATGCACTGCAGTGAGTCCAGTGAGTGTACTGGCACCACTGGGGATGCACTGTAGTGAGTCCAGAGAGTGCACTGGCACCACTGAGAATGCACTTCAATGAGTCCAGAGAGTACACTGGCACCACTGGTGATGCACTGCAGTGAGTCCAGAGAGTGCAGTGGCACCACTGGGGATGCACTGCAGTGAGTCCAGAGAGTGCTTTGGCACCAGTGGGGATGCACTGCAGTTACTCCAGAGAGTGCACTGGCACCACTGGGGATGCACTGCAGTGAGTCCAGAGAGTGCACTGGCACCACGGGGGATGCAGTGCAGTGAGTCCAGAGAGTGCACTGGCACCACTGGGGATGCACTGCAGTGAGTCCAGAGAGTGCACTGGCACCACTGGGGACGCAGTGCAGTGAGTCCAGAGAGTGCACTGGCACCACGGGGGATGCAGTGCAGTGAACCCAGTGAGTGCACTGGCACCACTGGGGATGCAGTGCAGTGAGTCCAGAGAGTGCACTGACACTACTGGGGATGCAGTGCAGTGAGTCCAGAGAGTGCACTGGCACCACTGGGGATGCACTGCAGTGAGTCCAGAGAGTGCACTGTCACTACTGGGGATGCAGTGCAGTGAGTCCAGAGAGTGCACTGGCACCACTGGGGATGCAGTGCAGTGAGTCCTGAGAGTGCACTGGCACCACTGGGGATGCACTGCAGTGAGTCCACAGAGCGCACTGGCAACACTGGGGATGCAGTACAGTGAGTCCACACAGTGCACTGGCACCACTGGGGATGCAGTGCAGTGAGTCCAGAGAGTGCACTGGCACCACTGGGGATGCAGTGCAGTGAGTCCAGAGAGTGCACTGGCACCACTGGTGATGCACTGCTGTGAGTCCAGAGAGTGCTCTTGAACCACAGGGGATGCAGTGCAGTGACTCAAGAGAGTGCACTGGCAGCACTGGGGATGCAGTGCAGTGAGTCCAGAGAGTGCACTGGCACCACTGGAGATGCAGTGCAGTGAGTCCAGAGAGTGCAATGGCACCAGTGCGGATGCACTGCAGTGAGTCCAGAGAGTGCACTGGCTCCACTGGGGATGCACTGCAGTGAGTCCAGAGAGTGCACTGGCACCACTGGGGATGCACTGCAGTGAGTCCAGAGAGTGTACTGGCACCACTGGGGATGCACTGAAGTGAGTCCAGAGAGTGCACTGGCACCACTGGGGATGCACTGCAGTGAGTCCACAGAGTGCACTAGCACCACTGGGGATGCAGTGCAGTGAGTCCAGAGAGTGCGCTGGAACCACTGGGGATGCAGTGCAGTGAGTCCAGAGAGTGCACTGGCACCAGTGGGGATGCACTGCAGTGAGTCCAGTGAGTGCACTGGCACCACTGGGGATGCAGTGCAGTGAGTCCAGAGAGTGCACTGGCACCACTGGGGAAGCAGTGCAGTGAGTCCAGAGAGTGCAGTGGCACCACTAGGGATGCAGTGCAGTGAGTCCAGAGAGTGCACTGGCACCAATGGGGCTGCAGTGCAGTGAGTCCAAAGAGTGCACTGGCACCACTGGGAATGCACTGCAGTGAGTCCAGAGAGTGCACTGGCACCACTGGTGATGCAGTACAGTGAGTCCAGAGAGTGCACTGGCACCACTGGGGATGCATTGCAGTGAGTCCAGAGAGTGCACTGGCACCACTGGGGATGCACTACAGTGAGTGCAGAGATTGCACTGGCACCAGTGGGGATGCACTGCAGTGAGTCCAGTGAGTGCACTGGCACCACTGGGGATGCAGTGCAGTGAGTCCAGAGAGTGCACTGGCACCACTGGGGAAGCAGTGCAGTGAGTCCAGAGAGTGCACTGGCACCACCTGTGATGCAGTGCAGTGAGTCCAGACAGTGCACTGGCACCAATGGGGCTGCAGTGCAGTGAGTCCAAAGAGTGCACTGGCACCACTGGGAATGCACTGCAGTGAGTCCAGAGAGTGCACTGGCACCACTGGGGATGCAGTGCAGTGAGTCCAGAGAGTGCACTGGCACCACTGGGGAAGCAGTGCAGTGAGTCCAGAGAGTGCAGTGGCACCACTAGGGATGCAGTGCAGTGAGTCCAGAGAGTGCACTGGCACCAATGGGGCTGCAGTGCAGTGAGTCCAAAGAGTGCACTGGCACCACTGGGGATGCAGTGCAGTGAGTCCAGAGAGTGCACTGGCACCACTGGGGAAGCAGTGCAGTGAGTCCAGAGAGTGCACTGGCACCACCTGTGATGCAGTGCAGTGAGTCCAGAGAGTGCACTGGCACCAATGGGGCTGCAGTGCAGTGAGTCCAAAGAGTGCACTGGCACCAGTGGGGATGCACTGCAGTGAGTCCAGTGAGTGCACTGGCACCACTGGGGATGCAGTGCAGTGAGTCCAGAGAGTGCACTGGCACCACTGGGGAAGCAGTGCAGTGAGTCCAGAGAGTGCAGTGGCACCACTAGGGATGCAGTGCAGTGAGTCCAGAGAGTGCACTGGCACCAATGGGGCTGCAGTGCAGTGAGTCCAAAGAGTGCACTGGCACCACTGGGAATGCACTGCAGTGAGTCCAGAGAGTGCACTGGCACCACTGGTGATGCAGTACAGTGAGTCCAGAGAGTGCACTGGCACCACTGGGGATGCATTGCAGTGAGTCCAGAGAGTGCACTGGCACCACTGGGGATGCAGTGCAGTGAGTCCAGAGAGTGCACTGGCACCAGTGGGGATGCACTGCAGTGAGTCCAGTGAGTGCACTGGCACCACTGGGGATGCAGTGCAGTGAGTCCAGAGAGTGCACTGGCACCACTGGGGAAGCAGTGCAGTGAGTCCAGAGAGTGCACTGGCACCACCTGTGATGCAGTGCAGTGAGTCCAGAGAGTGCACTGGCACCAATGGGGCTGCAGTGCAGTGAGTCCAAAGAGTGCACTGGCACCACTGGGAATGCACTGCAGTGAGTCCAGAGAGTGCACTGGCACCACTGGTGATGCAGTACAGTGAGTCCAGAGAGTGCACTGGCACCACTGGGGATGCATTGCAGTGAGTCCAGAGAGTGCACTGGCACCACTGGGGATGCACTACAGTGAGTGCAGAGATTGCACTGGCACCACTGGGGATGCAGTGCAGTGAGTCCAGAGAGTGCACTGGCACCACTGGTGATGCAGTGCATTGAGTCCAGAGAGTGCACTGGCACAACTGGGGATGCACTTCAGTGAGTCCAGAGAGTGCACTGGCACCAGTGGGGATGCAGTGCAGTGAGTCCAGAGAGTGCACTGGCACCACTGGGGATGCACTGCAGTGAGTCCAGAGAGTGCACTGGCACCACTGAGAATGCACTTCAGTGAGTCCAGAGAGTGCACTGGCACCACTGGGGATGCACTGCAGTGAGTCCAGAGAGTGCACTGGCACCACTGGGGATGTGTCCAGTGAGTCCAGTGAGTGCACTGGGAACACTGGGGATGCAGTGCAGTGAGTCCAGAGAGTGCACTGGCACCAGTGGGGATGCACTGCAGTGAGTCCAGTGAGTGCACTGGCACCACTGGGGAAGCAGTGCAGTGAGTCCAGAGAGTGCAGTGGCACCACTGGGGATGCACTGCAGTGAGTCCAGAGAGTGCACTGGCACCACTGGGGATGCAGTGCAGTGAGTCCAGAGAGTGCACTGTCACCACTGGGGATGCAGTACAGTGAGTCCAGAGAGTGCACTGGCACCACTGGGGATGCGGTGCTGGGAGTCCAGAGAGTGCTTTGGCACCAATGGGGATGCAGTGCTGGGAGTCCAGAGAGTGCACTGGCACCACTGGTGATGCAGTGCAGTGAGTCCAGAGAGTGCACTGGCACCACTGGGGATGCACTGCAGTGAGTCCACAGAGTGCACTGGCACCAGTGGGTATGCAGTACAGTGAGTCCAGAGAGTGCACTGGCACCAGTGGGGATGCACTGCAGTGAGTCCAGTGAGTGCACTGGCACCACTGGGGAAGCAGTGCAGTGAGTCCAGAGAGTGCAGTGGCACCACTGGGGATGCACTGCAGTGAGTCCAGAGAGTGCACTGGCACCACTGGGGATGCAGTGCAGTGAGTCCAGTGAGTGTACTGGCACCACTGGGGATGCACTGCAGTGAGGCCAGAGAGTGCACTGGCACCACTGAGAATGCACTTCAATGAGTCCAGAGAGTGCACTGGCACCACTGGGGATGCACTGCAGTGAGTCCAGAGAGTGCAGTGGCACCACTGGGGATGCACTGCAGTGAGTCCAGAGAGTGCTTTGGCACCAGTGGGGATGCACTGCAGTTACTCCAGAGACTGCACTGGCACCACTGGGGATGCAGTGCAGTGAGTCCAGAGAGTGCACTGGCACCAGTGGGGATGCACTGCAGTGAGTCCAGAGAGTGCACTGGCACCACTGGGGATGCACTGCAGTGAGTCCAGAGAGTGCACTGTCACCACTGGGGATGCAGTACAGTGAGTCCACAGAGTGCACTGGCACCACTGGGGATGCAGTGCAGTGAGTCCAGAGAGTGCACTGGCACCAGTGGGGATGCAGTGCAGTGAATCCAGAGAGTGCACTGGCACCACTGGGGATGCAGTGCAGTGAGTCCAGAGAGTGCACTGGCACTACTGGGGATGCAGTGCAGTGAGTCCAGAGAGTGCACTGGCACCACTGGGGATGCAGTGCAGTGAGTCCAGAGAGTGCACTGTCACTACTGGGGATGCAGTGCAGTGAGTGCAGAGAGTGCACTGGCACCACTGGGGATGCAGTGCAGTGAGTCCTGAGAGTGCACTGGCACCACTGGGGATGCACTGCAGTGAGTCCAGAGAGCGCACTGGCACCACTGGGGATGCAGTACAGTGAGTCCACACAGTGCACTAGCACCACTGGGGATGCAGTGCAGTGAGTCCAGAGAGTGCACTGGCACCACTGGGGATGCAGTGCAGTGAGTCCAGAGAGTGCACTGGCACCACTGGTGATGCACTGCTGTGAGTCCAGAGAGTGCTCTTGCACCACAGGGGATGCAGTGCAGTGACTCAAGAGAGTGCACTGGCAGCACTGGGGATGCAGTGCAGTGAGTCCAGAGAGTGCACTGGCACCACTGGAGATGCAGTGCAGTGAGTCCAGAGAGTGCAATGGCACCACTGCGGATGCAGTGCAGTCAGTCCAGTGAGTGTACTGGCACCACTGGGGATGCACTGCAGTGAGTCCAGAGAGTGCACTGGCACCACTGGGGATGCACTGCAGTGAGTCCAGAGAGTGTACTGGCACCACTGGGGATGCACTGAAGTGAGTCCAGAGAGTGCACTGGCACCACTGAGAATGCACTGCAGTGAGTCCACAGAGTGCACTAGCACCACTGGGGATGCAGTGCAGTGAGTCCAGAGAGTGCGCTGGAACCACTGGGGATTCAATGCAGTGAGTCCAGAGAGTGCACTGGCACCACTGGGGATGCAGTGCAGTGAGTCCAGAGAGTGCACTGGCACCAGTGGGGATGCACTGCAGTGAGTCCAGTGAGTACACTGGCACCACTGGGGATGCAGTGCAGTGAGTCCAGAGAGTGCACTGGCACCACTGGGGAAGCAGTGCAGTGAGTCCAGAGAGTGCAGTGGCACCACTAGGGATGCAGTGCAGTGAGTCCAGAGAGTTCACTGGCAGCACTGGGGATGCAGTGCAGTGAGTCCAGAGAGTGCACTGGCACCACTGGGGATGCAGTTCAGTGAGTCCAGAGAGTGCACTGGCACCACTGGGGATGCAGTGCAGTGAGTCCAGAGAGTGCACTGGCACCACTGAGAATGCACTTCAGTGAGTCCAGAGAGTGCACTGGCACCACTGGGGATGCAGTGCAGTGAGTCCAGAGATTGCACTGGCACCACTGGGGATGCAGTGCTGTGACTCCAGAGAGCGCACAGGCACCACTGGGGATGCAGTGCAGTGAGTCCAGAGAGTGCACTGGCACCACTGGGGATGCACTGCAGTGAGCCCAGAGAGTGCACTGGCACCACTGGGGATGCACTGCAGTGAGTCCAGTGAGTGCACTGGCACCACTAGGGAAGCAGTGCAGTGAGTCCAGAGAGTGCAGAGGCACCACTGGTGATGCAGTTTAGTGAGTCCAGAGAGTGCACTGGCACCACTGGGGATGCAGTGCAGTGAGTCCAGTGAGTGTACTGGCACCACTGGGGATGCACTGCAGTGAGTCCAGAGAGTGCACTGGCACCACTGAGAATGCACTTCAGTGAGTCCAGAGAGTGCACTGGCACCACTGGGGATGCACTGCAGTGAGTCCAGAGAGTGCACTGACACCACTGGGGATGCAGTGCTGTGACTCCAGAGAGTGCACTGGCACCACTGGGGATGCGGTGCAGTTACTCCAGAGACTGCACTGGCACCACTGGGGATGCAGTGCAGTGAGTCCAGAGAGTGCACTGGCACCACTGGGGATGCAGTGCAGTGAGTCCAGAGAGTGCACTGTCACGACTGGGGATGCAGTGCAGTGAGTCCACAGAGTGCACTGGCACCACTGGGGATGCAGTGCAGTGAGTCCAGAGAGTGCACTGGCACCACTGGGGATGCACTGCAGTGAATCCAGTGAGTGCACTGGCACCACTGGGGATACAGTGCAGTGAGTCCAGAGAGTGCAGTGGCACCACTGGGGATGCACTGCAGTGAGTCCAGAGAGTGCACTGGCACCACTGGGGATGCAGTGCAGTGAGTCCAGAGAGTGCACTGGCACCACTGGTGAAGCAGTGCAGTGAGTCCAGAGAGTGCAGTGGCACCACTAGGGATGCAGTGCAGTGAGTCCAGAGAGTTCACTGGCAGCACTGGGGATGCAGTGCAGTGAGTCCAGAGAGTGCACTGGCACCACTGGGGATGCAGTTCAGTGAGTCCAGAGAGTGCACTGGCACCACTGGGGATGCAGTGCAGTGAGTCCAGAGAGTGCACTGGCACCACTGGGGATGCAGTTCAGTGAGTCCAGAGAGTGCACTGGCACCACTGGGGATTCAGTGCAGTGAGTCCAGAGAGTGCACTGGCAGCACTGGGGATGCAGTGCAGTGAATCCAGAGAGTGCACTGGCACCACTGGAGATGCAGTGCAGTGAGTCCAGAGAGTGCAATGGCACCACTGCGGATGCAGTGCAGTCAGTCCAGTGAGTGTACTGGCACCACTGGGGATGCACTGCAGTGAGTCCAGAGAGTGCACTGGCACCACTGGGGATGCACTGCAGTGAGTCCAGAGAGTGTACTGGCACCACTGGGGATGCACTGAAGTGAGTCCAGAGAGTGCACTGGCACCACTGAGAATGCACTGCAGTGAGTCCACAGAGTGCACTAGCACCACTGGGGATGCAGTGCAGTGAGTCCAGAGAGTGCGCTGGAACCACTGGGGATTCAGTGCAGTGAGTCCAGAGAGTGCACTGGCACCACTGGGGATGCAGTGCAGTGAGTCCAGAGAGTGCACTGGCACCAGTGGGGATGCACTGCAGTGAGTCCAGTGAGTACACTGGCACCACTGGGGATGCAGTGCAGTGAGTCCAGAGAGTGCACTGGCACCACTGGGGAAGCAGTGCAGTGAGTCCAGAGAGTGCAGTGGCACCACTAGGGATGCAGTGCAGTGAGTCCAGAGAGTTCACTGGCAGCACTGGGGATGCAGTGCAGTGAGTCCAGAGAGTGCACTGGCACCACTGGGGATGCAGTTCAGTGAGTCCAGAGAGTGCACTGGCACCACTGGGGATGCAGTGCAGTGAGTCCAGAGAGTGCACTGGCACCACTGAGAATGCACTTCAGTGAGTCCAGAGAGTGCACTGGCACCACTGGGGATGCAGTGCAGTGAGTCCAGAGATTGCACTGGCACCACTGGGGATGCAGTGCTGTGACTCCAGAGAGCGCACAGGCACCACTGGGGATGCAGTGCAGTGAGTCCAGAGAGTGCACTGGCACCACTGGGGATGCACTGCAGTGAGCCCAGAGAGTGCACTGGCACCACTGGGGATGCACTGCAGTGAGTCCAGTGAGTGCACTGGCACCACTAGGGAAGCAGTGCAGTGAGTCCAGAGAGTGCAGAGGCACCACTGGTGATGCAGTTTAGTGAGTCCAGAGAGTGCACTGGCACCACTGGGGATGCAGTGCAGTGAGTCCAGTGAGTGTACTGGCACCACTGGGGATGCACTGCAGTGAGTCCAGAGAGTGCACTGGCACCACTGAGAATGCACTTCAGTGAGTCCAGAGAGTGCACTGGCACCACTGGGGATGCACTGCAGTGAGTCCAGAGAGTGCACTGACACCACTGGGGATGCAGTGCTGTGACTCCAGAGAGTGCACTGGCACCACTGGGGATGCGGTGCCGGGAGTCCAGAGAGTGCTTTGGCACCAGTGGGGATGCACTGCAGTTACTCCAGAGACTGCACTGGCACCACTGGGGATGCAGTGCAGTGAGTCCAGAGAGTGCACTGGCACCACTGGGGATGCAGTGCAGTGAGTCCAGAGAGTGCACTGTAACGACTGGGGATGCAGTGCAGTGAGTCCACAGAGTGCACTGGCACCACTGGGGATGCAGTGCAGTGAGTCCAGAGAGTGCACTGGCACCACTGGGGATGCACTGCAGTGAATCCAGTGAGTGCACTGGCACCACTGGGGATACAGTGCAGTGAGTCCAGAGAGTGCAGTGGCACCACTGGGGATGCACTGCAGTGAGTCCAGAGAGTGCACTGGCACCACTGGGGATGCATTGCAGTGAGTCCAGAGAGTGCACTGGCACCACAGATGATGCAGTACAGTGAGTCCAGTGAGTGCACTGGTACCACTGGGGATGTAGTGCAGTGACTCGAGAGAGTGCACTTGCACCACTGGGGATGCAGTTCAGTGAGTCCAGAGAGTGCACTGGCACCACTGGGGATGCACTGCAGTGAGTCCACAGAGTGCGCTGGCACCACTGGGGATGCAGTGCAGTGAGTCCAGAGAGTGCACTGGCACCACTGGTGATGCACTGCAGTGAGTCCAGAGAGTGCACTGGCACCACTGTGGATGCAGTGCAGTGAGTCCAGAGACTTCACTGGCACCACTGGGCATGCAGAGACGTGAGTGCAGAGAGTGCACTGGCACCATTGGGGATGCAGTGCAGTGAGTCCAGAGAGTGCACTGGCACCACTGGGGATGCAGTGCAGTGAGTCCAGAGAGTGCACTGGTACCACCTGTGATGCAGTGCAGTGAGTCCAGAGAGTGCACTGGCACCAATGGGGCTGCAGTGCAGTGAGTCCAAAGAGTGCACTGGCACCACTGGGAATGCACTGCAGTGAGTCCAGAGAGTGCACTGGCACCACTGGTGATGCAGTACAGTGAGTCCAGAGAGTGCACTGGCACCACTGGGGATGCAGTGCAGTGAGTCCAGAGATTGCACTGGCACCACTGGGGATGCAGTGCATTGAGACCAGAGAGTGCACTGGCACAACTGGGGATGCACTTCAGTGAGTCCAGAGAGTGCACTGACACCACTGGGGATGCAGTGCAGTGAGTCCAGAGAGTGCACTGGCACCACTGGGGATGCAGTGCAGTGAGTCCAGAGAGTGCACTGGCACCACTGGGGATGCACTGCAGTGAGTCCTGAGAGTACACTGGCTCCACCGGGGATGCCCTGCAGTGAGTCCAGAGAGTGCACTGGCGATGCAGTGCAGTGAGTCCAGAGAGTGCACTGGCACCACTGGGGATGCAGCGCAGTGAGTCCAGAGAGTGCACTGGCAGCACTGGGGATGCACTGCATTGAGTCCAAAGAGTGCACTAGCACTACTGGGGATGCAGTGCAGTGAGTCCAGAGAGTGCGCTGGAACCACTGGGGATGCAGTGCAGTGAGTCCAGAGAGTGCACTGGCACCACTGGGGATGCAGTGCAGTGACTCCAGAGAGTGCACTGGCACCACTGGGGATGCACTGCAGTGAGTCCAGTGAGTGCACTGGCACCACTGGGGATGCAGTGCAGTGAGTCCAGAGAGTGCACTGGCACCACTGGGGAAGCAGTGCAGTGAGTCCAGAGAGTGCAGTGGCACCACTGGGGATGCAGTGCAGTGAGTCCAGAGAGTGCACTGGCAGCACTGGGGATGCAGTGCAGTGAGTCCAGAGAGTGCACTGGCACCACTGGTGATGCAGTTCAGTGAGTCCAGAGAGTGCACTGGCACCACTGGGGATGCAGTGCAGTGAGTCCAGAGAGTGCACTGGCACCACTGAGAATGCAGTGCTGTGACTCCAGAGAGCGCACAGGCACCACTGGGGATGCAGTGCAGTGAGTCCAGAGAGTGCACTGGCACCACTGGGGATGCACTGCAGTGAGCCCAGAGAGTGCACTGGCACCAGTGGGGATGCACTGCAGTCAGTCCAGTGAGTGCACTGGCACCACTGGGGAAGCAGTGCAGTGAGTCCAGAGAGTGCAGTGGCACCACTGGTGATGCAGTTTAGTGAGTCCAGAGAGTGCACTGGCACCACTGGGGATACAGTGCAGTGAGTCCAGTGAGTGTACTGGCACCACTCTGGATGCACTGCAGTGAGTCCAGAGAGTGCACTGGCACCACTGAGAATGCACTTCAGTGAGTCCAGAGAGTGCACTGGCACCACTGGGGATGCACTGCAGTGAGTCCAGAGAGTGCAGTGGCACCACTGGGGATGCACTGCAGTGAGTCCAGAGAGTGCACTGGCACCACTGGGGATGCAGTGCAGTGAGTCCAGAGAGTGCACTGGCACCACTGGGGATGCAGTGCAGTGAGTCCAGAGAGTGCACTGGCACCACTGGGGATGCGGTGCTGGGAGTCCAGAGAGTGCTTTGGCACCAGTGGGGATGCAGTGCAGTTACTCCAGAGACTGCACTGGCACCACTGGGGATGCAGTGCAGTGAGTCCAGAGAGTGCACTGGCACCACTGGGGATGCAGTGCAGTGAGTCCAGAGATTGCACTGGCACCACTGGGGTTGCAGTGCTGTGACTCCAGAGAGCGCACTGGCACCACTGGGGATGCAGTGCAGTGAGTCCAGAGAGCTCACTGGCACCAGTGGGGATGCACTGCAGTGAGTCCAGTGAGTGCACTGGCACCACTGGGGATGCAGTGCAGTGAGTCCAGAGAGTGCAGTGGCACCACTGGGGATGCAGTTTAGTGAGTCCAGAGAGTGCGCTGGCACCACTGGGGATGCAGTGGAGTGAGTCCAGTGAGTGTACTGGCACCACTGGGGATGCACTGCAGTGAGTCCAGAGAGTGCACTGGCACCACTGAGAATGCACTTCAATGAGTCCAGAGAGTACACTGGCACCACTGGGGATGCAGTGCAGTGAGTCCAGAGAGTGCAGTGGCACCACTGGGGATGCACTGCAGTGAGTCCAGAGAGTGCTTTGGCACCACTGGGGATGCACTGCAGTTACTCCAGAGACTGCACTGGCACCACTGGGGATGCAGTGCAGTGAGTCCAGAGAGTGCACTGGCACCAGTGGGGATGCACTGCAGTGAGTCCAGAGAGTGCACTGGCACCACTGGGGATGCACTGCAGTGAGTCCAGAGAGTGCACTGGCACCACTGGGGATGCAGTACAGTGAGTCCACAGAGTGCACTGGCACCACTGGGGATGCAGTGCAGTGAGTCCAGAGAGTGCACTGGCACCACTGGGGATGCAGTGCAGTGAATCCAGTGAGTGCACTGGCACCACTGGGGATGCAGTGCAGTGAGTCCAGAGAGTGCACTGGCACCACTGGGGATGCAGTGCAGTGAGTCCTGAGAGTGCACTGGCACCACTGGGGATGCACTGCAGTGAGTCCAGAGAGCGCACTGGCACCACTGAGGATGCAGGACAGTGAGTCCGCACAGTGCACTAGCACCACTGGGGATGCAGTGCAGTGAGTCCAGAGAGTGCACTGGCACCACTGGGGATGCAGTGCAGTGAGTCCAGAGAGTGCACTGGCACCACTGGGGATGCACTGCAGTGAGTCCACAGAGTGCGCTGGCACCACTGGGGATGCAGTGCAGTGAGTCCAGAGAGTGCACTGGCACCACTGGTGATGCACTGCAGTGAGTCCAGAGAGTGCACTGGCACCACTGTGGATGCAGTGCAGTGAGTCCAGAGACTTCACTGGCACCACTGGGCATGCAGAGAAGTGAGTGCAGAGAGTGCACTGGCACCACTGGGGATGCAGTGCAGTGAGTCCAGAGAGTGCACTGGCACCACTGGGGATGCAGTGCAGTGAGTCCAGAGAGTGCACTGGTACCACCTGTGATGCAGTGCAGTGAGTCCAGAGAGTGCACTGGCACCAATGGGGCTGCAGTGCAGTGAGTCCAAAGAGTGCACTGGCACCACTGGGAATGCACTGCAGTGAGTCCAGAGAGTGCACTGGCACCACTGGTGATGCAGTACAGTGAGTCCAGAGAGTGCACTGGCACCACTGGGGATGCAGTGCAGTGAGTCCAGAGATTGCACTGGCACCACTGGGGATGCAGTGCATTGAGTCCAGAGAGTGCACTGGCACAACTGGGGATGCACTTCAGTGAGTCCAGAGAGTGCACTGACACCAATGGGGATGCAGTGCAGTGAGTCCAGAGAGTGCACTGGCACCACTGGGGATGCAGTGCAGTGAGTCCAGAGAGTGCACTGGCACCACTGGGGATGCACTGCAGTGAGTCCTGAGAGTACACTGGCTCCACCGGGGATGCCCTGCAGTGAGTCCAGAGAGTGCACTGGCGATGCAGTGCAGTGAGTCCAGAGAGTGCACTGGCACCACTGGGGATGCAGCGCAGTGAGTCCAGAGAGTGCACTGGCAGCACTGGGGATGCACTGCATTGAGTCCACAGAGTGCACTAGCACTACTGGGGATGCAGTGCAGTGAGTCCAGAGAGTGCGCTGGAACCACTGGGGATGCAGTGCAGTGAGTCCAGAGAGTGCACTGGCACCACTGGGGATGCAGTGCAGTGACTCCAGAGAGTGCACTGGCACCACTGGGGATGCACTGCAGTGAGTCCAGTGAGTGCACTGGCACCACTGGGGATGCAGTGCAGTGAGTCCAGAGAGTGCACTGGCACCACTGGGGAAGCAGTGCAGTGAGTCCAGAGAGTGCAGTGGCACCACTGGGGATGCAGTGCAGTGAGTCCAGAGAGTGCACTGGCAGCACTGGGGATGCAGTGCAGTGAGTCCAGAGAGTGCACTGGCACCACTGGTGATGCAGTTCAGTGAGTCCAGAGAGTTTACTGGCACCACTGGGGATGCAGTGCAGTGAGTCCAGAGAGTGCACTGGCACCACTGGTGATGCAGTTCAGTGAGTCCAGAGAGTTTACTGGCACCACTGGGGATGCACTGCAGTGAGTCCACAGAGTGCGCTGGCACCACTGGGGATGCAGTGCAGTGAGTCCAGAGAGTGCACTGGCACCACTGGTGATGCACTGCAGTGAGTCCAGAGAGTGCACTGGCACCACTGTGGATGCAGTGCAGTGAGTCCAGAGACTTCACTGGCACCACTGGGCATGCAGAGAAGTGAGTGCAGAGAGTGCACTGGCACCACTGGGGATGCAGTGCAGTGAGTCCAGAGAGTGCACTGGCACCACTGGGGATGCAGTGCAGTGAGTCCAGAGAGTGCACTGGTACCACCTGTGATGCAGTGCAGTGAGTCCAGAGAGTGCACTGGCACCAATGGGGCTGCAGTGCAGTGAGTCCAAAGAGTGCACTGGCACCACTGGGAATGCACTGCAGTGAGTCCAGAGAGTGCACTGGCACCACTGGTGATGCAGTACAGTGAGTCCAGAGAGTGCACTGGCACCACTGGGGATGCAGTGCAGTGAGTCCAGAGATTGCACTGGCACCACTGGGGATGCAGTGCATTGAGTCCAGAGAGTGCACTGGCACAACTGGGGATGCACTTCAGTGAGTCCAGAGAGTGCACTGACACCAATGGGGATGCAGTGCAGTGAGTCCAGAGAGTGCACTGGCACCACTGGGGATGCAGTGCAGTGAGTCCAGAGAGTGCACTGGCACCACTGGGGATGCACTGCAGTGAGTCCTGAGAGTACACTGGCTCCACCGGGGATGCCCTGCAGTGAGTCCAGAGAGTGCACTGGCGATGCAGTGCAGTGAGTCCAGAGAGTGCACTGGCACCACTGGGGATGCAGCGCAGTGAGTCCAGAGAGTGCACTGGCAGCACTGGGGATGCACTGCATTGAGTCCACAGAGTGCACTAGCACTACTGGGGATGCAGTGCAGTGAGTCCAGAGAGTGCGCTGGAACCACTGGGGAAGCAGTGCAGTGAGTCCAGAGAGTGCACTGGCACCACTGGGGATGCAGTGCAGTGACTCCAGAGAGTGCACTGGCACCAGTGGGGATGCACTGCAGTGAGTCCAGAGAGTGCACTGGCACCACTGGGGATGCAGTGCAGTGAGTCCAGAGAGTGCACTGGCACCACTGGGGAAGCAGTGCAGTGAGTCCAGAGAGTGCAGTGGCACCACTGGGGATGCAGTGCAGTGAGTCCAGAGAGTGCACTGGCAGCACTGGGGATGCAGTGCAGTGAGTCCAGAGAGTGCACTGGCACCACTGGTGATGCAGTTCAGTGAGTCCAGAGAGTTTACTGGCACCACTGGGGATGCAGTGCAGTGAGTCCAGAGAGTGCACTGGCACCACTGAGAATGCAGTGCTGTGACTCCAGAGAGCGCACAGGCACCACTGGGGATGCAGTGCAGTGAGTCCAGAGAGTGCACTGGCACCACTGGGGATGCACTGCAGTGAGCCCAGAGAGTGCACTGGCACCAGTGGGGATGCACTGCAGTCAGTCCAGTGAGTGCACTGGCACCACTGGGGAAGCAGTGCAGTGAGTCCAGAGAGTGCAGTGGCACCACTGGTGATGCAGTTTAGTGAGTCCAGAGAGTGCACTGGCACCACTGGGGATACAGTGCAGTGAGTCCAGTGAGTGTACTGGCACCACTGGGGATGCACTGCAGTGAGTCCAGAGAGTGCACTGGCACCACTGAGAATGCACTTCAGTGAGTCCAGAGAGTGCACTGGCACCACTGGGGATGCACTGCAGTGAGTCCAGAGAGTGCAGTGGCACCACTGGGGATGCACTGCAGTGAGTCCAGAGAGTGCAGTGGCACCACTGGGGATGCAGTGCAGTGAGTCCAGAGAGTGCACTGGCACCACTGGGGATGCAGTGCAGTGAGTCCAGAGAGTGCACTGGCACCACTGGGGATGCGGTGCTGGGAGTCCAGAGAGTGCTTTGGCACCAGTGGGGATGCAGTGCAGTTACTCCAGAGACTGCACTGGCACCACCGGGGATGCAGTGCAGTGAGTCCAGAGAGTGCACTGGCACCACTGGGGATGCAGTGCAGTGAGTCCAGAGATTGCACTGGCACCACTGGGGATGCAGTGCTGTGACTCCAGAGAGCGCACTGGCACCACTGGGGTTGCAGTGCAGTGAGTCCAGAGAGTGCACTGGCACCAGTGGGGATGCACTGCAGTGAGTCCAGTGAGTGCACTGGCACCACTGGGGATGCAGTGCAGTGAGTCCAGAGAGTGCAGTGGCACCACTGGGGATGCAGTTTAGTGAGTCCAGAGAGTGCGCTGGCACCACTGGGGATGCAGTGCAGTGAGTCCAGTGAGTGTACTGGCACCACTGGGGATGCACTGCAGTGAGTCCAGAGAGTGCACTGGCACCACTGAGAATGCACTTCAATGAGTCCAGAGAGTACACTGGCACCACTGGGGATGCAGTGCAGTGAGTCCAGAGAGTGCAGTGGCACCACTGGGGATGCACTGCAGTGAGTCCAGAGAGTGCTTTGGCACCACTGGGGATGCACTGCAGTTACTCCAGAGACTGCACTGGCACCACTGGGGATGCAGTGCAGTGAGTCCAGAGAGTGCACTGGCACCAGTGGGGATGCACTGCAGTGAGTCCAGAGAGTGCACTGGCACCACTGGGGATGCACTGCAGTGAGTCCAGAGAGTGCACTGTCACCACTGGGGATGCAGTACAGTGAGTCCACAGAGTGCACTGGCACCACTGGGGATGCAGTGCAGTGAGTCCAGAGAGTGCACTGGCACCACTGGGGATGCAGTGTAGTGAATCCAGTGAGTGCACTGGCACCACTGGGGATGCAGTGCAGTGAGTCCAGAGAGTGCACTGGCACTACTGGGGATGCAGTGCAGTGAGTCCAGAGAGTGCACTGGCACCACTGGGGATGCACTGCAGTGAGTCCAGAGAGTGCACTGTCACTACTGGGGATGCAGTGCAGTGAGTCTAGAGAGTGCACTGGCACCACTGGGGATGCAGTGCAGTGAGTCCTGAGAGTGCACTGGCACCACTGGGGATGCACTGCAGTGAGTCCAGAGAGCGCACTGGCACCACTGGGGATGCAGTACAGTGAGTCCGCACAGTGCACTAGCACCACTGGGGATGCAGTGCAGTGAGTCCAGAGAGTGCACTGGCACCACTGGGGATGCAGTGCAGTGAGTCCAGAGAGTGCACTGGCACCACTGGTGATGCACTGCTGTGAGTCCAGAGAGTGCTCTTGAACCACAGGGGATGCAGTGCAGTGACTCAAGAGAGTGCACTGGCAGCACTGGGGATGCAGTGCAGTGAGCCCAGAGAGTGCACTGGCACCAGTGGGGATGCACTGCAGTGAGCACAGAGAGTGCACTGGCACCACTGGGGATGCACTGCAGTGAGTCCAGTGAGTGCACTGGCACCACTGGGGAAGCAGTGAAGTGAGTCCAGAGAGTGCAGAGGCACCACTGGTGATGCAGTTTAGTGAGTCCAGAGAGTGCACTGGCACCACTGGGGATGCAGTGCAGTGAGTCCAGTGAGTGTACTGGCACCACTGGGGATGCACTGCAGTGAGTCCAGAGAGTGCACTGGCACCACTGAGAATGCACTTCAGTGTGTCCAGAGAGTGCACTGGCACCACTGGGGATGCACTTCAGTGAGTCCAGAGAGTGCACTGGCACCACTGGTGATGCAGTGCTGTGACTCCAGAGAGTGCACTGGCACCACTGGGGATGCAGTGCAGTGAGTCCAGAGAGTGCACTGGCACCACTGGAGATGCGGTGCCGGGAGTCCAGAGAGTGCTTTGGCACCAGTGGGGATGCACTGCAGTGAGTCCAGTGAGTGCACTGGCACCACTGGGGATGCAGTGCAGTGAGTCCAGAGAGTGCAGTGGCACCACTGGGGATGCAGTTTAGTGAGTCCAGAGAGTGCGCTGGCACCACTGGGGATGCAGTGCAGTGAGTCCAGTGAGTGTACTGGCACCACTGGGGATGCACTGCAGTGAGTCCAGAGAGTGCACTGGCACCACTGAGAATGCACTTCAATGAGTCCAGAGAGTACACTGGCACCACTGGGGATGCAGTGCAGTGAGTCCAGAGAGTGCAGTGGCACCACTGGGGATGCACTGCAGTGAGTCCAGAGAGTGCTTTGGCACCACTGGGGATGCACTGCAGTTACTCCAGAGACTGCACTGGCACCACTGGGGATGCAGTGCAGTGAGTCCAGAGAGTGCACTGGCACCAGTGGGGATGCACTGCAGTGAGTCCAGAGAGTGCACTGGCACCACTGGGGATGCACTGCAGTGAGTCCAGAGAGTGCACTGTCACCACTGGGGATGCAGTACAGTGAGTCCACAGAGTGCACTGGCACCACTGGGGATGCAGTGCAGTGAGTCCAGAGAGTGCACTGGCACCACTGGGGATGCAGTGTAGTGAATCCAGTGAGTGCACTGGCACCACTGGGGATGCAGTGCAGTGAGTCCAGAGAGTGCACTGGCACTACTGGGGATGCAGTGCAGTGAGTCCAGAGAGTGCACTGGCACCACTGGGGATGCACTGCAGTGAGTCCAGAGAGTGCACTGTCACTACTGGGGATGCAGTGCAGTGAGTCTAGAGAGTGCACTGGCACCACTGGGGATGCAGTGCAGTGAGTCCTGAGAGTGCACTGGCACCACTGGGGATGCACTGCAGTGAGTCCAGAGAGCGCACTGGCACCACTGGGGATGCAGTACAGTGAGTCCGCACAGTGCACTAGCACCACTGGGGATGCAGTGCAGTGAGTCCAGAGAGTGCACTGGCACCACTGGGGATGCAGTGCAGTGAGTCCAGAGAGTGCACTGGCACCACTGGTGATGCACTGCTGTGAGTCCAGAGAGTGCTCTTGCACCACAGGGGATGCAGTGCAGTGACTCAAGAGAGTGCACTGGCAGCACTGGGGATGCAGTGCAGTGAGCCCAGAGAGTGCACTGGCACCAGTGGGGATGCACTGCAGTGAGCACAGAGAGTGCACTGGCACCACTGGGGATGCACTGCAGTGAGTCCAGTGAGTGCACTGGCACCACTGGGGAAGCAGTGAAGTGAGTCCAGAGAGTGCAGAGGCACCACTGGTGATGCAGTTTAGTGAGTCCAGAGAGTGCACTGGCACCACTGGGGATGCAGTGCAGTGAGTCCAGTGAGTGTACTGGCATCACTGGGGATGCACTGCAGTGAGTCCAGAGAGTGCACTGGCACCACTGAGAATGCACTTCAGTGAGTCCAGAGAGTGCACTGGCACCACTGGGGATGCACTTCAGTGAGTCCAGAGAGTGCACTGGCACCACTGGTGATGCAGTGCTGTGACTCCAGAGAGTGCACTGGCACCACTGGGGATGCAGTGCAGTGAGTCCAGAGAGTGCACTGGCACCACTGGAGATGCGGTGCCGGGAGTCCAGAGAGTGCTTTGGCACCAGTGGGGATGCACTGCAGTTACTCCAGAGACTGCACTGGAACCACTGGGGATGCAGTGCAGTGAGTCCAGAGAGTGCACTGGCACCACTGGGGATGCACTGCAGTGAGTCCAGAGAGTGCACTGTCACCACTGGGGATGCAGTGCAGTGAGTCCAGAGAGTGCACTGGCACCACTGGGGATGCAGTGCAGTGAGTCCAGAGAGTGCACTGGCACCACTGGGGATGCACTGCAGTGAATCCAGTGAGTGCACTGGCACCACTGGGGATACAGTGCAGTGAGTCCAGAGAGTGCACTGGCACCACTGGGGATGCAGTGCAGTGAGTCCAGAGAGTGCACTGGCACCACTGGGGATGCATTGCAGTGAGTCCAGAGAGTGCACTGGCACCACTGGTGATGCACTGCTGTGAGTCCAGAGAGTGCTCTTGCACCACAGGGGATGTAGTGCAGTGACTCGAGAGAGTGCACTTGCACCACTGGGGATGCAGTGCAGTGAGTCCAGAGAGTGCACTGGCACCACTGGGGATGCACTGCAGTGAGTCCAGAGAGTGCACTGGCACCACTGGGGATGCAGTGCAGTGAGTCCAGAGAGTGCACTGGCACCACTGGTGATGCACTGCAGTGAGTCCAGAGATTGCACTGGCACCACTGTGGATGCAGTGCAGTGAGTCCAGAGACTTCACTGGCACCACTGGGAATGCAGAGAAGTGAGTGCAGAGAGTGCACTGGCACCACTGGGGATGCAGTGCAGTGAGTCCAGAGAGTGCACTGGCACCACCTGTGATGCAGTGCAGTGAGTCCAGAGAGTGCACTGGCACCAATGGGGCTGCAGTGCAGTGAGTCCAAAGAGTGCACTGGCACCACTGGGAATGCACTGCAGTGAGTCCAGAGAGTGCACTGGCACCACTGGTGATGCAGTACAGTGAGTCCAGAGAGTGCACTGGCACCACTGGGGATGCATTGCAGTGAGTCCAGAGAGTGCACTGGCACCACTGGGGATGCACTACAGTGAGTGCAGAGATTGCACTGGCACCACTGGGGATGCAGTGCAGTGAGTCCAGAGAGTGCACTGGCACCACTGGGGATGCAGTGCATTGAGTCCAGAGAGTGCACTGGCACAACTGGGGATGCACTTCAGTGAGTCCAGAGAGTGCACTGGCACCAGTGGGGATGCAGTGCAGTGAGTCCAGAGAGTGCACTGGCACCACTGGGGATGCACTGCAGTGAGTCCAGAGAGTACACTGGCACCACTGAGAATGCACTTCAGTGAGTCCAGAGAGTGCACTGGCACCACTGGGGATGCACTGCAGTGAGTCCAGAGAGTGCACTGGCACCACTGGGGATGTGTCCAGTGAGTCCAGTGAGTGCACTGGGAACACTGGGGATGCAGTGCAGTGAGTCCAGAGAGTACACTGGCACCAGTGGGGATGCAGTGCAGTGAGTCCAGAGAGTGCACTGGCACCACTGGGGATGCAGTGCAGTCAGTCCAGTGAGTGCACTGGCACCACTGGGGGTGCAGTACAGTGAGTCCAGAGAGTGCACTGGCACCACTGGGGATGCACTGCAGTGAGTCCAGACAGTGCACTGGCACCACTGGGGATGCCCTGCAGTGAGTCCAGAGAGTGCACTGGCACCACTGGGGATGCAGTGCAGTGAGTCCAGAGAGTGCACTGGCACCAGTGGGGATGCAGTGCAGTGAGTCCAGAGAGTGCACTGGCACCACTGGGGCTTCAGTGCAGTGAGTCCAGAGAGTGCACTGGCACCACTGGGGATGCACTGCAGTGAGTCCAGAGAGTGCACTGGCACCACTGGGGATGCAGTGCAGTGAGTCCAGAGAGTGCACTGTCACCACTGGGGATGCAGTACAGTGAGTCCAGAGAGTGCACTGGCACCACTGGGGATGCGGTGCTGGGAGTCCAGAGAGTGCTTTGGCACCAATGGGGATGCAGTGCTGGGAGTCCAGAGAGTGCACTGGCACCACTGGGCATGCAGTGCAGTGAGTCCAGAGAGTGCACTGGCACCACTGGGGATGCACTGCAGTGAGTCCACAGAGTGCACTGGCACCAGTGGGTATGCAGTACAGTGAGTCCAGAGAGTGCACTGGCACCACTGGGCATGCAGTGCAGTGAGTCCAGAGAGTGCACTGGCACCACTGGGGATGCGGTGCTGGGAGTCCAGAGAGTGCTTTGGCACCAATGGGGATGCAGTGCAGTTACTCCAGAGACTGCACTGGCACCACCGGGGATGCAGTGCAGTGAGTCCAGAGAGTGCACTGGCACCACTGGGGATGCAGTGCAGTGAGTCCAGAGATTGCACTGGCACCACTGGGGATGCAGTGCTGTGACTCGAGAGAGTGCACTGGCTCCACTGGGGATGCAGCGCAGTGAGTCCAGAGAATGCACTGGCACCACTGGGGATGCACTGCAGTGAGCCCAGAGAGTGCACTGGCACCAGTGGGGATGCACTGCAGTGAGTCCAGTGAGTGCACTGGCACCACTGGGGAAGCAGTGCAGTGAGTCCAGAGAGTGCAGTGGCACCACTGGGGATGCACTGCAGTGAGTCCAGAGAGTGCACTGGCACCACTGGGGATGCAGTGCAGTGAGTCCAGAGAGTGCACTGTCACCACTGGGGATGCAGTACAGTGAGTCCAGAGAGTGCACTGGCACCACTGGGGATGCGGTGCTGGGAGTCCAGAGAGTGCACTGGCACCACTGGGGATGCAGTGCAGTGAGTCCAGAGGCTGCACTGTCACCACTGGGGATGCAGTGCAGTGAGTCCGGTGAGTGTACTGGCACCACTGGGGATGCACTGCAGTGAGTCCAGAGAGTGCACTGGCACCACTGAGAATGCACTTCAATGAGTCCAGAGAGTGCACTGGCACCACTGGGGATGCACTGCAGTGAGTCCAGAGAGTGCAGTGGTACCACTGGGGATGCACTGCAGTGAGTCCAGAGAGTGCTTTGGCACCAGTGGGGATGCAGTGCAGTGAGTCCAGAGAGTGCACTGGCACCACTGGGGATGCAGTGCAGTGAGTCCAGAGAGTGCACTGGCACCAGTGGGGATGCACTGCAGTGAGTCCAGAGAGTGCACTGGCACCACTGGGGATGCACTGCAGTGAGTCCAGAGAGTGCACTGTCACCACTGGGGATGCAGTACAGTGAGTCCACAGAGTGCACTGGCACCACTGGGGATGCAGTGCAGTGAGTCCAGAGAGTGCACTGGCACCACTGGGGATGCAGTGCAGTGAGTCCAGAGAGTGCACTGGCACCACTGGGGATGCAGTGCAGTGAGTCCAGAGAGTGCACTGGCACTACTGGGGATGCAGTGCAGTGAGTCCAGAGAGTGCACTGGCACCACTGGGGATGCACTGCAGTGAGTCCAGAGAGTGCACTGTCACTACTGGGGATGCAGTGCAGTGAGTGCAGAGAGTGCACTGGCACCACTGGGGATGCAGTGCAGTGAGTCCAGAGAGTGCACTGGCACCACTGGGGATGCACTGCAGTGAGTCCAGAGAGCGCACTGGCAACACTGGGGATGCAGTACAGTGAGTCCACACAGTGCACTAGCACCACTGGGGATGCAGTGCAGTGAGTCCAGAGAGTGCACTGGCACCACTGGGGATGCAGTGCAGTGAGTCCAGAGAGTGCACTGGCACCACTGGTGATGCACTTCTGTGAGTCCAGAGAGTGCTCTTGCACCACAGGGGATGCAGTGCACTGACTCAAGAGAGTGCACTGGCAGCACTGGGGATGCAGTGCAGTGAGTCCAGAGAGTGCACTGGCACCACTGGAGATGCAGTGCAGTGAGTCCAGAGAGTGCAATGGCACCACTGCGGATGCAGTGCAGTCAGTCCAGTGAGTGTACTGGCACCACTGGGGATGCACTGCAGTGAGTCCAGAGAGTGCACTGGCACCACTGGGGATGCACTGCAGTGAGTCCAGAGAGTGTACTGGCACCACTGGGGATGCACTGAAGTGAGTCCAGAGAGTGCACTGGCACCACTGAGAATGCACTTCAGTGAGTCCAGAGAGTGCACTGGCACCACTGGGGATGCACTGCAGTGAGTCCACAGAGTGCACTAGCACCACTGGGGATGCAGTGCAGTGAGTCCAGAGAGTGCGCTGGAACCACTGGGGATTCAGTGCAGTGAGTCCAGAGAGTGCACTGGCACCACTGGGGATGCAGTGCAGTGAGTCCAGAGAGTGCACTGGCACCAGTGGGGATGCACTGCAGTGAGTCCAGTGAGTACACTGGCACCACTGGGGATGCAGTGCAGTGAGTCCAGAGAGTGCACTGGCACCACTGGGGAAGCAGTGCAGTGAGTCCAGAGAGTGCAGTGGCACCACTAGGGATGCAGTGCAGTGAGTCCAGAGAGTGCACTGGCAGCACTGGGGATGCAGTGCAGTGAGTCCAGAGAGTGCACTGGCACCACTGGGGATGCAGTTCAGTGAGTCCAGAGAGTGCACTGGCACCACTGGGGATGCAGTGCAGTGAGTCCAGAGAGTGCACTGGCACCACTGAGAATGCACTTCAGTGAGTCCAGAGAGTGCACTGGCACCACTGAGAATGCACTTCAGTGAGTCCAGAGAGTGCACAGGCACCACTGGGGATGCAGTGCAGTGAGTCCAGAGAGTGCACTGGCACCACTGGGGATGCACTGCAGTGAGCCCAGAGAGTGCACTGGCACCACTGGGGATGCACTGCAGTGAGTCCAGTGAGTGCACTGGCACCACTGGGGAAGCAGTGCAGTGAGTCCAGAGAGTGCAGAGGCACCACTGGTGATGCAGTTTAGTGAGTCCAGAGAGTGCACTGGCACCACTGGGGATGCAGTGCAGTGAGTCCAGTGAGTGTACTGGCACCACTGGGGATGCACTGCAGTGAGTCCAGAGAGTGCACTGGCACCACTGAGAATGCACTTCAGTGAGTCCAGAGAGTGCACTGGCACCACTGGGGATGCACTGCAGTGAGTCCAGAGAGTGCACTGACACCACTGGGGATGCAGTGCTGTGACTCCAGAGAGTGCACTGGCACCACTGGGGATGCGGTGCCGGGAGTCCAGAGAGTGCTTTGGCACCAGTGGGGATGCACTGCAGTTACTCCAGAGACTGCACTGGCACCACTGGGGATGCAGTGCAGTGAGTCCAGAGAGTGCACTGGCACCACTGGGGATGCAGTGCAGTGAGTCCAGAGAGTGCACTGTCACGACTGGGGATGCAGTGCAGTGAGTCCAGAGAGTGCACTGGCACCACTGGGGATGCAGTGCAGTGAGTCCAGAGAGTGCACTGGCACCACTGGGGATGCATTGCAGTGAGTCCAGAGAGTGCACTGGCACCACAGATGATGCAGTACAGTGAGTCCAGTGACTGCACTGGTACCACTGGGGATGTAGTGCAGTGACTCGAGAGAGTGCACTTGCACCACTGGGGATGCAGTTCAGTGAGTCCAGAGAGTGCACTGGCACCACTGGGGATGCACTGCAGTGAGTCCACAGAGTGCGCTGGCACCACTGGGGATGTAGTGCAGTGAGTCCAGAGAGTGCACTGGCACCACTGGTGATGCAGTGCAGTGAGTCCAGAGACTTCACTGGCACCACTGGGCATGCAGAGAAGTGAGTGCAGAGAGTGCACTGGCACCACTGGGGATGCAGTGCAGTGAGTCCAGAGAGTGCACTGGCACCACTGGGGATGCAGTGCAGTGAGTCCAGAGAGTGCACTGGTACCACCTGTGATGCAGTGCAGTGAGTCCAGAGAGTGCACTGGCACCAATGGGGCTGCAGTGCAGTGAGTCCAAAGAGTGCACTGGCACCACTGGGAATGCACTGCAGTGAGTCCAGAGAGTGCACTGGCACCACTGGTGATGCAGTACAGTGAGTCCAGAGAGTGCACTGGCACCACTGGGGATGCAGTGCAGTGAGTCCAGAGATTGCACTGGCAGCACTGGGGATGCAGTGCATTGAGTCCAGAGAGTGCACTGGCACAACTGGGGATGCACTTCAGTGAGTCCAGAGAGTGCACTGACACCACTGGGGATGCAGTGCAGTGAGTCCAGAGAGTGCACTGGCACCACTGGGGATGCAGTGCAGTGAGTCCAGAGAGTGCACTGGCACCACTGGGGATGCACTGCAGTGAGTCCTGAGAGTACACTGGCTCCACCGGGGATGCCCTGCAGTGAGTCCAGAGAGTGCACTGGCGATGCAGTGCAGTGAGTCCAGAGAGTGCACTGGCACCACTGGGGATGCAGCGCAGTGAGTCCAGAGAGTGCACTGGCAGCACTGGGGATGCACTGCATTGAGTCCACAGAGTGCACTAGCACTACTAGGGATGCAGTGCAGTGAGTCCAGAGAGTGCGCTGGAACCACTGGGGATGCAGTGCAGTGAGTCCAGAGAGTGCACTGGCACCACTGGGGATGCAGTGCAGTGACTCCAGAGAGTGCACTGGCACCACTGGGGATGCACTGCAGTGAGTCCAGTGAGTGCACTGGCACCACTGGGGATGCAGTGCAGTGAGTCCAGAGAGTGCACTGGCACCACTGGGGAAGCAGTGCAGTGCGTCCAGAGAGTGCAGTGGCACCACTGGGGATGCAGTGCAGTGAGTCCAGAGAGTGCACTGGCAGCACTGGGGATGCAGTGCAGTGAGTCCAGAGAGTGCACTGGCACCACTGGTGATGCAGTTCAGTGAGTCCAGAGAGTGCACTGGCACCACTGGGGATGCAGTGCAGTGAGTCCAGAGAGTGCACTGGCACCACTGAGAATGCAGTGCTGTGACTCCAGAGAGCGCACAGGCACCACTGGGGATGCAGTGCAGTGAGTCCAGAGAGTGCACTGGCACCACTGGGGATGCACTGCAGTGAGCCCAGAGAGTGCACTGGCACCAGTGGGGATGCACTGCAGTCAGTCCAGTGAGTGCACTGGCACCCCTGGGGAAGCAGTGCAGTGAGTCCAGAGAGTGCAGTGGCACCACTGGTGATGCAGTTTAGTGAGTCCAGAGAGTGCACTGGCACCACTGGGGATGCAGTGCAGTGAGTCCAGTGAGTGTACTGGCACCACTCTGGATGCACTGCAGTGAGTCCAGAGAGTGCACTGGCACCACTGAGAATGCACTTCAGTGAGTCCAGAGAGTGCACTGGCACCACTGGGGATGCACTGCAGTGAGTCCAGAGAGTGCAGTGGCACCACTGGGGATGCACTGCAGTGAGTCCAGAGAGTGCACTGGCACCACTGGGGATGCACTGCAGTGAGTCCAGAGAGTGCACTGGCACCACTGGGGATGCAGTGCAGTGAGTCCAGAGAGTGCACTGGCACCACTGGGGATGCGGTGCTGGGAGTCCAGAGAGTGCTTTGGCACCAGTGGGGATGCAGTGCAGTTACTCCAGAGACTGCACTGGCACCACCGGGGATGCAGTGCAGTGAGTCCAGAGAGTGCACTGGCACCACTGGGGATGCAGTGCAGTGAGTCCAGAGATTGCACTGGCACCACTGGGGATGCAGTGCTGTGACTCCAGAGAGCGCACTGGCACCACTGGGGATGCAGTGCAGTGAGTCCAGATAGTGCACTGGCACCAGTGGGGATGCAGTGCAGTGAGTCCAGAGAGTGCAGTGGCACCACTGGGGATGCAGTTTAGTGAGTCCAGAGAGTGCGCTGGCACCACTGCGGATGCAGTGCAGTGAGTCCAGTGAGTGTACTGGCACCACTGGGGATGCACTGCAGTGAGTCCAGAGAGTGCACTGGCACCACTGAGAATGCACTTCAATGAGTCCAGAGAGTACACTGGCACCACTGGGGATGCAGTGCAGTGAGTCCAGAGAGTGCAGTGGCACCACTGGGGATGCACTGCAGTGAGTCCAGAGAGTGCTTTGGCACCACTGGGGATGCACTGCAGTTACTCCAGAGACTGCACTGGCACCACTGGGGATGCACTGCAGTGAGTCCAGAGAGTGCACTGGCACCAGTGGGGATGCACTGCAGTGAGTCCAGAGAGTGCACTGGCACCACTGGGGATGCACTGCAGTGAGTCCAGAGAGTGCACTGTCACCACTGGGGATGCAGTACAGTGAGTCCACAGAGTGCACTGGCACCACTGGGGATGCAGTGCAGTGAGTCCAGAGAGTGCACTGGCACCACTGAGGATGCAGTGCAGTGAATCCAGTGAGTGCACTGGCACCACTGGGGATGCAGTGCAGTGAGTCCAGAGAGTGCACTGGCACTACTGGGGATGCAGTGCAGTGAGTCCAGAGAGTGCACTGGCACCACTGGGGATGCACTGCAGTGAGTCCAGAGAGTGCACTGTCACTACTGGGGATGCAGTGCAGTGAGTCCAGAGAGTGCACTGGCACCACTGGGGATGCAGTGCAGTGAGTCCTGAGAGTGCACTGGAACCACTGGGGATGCACTGCAGTGAGTCCAGAGAGCGCACTGGTACCACTGGGGATGCAGTACAGTAAGTCCACACAGTGCACTAGCACCACTGGGGATGCAGTGCAGTGAGTCCAGAGAGTGCACTGGCACCACTGGGGATGCAGTGCAGTGAGTCCAGAGAGTGCACTGGCACCACTGGTGATGCACTGCAGTGAGTCCAGAGAGTGCACTGGCACCACTGGGGATGCAGTGCAGTGAGTCCAGAGAGTGCGCTGGAACCACTGGGGATGCAGTGCAGTGAGTCCAGAGAGTGCACTGGCACCACTGGGGATGCAGTGCAGTGAGTCCAGAGAGTGCACTGGCACCAGTGGGGATGCACTGCAGTGAGTCCAGTGACTGCACTGGCACCACTGGGGATGCAGTGCAGTGAGTCCAGAGAGTGCACTGGCACCACTGGGGAAGCAGTGCAGTGAGTCCAGAGAGTGCACTGGCACCACTGGGGATGCAGTGCTGTGACTCCAGAGAGCGCACAGGCACCACTGGGGATGCACTGCAGTGAGTCCAGAGAGTGCACTGGCACCACTGGGGATGCACTGCAGTGAGCCCAGGGAGTGCACTGGCACCAGTGGGGATGCACTGCAGTGAGTCCAGTGAGTGCACTGGCACCACTGGGGAAGCAGTGCAGTGAGTCCAGAGAGTGCAGAGGCACCACTGGTGGTGCAGTTTAGTGAGTCCAGAGAGTGCACTGGCACCACTGGGGATGCACTGCAGTGAGTCCAGAGAGTGCACTGGCACCACTGGGGATGCAGTGCAGTGAGTCCAGAGAGTGCACTGGCACCACTGGGGATGCGGTGACGGGAGTCCAGAGAGTGCTTTGGCACCAGTGGGGATGCACTGCAGGTACTCGAGAGACTGCACTGGCACCACTGGGGATGCAGTGCAGTGAGTCCAGAGAGTGCACTGGCACCACTGGGGATGCACTGCAGTGAGTCCAGAGAGTGCACTGGCACCACTGGGGATGCAGTGCAGTGAGTCCACAGAGTGCACTGGCACCACTGGGGATGCAGTGCAGTGAGTCCAGAGAGTGCACTGGCACCACTGGGGATGCACTGCAGTGAATCCAGTGAGTGCACTGGCACCACTGGGGATACAGTGCAGTGAGTTCAGAGAGTGCACTGGCACCACTGGGGATGCACTGCAGTGAGTCCAGAGAGTGCACTGGCACCACTGGGGATGCATTGCAGTGAGTCCAGAGAGTGCACTGGCACCACAGATGATGCAGTACAGTGAGTCCAGTGAGCGCACTGGCACCACTGGGGATGTAGTGCAGTGACTCGAGAGAGTGCACTTGCTCCACTGGGGATGCAGTGCAGTGAGTCCAGAGAGTGCACTGGCACCACTGGGGATGCACTGCAGTGAGTCCAGAGAGTGCACTGGCACCACTGGGGATGCAGTGCAGTGAGTCCAGAGAGTGCACTGGCACCACTGGTGATGCACTGCAGTGAGTCCAGAGATTGCACTGGCACCACTGTGGATGCAGTGCAGTGAGTCCAGAGACTTCACTGGCACCACTGGGAATGCAGAGAAGTGAGTGCAGAGAGTGCACTGGCACCACTGGGGATGCAGTGCAGTGAGTCCAGAGAGTGCACTGGCACCACCTGTGATGCAGTGCAGTGAGTCCAGAGAGTGCACTGGCACCAATGGGGCTGCAGTGCAGTGAGTCCAAAGAGTGCACTGGCACCACTGGGAATGCACTGCAGTGAGTCCAGAGAGTGCACTGGCACCACTGGTGATGCAGTACAGTGAGTCCAGAGAGTGCACTGGCACCACTGGGAATGCATTGCAGTGAGTCCAGAGAGTGCACTGGCACCACTGGGGATGCACTACAGTGAGTGCAGAGATTGCACTGGCACCACTGGGGATGCAGTGCAGTGAGTCCAGAGAGTGCACTGGCACCACTGGGGATGCAGTGCATTGAGTCCAGAGAGTGCACTGGCACAACTGGGGATGCACTTCAGTGAGTCCAGAGAGTGCACTGGCACCAGTGGGGATGCAGTGCAGTGAGTCCAGAGAGTGCACTGGCACCACTGGGGATGCACTGCAGTGAGTCCAGAGAGTACACTGGCACCACTGAGAATGCACTTCAGTGAGTCCAGAGAGTGCACTGGCACCACTGGGGATGCACTGCAGTGAGTCCAGAGAGTGCACTGGCACCACTGGGGATGTGTCCAGTGACTCCAGTGAGTGCACTGGGAACACTGGGGATGCAGTGCAGTGCGTCCAGAGAGTACACTGGCACCAGTGGGGATGCAGTGCAGTGAGTCCAGAGAGTGTACTGGCACCACTGGGGATGCAGTGCAGTCAGTCCAGTGAGTGCACTGGCACCACTGGGGGTGCAGTACAGTGAGTCCAGAGAGTGCACTGGCACCACTGGGGATGCACTGCAGTGAGTCCAGACAGTGCACTGGCACCACTGGGGATGCCCTGCAGTG
Source organism: Anser cygnoides (assembly GCF_040182565.1). Classification (NCBI taxonomy): domain Eukaryota; kingdom Metazoa; phylum Chordata; class Aves; order Anseriformes; family Anatidae; genus Anser; species Anser cygnoides. The sequence goes on from NC_089876.1 coordinate 42,871,263, forward strand.
AGTCCAGAGAGTGCACTGGCACCACTGGGGATGCAGTGCAGTGAGTCCAGAGAGTGCACTGGCACCACTGGGGATGCAGTGCAGTGAGTCCAGAGAGTGCACTGGCACCACTGGGGCTTCAGTGCAGTGAGTCCAGAGAGTGCACTGGCACCACTGGGGATGCACTGCAGTGAGTCCAGAGAGTGCACTGGCACCAGTGGGGATGCAGTGCAGTGAGTCCAGAGAGTGCACTGTCACCACTGGGGATGCAGTACAGTGAGTCCAGAGAGTGCACTGGCACCACTGGGGATGCGGTGCTGGGAGTCCAGAGAGTGCTTTGGCACCAATGGGGATGCAGTGCTGGGAGTCCAGAGAGTGCACTGGCACCACTGGGCATGCAGTGCAGTGAGTCCAGAGAGTGCACTGGCACCACTGGGGATGCACTGCAGTGAGTCCACAGAGTGCACTGGCACCAGTGGGTATGCAGTACAGTGAGTCCAGAGAGTGCACTGGCACCACTGGGCATGCAGTGCAGTGAGTCCAGAGAGTGCACTGGCACCACTGGGGATGCGGTGCTGGGAGTCCAGAGAGTGCTTTGGCACCAATGGGGATGCATTGCAGTTACTCCAGAGACTGCACTGGCACCACCGGGGATGCAGTGCAGTGAGTCCAGAGAGTGAACTGGCACCACTGGGGATGGAGTGCAGTGAGTCCAGAGATTGCACTGGCACCACTGGGGATGCAGTGCTGTGACTCCAGAGAGCGCACTGGCTCCACTGGGGATGCAGTGCAGTGAGTCCAGAGAGTGCACTGGCACCACTGGGGATGCACTGCAGTGAGCCCAGAGAGTGCACTGGCACCAGTGAGGATGCACTGCAGTGAGTCCAGTGAGTGCACTGGCACCACTGGGGATGCGGTGACGGGAGTCCAGAGAGTGCTTTGGCACCAGTGGGGATGCACTGCAGTGAGTCCAGAGAGTGCACTGGCACCACTGGGGATGCAGTGCAGTGAGTCCAGTGAGTGTACTGGCACCACTGGGGATGCACTGCAGTGAGTCCAGAGAGTGCACTGGCACCACTGAGAATGCACTTCAATGAGTCCAGAGAGTGCACTGGCACCACTGGGGATGCACTGCAGTGAGTCCAGAGAGTGCAGTGGCACCACTGGGGATGCACTGCAGTGAGTCCAGAGAGTGCTTTGGCACCAGTGGGGATGCACTGCAGTGAGTCCAGAGAGTGTACTGGCACCACTGGGGATGCACTGCAGTGAGTCCAGAGAGTGCACTGTCACCACTGGGGATGCAGTACAGTGAGTCCACAGAGTGCACTGGCACCACTGGGGATGCAGTGCAGTGAGTCCAGAGAGTGCACTGGCACCACTGGGGATGCAGTGCAGTGAATCCAGTGAGTGCACTGGCACCACTGGGGATGCAGTGCAGTGAGTCCAGAGAGTGCACTGGCACTACTGGGGATGCAGTGCAGTGAGTCCAGAGAGTGCACTGGCACCACTGGGGATGCACTGCAGTGAGTCCAGAGAGTGCACTGTCACTACTGGGGATGCAGTGCAGTGAGTGCAGAGAGTGCACTGGCACCACTGGGGATGCACTGCAGTGAGTCCTGAGAGTGCACTGGCACCACTGGGGATGCACTGCAGTGAGTCCAGAGAGCGCACTGGCACCACTGGGGATGCAGCACAGTGAGTCCACACAGTGCACTAGCACCACTGGGGATGGAGTGCAGTGAGTCCAGAGAGTGCACTGGCACCACTGGGGATGCAGTGCAGTGAGTCCAGAGAGTGCACTGGCACCACTGGTGATGCACTGCTGTGAGTCCAGAGAGTGCTCTTGCACCACAGGGGATGCTGAGCAGTGACTCAAGAGAGTGCACTGGCAGCACTGGGAATGCAGTGCAGTGAGTCCAGAGAGTGCACTGGCACCACTGGAGATGCAGTGCAGTGAGTCCAGAGAGTGCAATGGCACCACTGCGGATGCACTGCAGTGAGTCCAGAGAGTGCACTAGCTCCACTGGGGATGCACTGCAGTGAGTCCAGAGAGTGCACTGGCACCACTGGGGATGCACTGCAGTGAGTCCAGAGAGTGTACTGGCACCACTGGGGATGCACTGAAGTGAGTCCAGAGAGTGCACTGGCACCACTGAGAATGCACTTCAGTGAGTCCAGAGAGTGCACTGGCACCACTGGGGATGCACTGCAGTGAGTCCACAGAGTGCACTAGCACCACTGGGGATGCAGTGCAGTGAGTCCAGAGAGTGCACTGGCACCACTGAGAATGCACTTCAGTGAGTCCAGAGAGTGCACTGGCACCACTGGGGATGCACTGCAGTGAGTCCAGAGAGTGCACTGGCACCACTGGGGATGCAGTGCTGTGACTCCAGAGAGTGCACTGGCACCACTGGGGATGCGGTGCCGGGAGTCCAGAGAGTGCTTTGGCACCAGTGGGGATGCACTGCAGTTAGTCCAGAGACTGCACTGGCACCACTGGGGATGCAGTGCAGTGAGTCCAGAGAGTGCACTGGCACCACTGGGGATGCAGTGCAGTGAGTCCAGAGAGTGCACTGTCACCACTGGGGATGCAGTGCAGTGAGTCCACAGAGTGCACTGGCACCACTGGGGATGCAGTGCAGTGAGTCCAGAGAGTGCACTGGCACCACTGGGGATGCACTGCAGTGAATCCAGTGAGTGCACTGGCACCACTGGGGATACAGTGCAGTGAGTCCAGAGAGTGCACTGGCACCACTGGGGATGCAGTGCAGTGAGTCCAGAGAGTGCACTGGCACCACTGGGGATGCATTGCAGTGAGTCCAGAGAGTGCACTGGCACCACAGATGATGCAGTACAGTGAGTCCAGTGAGTGCACTGGTACCACTGGGGATGTAGTGCAGTGACTCGAGAGAGTGAACTTGCACCACTGGGGATGCAGTGCAGTGAGTCCAGAGAGTGCACTGGCACCACTGGGGATGCAGTGCAGTGAGTCCAGAGAGTGCACTGGCACCACTGGGGATGCAGTGCAGTGAGTCCAGAGAGTGCACTGGCACCACTGGTGATGCACTGCAGTGAGTCCAGAGAGTGCACTGGCACCACTGGGGATGCAGTGCAGTGAGTCCAGAGAGTGCACTGGTACCACCTGTGATGCAGTGCAGTGAGTCCAGAGAGTGCACTGGCACCAATGGGGCTGCAGTGCAGTGAGTCCAAAGAGTGCACTGGCACCACTGGGAATGCACTGCAGTGAGTCCAGAGAGTGCACTGGCACCACTGGGGATGCACTGCAGTGAGTCCAGAGAGTGCACTGGCACCACTGGGGATGTGTCCAGTGAGTCCAGTGAGTGCACTGGCACCACTGGGGATGCAGTGCAGTGAGTCCAGAGAGTACACTGGCACCACTGGGGATGCAGTGCAGTGAGTCCAGAGAGTGCACTGGCAATACTGGGGATGCAGTGCAGTCAGTCCAGTGAGTGCACTGGCACCACTGGGGGTGCAGTACAGTGAGTCCAGAGAGTGCACTGGCACCACTGGGGATGCGGTGCCGGGAGTCCAGAGAGTGCTTTGGCACCAGTGGGGATGCACTGCAGTTACTCCAGAGACTGCACTGGCACCACTGGGGATGCAGTGCAGTGAGTCCAGAGAGTGCAATGGCACCAGTGGGGATGCACTGCAGTGAGTCCAGTGAGTGCACTGGCACCACTGGGGATGCAGTGCAGTGAGTCCAGAGAGTGCACTGGCACCACTGAGAATGCACTTCAGTGAGTCCAGAGAGTGCACTGGCACCACTGGGGATGCAGTGCAGTGAGTCCAGAGAGTGCACTGGCACCACTGGGGATGCAGTGCAGTGAATCCAGTGAGTGCACTGGCACCACTGGGGATGCAGTGCAGTGAGTCCAGAGAGTGCACTGGCACTACTGGGGATGCAGTGCAGTGAGTCCAGAGAGTGCACTGGCACCACTGGGGATGCACTGCAGTGAGTCGAGAGAGTGCACTGTCACTACTGGGGATGCAGTGCAGTGAGTGCAGAGAGTGCACTGGCACCACTGGGGATGCACTGCAGTGAGTCCTGAGAGTGCACTGGCACCACTGGGGATGCACTGCAGTGAGTCCAGAGAGCGCACTGGCACCACTGGGGATGCAGTACAGTGAGTCCACACAGTGCACTAGCACCACTGGGGATGCAGTGCAGTGAGTCCAGAGAGTGCACTGGCACCACTGGGGATGCAGTGCAGTGAGTCCAGAGAGTGCACTGGCACCACTGGTGATGCACTGCTGTGAGTCCAGAGAGTGCTCTTGCACCACAGGGGATGCAGTGCAGTGACTCAAGAGAGTGCACTGGCAGCACTGGGGATGCAGTGCAGTGAGTCCAGAGAGTGCACTGGCACCACTGGAGATGCACTGCAGTGAGTCCAGAGAGTGCAATGGCACCACTGCGGATGCACTGCAGTGAGTCCAGAGAGTGTACTGGCACCACTGGGGATGCACTGAAGTGAGTCCAGAGAGTGCACTGGCACCACTGAGAATGCACTTCAGTGAGTCCAGAGAGTGCACTGGCACCACTGGGGATGCACTGCAGTGAGTCCACAGAGTGCACTAGCACCACTGGGGATGCAGTGCAGTGAGTCCAGAGAGTGCGCTGGAACCACTGGGGATGCAGTGCAGTGAGTCCAGAGAGTGCACTGGCACCACTGGGGATGCAGTGCAGTGAGTCCAGAGAGTGCACTGGCACCAGTGGGGATGCACTGCAGTGAGTCCAGTGAGTGCACTGGCACCACTGGGGATGCACTGCAGTGAGTCCAGAGAGTGCACTGGCACCACTGGGGATGCAGTGCAGTGAGTCCAGAGAGTGCAGTGGCACCACTAGGGATGCAGTGCAGTGAGTCCACAGAGTGCATTGGCAGCACTGGGGATGCAGTGCAGTGAGTCCAGAGAGTGCACTGGCACCACTGGGGATGCACTTCAGTGAGTCCAGAGAGTGCACTGGCACCACTGGGGATGCAGTGCAGTGAGTTCAGAGAGTGCACTGGCACCACTGAGAATGCACTTCAGTGAGTCCAGAGAGTGCACTGGCACCACTGGGGATGCAGTGCAGTGAGTCCAGAGAGTGCACTGGCACCACTGGGGATGCAGTGCTGTGACTCCAGAGAGCGCACAGGCACCACTGGGGATGCAGTGCAGTGAGTCCAGAGAGTGCACTGGCACCAGTGGGGATGCACTGCAGTGAGCCCAGAGAGTGCACTGGCACCAGTGGGGATGGACTGCAGTGAGTCCAGTGAGTGCACTGGCACCACTGGGGATGCAGTGCAGTGAGTCCAGAGAGTGCACTGGCACCACTGGGGAAGAAGTGCAGTGAGTCCAGAGAGTGCAGTGGCACCACTAGGGATGCAGTGCAGTGAGTCCAAAGAATGCACTGGCACCACTGGGGATGCAGTTCAGTGAGTCCAGAGAGTGCACTGGCACCACTGGAGATGCAGTGCAGTGAGTCCAGAGAGTGCACTGGCACCACTGAGAATGCACTTCAGTGAGTCCAGAGAGTGCACTGGCACCACTGGGGATGCAGTGCAGTGAGTCCAGAGAGTGCACTGGCACCACTGGGGATGCAGTGCAGTGAATCCAGTGAGTGCACTGGCACCACTGGGGATGCAGTGCAGTGAGTCCAGAGAGTGCACTGGCACTACTGGGGATGCAGTGCAGTGAGTCCAGAGAGTGCACTGGCACCACTGGGGATGCACTGCAGTGAGTCCAGAGAGTGCACTGTCACTACTGGGGATGCAGTGCAGTGAGTCCAGAGAGTGCACTGGCACCACTGGGGATGCACTGCAGTGAGTCCTGAGAGTGCACTGGCACCACTGGGGATGCACTGCAGTGAGTCCAGAGAGCGCACTGGCACCACTGGGGATGCAGTACAGTGAGTCCACACAGTGCACTAGCACCACTGGGGATGCAGTGCAGTGAGTCCAGAGAGTGCACTGGCACCACTGGGGATGCAGTGCAGTGAGTCCAGAGAGTGCACTGGCACCACTGGTGATGCAGTGCTGTGAGTCCAGAGAGTGCTCTTGCACCACAGGGGGTGCAGTGCAGTGACTCAAGAGAGTGCACTGGCAGCACTGGGGATGCAGTGCAGTGAGTCCAGAGAGTGCACTGGCACCACTGGAGATGCACTGCAGTGAGTCCAGAGAGTGCAATGGCACCACTGCGGATGCACTGCAGTGAGTCCAGAGAGTGCACTAGCTCCACTGGGGATGCACTGCAGTGAGTCCAGAGAGTGCACTGGCACCACTGGGGATGCACTGCAGTGAGTCCAGAGAGTGTACAGGCACCACTGGGGATGCACTGAAGTGAGTCCAGAGAGTGCACTGGCACCACTGAGAATGCACTTCAGTGAGTCCAGAGAGTGCACTGGCACCACTGGGGATGCACTGCAGTGAGTCCACAGAGTGCACTAGCACCACTGGGGATGCACTGCAGTGAGTCCAGAGAGTGCGCTGGAACCACTGGGGATGCAGTGCAGTGAGTCCAGAGAGTGCACTGGCACCACTGGGGATGCAGTGCAGTGAGTCCAGAGAGTGCACTGGCACCAGTGGGGATGCACTGCAGTGAGTCCAGTGAGTGCACTGGCACCACTGGGGATGCAGTGCAGTCAGTCCAGTGAGTGCACTGGCACCACTGGGGATGCACTGCAGTGAGTCCAGAGAGTGCAGTGGCACCACTAGGGATGCAGTGCAGTGAGTCCACAGAGTGCACTGGCAGCACTGGGGATGCAGTGCAGTGAGTCCAGAGAGTGCACTGGCACCACTGGGGATGCAGTGCAGTGACTCCAGAGAGCGCACAGGCACCACTGGGGATGCAGTGCAGTGAGTCCAGAGAGTGCACTGGCACCACTGGGGATGCACTGCAGTGAGCCCAGAGAGTGCACTGGCACCAGTGGGGATGCACTGCAGTGAGTCCAGTGAGTGCAGAGGCACCACTGGTGATGCAGTTTAGTGAGTCCAGAGAGTGCACTGGCACCACTGGGGATGCACTGCAGTGAGTCCAGTGAGTGTACTGGCACCACTGGGGATGCACTGCAGTGAGTCCAGAGAGTGCACTGGCACCACTGAGAATGCACTTCAGTGAGTCCAGAGAGTGCACTGGCACCACTGGGGATGCACTTCAGTGAGTCCAGTGAGTGCACTGGCACCACTGGGGATGCAGTGCTGTGACTCCAGAGAGTGCACTGGCACCACTGGGGATGCAGTGCAGTGAGTCCAGAGAGTGCACTGGCACCACTGGGGATGCGGTGCCGGGAGTCCAGAGAGTGCTTTGGCACCAGTGGGGATGCACTGCAGTTACTCCAGAGACTGCACTGGCACCACTGGGGATGCAGTGCAGTGAGTCCAGAGAGTGCACTGGCACCACTGGGGATGCAGTGCAGTGAGTCCAGAGACTTCACTGGCACCACTGGGCATGCAGAGAAGTGAGTGCAGAGAGTGCACTGGCACCACTGGGGATGCAGTGCAGTGAGTCCAGAGAGTGCACTGGCACCACTGGGGATGCAGTGCAGTGAGTCCAGAGAGTGCACTGGTACCACCTGTGATGCAGTGCAGTGAGTCCAGAGAGTGCACTGGCACCAATGGGGCTGCAGTGCAGTGAATCCAAAGAGTGCACTGGCACCACTGGGAATGCACTGCAGTGAGTCCAGAGAGTGCACTGGCACCACTGGTGATGCAGTACAGTGAGTCCAGAGAGTTCACTGGCACCACTGGGGATGCACTGCAGTGAGTCCAGAGAGTGCACTGGCACCACTGGGGATGCACTTCAGTGAGTCCAGAGATTGCACTGGCACCACTGGGGATGCAGTGCAGTGAGTACAGAGAGTGCACTGGCACCACTGGGGAAGCAGTGCAGTGAGTCCAGAGAGTGCACTGGCACAACTGGGGATGCACTTCAGTGAGTCCAGAGAGTGCACTGACACCACTGGGGATGCACTGCAGTGAGTCCAGAGAGTGCACTGGCACCACTGGGGATGTGTCCAGTGAGTCCAGTGAGTGCACTGGCACCACTGGGGATGCAGTGCAGTGAGTCCAGAGAGTACACTGGCAGCAGTGGGGATGCAGTGCAGTGAGTCCAGAGAGTGCACTGGCACCACTGGGGATGCAGTGCAGTCAGTCCAGTGAGTGCACTGGCAGCACTGGGGGTGCAGTACAGTGAGTCCAGAGAGTGCACTGGCACCACTGGGGATGCACTGCAGTGAGTCCACAGAGTGCACTAGCACCACTGGGGATGCAGTGCAGTGAGTCCAGAGAGTGCGCTGGAACCACTGGGGATGCAGTGCAGTGACTCCAGAGAGTGCACTGGCACCAGTGGGGATGCACTGCAGTGAGTGCAGGGAGTGCACTGGCACCACTGGGGATGCAGTGCAGTGAGTCCAGAGAGTGCACTGGCACCACTGGGGAAGCAGTGCAGTGAGTCCAGAGAGTGCAGTGGCACCACTAGGGATGCAGTGCAGTGAGTCCAGAGAGTGCACTGGCAGCACTGGGGATGCAGTGCAGTGAGTCCAGAGAGTGCACTGGCACCACTGGGGATGCAGTGCAGTGAGTCCAGAGAGTGCACTGGCACCACTGGGGATGCAGTTCAGTGAGTCCAGAGAGTGCACTGGCACCACTGAGAATGCAGTTCAGTGAGTCCAGAGAGTGCACTGGCACCACTGGGGATGCCCTGCAGTGAGTCCAGAGAGTGCACTGGCACCACAGGGAATGCAGTGCAGTGAGTCCAGAGAGTGCACTGGCACCACTGGGGATGCACTGCAGTGAATCCAGCGTGTGCACTGGCACCACTGTGGATGCAGTACAGTGAGTCCAGAGAGAGCACTGGCACCACTGGGGATGCACTACAGTGAGTCCACAGAGTGCACTGGCACCACTGGGGATGCAGTGCAGTGAGTCCAGAGAGTGCACTGGCACCACTGGGGATGCAGTGCTGTGACTCCAGAGAGCGCACTGGCACCACTGGGGATGCAGTGCAGTGAGTGCAGAGAGTGCACTGGCACCAGTGGGGATGGGTTTCAAGCCAACTGCATTAACCGCTCATGCTTCTTTCTTATGAGACGTTAGTAAACCAATTACATAGCCTTGTCAAGACTAAATCACAGGTAAAAATCCTGTACATCTCATGTGGCCAACCACTCCCAACTAGGATTCCAAGAACCAGGAGGTTCGGTGAAAATAGGGCTAGTGCTATTAGAGGGGTGATTATTAGGGTAAGCCCTAAGCTGTCTTTCATGGAGAAGTGTGGGTGGAATGGGATTTTGTCGCAGTCTGATACGATTCCTAGTGGGTTATTTGAGCCTGATTCGTGTAGGAAGGTTAGGTGGACTAGGGTGATTCCTGCAATTAGGAAGGGCAGTAGGAAGTGGATGGCGAAGAATCGGGTTAAGGTTGGATTGTCTACTGAGAATCCTCCTCAGGCTCATTCTACTAGAGTTTGCCCAATGTACGGGATGGCTGAGAATAGGTTGGTGATTACGGTGGCCCCTCAGAATGACATTTGTCCTCATGGTAGGACATACCCTACGAAGGCAGTTGCTATTAGGGTGAGTAGGAGGATTAATCCTGTGTTTCAGGTTTCTTTGTATAGGTAGGAGCCGTAGTAGAGGCCTCGTCCGATGTGTAAGTAGATGCAGATAAAGAAGAGCGAAGCACCGTTGGCGTGGAGGTTGCGGATGAGCCATCCGTACTGGACGTCTCGGCATGTGTGAGCTACTGAGGAGAAGGCGAGTGAAGTGTCTGCGGTGTAGTGTATGGCTAGTAGCAGGCCTGTTAGGATTTGTGTGGCTAAGCAGATGGCTAGAAGGGAGCCGAAGTTTCATCAGGCAGAGATGTTGGAGGGGGCAGGTAGGTCGATTAGGGAGTTGTTGATTATTTTTAGTAGGGGATGGGATTTGCGGATGTTAGGGGCCATTAGTGAGTCTGTGTGTTATTAGGATTATTACCAGGATGGAGAGGGCGAAGGATCCTAGGTAGGCCTTAATTAGCCCTGTGTGTATTGAGGTTGCGGCTTTGCTTGCGGCTACTTGTAGTTCAGCAAGGCCCTCTGGCCCTATTTTTTTGAGTCAGGAGAGGTCGATCAAGTGTAGGGCAATGTTTTGTCCCTTTTCTAGTAGGTTTTTGGAGAAGAATCGGTGTACTAGGGGGTTGAAGTACCCTAATGCAGAGGAGAAGTTTATGAGGGGGGTTGGTTTGGGGTGAGTGAGGGTGTGTGTTATGTTCGATAGTTCTAGGGCTAGGATGATTCCTAGGATTGTTATGAGGATGGCAGCAGTTTTGGTGATAAGGGGTATGGTTATTGGGGGGGTTTTGGTTGGTGTGATGAAAGAGGTAATGATTATTCCTGCTGTAATGCTGCCTAGGGCGAGTCGGGTTAGGGGGGCGGTGATTAGTGGGTTGTTTTCGTTTATTGATACTATTGGGGGGATTCGGGTTTGTCCAGCTTGGACTAGGATGGTTATGCGGATGCTGTAGGTTGCGGTGAATGCTGTGGCTATAAGGGTTAGGAGTAGGGCTCAAGTATTTAGGTATGATGTGTTTAAGCTTTCGATGATGAGGTCTTTTGAGTAGAATCCGGCTAGGAATGGGGTTCCTATCAGCGCCAGGTTTCCGATGGTTAGGCAGGAAGTAGTGACTGGGAGTATTTTCTGTAGGCCTCCTATCTTTCGGATATCTTGTTCTCCGTTTAGGTTGTGGATGATAGACCCTGAGCATAGGAATAGTATGGCTTTAAAGAAGGCATGGGTTGAGATGTGTAGGAAGGCTAGTTGTGGGAGGTTTAGTCCGATAGTGACTATTATTAGTCCTAGTTGGCTGGATGTTGAGAAAGCAATGATTTTTTTGATGTCATTTTGGGTTAGGGCGCATGTGGCAGCGAATAGGGTTGATAGAGCACCTAGGCATAGGCAGGCAGTTAGGGCTGTCTGGTTGGTGGCTAGCAGGGGGTGCATGCGGATGAGCAGGAAGATTCCGGCTACTACTATGGTACTGGAGTGCAGTAGGGCTGATACTGGGGTGGGGCCTTCTATTGCTGCGGGCAGTCATGGGTGGAGTCCAAATTGGGCGGATTTTCCTGCGGCTGCGAGGATTAATCCTATGAGGGGGAGGATTGGGGTTTGGTGGGGGTGTACGGCTTGTTGGATCTCTCAGGTGTTGAATGTTGAAGCTAGTCATGCTATGCTCAGGATCAGTCCGATGTCTCCGATTCGGTTGTAGATTACGGCTCGTAGGGCGGCGGTGTTGGCATCTGCTCGGCCTTGTCATCAGCCGATGAGAAGGAAGGACATGATTCGTACTCCTTCCCAGCCTACGAATAGGAGGAATATGTTGTTTGCGGTTGTTAGGAGGAGTATGGCGACTAGGAATGTCAGTAGGTAGGTGAAAAATTTTGTTACGTATGGCTCTGAGGCCATGTATCATATGGCGAATTGTAGGATTGATCATGTTACAAATAGGGCGATTGGAAGAAATGTTATTGAGTATTGGTCTATTTTTAGGCTCAGGGGGATTTTAAAGTTTATAATGAATTTTCACTCCCAGTGGCAGGTGACAGATTCTACTCCCGAGTAGATGAATGCGGTTGTAGGGGCTAGGCTAATTAGGAATGCGGTTTTAACAGCGCGGGTGGTGGCTTGTGGGGTGTTTTTAAAGTTTTTAAATAGAAATGGCAGGATGATTGGGGTTAGGAGGATTGTCAGCGTGAGTAGTGTGAGGGAGTTGATTAGTAGTGTGGGGTTCACTCCTTTTACTTGGATTTGCACCAAGATGGGTGGTTCCTAAGACCAGTGGATTGCTGTTATCCTTTAAAAGTAAGGGGGCTGAGGTTTTAGGCTCAGATGTAAGAGTTAGCAGCTCTTGTTGGTTAAACCCTCCCCTCGGCAGGTAAGAAGGTTTGAACTTCTATTCTTAGAATCACAGTCTAATGTTTGGTTTAAACTATACTTGCATGAGGGGATTCCGGAGATCAGTTCGGGTTTGAGGATTAGGAGGAATATTGGGATAATGTGGAGTGTTATGAGCAGGTGTTCTCGCGTGGTTGAGTTTTGCATAGATGTGATGTGGGAGGGGATTGAGCCTCGTTGGGTCATTAGTAGTATGAATAAGGTGTAGGAGGCGGTTAGTAGGGTTGCGATTCCTGTTAGGATGATCGTGAAGGCAGATCAGTTGAATAAGGTGATTATAATGGTTAGCTCTGCTATGAGGTTTGTTGTTGGGGGTAAGGCTATGTTTGTTAGATTGGCCAGCAATCATCAAGTAGCTATGAGTGGTAGGAGAGGTTGTAGGCCTCGTGTGAGTAGTAGAATTCGGCTGTGCGTACGTTCATAGTTTGTGTTGGCTAGGCAGAATAGTATGGAGGAAGTTAGTCCATGGGAAATTATTAGGATCATTGCCCCTGAGAATGATCAGTGGGTTTGGATTATTCCTGCGGCGATAACTAGGCCTATGTGGCTAACGGATGAATAAGCGATTAGTGATTTTAGGTCTGTCTGTCGTAGGCAGATTGAGCTAGTCATTAGGGCGCCTCATAGGGCCAGGGTTAGGAAGGGGTAGTGCAGGAGGTTGGACAGTGGGCCCATAAATAGAGTGACTCGTATAATTCCGTATCCTCCTAGCTTTAGTAGTAGGGTGGCGAGGAGTATTGAGCCTGCGATGGGTGCTTCTACGTGGGCTTTTGGCAGTCAGAGGTGTAGGCCGTATAGTGGGGCTTTTACTATGAATGCTATGAGCAGTGCTAGACCTGATAGTATTCCTGTCCATGAGGTGGATAGGGTTGGGTGGGTTAGTTGTAGGGTTGGCAGGTGCAGGGTGCCAATTTTCACGTATAGGTGTATGATTGTGATTAGCAGGGGTAGAGAGCTTACTGGCGTGTAGAATAGCAGGTAGATGCCAGCGCTTAGGCGTTCTGGTTGGTTCCCCCATCGGGTGATTAAGATTAGGGTGGGAATGAGGGTTGCTTCAAATGAGATGTAAAATAGTGCTAGTTCTGTGGTGGAAAAGGCTAGTAGGATGAATGGCTGGACTGCGACTAAGGTTGAGATAAAGATTCGTTTGCGTTGTAGGGGTTCTTGTTGCAGGTGGTTTTGGCTTGCTATGATTATGAGTGGGAGTAGTCAGCAGGATAGTACTAGGAGGGGGGATGAGATTTGGTCAATTCCTGTTCAGTTGGATAAAAATTTGTAGGGGTAGTAGGTTGGGATTAATCACTGTAGGCTTAGGGCAGCGATTAGGAGGCTGTATAAGGTGGTGTTAGTCCATAGAAATTTTGGTGGAGACAGCAGGGCTGTTGGAAGAAGTATGATTGTGGGTAGGATGATTTTTAGCATTGCAGGAGGTTTAGGTTGTGTAGATGGTCGGAGCCATGTGTGCGGGTGGAGGCTACTAGGATGGCCAGGCCTGTGCCCGCCTCACACGCTGAGAAGGTTAGCATGAGAATTGGTACCATGGTGAATGAGGAGACTTGGTTTTCGATGGATCATATTGATAGGCCTACGAATATCGATAATATTATGCTTTCAAGGCATAGTAGGGCGGATACTAGGTGGGTTCGGTGGAAGGCTAGCCCTAGTCCGCTGAAAATGAAGGCTGAGTAGAAGCTTAAATGTAGGGGCGACATAAGAAAGTTACAGGGTTGGCTGTAATCTGCTGGGTCGAAACCAGCTATCTTTTTGGTTAGACTAACTTTCTGTTATTCTGCTCATTCTAGGCCCCCTTGAATTCACTCGTAGGCCAGTCCGAGTGTTAGGAGAAGGAGGATCACTACAGTTCAGGTGAGGGTCATTAGGGGGGATTGGAGTTGGACGGCTCATGGCAGGGGGAGTAGGAGGGCGATTTCTAGGTCGAATAGGACGAACAGGATGGCTACTGAGGAAGAATCGGACTGAGAATGGTAATCGAGCAGATCCAAGTGGGTCGAATCCACATTCGTACGGTGAGAGTTTCTCTGAGTCGGGGTTTATTTGGGCGAGTCAGAAGTTTAATGCGGTTAGGGCGGCGCTTAGGATTGATGATAGGGCGAATATGAACATGAGTGCGTTCATTGCTCTCCTCTGGGTTTATACCAGATTCTAGAGATTGGAAGTCAATTGTAATTAATATACTAGAAGAGCAAGATCCTCATCAGTAGATGGTTATGTAGAGGAATAGTCAGATGATGTCTACGAAGTGTCAGTATCAGGCTGCTGCCTCGAATCCGAAGTGGTGGTCTGATGTAAAGTGGAACTTGATCAGTCGGAAGAGGCAGACGGTCAGGAAGGAGGATCCGATGATTACGTGGAGTCCGTGGAATCCAGTGGCAACGAAGAAGGTAGATCCGTAGACGCTATCGGCGATTGAGAATGGGGCTTCGTGGTATTCTATTGCTTGTAGGGCTGTGAAGTAGAATCCCAGGAGGATCGTTAGGGTTAGGGCGTGGATGGCGTGTTTTCGGTTTCCTTCTGTGATGCTGTGATGGGCTCACGTTACGGTAACGCCTGAGGCTAGTAGGATGGCTGTGTTTAGTAGGGGGACTTCTATCGGGTTGAGTGGTTTAATTCCTGTTGGGGGTCATTGGCCTCCTAGTTCTGGGGTTGGGGCCAGGCTCGAGTGGAAGAACGCTCAGAAGAACCCTAAGAAGAAGAATGCTTCGGATGTGATGAAAAGGATTATGCCGTATCGTAGGCCTTTTTGGACTGTGGGAGTGTGATGGCCTTGGAAGGTGCTTTCTCGTACAATGTCTCGTCATCATTGGAGTATTACTAGGAGTACTGAGATGAGGCCTAGGGTTAGTAGTATGGATGAGTTGTAGTGGAATCACATGATTAATCCTGAGGTTGTGAGTAGGGCGGCGGCTGCCCCGAAGATTGGTCAAGGGCTTGGGTCAACTATGTGGTATGAGTGTGCTTGGTGTGCCATTAGATGTTTTCTTGTAAGTATAGGCTTAGAAGGAGCACGAAGACGTAGGCCTGGATTATGGCTACTGCTACTTCTAGGATGGTTAGGAGTAGTAGGATGATTATTGTTAGGATGGATACTGCAGGAAGGGTGGGTATTAATGCAATGGAGGCTGTAGAGATGAGTTGGATGAGTAAGTGTCCTGCTGTAAGGTTGGCTGTAAGGCGGACTCCGAGGGCTAGGGGGCGGATTAGTAGGCTGGTTGTTTCGATCAGGATTAGTGCGGGGATTAGGGGTGTAGGGGTACCTTCGGGTAATAGGTGGGCTAAAGAGGCTGATGGTTGGTTTCGTAGGCCTGTTAGTAGTGTGGCGAGCCATAGTGGGAAGGCTAGGGCTATGTTCATAGATAGTTGGGTGGTTGGGGTGAATGTATATGGAAGGAGGCCTAGAAGGTTGATTGTAAGAAGTATGATTATTAGGGATGTAAATATTATGGCTCATTTGTGGCCATTTTTGTTGAGTGGGACTATTAGTTGTTTTGTGATTAGGTGAAGGAGTCATGTTTGGATAGTAGAAAGGCGGTTGTTGATTCATCGGTTGTTTGGGGACGGGAATAGTAGGGCTGGGAAGAGTAGGGATAGTAGGATTAAGGGGATGCCGAATAGATTGGGGCTGGAAAATTGGTCAAAGAAGCTTAGGTTCATGGTCAGGATCATGGTGTGGGTTTGGTAGTGAGGGAGGTCTTATTTGATGGGGGGTTGGTTGTGGTGAAGGCTAGTAGTTTTGGTTGGATGAGGAGTGCTAGGGTTAATCAGGTTATAATTATGATTGAAAATCATGGTGCGGGGTTAAGCTGTGGCATATCATTAAGGAGGGGGAAGTCCCTCTTTGGCTAGCTTAAAAGGCTAGTGCTGTTGCATAGCTTCTTAATGATTAGGATGATGATAGAAGGGACGATCAGGCCTCGAAATGTGGGAGTGGGGTTGATTCTACTACAATGGGTATGTAGCTGTGATTAGCCCCGCAAATTTCTGAGCATTGTCCGTAAAAAATCCCAGGCCGGGTGGTAATGAATGAAGTTTGGTTTAGTCGGCCTGGGATTGCGTCTGTTTTAACTCCGAGCGTTGGGACTGCTCAGGAGTGGAGTACGTCTCCTGCAGTAATGATTACGCGGATGGGGGATTCTATTGGGATAACTACGCGGTGGTCAACTTCTAGCAGTCGGAAGTGGCCGTTGGGTAAGTCTGGGGTGGGCACTATGTAGGAGTCGAATGATAGGTCTTTGAAGTCTGTGTATTCGTAGCTTCAGTATCATTGGTGGCCGATGGCTTTTAGGGTGAGGTCTGGTTCATCGATTTTGTCCATTATGTAGAGGATTTGTAGGGATGGGAGGGCGAGGAGTACCAGGACGATAGCAGGTAGGATTGTCCAGATCAGCTCTACTTCTTGGGCGTCTACAGCATTGGACGAGAGTTTTTCTGTTAGTATGTGGGCTAAAAGGTAGAGAACTAGGCTGCAGATAGCTAGGGCAACGATTAGGGCGTGGTCGTGGAATTCAACGAGTTCTTCTATGATGGGTGATGAGGCGTCTTGGAATCCTAGTTGGGAGTGGTTGGCCACATGAGATGTACAGGATTTTTACCTGTGATTTAGTCTTGACAAGGCTATGTAATTGGTTTACTAACGTCTCATAAGAAAGAAGCATGAGCGGTGAATGCAGTTGGCTTGAAACCAGCATGTGAGGGTTCGATTCCTTCCTTTCTTGTACTTGGACGAAGGCCGGTTCCTCGAAAGTATGGTATGGGGGAGGGCAGCCGTGGATTCATTCAACGTTTGTGGTAGTTAGTTCTGGTTGTAGGACTTTTCGTTTGGCCGAAAAGGCTTCTCAGATGATGAATATTAGTATGATTACGGCTACTATTGAGATTAGGGAGCCGATGGAGGAAATGGTGTTTCATAGTGTGTAGGCGTCGGGATAGTCCGAGTATCGTCGGGGTATTCCTGCTAGGCCTAGGAAGTGCTGGGGGAAGAACGTTAGGTTTACTCCTGTAAATATTACCCCGAAGTGGGCTTTTGCTCATGTTTGGTGTAGGGTAAACCCAGTGAGTAGTGGGAATCAGTGAGTAAATCCTGCTAGAATGGCAAAGACGGCGCCTATGGATAGGACGTAGTGGAAGTGGGCAACTACGTAGTACGTGTCGTGCAGGGCGATGTCTAGGGAAGAGTTTGCAAGAACGATTCCTGTTAATCCTCCGATGGTAAATAGGAAGATAAATCCTAGAGCTCATAGTATTGGGGGGGGTCTCATTTGATTGTTCCTCCGTGCAGGGTGGCTAGTCAGCTAAATACTTTGATTCCGGTAGGGATGGCAATGATTATAGTGGCTGATGTAAAGTAGGCTCGGGTATCAACGTCTATTCCTACTGTAAACATGTGGTGAGCTCAGACGATGAATCGTAGGAAGCCGATGGATAGTATGGCTCAGACTATTCCCATGTAGCCGAAGGGCTCCTTTTTGCCTGAGTAGTACGTGACTACGTGTGAGATGATTCCGAACCCCGGTAGGATCAGAATATAGACTTCTGGGTGTCCGAAGAATCAGAATAGGTGTTGGTACAGGATTGGGTCTCCTCCTCCAGCGGGGTCGAAGAATGTGGTGTTTAGGTTTCGATCAGTTAGTAATATTGTAATACCGGCGGCGAGTACGGGGAGTGATAGAAGGAGTAGGATGGCGGTAATTAGTACGGATCAGACAAATAGTGGGGTTTGGTATTGTGAGAGTGCGGGGGGTTTTATGTTGATGGCTGTGGTGATAAAGTTGATGGCCCCAAGGATGGAGGAGATACCGGCTAAGTGGAGTGAGAAGATAGCCAGGTCTACTGAAGCTCCGGCGTGGGCAAGGTTACCTGCTAGGGGAGGGTAGACAGTTCAGCCTGTGCCGGCGCCAGCTTCTACAGTGGATGAGGCTAGTAGGAGGAGGAATGATGGGGGGAGGAGTCAAAAGCTTATGTTGTTTATTCGCGGGAATGCTATGTCGGGGGCACCGATTATGAGGGGGACTAATCAGTTGCCGAATCCTCCGATCATGATGGGTATGACTATAAAGAAGCTTATTACAAAGGCGTGAGCGGTAACGATTACATTGTAAATTTGGTCGTCGCCTAGGAGAGTTCCTGGTTGTCCTAGTTCTGCGCGGATTAATAGGCTGAGTGCGGTGCCGACTATTCCTGCTCATGCCCCGAAGATGAGGTACAGGGTGCCAATATCCTTATGGTTAGTGGAAAATAGTCATCGGTTGATGAAGGTGACGGGTAAGATGGCTGAGTGTTGAAGCGTTAGGCTGTAGTCCTTTTTACAGAGGTTTAATTCCTCTTCTTATCGGCTCTGTAGTGAAATTCATGTTGAGTTGCAAGCTCATCGATGCGCACTAGGGTGCGTCAGGGTCTTTGTAGGCAGAAGCCAATTGGTTTAGGCATTTAGCTGTTAACTAGAGTTTTGTGGGATCGAAGCCCATCTGTCTAGGGAGGCTTTAGCTTAATTAAAGCGTCTGACTTGCATTCAGAAGATACAGGTTAATATTCTGTAAGTCTTAATGTGCAGAAACTAAGAGGGTTTAACTCTTATTTAAGGCTTTGAAGGCCTTCGGTTTGGGGTGTTATCCTAAGTTTCTAGACAATGGCATGTATTATTGGGGACAGGGGAAGTAAGAGGATTGATAGTGAGGCAAGGACCGCAGTAGGTGTGCTTGGGGCTTTGCTAGTGTATCATTGTTTTATGTGGTTAGAGGAGTTGGGGGGAAGGGTAATTGTTGAGTGGTATGCGAGGCGTAGGTAGAAGAAGAGGCTGAGCAGTGATAGCATGGCAATTGCCATGGCTGCTGGTGTTATTTCCTGTTTAGTTAGTTCTTGGATGATAAGTCACTTTGGTATAAAGCCTGTTAATGGGGGGAGGCCTGCTAGGGATAAAAGTACTAGTATTAGGGTGGCGTTTAGCACTGGGGTTTTTGTTCATGAGGTTGTGATCATGGATAGGTTAAGGGCTTTGATTTTGTTAAGGGCTAGGAATACGGCTGATGTTATGATTGTGTATAGGTAGAAGGTAAGTAAGGCCAATTTGGGGCTGTAAACTAGGATGATGGCGATTCAGCCTAAGTGGGAGATGGACGAGAAGGCTAGGATTTTGCGTGTTTGTGTTTGGTTCAGTCCTATTCAGCCTCCTAGTGCTGTTGAGGCTAGGGCCATGGCGGTGAGTAGAGCTGGGTCGAGGGATTTGGATGTTAGTAGGAGCAGGGTTAGTGGGGGGAATTTTATGAGGGTCGAGAGTAGCAGGGCTGTTATTAGTGGCGATCCTTGTAGTACTTCTGGGAATCAGAAGTGAAATGGCACTAGGCCCAGTTTAATAGCGATTGCTGCTGTCAGTAGTAGACAGGAGGTTGGGTGGTTTATTTGTGTGATGTCTCATTGGCCGGTGACTCAGGCATTGGTTATGCTAGAGAATAGGACCAGGGCGGAAGCAGCTGCTTGGGTTAGGAAGTATTTCGTTGCGGCTTCTACTGCTCGTGGGTGGTGGGATTTGGCAATTAGGGGAATGATGGCTAGTGCGTTGATCTCCAGTCCTGTCCAGGCCAGAACTCAGTGGTTGCTGGAAATTGTGATTGTGGTGCCCAAGATGAGGCTGAAGGTTATGATTGGGGTCGCGTAAGGGTTCATTAGTAGAGGAGGGGGTTAAACCATCATTTTCGGGGTATGGGCCCGATAGCTTGATTAGCTGACTCTACTAGAAAATAATATAAGGGAAGTATGGAGAATTTTGATTTCTCTTGTGTGGGTTCAATTCCTACTTTTCTAAGGTCAACAGGAAATGAGAGGGCTGTTATACCTCTATGTTCACTTTATCATAGTGACCCTTTGTAGTTCAGGCACATTTCCTTATGTAAGGAGGTAGGCCTGCATAGCAGATAGGTATGCTGATGTGTCAGAGGCACAGAGCTAGTGTGAGGGGTAGGAAGTTTTTTCATAGTAGGTGCATTAGTTGGTCATATCGGAATCGTGGGTATGAAGCTCGGACCCATAAGAAACCAGAAGATAGTAGGAGGACTTTTGTGGCTAGGATGACGGGGAATAGTTCTGTGGGTGGCCCTAGGGCGCTTGGGTTTAGGAATATGATGGCTGTAAGTGTATTTATTAGCATAATGTTCGCATATTCAGCTAGGAAGAATAAGGCGAAGGGTCCTGCGGCGTATTCAACGTTAAACCCTGAGACTAGCTCAGATTCGCCCTCTGTGAGGTCAAAAGGAGCTCGGTTTGTCTCTGCTAGGGTGGATACGTATCATATTATTGCTAGGGGTCATGAGGAGAAAATGAAGTATAGAGGCTCCTGTGCGACGGCAAAGGAGCTGAGTGTGTAGCTTCCGCTTAGTATGATTATTGATAGCAGGATTATGGCCAGTGTCACTTCGTATGAAATGGTCTGTGCTACTGCCCGTAGGGCTCCGATTAGTGCGTATTTTGAGTTCGAGGCTCAGCCTGATCATAGGACTGAGTAGACGGCTAGGCTTGACATGGCTATTAGGAAGAGAACTCCGAGGTTTAGATCTGCTAGGGGAAATGGGAGTGGTAGTGGTGCTCAAGTGGTGAGGGCTAGGACAAGGGCTAGTATTGGTATCAGAATGAATAGAAGTGGGGAAGAGGTAGAGGGTCGGATGGGCTCTTTGGTAAATAGTTTCAGTCCGTCCGCAAATGGTTGAAGTAGGCCAAAAGGCCCGACAACGTTAGGGCCTTTGCGGGATTGTATGTAGCTTAGGATTTTCCGTTCTACTAGGGTTAGGAAGGCTACGGCAATCAGGATTGGGATGATGTATAGGAGGGATATAATGAGGCAGCTTAGTGTTGTTATTTGAATCATGGGTGAAGCTAGGGAGAGGATTTGAACCTCTGGGGAAAGGGCTTAAGCCTTCTGCACTTGCCGGGCTCTGCCACTCTAGCTGGTCCTTTTCTAGGATTGAAAGTGGTGGGGGAAGGCCCTCTTCACGGTTTAGTTGGTTTCACTGCTTAGAGGGGGGGGGCGTGCTTGTGGTATTGGCCCCACTTTCCCGGTCCTTTCGTACTGGGGAGATAGAACTGTCGTACTGTCATAGATAGAAACCAACCTGGATTGCTCCGGTCTGAACTCAGATCACGTAGGACTGTTAATCGTTGAACAAACGAACCCTTAATAGCGGCTGCACCATTAGGATGTCCTGATCCAACATCGAGGTCGTAAACCCCCCTGTCGATATGGGCTCTTGAGGGGGATTGCGCTGTTATCCCTGGGGTAGCTTGGTCCATTAATCAATTATATTGGGTCTGGTCACTGTTAGCACTTTGAGGGGTAGCTCTAGGTAAAGAGGTATGGTCTTGTTTTTGGAGGATTTGTTCTCCTCCAAGGTCGCCCCAACCGAAAAATATCGACCAGGCTCTGCGATGGTAGTGGCCCCAGTGGGGTTGATTGAGGATTCGCGGTGGTCGTTGATTTTTAAGTTCCACAGGGTCTTCTCGTCTTATGTTCACATCCCCGCTTTTGCCCTGGGGATGCACTGCAGTGAGTCCAGAGAGTGCACTGGCACCACTGGGGATGAACTGCAGTGAGTCCAGAGATTGCACTGGCACCACTGGGGATGCAGTGCAGTGAGTCCAGAGACTTCACTGGCACCACTGGAATTGCAGTGCAGTGAGTGCAGAGAGTGCACTGGCACCACTGGGGATGCAGTGCAGTGAGTCCAGAGAGTGCACTGGCACCACTGGGGATGCACTGCAGTGAGTCCAGAGAGTGCACAGGCACCACTGGGGATGCAGTGCAGTGAGTCCAGAGAGTGCACTGGCACCACTGGGGATGCACTGCAGTGAGTCCAGAGAGTGCACTGGCACCACTGGGGATGCAGTGCAGTGAGTCCAGAGATTGCACTGGCACCACTGGGGATGCAGTGCAGTGAGTCCAGAGACTTCACTGGCACCACTGGGAATGCAGTGCAGTGAGTCCAGAGAGTGCAGTGGCACCACCGGGGATGCACTGCAGTGAGTCCAGAGAGTGCACTGGCACCACTGGGGATGCACTACAGTGAGTCCAGAGATTGTACCATCACCACTGGGGATGCACTGCAGTGAGTCCAGAGAGTGCACTGGCACCACTGGGGATGCACTGCAGTGAGTCCAGAGAGTGCACTGGCACCACTGGGGATGCACTTCAGTGAGTCCAGAGAGTGCACTGACACCACTGGGGATGCAGTGCAGTGAGTCCAGAGAGTGCACTGGCACCACTGGGGATGCAGTTCAGTGAGTCCAGAGAGTGCACTGGCACCACTGGGGATGCAGTCCAGTGAGTCCAGTGAGTGCACTGGCACCACTGGGGATGCTGTGCAGTGAGTGCAGAGAGTGCACTGGCACCACCGGGGATTCACTGTAGTGAGTCCAGAGAGTGCACTGGCACCACCTGTGATGCAGTACAGTGAGTCCAGTGAGTGCACTGGCACCACTGGGGATGCAGTGCTGTGACTCCGGAGAGCGCACTGGCACCACTGGGGATGCAGTGCAGTCAGTCCAGTGAGTGCACTGACACCACTGGGGATGCACTTCAGTGACTCGAGAGAGTGCACTGGCACCACTGGGGATGCACTGCAGTGAGTCCAGAGACTGCACTGGCACCACTGGGGATGCACTGCAGTGAGTCCAGAGAGTGCACTGGCACCACTGGGGATGCAGTGCAGTGAGTCCAGAGACTGCACTGGCACCACTGGGGATGCAGTGCAGTGAGTCCAGAGACTGCACTGGCACCACTGGGGATGCACTGCAGTGAGTCCAGAGACTGCACTGGCACCACTGGGGCTGCACTGCAGTGAGTCCAGAGAGTGCACTGGCACCACTGGGGATGCAGTGCAGTGAGTCCAGAGAGTGCACTGGCACCACTGGTGATGCAGTCTAGTGAGTCCAGTGAATGCACTGTCACCACTGGGGATGCTGTGCAGTGAGTGCAGAGAGTGCACTGGCACCACCTGTAATGCAGTACAGTGTGTCCAGTGAGTGCACTGGCACCACTGGGGATGCAGTGCTGTGACTCCGGAGAGCGCACTGGCACCACTGGGGATGCAGTGCAGTCAGTCCAGTGAGTGCACTGGCAACACTGGGGATGCAGTGCAGTGAGTGCAGAGAGTGCAATGGCACCAATGGGGATGCACTTCAGTGAGTCCAGAGAGTGCACTGGCACCACTGGGGATGCAGTGCAGTGAGTCCAGAGAGTGCACTGGCACCACTGGGGATGCCCTGCAGTGAGTCCAGAGAGTGCACTGGCACCACTGGGGATGCAGTGCAGTGAGTCCAGAGAGTGCACTGGCACCACTGGGGATGCACTGCAGTGAGTCCAGCGTGTGCACTGGCACCACTGTGGATGCAGTACAGTGAGTCCAGAGAGAGCACTGGCACCACGGGGGATGCAGTGCAGTGACGTCAGAGAGTGCACTGGCACCACTGCGGATGCACTGCAGTGAGTCCAGAGAGTGCACTGGCACCACTGGGGATGCACTGCAGTGAGTCCTGAGAGTACACTGGCTCCACCGGGGATGCCCTGCAGTGAGTCCAGAGAGTGCACTGGCAGCACTGGGGATGCAGCGCAGTGAGTCCAGAGAGTGCACTGGCACCACTGGGGATGCAGCGCAGTGAGTCCAGAGAGTGCACTGGCACCACTGGGGATGCCCTGCAGTGAGTCCAGAGAGTGCACTGGCACCACTGGGGATGCACTACAGTGAGTCCAGGGAGTGCACTGGCACCACTGGGGATGCACTGCAGTGAGTCCATAGAGTGCTCTGGCACCACTGGGGATGCCCTGCAGTGAGCCCAGAGAGTGCACTGGCACCACTGGGGATGCAGTGCAGTGAGTCTAGTGAGTGCACTGGCACCACTGGGGATGCACTGCAGTGAGTCCAGAGAGTGCACTGGCACGACAGAGAATGCACTTCAGTGAGTCCAGAGAGTACACTGGCACCACTGGGGATGCACTGCAGTGAGTCCAGAGAGTGCACTGGCACCACTGGGGATGCACTACATTGAGTCCAGGGATAGCACTGGCACCACTGGGGATGCAGTGCAGTGAGTCCAGAGAGTGCACTGGCACCACTGGGGATGCAGTGCAGTGAGTCTAGAGAGTGCACTGGCACCACTGATGATGCAGTACAGTGAGTCCAGTGAGTGCACTGGCACAACTGGGGATGTAGTGCAGTGACTCGAGAGAGTGCACTGGAACCACTGGGGATGCAGTGCCGCGAGTCCAGAGAGTGCACTGGCTCCACTGGGGATGCACTGCAGTGAGTCCAGAGAGTGCACTGGCACCACTGAGAATGCCCTTCAGTGAGTCCAGAGAGTGTACTGGCACCACTGGGGATGCACTTCAGTGAGTCCAGAGAGCGCACTGGCACCAGTGGGGATGCAGTGCAGTGAGTCCAGAGAGTGCACTTGCACCACTGAGAATGCACTTCAGTGAGTCCAAAGAGTGCACTGGCACCACTGGGGGTGCACTGCAGTGAGTCCAGAGAGTGCACTGGCACCACTGGGGATGCAGTGCAGTGAGTCCAGAGAGTGCACTGGCACCACTGGGGATGCAGTGCAGTGAGTCCAGAGAGTGCACTGGCACCACTGGGGATGCAGTGCAGTGAGTCCAGAGAGTGCACTGGCACCACTGGGGATGCACTGCAGTGAGTCCAGAGAGTGCACTGGCACCACTGGGGATGCAGTGCAGTGAGTCCAGAGAGTGCACTGGCACCAATGGGGATGCAGTGCAGTGAGTACAGACAGTGCACTGGCACCACTGGGGATGCAGTACAGTGAGTCCAGAGAGTGCACTGGCACCACTGGGGATGCACAGCAGTGAGTCCAGAGAGTGCATTGGCACCACTGGGGATGCAGTGCAGTGAGTCCAGAGAGTGCACTGGCACCATTGGAGATGCAGTGCAGTGAGTCCAGAGAGTGCACTGGCACCACTGGGGATGCAGTGCAGTGAGTCCAGAGAGTGCACTGGCACCACTGGGGATGCAGTGCAGTGAGTCCAGAGAGTGCACTGGCACCACTGGGGATGCAGTGCAGTGAGTCCAGAGAGTTCACTGGCACCACTGGAGATGCACTTCAGTGAGTCCAGAGACTGCACTGGCACCACTGGGGATGCAGTGCAGTGAGTCCAGAGAGTGTACTGGCACCACTGGGGATGCACAGCAGTGAGTCCAGAGAGTGCACTTGCACCACTGGGGATGCAGTGCAGTGAGTCCAGAGAGTGCACTGACACCACTGGGGATGCAGTGCAGTGAGTCCAGAGAGTGCACTGGCACCAATGGGGATGCACTGCAGTGAGTCCACAGAGTGCACTGGCACCACTGGTGATGCAGTACAGTGAGTCCAGAGAGTGCACTGGCACCACTGGGGATGCACAGCAGTGAGTCCAGAGAGTGCATTGGCACCACTGGGGATGCAGTGCAGTGAGTCCAGAGAGTGCACTGGCACCATTGGAGATGCAGTGCAGTGAGTCCAGAGAGTGCACTGGCACCACTGGGGATGCAGTGCAGTGAGTCCAGAGAGTGCACTGGCACCACTGGGGATGCAGTGCAGTGAGTCCAGAGAGTGCACGGGCACCACTGGGATGCACTGCAGTGAGTCCAGAGAGTTCACTGGCACCACTGGAGATGCACTTCAGTGAGTGCAGAGACTGCACTGGCACCACTGGGGATGCAGTGCAGTGAGTCCAGTGAGTGTACTGGCACCACTGCGGATGCACTGCAGTGAGTCCAGAGAGTGCATTGGCACCACTTGGGATGCACTGCAGTGAGTCCAGAGAGTGCACTGGCACCACTGGGGATGCAGTGCAGTGAGTCCAGAGAGTGCACTGGCACCACTGGGGATGCAGTGCAGTGAGTCCAGAGAGTGCACTGGCACCAATGGGGATGCACTTCAGTGAGTCCACAGAGTGCACTGGCTCCACTGGGGATGCAGTGCAGTGAGTCCAGAGAGTGTACTGGCACCACTGTGGATGCAGTGCAGTGAGTCCAGAGAGTGCACTGGCACCACTGGGGATGCAGTGCAGTGAGTCCAGAGAGTGCACTGGCACCACTGGGGATGCAGTGCAGTGAGTCCAGAGAGTGCACTGGCACCACTGGGGATGCAGTGCAGTCAGTCCAGTGAGTGTACTGGCACCACTGGGGATGCACTGCAGTGAGTCCAGAGAGTGCACTGGCACCACTGAGAATGCACTTCAGTGAGTCCAGAGAGTGCACTGGCACCACTGTGGATGTACTGCAGTGAGTCCACAGAGTGCACTGGCACCACTGGGGATGCAGTGCAGTGAGTCCAGAGAGTGCACTGGCACCACTGGGGATGCACTTCAGTGAGTCCAGAGAGTGCACGGGCTCCACTGGGGATGCACTGCAGTGAGTCCACAGAGTGCACTGGCACCACTGGGGATGCAGTGCAGTGAGTCCAGAGAGTGCACTGGCTCCACTGGGGATGCAGTGCAGTGAGTCCAGAGAGTGCACTGGCACCACTGGGTATGCAGTGCAGTGAGTCCAGAGAGTGCACTGGCAAAACTGGGGACGCACTGCAGTGAGTCCAGAGAGTGCACTGGCACCACTGGGGATGCAGTGCAGTGAGTCCAGAGTGTGCACTGGCACCACTGGGAATGCAGTGCAGTGAGTCCAGAGATCGCACTGGCACCACGGGGGATGCACTTCAGTGAGTCCAGAGAGTGCACTGGCACCACTGGGGATGCACTGCAGTGAGTCCAGAGAGTGCACTGGCACCACTGGGGATGCACTGCAGTGAGTCCAGAGAGTGCACTGGCACCACTGGGGATGCAGTGCAGTGAGTCCAGAGAGTGCACTGGCACCAGAGGGAATGCACTGCAGTGAGTCCAGTGAGTGTACTGGCACCACTGGGGATGCAGTGCAGTGAGTGCAGGGAGTGCACTGGCACCACTGGGGATGCAGTGCAGTGAGTCCAGAGAGTGCAGTGGCACCACTGGGGATGCAGTGCAGTGAGTCCAGAGAGTGCACTGGCACCACTGGGGATGCAGTGCAGTGAGTCCAGAGAGTGCTCTGGCACCACTGGGGATGCAGTGCAGTGAGTCCAGAGAGTGCACTGGCACCACTGGGGATGCAGTGCAGTGAGTCCAGAGAGTGCACTGGCACCACTGGTGATGCACTGCAGTTACTCCAGAGAGTGCACTGGCACCACTGGGGATGCGGTGCGGTGAGTCCAGAGAGTGCACTGGCACCACTGGTGATGCACTGCAGTGAGTCCAGAGAGTGCACTGGCACCACTGAGAATGCCTTTCAGTGAGTCCAGAGAGTGCACTGGCACCACTGGGGATGCACTGCAGTGAGTCCACAGAGTGCACTAGCACCACTGGGGATGCGGTGCAGTGAGTCCAGAGAGTGTACTGGCACCACTGGGGATGCACTGCAGTGAGTCCAGAGAGTGCACTGGCACCACTGAGAATGCATTTCAGTGAGGCCAGAGAGCGCACTGGCACCACTGGGGATGCAGTGCAGTGAGTCCAGAGAGTGCACTGGCACCACTGAGAATGCACTTCAGTGAGTCCAAAGAGTGCACTGGCACCACTGGGGATGCACTGCAGTGAGTCCAGAGAGTGAACTAGCACCACTGGGAATGTAGTGCAGTGAATCCAGTGAGTGCACTGGCACCAGTGGGGATGCACTGCAGTGAGTCCAGAGAGTGCACTGGCACCACTGGGGATGCACTGCAGTGAGTCCAGAGAGTGCACTGGCACCACTGGAGATGCAGTACAGTGAGTCCAGTGAATGCACTGGCAACACTGGGGATGCAGTGCAGTGAGTCCAGAGAGTGCACTGGCACCATTGGTGATGCAGTATAGTGAGTCCAGTGAGTGCACTGGCACCACTGGGGATGCAGTGCAGTGAGTCCAGAGAGTGCACTGGCACCACTGGGGATGCAGTGCAGTGAGTCCAGAGAGTGCACTGGCACCACTGGGGATGCACTGCAGTGAGTCCAGAGAGTGCACTGGCACCACTGGGGATGCACTGCAGTGAGTCCAGAGAGTGCACTGGCACCACTGGGGATGCAGTGCAGTGACTCCAGAGAGTGCACTGGCACCACTTGGGATGCAGTGCAGTGAGTCCAGAGAGTGCACTGGCACCACTGGGGATGCAGTGCAGTGAGTCCAGAGAGTGTACTGGCACCACTGGGGATGCAGTGCAGTGAGTCCAGAGAGTGCACTGGCAGCACTGGGGATGCACTGCAGTGAGTCCACAGAGTGCACTGGTACCACTGGGGATGCAGTGCAGTGAGTCCAGAGAGTGCACTGGCACCACTGGGGATGCACTGCAGTGAGTCCACAGAGTGCACTGGCACCACTGGGGATGCAGTGCAGTGAGTCCAGAGAGTGCACTGGCACCACTGGGGATGCAGTGCAGTGAGTCCAGAGAGTGCACTGGCAGCACTGGGGATGCAGTGCAGTGAGTCCAGAGAGTGCACTGGCACCACTGGGGATGCACTGCAGTGAGTCCAGAGAGCGCACTGGCACCACTGGGGATGCACTGCAGTGAGTCCACAGAGTGCACTGGCACCACTGAGAATGCACTTCAGTGAGTCCAGAGAGTGCACTGGTACCACTGGGGATGCACTGCAGTGAGTCCAGAGAGTGCACTAGCACCACTGGGGATGCAGTGCAGTGAATCCAGTGAGTGCACTGGCACCACTGGGGATGCAGTGCAGTGAGTCAAGAGAGTGCACTGGCACCACTGGGGATGCAGTACAGTGAGTCCAGAGAGTGCATTGGCACCAGTGGGGATGCACTGCAGTGAGTCCAGAGAGTGCACTGGCACCACTGGGGATGCACAGCAGTGAGTCCAGAGAGTGCATTGGCACCACTGGGGATGCAGTGCAGTGAGTCCAGAGAGTGCACTGGCACCATTGGAGATGCAGTGCAGTGAGTCCAGAGAGTGCACTGGCACCACTGGGGATGCAGTGCAGTGAGTCCAGAGAGTGCACTGGCACCACTGGGGATGCAGTGCAGTGAGTCCAGAGAGTGCACTGGCACGACTGGGGATGCACTGCAGTGAGTCCAGAGAGTACACTGGCACCACTGGAGATGCACTTCAGTGAGTGCAGAGACTGCACTGGCACCACTGGGGATGCAGTGCAGTGAGTCCAGTGAGTACACTGGCACCACTGGGGATGCACTGCAGTGAGTCCAGAGAGTGCATTGGCACCACTTGGGATGCACTGCAGTGAGTCCAGAGAGTGCACTTGCACCACTGGGGATGCAGTGCAGTGAGTCCAGAGAGTGCACTGGCACCACTGGGGATGCAGTGCAGTGAGTCCAGAGAGTGCACTGGCACCAATGGGGATGCACTTCAGTGAGTCCACAGAGTGCACTGGCTCCACTGGGGATGCAGTGCAGTGAGTCCAGAGAGTGCACTGGCACCACTGGGGATGCAGTGCAGTGAGTCCAGAGAGTGCACTGGCACCAATGGGGATGCACAGCAGTGAGTCCACAGAGTGCACTGGCACCACTGGGGATGCAGTACAGTGAGTCCAGAGAGTGCACTGGCACCACTGGGGATGCACTGCAGTGAGTCCAGAGAGTGCTCTGGCACCACTGGGGATGCAGTGCAGTGAGTCCAGAGAGTGCACTGGCACCAGAGGGGATGCAGTGCAGTCAGTCCAGTGAGTGTACTGGCACCACTGGGGATGCACTGCAGTGAGTCCAGAGAGTGCACTTGCACCACTGAGAATGCACTTCAGTGAGTCCAGAGAGTGCACTGGCACCACTGGGGATGCACTGCAGTGAGTCCACAGAGTGCACTGGCACCACTGGGGATGCAGTGCAGTGAGTCCAGAGAGTGCACTGGCACCACTGGGGATGCAGTGCAGTGAGTCCAGAGAGTGCTCTGGCACCACTGGGTATGCAGTGCAGTGAGTCCAGAGAGTGCACTGGCAAAACTGGGGATGCACTGCAGTGAGTCCAGAGAGTGTACTGGCACCACTGGGGATGCAGTGCAGTGAGTCCAGAGTGTGCACTGGCACCACTGGGGATGCAGTGCAGTGAGTCCAGAGTGTGCACTGGCACCACTGGGAATGCACTTCAGTGAGTCCAGAGAGTGCACTGGCACCACTGGGGATGCAGGGCAGTGAGTCCAGAGAGTGCACTGGCACCACTGGGGATGCACTGCAGTGAGTCCAGAGAGTGCACTGGCACCACTGGGGATGCAGTGCAGTGAGTCCAGAGAGTGCACTGGAACCAGAGGGAATGCACTGCAGTGAGTCCAGTGAGTGCACTGGCACCACTGGGGATGCAGTGCAGTGAGTCCAGAGAGTGCACTGGCACCAATGGGGATGCACAGCAGTGAGTCCACAGAGTGCACTGGCACCACTGGGGATGCAGTACAGTGAGTCCAGAGAGTGCACTGGCACCACTGGGGATGCACTGCAGTGAGTCCAGAGAGTGCTCTGGCACCACTGGGGATGCAGTGCAGTGAGTCCAGAGAGTGCACTGGCACCAGAGGGGATGCAGTGCAGTCAGTCCAGTGAGTGTACTGGCACCACTGGGGATGCACTGCAGTGAGTCCAGAGAGTGCACTTGCACCACTGAGAATGCACTTCAGTGAGTCCAGAGAGTGCACTGGCACCACTGGGGATGCACTGCAGTGAGTCCACAGAGTGCACTGGCACCACTGGGGATGCAGTGCAGTGAGTCCAGAGAGTGCACTGGCACCACTGGGGATGCAGTGCAGTGAGTCCAGAGAGTGCTCTGGCACCACTGGGTATGCAGTGCAGTGAGTCCAGAGAGTGCACTGGCAAAACTGGGGATGCACTGCAGTGAGTCCAGAGAGTGTACTGGCACCACTGGGGATGCAGTGCAGTGAGTCCAGAGTGTGCACTGGCACCACTGGGAATGCAGTGCAGTGAGTCCAGAGATCGCACTGGCACCACGGGGGATGCACTTCAGTGAGTCCAGAGAGTGCACTGGCACCACTGGGGATGCAGGGCAGTGAGTCCAGAGAGTGCACTGGCACCACTGGGGATGCACTGCAGTGAGTCCAGAGAGTGCACTGGCACCACTGGGGATGCAGTGCAGTGAGTCCAGAGAGTGCACTGGCACCAGAGGGAATGCACTGCAGTGAGTCCAGTGAGTGCACTGGCACCACTGGGGATGCAGTGCAGTGAGTGCAGGGAGTGCACTGGCACCACTGGGGATGCACTGCAGTGAGTCCAGAGAGTGCACTGGCACCACTGGGTATGCAGTGCAGTGAGTCCAGAGAGTGCACAGGCAGCACTGGGGATGCAGTGCAGTGAGTCCAGAGAGTGCTCTGGCACCACTGGGGATGCAGTGCAGTGAGTCCAGAGAGTGCACTGGCACCACTGGTGATGCACTGCAGTTACTCCAGAAAGTGCACTGGCACCACTGAGAATGCCCTTCAGTGAGTTCAGAGAGTGCACTGGCACCACTGGGGATGCAGTGCAGTGAGTCCAGAGAGTGCACTGGCACCACTGGGGAAGAAGTGCAGTGAGTCCAGAGAGTGCAGTGGCACCACTAGGGATGCAGTGCAGTGAGTCCAAAGAATGCACTGGCACCACTGGGGATGCAGTTCAGTGAGTCCAGAGAGTGCACTGGCACCACTGGGGATGCAGTGCAGTGAGTCCAGAGAGTGCACTGGCACCAGAGGGAATGCACTGCAGTGAGTCCAGTGAGTGCACTGGCACCACTGGGGATGCAGTGCAGTGAGTGCAGGGAGTGCACTGGCACCACTGGGGATGCACTGCAGTGAGTCCAGAGAGTGCACTGGCACCACTGGGTATGCAGTGCAGTGAGTCCAGAGAGTGCACAGGCAGCACTGGGGATGCAGTGCAGTGAGTCCAGAGAGTGCTCTGGCACCACTGGGGATGCAGTGCAGTGAGTCCAGAGAGTGCACTGGCACCACTGGTGATGCACTGCAGTTACTCCAGAAAGTGCACTGGCACCACTGAGAATGCCCTTCAGTGAGTTCAGAGAGTGCACTGGCACCACTGGGGATGCAGTGCAGTGAGTCCAGAGAGTGCACTGGCACCACTGGGGAAGAAGTGCAGTGAGTCCAGAGAGTGCAGTGGCACCACTAGGGATGCAGTGCAGTGAGTCCAAAGAATGCACTGGCACCACTGGGGATGCAGTTCAGTGAGTCCAGAGAGTGCACTGGCACCACTGGAGATGCAGTGCAGTGAGTCCAGAGAGTGCACTGGCACCACTGAGAATGCACTTCAGTGAGTCCAGAGAGTGCACTGGCACCACTGGGGATGCAGTGCAGTGAGTCCAGAGAGTGCACTGGCACCACTGGGGATGCAGTGCAGTGAATCCAGTGAGTGCACTGGCACCACTGGGGATGCAGTGCAGTGAGTCCAGAGAGTGCACTGGCACTACTGGGGATGCAGTGCAGTGAGTCCAGAGAGTGCACTGGCACCACTGGGGATGCACTGCAGTGAGTCCAGAGAGTGCACTGTCACTACTGGGGATGCAGTGCAGTGAGTCCAGAGAGTGCACTGGCACCACTGGGGATGCACTGCAGTGAGTCCTGAGAGTGCACTGGCACCACTGGGGATGCACTGCAGTGAGTCCAGAGAGCGCACTGGCACCACTGGGGATGCAGTACAGTGAGTCCACACAGTGCACTAGCACCACTGGGGATGCAGTGCAGTGAGTCCAGAGAGTGCACTGGCACCACTGGGGATGCAGTGCAGTGAGTCCAGAGAGTGCACTGGCACCACTGGTGATGCACTGCTGTGAGTCCAGAGAGTGCTCTTGCACCACAGGGGGTGCAGTGCAGTGACTCAAGAGAGTGCACTGGCAGCACTGGGGATGCAGTGCAGTGAGTCCAGAGAGTGCACTGGCACCACTGGAGATGCACTGCAGTGAGTCCAGAGAGTGCAATGGCACCACTGCGGATGCACTGCAGTGAGTCCAGAGAGTGCACTAGCTCCACTGGGGATGCACTGCAGTGAGTCCAGAGAGTGCACTGGCACCACTGGGGATGCACTGCAGTGAGTCCAGAGAGTGTACAGGCACCACTGGGGATGCACTGAAGTGAGTCCAGAGAGTGCACTGGCACCACTGAGAATGCACTTCAGTGAGTCCAGAGAGTGCACTGGCACCACTGGGGATGCACTGCAGTGAGTCCACAGAGTGCACTAGCACCACTGGGGATGCAGTGCAGTGAGTCCAGAGAGTGCGCTGGAACCACTGGGGATGCAGTGCAGTGAGTCCAGAGAGTGCACTGGCACCACTGGGGATGCAGTGCAGTGAGTCCAGAGAGTGCACTGGCACCAGTGGGGATGCACTGCAGTGAGTCCAGTGAGTGCACTGGCACCACTGGGGATGCAGTGCAGTCAGTCCAGTGAGTGCACTGGCACCACTGGGGATGCACTGCAGTGAGTCCAGAGAGTGCAGTGGCACCACTAGGGATGCAGTGCAGTGAGTCCACAGAGTGCACTGGCAGCACTGGGGATGCAGTGCAGTGAGTCCAGAGAGTGCACTGGCACCACTGGGGATGCAGTGCAGTGACTCCAGAGAGCGCACAGGCACCACTGGGGATGCAGTGCAGTGAGTCCAGAGAGTGCACTGGCACCACTGGGGATGCACTGCAGTGAGCCCAGAGAGTGCACTGGCACCAGTGGGGATGCACTGCAGTGAGTCCAGTGAGTGCAGAGGCACCACTGGTGATGCAGTTTAGTGAGTCCAGAGAGTGCACTGGCACCACTGGGGATGCACTGCAGTGAGTCCAGTGAGTGTACTGGCACCACTGGGGATGCACTGCAGTGAGTCCAGAGAGTGCACTGGCACCACTGAGAATGC
Source organism: Anser cygnoides (assembly GCF_040182565.1). Lineage (NCBI taxonomy): Eukaryota > Metazoa > Chordata > Aves > Anseriformes > Anatidae > Anser > Anser cygnoides. Next base: position 42,905,006 of record NC_089876.1, read on the forward strand.
ACTTCAGTGAGTCCAGAGAGTGCACTGGCACCACTGGGGATGCACTTCAGTGAGTCCAGTGAGTGCACTGGCACCACTGGGGATGCAGTGCTGTGACTCCAGAGAGTGCACTGGCACCACTGGGGATGCAGTGCAGTGAGTCCAGAGAGTGCACTGGCACCACTGGGGATGCGGTGCCGGGAGTCCAGAGAGTGCTTTGGCACCAGTGGGGATGCACTGCAGTTACTCCAGAGACTGCACTGGCACCACTGGGGATGCAGTGCAGTGAGTCCAGAGAGTGCACTGGCACCACTGGGGATGCAGTGCAGTGAGTCCAGAGACTTCACTGGCACCACTGGGCATGCAGAGAAGTGAGTGCAGAGAGTGCACTGGCACCACTGGGGATGCAGTGCAGTGAGTCCAGAGAGTGCACTGGCACCACTGGGGATGCAGTGCAGTGAGTCCAGAGAGTGCACTGGTACCACCTGTGATGCAGTGCAGTGAGTCCAGAGAGTGCACTGGCACCAATGGGGCTGCAGTGCAGTGAATCCAAAGAGTGCACTGGCACCGCTGGGAATGCACTGCAGTGAGTCCAGAGAGTGCACTGGCACCACTGGTGATGCAGTACAGTGAGTCCAGAGAGTTCACTGGCACCACTGGGGATGCACTGCAGTGAGTCCAGAGAGTGCACTGGCACCACTGGGGATGCACTTCAGTGAGTCCAGAGATTGCACTGGCACCACTGGGGATGCAGTGCAGTGAGTACAGAGAGTGCACTGGCACCACTGGGGAAGCAGTGCAGTGAGTCCAGAGAGTGCACTGGCACAACTGGGGATGCACTTCAGTGAGTCCAGAGAGTGCACTGACACCACTGGGGATGCACTGCAGTGAGTCCAGAGAGTGCACTGGCACCACTGGGGATGTGTCCAGTGAGTCCAGTGAGTGCACTGGCACCACTGGGGATGCAGTGCAGTGAGTCCAGAGAGTACACTGGCAGCAGTGGGGATGCAGTGCAGTGAGTCCAGAGAGTGCACTGGCACCACTGGGGATGCAGTGCAGTCAGTCCAGTGAGTGCACTGGCAGCACTGGGGGTGCAGTACAGTGAGTCCAGAGAGTGCACTGGCACCACTGGGGATGCACTGCAGTGAGTCCACAGAGTGCACTAGCACCACTGGGGATGCAGTGCAGTGAGTCCAGAGAGTGCGCTGGAACCACTGGGGATGCAGTGCAGTGACTCCAGAGAGTGCACTGGCACCAGTGGGGATGCACTGCAGTTAGTCCAGTGAGTGCACTGGCACCACTGGGGATGCAGTGCAGTGAGTCCAGAGAGTGCACTGGCACCACTGGGGAAGCAGTGCAGTGAGTCCAGAGAGTGCAGTGGCACCACTAGGGATGCAGTGCAGTGAGTCCAGAGAGTGCACTGGCAGCACTGGGGATGCAGTGCAGTGAGTCCAGAGAGTGCACTGGCACCACTGGGGATGCAGTGCAGTGAGTCCAGAGAGTGCACTGGCACCACTGGGGATGCAGTTCAGTGAGTCCAGAGAGTGCACTGGCACCACTGAGAATGCAGTTCAGTGAGTCCAGAGAGTGCACTGGCACCACTGGGGATGCCCTGCAGTGAGTCCAGAGAGTGCACTGGCACCACAGGGAATGCAGTGCAGTGAGTCCAGAGAGTGCACTGGCACCACTGGGGATGCACTGCAGTGAGTCCAGCGTGTGCACTGGCACCACTGTGGATGCAGTACAGTGAGTCCAGAGAGAGCACTGGCACCACTGGGGATGCACTACAGTGAGTCCACAGAGTGCACTGGCACCACTGGGGATGCAGTGCAGTGAGTCCAGAGAGTGCACTGGCACCACTGGGGATGCAGTGCTGTGACTCCAGAGAGCGCACTGGCACCACTGGGGATGCAGTGCAGTGAGTGCAGAGAGTGCACTGGCACCAGTGGGGATGGGTTTCAAGCCAACTGCATTAACCGCTCATGCTTCTTTCTTATGAGACGTTAGTAAACCAATTACATAGCCTTGTCAAGACTAAATCACAGGTAAAAATCCTGTACATCTCATGTGGCCAACCACTCCCAACTAGGATTCCAAGAACCAGGAGGTTCGGTGAAAATAGGGCTAGTGCTATTAGAGGGGTGATTATTAGGGTAAGCCCTAAGCTGTCTTTCATGGAGAAGTGTGGGTGGAATGGGATTTTGTCGCAGTCTGATACGATTCCTAGTGGGTTATTTGAGCCTGATTCGTGTAGGAAGGTTAGGTGGACTAGGGTGATTCCTGCAATTAGGAAGGGCAGTAGGAAGTGGATGGCGAAGAATCGGGTTAAGGTTGGATTGTCTACTGAGAATCCTCCTCAGGCTCATTCTACTAGAGTTTGCCCAATGTACGGGATGGCTGAGAATAGGTTGGTGATTACGGTGGCCCCTCAGAATGACATTTGTCCTCATGGTAGGACATACCCTACGAAGGCAGTTGCTATTAGGGTGAGTAGGAGGATTAATCCTGTGTTTCAGGTTTCTTTGTATAGGTAGGAGCCGTAGTAGAGGCCTCGTCCGATGTGTAAGTAGATGCAGATAAAGAAGAGCGAAGCACCGTTGGCGTGGAGGTTGCGGATGAGCCATCCGTACTGGACGTCTCGGCATGTGTGAGCTACTGAGGAGAAGGCGAGTGAAGTGTCTGCGGTGTAGTGTATGGCTAGTAGCAGGCCTGTTAGGATTTGTGTGGCTAAGCAGATGGCTAGAAGGGAGCCGAAGTTTCATCAGGCAGAGATGTTGGAGGGGGCAGGTAGGTCGATTAGGGAGTTGTTGATTATTTTTAGTAGGGGATGGGATTTGCGGATGTTAGGGGCCATTAGTGAGTCTGTGTGTTATTAGGATTATTACCAGGATGGAGAGGGCGAAGGATCCTAGGTAGGCCTTAATTAGCCCTGTGTGTATTGAGGTTGCGGCTTTGCTTGCGGCTACTTGTAGTTCAGCAAGGCCCTCTGGCCCTATTTTTTTGAGTCAGGAGAGGTCGATCAAGTGTAGGGCAATGTTTTGTCCCTTTTCTAGTAGGTTTTTGGAGAAGAATCGGTGTACTAGGGGGTTGAAGTACCCTAATGCAGAGGAGAAGTTTATGAGGGGGGTTGGTTTGGGGTGAGTGAGGGTGTGTGTTATGTTCGATAGTTCTAGGGCTAGGATGATTCCTAGGATTGTTATGAGGATGGCAGCAGTTTTGGTGATAAGGGGTATGGTTATTGGGGGGGTTTTGGTTGGTGTGATGAAAGAGGTAATGATTATTCCTGCTGTAATGCTGCCTAGGGCGAGTCGGGTTAGGGGGGCGGTGATTAGTGGGTTGTTTTCGTTTATTGATACTATTGGGGGGATTCGGGTTTGTCCAGCTTGGACTAGGATGGTTATGCGGATGCTGTAGGTTGCGGTGAATGCTGTGGCTATAAGGGTTAGGAGTAGGGCTCAAGTATTTAGGTATGATGTGTTTAAGCTTTCGATGATGAGGTCTTTTGAGTAGAATCCGGCTAGGAATGGGGTTCCTATCAGCGCCAGGTTTCCGATGGTTAGGCAGGAAGTAGTGACTGGGAGTATTTTCTGTAGGCCTCCTATCTTTCGGATATCTTGTTCTCCGTTTAGGTTGTGGATGATAGACCCTGAGCATAGGAATAGTATGGCTTTAAAGAAGGCATGGGTTGAGATGTGTAGGAAGGCTAGTTGTGGGAGGTTTAGTCCGATAGTGACTATTATTAGTCCTAGTTGGCTGGATGTTGAGAAAGCAATGATTTTTTTGATGTCATTTTGGGTTAGGGCGCATGTGGCAGCGAATAGGGTTGATAGAGCACCTAGGCATAGGCAGGCAGTTAGGGCTGTCTGGTTGGTGGCTAGCAGGGGGTGCATGCGGATGAGCAGGAAGATTCCGGCTACTACTATGGTACTGGAGTGCAGTAGGGCTGATACTGGGGTGGGGCCTTCTATTGCTGCGGGCAGTCATGGGTGGAGTCCAAATTGGGCGGATTTTCCTGCGGCTGCGAGGATTAATCCTATGAGGGGGAGGATTGGGGTTTGGTGGGGGTGTACGGCTTGTTGGATCTCTCAGGTGTTGAATGTTGAAGCTAGTCATGCTATGCTCAGGATCAGTCCGATGTCTCCGATTCGGTTGTAGATTACGGCTCGTAGGGCGGCGGTGTTGGCATCTGCTCGGCCTTGTCATCAGCCGATGAGAAGGAAGGACATGATTCGTACTCCTTCCCAGCCTACGAATAGGAGGAATATGTTGTTTGCGGTTGTTAGGAGGAGTATGGCGACTAGGAATGTCAGTAGGTAGGTGAAAAATTTTGTTACGTATGGCTCTGAGGCCATGTATCATATGGCGAATTGTAGGATTGATCATGTTACAAATAGGGCGATTGGAAGAAATGTTATTGAGTATTGGTCTATTTTTAGGCTCAGGGGGATTTTAAAGTTTATAATGAATTTTCACTCCCAGTGGCAGGTGACAGATTCTACTCCCGAGTAGATGAATGCGGTTGTAGGGGCTAGGCTAATTAGGAATGCGGTTTTAACAGCGCGGGTGGTGGCTTGTGGGGTGTTTTTAAAGTTTTTAAATAGAAATGGCAGGATGATTGGGGTTAGGAGGATTGTCAGCGTGAGTAGTGTGAGGGAGTTGATTAGTAGTGTGGGGTTCACTCCTTTTACTTGGATTTGCACCAAGATGGGTGGTTCCTAAGACCAGTGGATTGCTGTTATCCTTTAAAAGTAAGGGGGCTGAGGTTTTAGGCTCAGATGTAAGAGTTAGCAGCTCTTGTTGGTTAAACCCTCCCCTCGGCAGGTAAGAAGGTTTGAACTTCTATTCTTAGAATCACAGTCTAATGTTTGGTTTAAACTATACTTGCATGAGGGGATTCCGGAGATCAGTTCGGGTTTGAGGATTAGGAGGAATATTGGGATAATGTGGAGTGTTATGAGCAGGTGTTCTCGCGTGGTTGAGTTTTGCATAGATGTGATGTGGGAGGGGATTGAGCCTCGTTGGGTCATTAGTAGTATGAATAAGGTGTAGGAGGCGGTTAGTAGGGTTGCGATTCCTGTTAGGATGATCGTGAAGGCAGATCAGTTGAATAAGGTGATTATAATGGTTAGCTCTGCTATGAGGTTTGTTGTTGGGGGTAAGGCTATGTTTGTTAGATTGGCCAGCAATCATCAAGTAGCTATGAGTGGTAGGAGAGGTTGTAGGCCTCGTGTGAGTAGTAGAATTCGGCTGTGCGTACGTTCATAGTTTGTGTTGGCTAGGCAGAATAGTATGGAGGAAGTTAGTCCATGGGAAATTATTAGGATCATTGCCCCTGAGAATGATCAGTGGGTTTGGATTATTCCTGCGGCGATAACTAGGCCTATGTGGCTAACGGATGAATAAGCGATTAGTGATTTTAGGTCTGTCTGTCGTAGGCAGATTGAGCTAGTCATTAGGGCGCCTCATAGGGCCAGGGTTAGGAAGGGGTAGTGCAGGAGGTTGGACAGTGGGCCCATAAATAGAGTGACTCGTATAATTCCGTATCCTCCTAGCTTTAGTAGTAGGGTGGCGAGGAGTATTGAGCCTGCGATGGGTGCTTCTACGTGGGCTTTTGGCAGTCAGAGGTGTAGGCCGTATAGTGGGGCTTTTACTATGAATGCTATGAGCAGTGCTAGACCTGATAGTATTCCTGTCCATGAGGTGGATAGGGTTGGGTGGGTTAGTTGTAGGGTTGGCAGGTGCAGGGTGCCAATTTTCACGTATAGGTGTATGATTGTGATTAGCAGGGGTAGAGAGCTTACTGGCGTGTAGAATAGCAGGTAGATGCCAGCGCTTAGGCGTTCTGGTTGGTTCCCCCATCGGGTGATTAAGATTAGGGTGGGAATGAGGGTTGCTTCAAATGAGATGTAAAATAGTGCTAGTTCTGTGGTGGAAAAGGCTAGTAGGATGAATGGCTGGACTGCGACTAAGGTTGAGATAAAGATTCGTTTGCGTTGTAGGGGTTCTTGTTGCAGGTGGTTTTGGCTTGCTATGATTATGAGTGGGAGTAGTCAGCAGGATAGTACTAGGAGGGGGGATGAGATTTGGTCAATTCCTGTTCAGTTGGATAAAAATTTGTAGGGGTAGTAGGTTGGGATTAATCACTGTAGGCTTAGGGCAGCGATTAGGAGGCTGTATAAGGTGGTGTTAGTCCATAGAAATTTTGGTGGAGACAGCAGGGCTGTTGGAAGAAGTATGATTGTGGGTAGGATGATTTTTAGCATTGCAGGAGGTTTAGGTTGTGTAGATGGTCGGAGCCATGTGTGCGGGTGGAGGCTACTAGGATGGCCAGGCCTGTGCCCGCCTCACACGCTGAGAAGGTTAGCATGAGAATTGGTACCATGGTGAATGAGGAGACTTGGTTTTCGATGGATCATATTGATAGGCCTACGAATATCGATAATATTATGCTTTCAAGGCATAGTAGGGCGGATACTAGGTGGGTTCGGTGGAAGGCTAGCCCTAGTCCGCTGAAAATGAAGGCTGAGTAGAAGCTTAAATGTAGGGGCGACATAAGAAAGTTACAGGGTTGGCTGTAATCTGCTGGGTCGAAACCAGCTATCTTTTTGGTTAGACTAACTTTCTGTTATTCTGCTCATTCTAGGCCCCCTTGAATTCACTCGTAGGCCAGTCCGAGTGTTAGGAGAAGGAGGATCACTACAGTTCAGGTGAGGGTCATTAGGGGGGATTGGAGTTGGACGGCTCATGGCAGGGGGAGTAGGAGGGCGATTTCTAGGTCGAATAGGACGAACAGGATGGCTACTGAGGAAGAATCGGACTGAGAATGGTAATCGAGCAGATCCAAGTGGGTCGAATCCACATTCGTACGGTGAGAGTTTCTCTGAGTCGGGGTTTATTTGGGCGAGTCAGAAGTTTAATGCGGTTAGGGCGGCGCTTAGGATTGATGATAGGGCGAATATGAACATGAGTGCGTTCATTGCTCTCCTCTGGGTTTATACCAGATTCTAGAGATTGGAAGTCAATTGTAATTAATATACTAGAAGAGCAAGATCCTCATCAGTAGATGGTTATGTAGAGGAATAGTCAGATGATGTCTACGAAGTGTCAGTATCAGGCTGCTGCCTCGAATCCGAAGTGGTGGTCTGATGTAAAGTGGAACTTGATCAGTCGGAAGAGGCAGACGGTCAGGAAGGAGGATCCGATGATTACGTGGAGTCCGTGGAATCCAGTGGCAACGAAGAAGGTAGATCCGTAGACGCTATCGGCGATTGAGAATGGGGCTTCGTGGTATTCTATTGCTTGTAGGGCTGTGAAGTAGAATCCCAGGAGGATCGTTAGGGTTAGGGCGTGGATGGCGTGTTTTCGGTTTCCTTCTGTGATGCTGTGATGGGCTCACGTTACGGTAACGCCTGAGGCTAGTAGGATGGCTGTGTTTAGTAGGGGGACTTCTATCGGGTTGAGTGGTTTAATTCCTGTTGGGGGTCATTGGCCTCCTAGTTCTGGGGTTGGGGCCAGGCTCGAGTGGAAGAACGCTCAGAAGAACCCTAAGAAGAAGAATGCTTCGGATGTGATGAAAAGGATTATGCCGTATCGTAGGCCTTTTTGGACTGTGGGAGTGTGATGGCCTTGGAAGGTGCTTTCTCGTACAATGTCTCGTCATCATTGGAGTATTACTAGGAGTACTGAGATGAGGCCTAGGGTTAGTAGTATGGATGAGTTGTAGTGGAATCACATGATTAATCCTGAGGTTGTGAGTAGGGCGGCGGCTGCCCCGAAGATTGGTCAAGGGCTTGGGTCAACTATGTGGTATGAGTGTGCTTGGTGTGCCATTAGATGTTTTCTTGTAAGTATAGGCTTAGAAGGAGCACGAAGACGTAGGCCTGGATTATGGCTACTGCTACTTCTAGGATGGTTAGGAGTAGTAGGATGATTATTGTTAGGATGGATACTGCAGGAAGGGTGGGTATTAATGCAATGGAGGCTGTAGAGATGAGTTGGATGAGTAAGTGTCCTGCTGTAAGGTTGGCTGTAAGGCGGACTCCGAGGGCTAGGGGGCGGATTAGTAGGCTGGTTGTTTCGATCAGGATTAGTGCGGGGATTAGGGGTGTAGGGGTACCTTCGGGTAATAGGTGGGCTAAAGAGGCTGATGGTTGGTTTCGTAGGCCTGTTAGTAGTGTGGCGAGCCATAGTGGGAAGGCTAGGGCTATGTTCATAGATAGTTGGGTGGTTGGGGTGAATGTATATGGAAGGAGGCCTAGAAGGTTGATTGTAAGAAGTATGATTATTAGGGATGTAAATATTATGGCTCATTTGTGGCCATTTTTGTTGAGTGGGACTATTAGTTGTTTTGTGATTAGGTGAAGGAGTCATGTTTGGATAGTAGAAAGGCGGTTGTTGATTCATCGGTTGTTTGGGGACGGGAATAGTAGGGCTGGGAAGAGTAGGGATAGTAGGATTAAGGGGATGCCGAATAGATTGGGGCTGGAAAATTGGTCAAAGAAGCTTAGGTTCATGGTCAGGATCATGGTGTGGGTTTGGTAGTGAGGGAGGTCTTATTTGATGGGGGGTTGGTTGTGGTGAAGGCTAGTAGTTTTGGTTGGATGAGGAGTGCTAGGGTTAATCAGGTTATAATTATGATTGAAAATCATGGTGCGGGGTTAAGCTGTGGCATATCATTAAGGAGGGGGAAGTCCCTCTTTGGCTAGCTTAAAAGGCTAGTGCTGTTGCATAGCTTCTTAATGATTAGGATGATGATAGAAGGGACGATCAGGCCTCGAAATGTGGGAGTGGGGTTGATTCTACTACAATGGGTATGTAGCTGTGATTAGCCCCGCAAATTTCTGAGCATTGTCCGTAAAAAATCCCAGGCCGGGTGGTAATGAATGAAGTTTGGTTTAGTCGGCCTGGGATTGCGTCTGTTTTAACTCCGAGCGTTGGGACTGCTCAGGAGTGGAGTACGTCTCCTGCAGTAATGATTACGCGGATGGGGGATTCTATTGGGATAACTACGCGGTGGTCAACTTCTAGCAGTCGGAAGTGGCCGTTGGGTAAGTCTGGGGTGGGCACTATGTAGGAGTCGAATGATAGGTCTTTGAAGTCTGTGTATTCGTAGCTTCAGTATCATTGGTGGCCGATGGCTTTTAGGGTGAGGTCTGGTTCATCGATTTTGTCCATTATGTAGAGGATTTGTAGGGATGGGAGGGCGAGGAGTACCAGGACGATAGCAGGTAGGATTGTCCAGATCAGCTCTACTTCTTGGGCGTCTACAGCATTGGACGAGAGTTTTTCTGTTAGTATGTGGGCTAAAAGGTAGAGAACTAGGCTGCAGATAGCTAGGGCAACGATTAGGGCGTGGTCGTGGAATTCAACGAGTTCTTCTATGATGGGTGATGAGGCGTCTTGGAATCCTAGTTGGGAGTGGTTGGCCACATGAGATGTACAGGATTTTTACCTGTGATTTAGTCTTGACAAGGCTATGTAATTGGTTTACTAACGTCTCATAAGAAAGAAGCATGAGCGGTGAATGCAGTTGGCTTGAAACCAGCATGTGAGGGTTCGATTCCTTCCTTTCTTGTACTTGGACGAAGGCCGGTTCCTCGAAAGTATGGTATGGGGGAGGGCAGCCGTGGATTCATTCAACGTTTGTGGTAGTTAGTTCTGGTTGTAGGACTTTTCGTTTGGCCGAAAAGGCTTCTCAGATGATGAATATTAGTATGATTACGGCTACTATTGAGATTAGGGAGCCGATGGAGGAAATGGTGTTTCATAGTGTGTAGGCGTCGGGATAGTCCGAGTATCGTCGGGGTATTCCTGCTAGGCCTAGGAAGTGCTGGGGGAAGAACGTTAGGTTTACTCCTGTAAATATTACCCCGAAGTGGGCTTTTGCTCATGTTTGGTGTAGGGTAAACCCAGTGAGTAGTGGGAATCAGTGAGTAAATCCTGCTAGAATGGCAAAGACGGCGCCTATGGATAGGACGTAGTGGAAGTGGGCAACTACGTAGTACGTGTCGTGCAGGGCGATGTCTAGGGAAGAGTTTGCAAGAACGATTCCTGTTAATCCTCCGATGGTAAATAGGAAGATAAATCCTAGAGCTCATAGTATTGGGGGGGGTCTCATTTGATTGTTCCTCCGTGCAGGGTGGCTAGTCAGCTAAATACTTTGATTCCGGTAGGGATGGCAATGATTATAGTGGCTGATGTAAAGTAGGCTCGGGTATCAACGTCTATTCCTACTGTAAACATGTGGTGAGCTCAGACGATGAATCGTAGGAAGCCGATGGATAGTATGGCTCAGACTATTCCCATGTAGCCGAAGGGCTCCTTTTTGCCTGAGTAGTACGTGACTACGTGTGAGATGATTCCGAACCCCGGTAGGATCAGAATATAGACTTCTGGGTGTCCGAAGAATCAGAATAGGTGTTGGTACAGGATTGGGTCTCCTCCTCCAGCGGGGTCGAAGAATGTGGTGTTTAGGTTTCGATCAGTTAGTAATATTGTAATACCGGCGGCGAGTACGGGGAGTGATAGAAGGAGTAGGATGGCGGTAATTAGTACGGATCAGACAAATAGTGGGGTTTGGTATTGTGAGAGTGCGGGGGGTTTTATGTTGATGGCTGTGGTGATAAAGTTGATGGCCCCAAGGATGGAGGAGATACCGGCTAAGTGGAGTGAGAAGATAGCCAGGTCTACTGAAGCTCCGGCGTGGGCAAGGTTACCTGCTAGGGGAGGGTAGACAGTTCAGCCTGTGCCGGCGCCAGCTTCTACAGTGGATGAGGCTAGTAGGAGGAGGAATGATGGGGGGAGGAGTCAAAAGCTTATGTTGTTTATTCGCGGGAATGCTATGTCGGGGGCACCGATTATGAGGGGGACTAATCAGTTGCCGAATCCTCCGATCATGATGGGTATGACTATAAAGAAGCTTATTACAAAGGCGTGAGCGGTAACGATTACATTGTAAATTTGGTCGTCGCCTAGGAGAGTTCCTGGTTGTCCTAGTTCTGCGCGGATTAATAGGCTGAGTGCGGTGCCGACTATTCCTGCTCATGCCCCGAAGATGAGGTACAGGGTGCCAATATCCTTATGGTTAGTGGAAAATAGTCATCGGTTGATGAAGGTGACGGGTAAGATGGCTGAGTGTTGAAGCGTTAGGCTGTAGTCCTTTTTACAGAGGTTTAATTCCTCTTCTTATCGGCTCTGTAGTGAAATTCATGTTGAGTTGCAAGCTCATCGATGCGCACTAGGGTGCGTCAGGGTCTTTGTAGGCAGAAGCCAATTGGTTTAGGCATTTAGCTGTTAACTAGAGTTTTGTGGGATCGAAGCCCATCTGTCTAGGGAGGCTTTAGCTTAATTAAAGCGTCTGACTTGCATTCAGAAGATACAGGTTAATATTCTGTAAGTCTTAATGTGCAGAAACTAAGAGGGTTTAACTCTTATTTAAGGCTTTGAAGGCCTTCGGTTTGGGGTGTTATCCTAAGTTTCTAGACAATGGCATGTATTATTGGGGACAGGGGAAGTAAGAGGATTGATAGTGAGGCAAGGACCGCAGTAGGTGTGCTTGGGGCTTTGCTAGTGTATCATTGTTTTATGTGGTTAGAGGAGTTGGGGGGAAGGGTAATTGTTGAGTGGTATGCGAGGCGTAGGTAGAAGAAGAGGCTGAGCAGTGATAGCATGGCAATTGCCATGGCTGCTGGTGTTATTTCCTGTTTAGTTAGTTCTTGGATGATAAGTCACTTTGGTATAAAGCCTGTTAATGGGGGGAGGCCTGCTAGGGATAAAAGTACTAGTATTAGGGTGGCGTTTAGCACTGGGGTTTTTGTTCATGAGGTTGTGATCATGGATAGGTTAAGGGCTTTGATTTTGTTAAGGGCTAGGAATACGGCTGATGTTATGATTGTGTATAGGTAGAAGGTAAGTAAGGCCAATTTGGGGCTGTAAACTAGGATGATGGCGATTCAGCCTAAGTGGGAGATGGACGAGAAGGCTAGGATTTTGCGTGTTTGTGTTTGGTTCAGTCCTATTCAGCCTCCTAGTGCTGTTGAGGCTAGGGCCATGGCGGTGAGTAGAGCTGGGTCGAGGGATTTGGATGTTAGTAGGAGCAGGGTTAGTGGGGGGAATTTTATGAGGGTCGAGAGTAGCAGGGCTGTTATTAGTGGCGATCCTTGTAGTACTTCTGGGAATCAGAAGTGAAATGGCACTAGGCCCAGTTTAATAGCGATTGCTGCTGTCAGTAGTAGACAGGAGGTTGGGTGGTTTATTTGTGTGATGTCTCATTGGCCGGTGACTCAGGCATTGGTTATGCTAGAGAATAGGACCAGGGCGGAAGCAGCTGCTTGGGTTAGGAAGTATTTCGTTGCGGCTTCTACTGCTCGTGGGTGGTGGGATTTGGCAATTAGGGGAATGATGGCTAGTGCGTTGATCTCCAGTCCTGTCCAGGCCAGAACTCAGTGGTTGCTGGAAATTGTGATTGTGGTGCCCAAGATGAGGCTGAAGGTTATGATTGGGGTCGCGTAAGGGTTCATTAGTAGAGGAGGGGGTTAAACCATCATTTTCGGGGTATGGGCCCGATAGCTTGATTAGCTGACTCTACTAGAAAATAATATAAGGGAAGTATGGAGAATTTTGATTTCTCTTGTGTGGGTTCAATTCCTACTTTTCTAAGGTCAACAGGAAATGAGAGGGCTGTTATACCTCTATGTTCACTTTATCATAGTGACCCTTTGTAGTTCAGGCACATTTCCTTATGTAAGGAGGTAGGCCTGCATAGCAGATAGGTATGCTGATGTGTCAGAGGCACAGAGCTAGTGTGAGGGGTAGGAAGTTTTTTCATAGTAGGTGCATTAGTTGGTCATATCGGAATCGTGGGTATGAAGCTCGGACCCATAAGAAACCAGAAGATAGTAGGAGGACTTTTGTGGCTAGGATGACGGGGAATAGTTCTGTGGGTGGCCCTAGGGCGCTTGGGTTTAGGAATATGATGGCTGTAAGTGTATTTATTAGCATAATGTTCGCATATTCAGCTAGGAAGAATAAGGCGAAGGGTCCTGCGGCGTATTCAACGTTAAACCCTGAGACTAGCTCAGATTCGCCCTCTGTGAGGTCAAAAGGAGCTCGGTTTGTCTCTGCTAGGGTGGATACGTATCATATTATTGCTAGGGGTCATGAGGAGAAAATGAAGTATAGAGGCTCCTGTGCGACGGCAAAGGAGCTGAGTGTGTAGCTTCCGCTTAGTATGATTATTGATAGCAGGATTATGGCCAGTGTCACTTCGTATGAAATGGTCTGTGCTACTGCCCGTAGGGCTCCGATTAGTGCGTATTTTGAGTTCGAGGCTCAGCCTGATCATAGGACTGAGTAGACGGCTAGGCTTGACATGGCTATTAGGAAGAGAACTCCGAGGTTTAGATCTGCTAGGGGAAATGGGAGTGGTAGTGGTGCTCAAGTGGTGAGGGCTAGGACAAGGGCTAGTATTGGTATCAGAATGAATAGAAGTGGGGAAGAGGTAGAGGGTCGGATGGGCTCTTTGGTAAATAGTTTCAGTCCGTCCGCAAATGGTTGAAGTAGGCCAAAAGGCCCGACAACGTTAGGGCCTTTGCGGGATTGTATGTAGCTTAGGATTTTCCGTTCTACTAGGGTTAGGAAGGCTACGGCAATCAGGATTGGGATGATGTATAGGAGGGATATAATGAGGCAGCTTAGTGTTGTTATTTGAATCATGGGTGAAGCTAGGGAGAGGATTTGAACCTCTGGGGAAAGGGCTTAAGCCTTCTGCACTTGCCGGGCTCTGCCACTCTAGCTGGTCCTTTTCTAGGATTGAAAGTGGTGGGGGAAGGCCCTCTTCACGGTTTAGTTGGTTTCACTGCTTAGAGGGGGGGGGCGTGCTTGTGGTATTGGCCCCACTTTCCCGGTCCTTTCGTACTGGGGAGATAGAACTGTCGTACTGTCATAGATAGAAACCAACCTGGATTGCTCCGGTCTGAACTCAGATCACGTAGGACTGTTAATCGTTGAACAAACGAACCCTTAATAGCGGCTGCACCATTAGGATGTCCTGATCCAACATCGAGGTCGTAAACCCCCCTGTCGATATGGGCTCTTGAGGGGGATTGCGCTGTTATCCCTGGGGTAGCTTGGTCCATTAATCAATTATATTGGGTCTGGTCACTGTTAGCACTTTGAGGGGTAGCTCTAGGTAAAGAGGTATGGTCTTGTTTTTGGAGGATTTGTTCTCCTCCAAGGTCGCCCCAACCGAAAAATATCGACCAGGCTCTGCGATGGTAGTGGCCCCAGTGGGGTTGATTGAGGATTCGCGGTGGTCGTTGATTTTTAAGTTCCACAGGGTCTTCTCGTCTTATGTTCACATCCCCGCTTTTGCCCTGGGGATGCACTGCAGTGAGTCCAGAGAGTGCACTGGCACCACTGGGGATGAACTGCAGTGAGTCCAGAGATTGCACTGGCACCACTGGGGATGCAGTGCAGTGAGTCCAGAGACTTCACTGGCACCACTGGGAATGCAGTGCAGTGAGTGCAGAGAGTGCACTGGCACCACTGGGGATGCAGTGCAGTGAGTCCAGAGAGTGCACTGGCACCACTGGGGATGCACTGCAGTGAGTCCAGAGAGTGCACTGGCACCACTGGGGATGCAGTGCAGTGAGTCCAGAGAGTGCACTGGCACCACTGGGGATGCACTGCAGTGAGTCCAGAGAGTGCACTGGCACCACTGGGGATGCACTTCAGTGAGTCCAGAGAGTGCACTGACACCACTGGGGATGCAGTGCAGTGAGTCCAGAGAGTGCACTGGCACCACTGGGGATGCAGTTCAGTGAGTCCAGAGAGTGCACTGACACCACTGGGGATGCAGTGCAGTGAGTCCAGAGAGTGCACTGGCACCACTGGGGATGCAGTTCAGTGAGTCCAGAGAGTGCACTGGCACCACTGGGGATGCAGTCCAGTGAGTCCAGTGAGTGCACTGGCACCACTGGGGATGCTGTGCAGTGAGTGCAGAGAGTGCACTGGCACCACCGGGGATTCACTGTAGTGAGTCCAGAGAGTGCACTGGCACCACCTGTGATGCAGTACAGTGAGTCCAGTGAGTGCACTGGCACCACTGGGGATGCAGTGCTGTGACTCCGGAGAGCGCACTGGCACCACTGGGGATGCAGTGCAGTCAGTCCAGTGAGTGCACTGACACCACTGGGGATGCACTTCAGTGACTCGAGAGAGTGCACTGGCACCACTGGGGATGCACTGCAGTGAGTCCAGAGACTGCACTGGCACCACTGGGGATGCACTGCAGTGAGTCCAGAGAGTGCACTGGCACCACTGGGGATGCAGTGCAGTGAGTCCAGAGACTGCACTGGCACCACTGGGGATGCAGTGCAGTGAGTCCAGAGACTGCACTGGCACCACTGGGGATGCACTGCAGTGAGTCCAGAGACTGCACTGGCACCACTGGGGCTGCACTGCAGTGAGTCCAGAGAGTGCACTGGCACCACTGGGGATGCAGTGCAGTGAGTCCAGAGAGTGCACTGGCACCACTGGTGATGCAGTCTAGTGAGTCCAGTGAATGCACTGTCACCACTGGGGATGCTGTGCAGTGAGTGCAGAGAGTGCACTGGCACCACCTGTAATGCAGTACAGTGTGTCCAGTGAGTGCACTGGCACCACTGGGGATGCAGTGCTGTGACTCCGGAGAGCGCACTGGCACCACTGGGGATGCAGTGCAGTCAGTCCAGTGAGTGCACTGGCAACACTGGGGATGCAGTGCAGTGAGTGCAGAGAGTGCAATGGCACCAATGGGGATGCACTTCAGTGAGTCCAGAGAGTGCACTGGCACCACTGGGGATGCAGTGCAGTGAGTCCAGAGAGTGCACTGGCACCACTGGGGATGCCCTGCAGTGAGTCCAGAGAGTGCACTGGCACCACTGGGGATGCAGTGCAGTGAGTCCAGAGAGTGCACTGGCACCACTGGGGATGCACTGCAGTGAGTCCAGCGTGTGCACTGGCACCACTGTGGATGCAGTACAGTGAGTCCAGAGAGAGCACTGGCACCACGGGGGATGCAGTGCAGTGACGCCAGAGAGTGCACTGGCACCACTGCGGATGCACTGCAGTGAGTCCAGAGAGTGCACTGGCACCACTGGGGATGCACTGCAGTGAGTCCTGAGAGTACACTGGCTCCACCGGGGATGCCCTGCAGTGAGTCCAGAGAGTGCACTGGCAGCACTGGGGATGCAGCGCAGTGAGTCCAGAGAGTGCACTGGCACCACTGGGGATGCAGCGCAGTGAGTCCAGAGAGTGCACTGGCACCACTGGGGATGCCCTGCAGTGAGTCCAGAGAGTGCACTGGCACCACTGGGGATGCACTACAGTGAGTCCAGGGAGTGCACTGGCACCACTGGGGATGCACT
Organism: Anser cygnoides; assembly: GCF_040182565.1. Lineage (NCBI taxonomy): Eukaryota > Metazoa > Chordata > Aves > Anseriformes > Anatidae > Anser > Anser cygnoides. Next base: position 42,921,391 of record NC_089876.1, read on the forward strand.
GCAGTGAGTCCATAGAGTGCTCTGGCACCACTGGGGATGCCCTGCAGTGAGCCCAGAGAGTGCACTGGCACCACTGGGGATGCAGTGCAGTGAGTCTAGTGAGTGCACTGGCACCACTGGGGATGCACTGCAGTGAGTCCAGAGAGTGCACTGGCACGACAGAGAATGCACTTCAGTGAGTCCAGAGAGTACACTGGCACCACTGGGGATGCACTGCAGTGAGTCCAGAGAGTGCACTGGCACCACTGGGGATGCACTACATTGAGTCCAGGGATAGCACTGGCACCACTGGGGATGCAGTGCAGTGAGTCCAGAGAGTGCACTGGCACCACTGGGGATGCAGTGCAGTGAGTCTAGAGAGTGCACTGGCACCACTGATGATGCAGTACAGTGAGTCCAGTGAGTGCACTGGCACAACTGGGGATGTAGTGCAGTGACTCGAGAGAGTGCACTGGAACCACTGGGGATGCAGTGCCGCGAGTCCAGAGAGTGCACTGGCTCCACTGGGGATGCACTGCAGTGAGTCCAGAGAGTGCACTGGCACCACTGAGAATGCCCTTCAGTGAGTCCAGAGAGTGTACTGGCACCACTGGGGATGCACTTCAGTGAGTCCAGAGAGCGCACTGGCACCAGTGGGGATGCAGTGCAGTGAGTCCAGAGAGTGCACTTGCACCACTGAGAATGCACTTCAGTGAGTCCAAAGAGTGCACTGGCACCACTGGGGGTGCACTGCAGTGAGTCCAGAGAGTGCACTGGCACCACTGGGGATGCAGTGCAGTGAGTCCAGAGAGTGCACGGGCTCCACTGGGGATGCAGTGCAGTGAGTCCAGAGAGTGCACTGGCACCACTGGGGATGCAGTGCAGTGAGTCCAGAGAGTGCACTGGCACCACTGGGGATGCAGTGGAGCAAGTCCAGAGAGTGCACTGGCACCACTGGGGATGCAGTGCAGTGAGTCCAGAGAGTGCACTGGCACCAATGGGGATGCAGTGCAGTGAGTACAGACAGTGCACTGGCACCACTGGGGATGCAGTACAGTGAGTCCAGAGAGTGCACTGGCACCACTGGGGATGCACAGCAGTGAGTCCAGGGAGTGCATTGGCACCACTGGGGATGCAGTGCAGTGAGTCCAGAGAGTGCACTGGCACCATTGGAGATGCAGTGCAGTGAGTCCAGAGAGTGCACTGGCACCACTGGGGATGCAGTGCAGTGAGTCCAGAGAGTGCACTGGCACCACTGGGGATGCAGTGCAGTGAGTCCAGAGAGTTCACTGGCACCACTGGAGATGCACTTCAGTGAGTCCAGAGACTGCACTGGCACCACTGGGGATGCAGTGCAGTGAGTCCAGAGAGTATACTGGCACCACTGGGGATGCACTGCAGTGAGTCCAGAGAGTGCATTGGCACCACTGTGGTTGCACTGCAGTGAGTCCAGAGAGTGCACTTGCACCACTGGGGATGCAGTGCAGTGAGTCCAGAGAGTGCACTGACACCACTGGGGATGCAGTGCAGTGAGTCCAGAGAGTGCACTGGCACCAATGGGGATGCACTGCAGTGAGTCCACAGAGTGCACTGGCACCACTGGTGATGCAGTACAGTGAGTCCAGAGAGTGCACTGGCACCACTGGGGATGCACAGCAGTGAGTCCAGAGAGTGCATTGGCACCACTGGGGATGCAGTGCAGTGAGTCCAGAGAGTGCACTGGCACCATTGGAGATGCAGTGCAGTGAGTCCAGAGAGTGCACTGGCACCACTGGGGATGCAGTGCAGTGAGTCCAGAGAGTGCACTGGCACCACTGGGGATGCAGTGCAGTGAGTCCAGAGAGTGCACGGGCACCACTGGGATGCACTGCAGTGAGTCCAGAGAGTTCACTGGCACCACTGGAGATGCACTTCAGTGAGTGCAGAGACTGCACTGGCACCACTGGGGATGCAGTGCAGTGAGTCCAGTGAGTGTACTGGCACCACTGCGGATGCACTGCAGTGAGTCCAGAGAGTGCATTGGCACCACTTGGGATGCACTGCAGTGAGTCCAGAGAGTGCACTGGCACCACTGGGGATGCAGTGCAGTGAGTCCAGAGAGTGCACTGGCACCACTGGGGATGCAGTGCAGTGAGTCCAGAGAGTGCACTGGCACCAATGGGGATGCACTTCAGTGAGTCCACAGAGTGCACTGGCTCCACTGGGGATGCAGTGCAGTGAGTCCAGAGAGTGTACTGGCACCACTGTGGATGCAGTGCAGTGAGTCCAGAGAGTGCACTGGCACCACTGGGGATGCAGTGCAGTGAGTCCAGAGAGTGCACTGGCACCACTGGGGATGCAGTGCAGTGAGTCCAGAGAGTGCACTGGCACCACTGGGGATGCAGTGCAGTCAGTCCAGTGAGTGTACTGGCACCACTGGGGATGCACTGCAGTGAGTCCAGAGAGTGCACTGGCACCACTGAGAATGCACTTCAGTGAGTCCAGAGAGTGCACTGGCACCACTGTGGATGCACTGCAGTGAGTCCACAGAGTGCACTGGCACCACTGGGGATGCAGTGCAGTGAGTCCAGAGAGTGCACTGGCACCACTGGGGATGCACTTCAGTGAGTCCAGAGAGTGCACGGGCTCCACTGGGGATGCACTGCAGTGAGTCCACAGAGTGCACTGGCACCACTGGGGATGCAGTACAGTGAGTCCAGAGAGTGCACTGGCTCCACTGGGGATGCAGTGCAGTGAGTCCAGAGAGTGCACTGGCACCACTGGGTATGCAGTGCAGTGAGTCCAGAGAGTGCACTGGCAAAACTGGGGACGCACTGCAGTGAGTCCAGAGAGTGCACTGGCACCACTGGGGATGCAGTGCAGTGAGTCCAGAGTGTGCACTGGCACCACTGGGAATGCAGTGCAGTGAGTCCAGAGATCGCACTGGCACCACGGGGGATGCACTTCAGTGAGTCCAGAGAGTGCACTGGCACCACTGGGGATGCACTGCAGTGAGTCCAGAGAGTGCACTGGCACCACTGGGGATGCACTGCAGTGAGTCCAGAGAGTGCACTGGCACCACTGGGGATGCAGTGCAGTGAGTCCAGAGAGTGCACTGGCACCAGAGGGAATGCACTGCAGTGAGTCCAGTGAGTGTACTGGCACCACTGGGGATGCAGTGCAGTGAGTGCAGGGAGTGCACTGGCACCACTGGGGATGCAGTGCAGTGAGTCCAGAGAGTGCAGTGGCACCACTGGGGATGCAGTGCAGTGAGTCCAGAGAGTGCACTGGCACCACTGGGGATGCAGTGCAGTGAGTCCAGAGAGTGCTCTGGCACCACTGGGGATGCAGTGCAGTGAGTCCAGAGAGTGCACTGGCACCACTGGGGATGCAGTGCAGTGAGTCCAGAGAGTGCACTGGCACCACTGGTGATGCACTGCAGTTACTCCAGAGAGTGCACTGGCACCACTGGGGATGCGGTGCGGTGAGTCCAGAGAGTGCACTGGCACCACTGGTGATGCACTGCAGTGAGTCCAGAGAGTGCACTGGCACCACTGAGAATGCCTTTCAGTGAGTCCAGAGAGTGCACTGGCACCACTGGGGATGCACTGCAGTGAGTCCACAGAGTGCACTAGCACCACTGGGGATGCGGTGCAGTGAGTCCAGAGAGTGTACTGGCACCACTGGGGATGCACTGCAGTGAGTCCAGAGAGTGCACTGGCACCACTGAGAATGCATTTCAGTGAGGCCAGAGAGCGCACTGGCACCACTGGGGATGCAGTGCAGTGAGTCCAGAGAGTGCACTGGCACCACTGAGAATGCACTTCAGTGAGTCCAAAGAGTGCACTGGCACCACTGGGGATGCACTGCAGTGAGTCCAGAGAGTGAACTAGCACCACTGGGAATGTAGTGCAGTGAATCCAGTGAGTGCACTGGCACCAGTGGGGATGCACTGCAGTGAGTCCAGAGAGTGCACTGGCACCACTGGGGATGCACTGCAGTGAGTCCAGAGAGTGCACTGGCACCACTGGAGATGCAGTACAGTGAGTCCAGTGAATGCACTGGCAACACTGGGGATGCAGTGCAGTGAGTCCAGAGAGTGCACTGGCACCATTGGTGATGCAGTATAGTGAGTCCAGTGAGTGCACTGGCACCACTGGGGATGCAGTGCAGTGAGTCCAGAGAGTGCACTGGCAACACTGGGGATGCAGTGCAGTGAGTCCAGAGAGTGCACTGGCACCACTGGGGATGCAGTGCAGTGAGTCCAGAGAGTGCACTGGCACCACTGGGGATGCACTGCAGTGAGTCCAGAGAGTGCACTGGCACCACTGGGGATGCAGTGCAGTGACTCCAGAGAGTGCACTGGCACCACTTGGGATGCAGTGCAGTGAGTCCAGAGAGTGCACTGGCACCACTGGGGATGCAGTGCAGTGAGTCCAGAGAGTGTACTGGCACCACTGGGGATGCAGTGCAGTGAGTCCAGAGAGTGCACTGGCAGCACTGGGGATGCACTGCAGTGAGTCCACAGAGTGCACTGGTACCACTGGGGATGCAGTGCAGTGAGTCCAGAGAGTGCACTGGCACCACTGGGGATGCACTGCAGTGAGTCCACAGAGTGCACTGGCACCACTGGGGATGCAGTGCAGTGAGTCCAGAGAGTGCACTGGCACCACTGGGGATGCAGTGCAGTGAGTCCAGAGAGTGCACTGGCAGCACTGGGGATGCAGTGCAGTGAGTCCAGAGAGTGCACTGGCACCACTGGGGATGCACTGCAGTGAGTCCAGAGAGCGCACTGGCACCACTGGGGATGCACTGCAGTGAGTCCACAGAGTGCACTGGCACCACTGAGAATGCACTTCAGTGAGTCCAGAGAGTGCACTGGTACCACTGGGGATGCACTGCAGTGAGTCCAGAGAGTGCACTAGCACCACTGGGGATGCAGTGCAGTGAATCCAGTGAGTGCACTGGCACCACTGGGGATGCAGTGCAGTGAGTCAAGAGAGTGCACTGGCACCACTGGGGATGCAGTACAGTGAGTCCAGAGAGTGCATTGGCACCAGTGGGGATGCACTGCAGTGAGTCCAGAGAGTGCACTGGCACCACTGGGGATGCACAGCAGTGAGTCCAGAGAGTGCATTGGCACCACTGGGGATGCAGTGCAGTGAGTCCAGAGAGTGCACTGGCACCATTGGAGATGCAGTGCAGTGAGTCCAGAGAGTGCACTGGCACCACTGGGGATGCAGTGCAGTGAGTCCAGAGAGTGCACTGGCACCACTGGGGATGCAGTGCAGTGAGTCCAGAGAGTGCACTGGCACGACTGGGGATGCACTGCAGTGAGTCCAGAGAGTACACTGGCACCACTGGAGATGCACTTCAGTGAGTGCAGAGACTGCACTGGCACCACTGGGGATGCAGTGCAGTGAGTCCAGTGAGTACACTGGCACCACTGGGGATGCACTGCAGTGAGTCCAGAGAGTGCATTGGCACCACTTGGGATGCACTGCAGTGAGTCCAGAGAGTGCACTTGCACCACTGGGGATGCAGTGCAGTGAGTCCAGAGAGTGCACTGGCACCACTGGGGATGCAGTGCAGTGAGTCCAGAGAGTGCACTGGCACCAATGGGGATGCACTTCAGTGAGTCCACAGAGTGCACTGGCTCCACTGGGGATGCAGTGCAGTGAGTCCAGAGAGTGCACTGGCACCACTGGGGATGCAGTGCAGTGAGTCCAGAGAGTGCACTGGCACCAATGGGGATGCACAGCAGTGAGTCCACAGAGTGCACTGGCACCACTGGGGATGCAGTACAGTGAGTCCAGAGAGTGCACTGGCACCACTGGGGATGCACTGCAGTGAGTCCAGAGAGTGCTCTGGCACCACTGGGGATGCAGTGCAGTGAGTCCAGAGAGTGCACTGGCACCAGAGGGGATGCAGTGCAGTCAGTCCAGTGAGTGTACTGGCACCACTGGGGATGCACTGCAGTTACTCCAGAGAGTGCACTTGCACCACTGAGAATGCACTTCAGTGAGTCCAGAGAGTGCACTGGCACCACTGGGGATGCACTGCAGTGAGTCCACAGAGTGCACTGGCACCACTGGGGATGCAGTGCAGTGAGTCCAGAGAGTGCACTGGCACCACTGGGGATGCAGTGCAGTGAGTCCAGAGAGTGCTCTGGCACCACTGGGTATGCAGTGCAGTGAGTCCAGAGAGTGCACTGGCAAAACTGGGGATGCACTGCAGTGAGTCCAGAGAGTGTACTGGCACCACTGGGGATGCAGTGCAGTGAGTCCAGAGTGTGCACTGGCACCACTGGGGATGCAGTGCAGTGAGTCCAGAGTGTGCACTGGCACCACTGGGAATGCACTTCAGTGAGTCCAGAGAGTGCACTGGCACCACTGGGGATGCAGGGCAGTGAGTCCAGAGAGTGCACTGGCACCACTGGGGATGCACTGCAGTGAGTCCAGAGAGTGCACTGGCACCACTGGGGATGCAGTGCAGTGAGTCCAGAGAGTGCACTGGAACCAGAGGGAATGCACTGCAGTGAGTCCAGTGAGTGCACTGGCACCACTGGGGATGCAGTGCAGTGAGTCCAGAGAGTGCACTGGCACCAATGGGGATGCACAGCAGTGAGTCCACAGAGTGCACTGGCACCACTGGGGATGCAGTACAGTGAGTCCAGAGAGTGCACTGGCACCACTGGGGATGCACTGCAGTGAGTCCAGAGAGTGCTCTGGCACCACTGGGGATGCAGTGCAGTGAGTCCAGAGAGTGCACTGGCACCAGAGGGGATGCAGTGCAGTCAGTCCAGTGAGTGTACTGGCACCACTGGGGATGCACTGCAGTGAGTCCAGAGAGTGCACTTGCACCACTGAGAATGCACTTCAGTGAGTCCAGAGAGTGCACTGGCACCACTGGGGATGCACTGCAGTGAGTCCACAGAGTGCACTGGCACCACTGGGGATGCAGTGCAGTGAGTCCAGAGAGTGCACTGGCACCACTGGGGATGCAGTGCAGTGAGTCCAGAGAGTGCTCTGGCACCACTGGGTATGCAGTGCAGTGAGTCCAGAGAGTGCACTGGCAAAACTGGGGATGCACTGCAGTGAGTCCAGAGAGTGTACTGGCACCACTGGGGATGCAGTGCAGTGAGTCCAGAGTGTGCACTGGCACCACTGGGAATGCAGTGCAGTGAGTCCAGAGATCGCACTGGCACCACGGGGGATGCACTTCAGTGAGTCCAGAGAGTGCACTGGCACCACTGGGGATGCAGGGCAGTGAGTCCAGAGAGTGCACTGGCACCACTGGGGATGCACTGCAGTGAGTCCAGAGAGTGCACTGGCACCACTGGGGATGCAGTGCAGTGAGTCCAGAGAGTGCACTGGCACCAGAGGGAATGCACTGCAGTGAGTCCAGTGAGTGCACTGGCACCACTGGGGATGCAGTGCAGTGAGTGCAGGGAGTGCACTGGCACCACTGGGGATGCACTGCAGTGAGTCCAGAGAGTGCACTGGCACCACTGGGTATGCAGTGCAGTGAGTCCAGAGAGTGCACAGGCAGCACTGGGGATGCAGTGCAGTGAGTCCAGAGAGTGCTCTGGCACCACTGGGGATGCAGTGCAGTGAGTCCAGAGAGTGCACTGGCACCACTGGTGATGCACTGCAGTTACTCCAGAAAGTGCACTGGCACCACTGAGAATGCCCTTCAGTGAGTTCAGAGAGTGCACTGGCACCACTGGGGATGCACTGCAGTGAGTCCACAGAGTGCACTAGCACCACTGGGGATGCAGTGCAGTGAGTCCAGAGAGTGTACTGGCACCACTGGGGATGCACTGCAGTGAGTCCAGAGAGTGCACTGGCACCACTGAGAATGCACTTCAGTGAGTCCAGAGAGCGCACTGGCACCACTGGGGATGCAGTGCAGTGAGTCCAGAGAGTGCACTGGCACCACTGAGAATGCACTTCAGTGAGTCCAAAGAGTGCACTGGCACCACTGGGGATGCACTGCAGTGAGTCCAGAGAGTGAACTAGCACCACTGGGAATGTAGTGCAGTGAATCCAGTGAGTGCACTGGCACCAGTGGGGATGCACTGCAGTGAGTGCAGGGAGTGCACTGGCACCACTGGGGATGCAGTGCAGTGAGTCCAGAGAGTGCAGTGGCACCACTGGGTATGCAGTGCAGTGAGTCCAGAGAGTGCACAGGCAGCACTGGGGATGCAGTGCAGTGAGTCCAGAGAGTGCACTGGCACCACTGGGGATGCAGTGCAGTGAGTCCAGAGAGTGCACTGGCACCACTGGTGATGCACTGCAGTTACTCCAGAAAGTGCACTGGCACCACTGAGAATGCCCTTCAGTGAGTCCAGAGAGTGCACTGGCACCACTGGGGATGCACTGCAGTGAGTCCACAGAGTGCACTAGCACCACTGGGGATGCAGTGCAGTGAGTCCAGAGAGTGTACTGGCACCACTGGGGATGCACTGCAGTGAGTCCAGAGAGTGCACTGGCACCACTGAGAATGCACTTCAGTGAGTCCAGAGAGCGCACTGGCACCACTGGGGATGCAGTGCAGTGAGTCCAGAGAGTGCACTGGCACCACTGAGAATGCACTTCAGTGAGTCCAAAGAGTGCACTGGCACCACTGGGGATGCACTGCAGTGAGTCCAGAGAGTGAACTAGCACCACTGGGAATGTAGTGCAGTGAATCCAGTGAGTGCACTGGCACCAGTGGGGATGCACTGCAGTGAGTCCAGAGAGTGCACTGGCACCACTGGGGATGCACTGCAGTGAGCCCAGTGAGTGCACTGGCACCACTGGAGATGCAGTACAGTGAGTCCAGTGAATGCACTGGCAACACTGGGGATGCAGTGCAGTGAGTCCAGAGAGTGCACTGGCACCACTGGGGATGCAGTGCAGTGAGTCCAGTGAGTGCACTGGCACCACTGGGGATGCAGTGCAGTGAGTCCAGAGAGTGTACTGGCACCACTGGGGATGCACTGCAGTGAGTCCAGAGAGTGCACTGGCACCACTGATGATGCAGTATAGTGAGTCCAGTGAGTGCACTGGCACCACTGGGGATGTAGTGCAGTGACTCGAGAGAGTGCACTGGCACCACCGGGGATGCAGTGCAGTGACTCCAGAGAGTGCACTGGCACCACTTGTGATGCAGTGCAGTGAGTCCAGAGAGTGCACTGGCACCACTGGGGATGCAGTGCAGTGAGTCCAGAGAGTGCATTGGCACCACTGGGGATGCAGTGCAGTGAGTCCAGAGAGTGCACTGGCACCACTGGGGATGCACTGCAGTGAGTCCACAGAGTGCACTGGCACCACTGGGGATGCAGTGCAGTGAGTCCAGAGAGTGCACTGGCACCACTGGGGATGCAGTGCTGTGAGTCCAGAGAGTGCACTGGCAGCACTGGGGATGCAGTGCAGTGAGTCCAGAGAGTGCACTGGCACCACTGGGGATGCACTGCAGTGAGTCCAGAGAGTGCACTGGCACCACTGGGGATGCACTGCAGTGAGTCCACAGAGTGCACTGGCACCACTGAGAATGCACTTCAGTGAGTCCAGAGAGTGCACTGGTACCACTGGGGATGCACTGCAGTGAGTCCAGAGAGTGCACTAGCACAACTGGGGATGCAGTGCAGTGAATCCAGTGAGTGCACTGGCACCACTGGGGATGCAGTGCAGTGAGTCAAGAGAATGCACTGGCACCACTGGGGATGCACTGCAGTGAGCCCAGAGAGTGCACTGGCACCACTGGGGATGCGGTGCCGGGAGTCCAGAGAGTGCACTGGCACCACTGGGGATGCAGTGCAGTGAGTCCAGAGAGTGCACTGGCACCACTGGGGATGCAGTGCAGTGAGTCCAGAGAGTGCACTGGCACCACTGGGGATGCACTGCAGTGAGTCCAGAGAGTGCTCTGGCACCACTGGGGATGCAGTGCAGTGAGTCCAGAGAGTGCACTGGCACCACTGGGGATGCAGTGCAGTGAGTCCAGAGAGTGCACTGGCACCACTGGGGATGCACTGCAGTTACTCCAGAGAGTGCACTGGCACCACTGGGGATGCGGTGCGGTGAGTCCAGAGAGTGCACTGGCACCACTGGGGATGCAGTGCAGTCAGTCCAGTGAGTGTACTGGCACCACTGGGGATGCACTGCAGTGAGTCCAGAGAGTGCACTGGCACCACTGAGAATGCCCTTCAGTGAGTCCAGAGAGTGCACTGGCACCAGAGGGAATGCACTGCAGTGAGTCCAGTGAGTGCACTGGCACCACTGGGGATGCAGTGCAGTGAGTGCAGGGAGTGCACTGGCACCACTGGGGATGCAGTGCGGTGAGTCCAGAGAGTGCAGTGGCACCACTGGGTATGCAGTGCAGTGAGTCCAGAGAGTGCACAGGCAGCACTGGGGATGCAGTGCAGTGAGTCCAGAGAGTGCTCTGGCACCACTGGGGATGCAGTGCAGTGAGTCCAGAGAGTGCACTGGCACCACTGGTGATGCACTGCAGTTACTCCAGAAAGTGCACTGGCACCACTGAGAATGCCCTTCAGTGAGTCCAGAGAGTGCACTGGCACCACTGGGGATGCACTGCAGTGAGTCCAGAGAGTGCACTGGCACCACGGAGAATGCACTTCAGTGAGTCCAGAGAGCGCACTGGCACCACTGGGGATGCAGTGCAGTGAGTCCAGAGAGTGCACTGGCACCACTGAGAATGCACTTCAGTGAGTCCAAAGAGTGCACTGGCACCACTGGGGATGCACTGCAGTGAGTCCAGAGAGTGAACTAGCACCACTGGGAATGTAGTGCAGTGAATCCAGTGAGTGCACTGGCACCAGTGGGGATGCACTGCAGTGAGTCCAGAGAGTGCACTGGCACCACTGGGGATGCACTGCAGTGAGTCCAGAGAGTGCACTGGCACCACTGAGAATGCCTTTCAGTGAGTCCAGAGAGTGCACTGGCACCACTGGGGATGCACTGCAGTGAGTCCACAGAGTGCACTAGCACCACTGGGGATGCGGTGCAGTGAGTCCAGAGAGTGTACTGGCACCACTGGGGATGCACTGCAGTGAGTCCAGAGAGTGCACTGGCACCACTGAGAATGCATTTCAGTGAGGCCAGAGAGCGCACTGGCACCACTGGGGATGCAGTGCAGTGAGTCCAGAGAGTGCACTGGCACCACTGAGAATGCACTTCAGTGAGTCCAAAGAGTGCACTGGCACCACTGGGGATGCACTGCAGTGAGTCCAGAGAGTGAACTAGCACCACTGGGAATGTAGTGCAGTGAATCCAGTGAGTGCACTGGCACCAGTGGGGATGCACTGCAGTGAGTCCAGAGAGTGCACTGGCACCACTGGGGATGCACTGCAGTGAGTCCAGAGAGTGCACTGGCACCACTGGAGATGCAGTACAGTGAGTCCAGTGAATGCACTGGCAACACTGCGGATGCAGTGCAGTGAGTCCAGAGAGTGCACTGGCACCACTGGTGATGCAGTATAGTGAGTCCAGTGAGTGCACTGGCACCACTGGGGATGCAGTGCAGTGAGTCCAGAGAGTGCACTGGCACCACTGGGGATGCACTGCAGTGAGTCCAGAGAGTGCACTGGCACCACTGATGATGCAGTACAGTGAGTCCAATGAGTGCACTGGCACCACTGGGGATGTAGTGCAGTGACTCGAGAGAGTGCACTGGCACCACTGGGGATGCAGTGCAGTGACTCCAGAGAGTGCACTGGCACCACTTGGGATGCAGTGCAGTGAGTCCAGAGAGTGCACTGGCACCACTGGGGATGCAGTGCAGTGAGTCCAGAGAGTGCATTGGCACCACTGGGGATGCAGTGCAGTGAGTCCAGAGAGTGCACTGGCAGCACTGGGGATGCACTGCAGTGAGTCCACAGAGTGCACTGGTACCACTGGGGATGCAGTGCAGTGAGTCCAGAGAGTGCACTGGCACCACTGGGGATGCACTGCAGTGAGTCCAGAGAGTGCACTGGCACCACTGGGGATGCAGTGCAGTGAGTCCAGAGAGTGCACTGGCACCACTGGGGATGCAGTGCAGTGAGTCCAGAGAGTGCACTGGCAGCACTGGGGATGCAGTGCAGTGAGTCCAGAGAGTGCACTGGCACCACTGGGGATGCACTGCAGTGAGTCCAGAGAGCGCACTGGCACCACTGGGGATGCACTGCAGTGAGTCCACAGAGTGCACTGGCACCACTGAGAATGCACTTCAGTGAGTCCAGAGAGTGCACTGGTACCACTGGGGATGCACTGCAGTGAGTCCAGAGAGTGCACTAGCACCACTGGGGATGCAGTGCAGTGAATCCAGTGAGTGCACTGGCACCACTGGGGATGCAGTGCAGTGAGTCCAGAGAGTGCACTGGCACCACTGGGGATGCCCTGCAGTGAGTCCAGAGAGTGCATTGGCACCACTGGGGATGCAGTGCAGTGAGTCCAGAGAGTGCACTGGCACCAATGGAGATGCAGTGCAGTGAGTCCAGAGAGTGCACTGGCACCACTGGGGATGCAGTGCAGTGAGTCCAGAGAGTGCACTGGCACCACTGGGGATGCACTGCAGTGAGTCCAGAGAGTACACTGGCACCACTGGAGATGCACTTCAATGAGTGCAGAGACTGCACTGGCACCACTGGGGATGCAGTGCAGTGAGTCCAGTGAGTGTACTGGCACCACTGGGGATGCACTGCAGTGAGTCCAGAGAGTGCATTGGCACCACTTGGGATGCACTGCAGTGAGTCCAGAGAGTGCACTTGCACCACTGGGGATGCAGTGCAGTGAGTCCAGAGAGTGCACTGGCACCACTGGGGATGCAGTGCAGTGAGTCCAGAGAGTGCACTGGCACCACTGGGGATGCACTTCAGTGAGTCCACAGAGTGCACTGGCTCCACTGGGGATGCAGTGCAGTGAGTCCAGAGAGTGCACTGGCACCATTGGAGATGCAGTGCAGTGAGTCCAGAGAGTGCACTGGCACCACTGGGGATGCAGTGCAGTGAGTCCAGAGAGTGCACTGGCACCACTGGGGATGCACTGCAGTGAGTCCAGAGAGTGCACTGGCACCACTGGGGATGCAGTGCAGTGAGTCCAGAGAGTGCACTGGCACCACTGGGGATGCACTTCAGTGAGTGCAGAGACTGCACTGGCACCACTGGGGATGCAGTGCAGTGAGTCCAGTGAGTGTACTGGCACCACTGGGGATGCACTGCAGTGAGTCCAGAGAGTGCATTGGCACCACTTGGGATGCACTGCAGTGAGTCCAGAGAGTGCACTTGCACCACTGGGGATGCAGTGCAGTGAGTCCAGAGAGTGCACTGGCACCACTGGGGATGCAGTGCAGTGAGTCCAGAGAGTGCACTGGCACCAATGGGGATGCACAGCAGTGAGTCCACAGAGTGCACTGGCACCACTGGGGATGCAGTACAGTGAGTCCAGAGAGTGCACTGGCACCACTGGGGATGCACTGCAGTGAGTCCAGAGAGTGCTCTGGCACCACTGGGGATGCAGTGCAGTGAGTCCAGAGAGTGCACTAGCACCACTGGGGATGCAGTGCAGTCAGTCCAGTGAGTGTACTGGCACCACTGGGGATGCACTTCAGTGAGTCCAGAGAGTGCACTTGCACCACTGAGAATGCACTTCAGTGACTCCAGAGAGTGCACTGGCACCACTGGGGATGCAGTGCAGTGAGTCCAGAGAGTGCTCTGGCACCACTGGGTATGCAGTGCAGTGAGTCCAGAGAGTGCACTGGCAAAACTGGGGATGCACTGCAGTGAGTCCAGAGAGTGCACTGGCACCACTGGGGATGCAGTGCAGTGAGTCCAGAGTGTGCACTGGCACCACTGGGAATGCAGTGCAGTGAGTCCAGAGATCGCACTGGCACCACGGGGGATGCACTTCAGTGAGTCCAGAGAGTGCACTGGCACCACTGGGGATGCAGGGCAGTGAGTCCAGAGAGTGCACTGGCACCACTGGGGATGCACTGCAGTGAGTCCAGAGAGTGCACTGGCACCACTGGGGATGCAGTGCAGTGAGTCCAGAGAGTGCACTGGCACCAGAGGGAATGCACTGCAGTGAGTCCAGTGAGTGCACTGGCACCACTGGGGATGCAGTGCAGTGAGTGCAGGGAGTGCACTGGCACCACTGGGGATGCAGTGTAGTGAGTCCAGAGAGTGCAGTGGCACCACTGGGTATGCAGTGCAGTGAGTCCAGAGAGTGCACAGGCAGCACTGGGGATGCAGTGCAGTGAGTCCAGAGAGTGCTCTGGCACCACTGGGGATGCAGTGCAGTGAGTCCAGAGAGTGCACTGGCACCACTGGTGATGCACTGCAGTTACTCCAGAAAGTGCACTGGCACCACTGAGAATGCCCTTCAGTGAGTCCAGAGAGTGCACTGGCACCACTGGGGATGCAGTGCAGTGAGTCCACAGAGTGCACTAGCACCACTGGGGATGCAGTGCAGTGAGTCCAGAGAGTGTACTGGCACCACTGGGGATGCACTGCAGTGAGTCCAGAGAGTGCACTGGCACCACTGAGAATGCACTTCAGTGAGTCCAGAGAGCGCACTGGCACCACTGGGGATGCAGTGCAGTGAGTCCAGAGAGTGCACTGGCACCACTGAGAATGCACTTCAGTGAGTCCAAAGAGTGCACTGGCACCACTGGGGATGCACTGCAGTGAGTCCAGAGAGTGCACTGGCACCACTGAGAATGCACTTCAGTGAGTCCAGAGAGTGCACTGGCACCAGTGGGGATGCACTGCAGTGAGTGCAGGGAGTGCACTGGCACCACTGGGGATGCAGTGCAGTGAGTCCAGAGAGTGCAGTGGCACCACTGGGTATGCAGTGCAGTGAGTCCAGAGAGTGCACAGGCAGCACTGGGGATGCAGTGCAGTGAGTCCAGAGAGTGCTCTGGCACCACTGGGGATGCAGTGCAGTGAGTCCAGAGAGTGCACTGGCACCACTGGTGATGCACTGCAGTTACTCCAGAAAGTGCACTGGCACCACTGAGAATGCCCTTCAGTGAGTCCAGAGAGTGCACTGGCACCACTGGGGATGCACTGCAGTGAGTTCACAGAGTGCACTAGCACCACTGGGGATGCAGTGCAGTGAGTCCAGAGAGTTTACTGGCACCACTGGGGATGCACTGCAGTGAGTCCAGAGAGTGCACTGGCACCACTGAGAATGCACTTCAGTGAGTCCAGAGAGCGCACTGGCACCACTGGGGATGCAGTGCAGTGAGTCCAGAGAGTGCACTGGCACCACTGATAATGCACTTCAGTGAGTCCAAAGAGTGCACTGGCACCACTGGGGATGCACTGCAGTGAGTCCAGAGAGTGAACTAGCACCACTGGGAATGTAGTGCAGTGAATCCAGTGAGTGCACTGGCACCAGTGGGGATGCACTGCAGTGAGTCCAGAGAGTGCACTGGCACCACTGGGGATGCACTGCAGTGAGCCCAGTGAGTGCACTGGCACCACTGGAGATGCAGTACAGTGAGTCCAGTGAATGCACTGGCAACACTGGGGATGCAGTGCAGTGAGTCCAGAGAGTGCACTGGCACCACTGGGGATGCAGTGCAGTGAGTCCAGTGAGTGCACTGGCACCACTGGGGATGCAGTGCAGTGAGTCCAGAGAGTGTACTGGCACCACTGGGGATGCACTGCAGTGAGTCCAGAGAGTGCACTGGCACCACTGATGATGCAGTACAGTGAGTCCAGAGAGTGCACTGGCACCACTGGGGATGTAGTGCAGTGACTCGAGAGAGTGCACTGGCACCACTGGGGATGCAGTGCAGTGACTCCAGAGAGTGCACTGGCACCACTTGTGATGCAGTGCAGTGAGTCCAGAGAGTGCACTGGCACCACTGGGGATGCAGTGCAGTGAGTCCAGAGAGTGCATTGGCACCACTGGGGATGCAGTGCAGTGAGTCCAGAGAGTGCACTGGCACCACTGGGGATGCACTGCAGTGAGTCCAGAGAGTGCACTAGCACCACTGGGGATGCAGTGCAGTGAGTCCAGAGAGTGCATTGGCACCACTGGGGATGCAGTGCAGTGAGTCCAGAGAGTGCACTGGCACCACTGGGGATGCACTGCAGTGAGTCCACAGAGTGCACTGGCACCACTGGGGATGCAGTGCAGTGAGTCCAGAGAGTGCACTGGCACCACTGGGGATGCAGTGCAGTGAGTCCAGAGAGTGCACTGGCAGCACTGGGGATGCAGTGCAGTGAGTCCAGAGAGTGCACTGGCACCACTGGGGATGCACTGCAGTGAGTCCAGAGAGTGCACTGGCACCACTGGGGATGCAGTGCAGTGAGTCCACAGAGTGCACTGGCACCACTGAGAATGCACTTCAGTGAGTCCAGAGAGTGCACTGGTACCACTGGGGATGCACTGCAGTGAGTCCAGAGAGTGCACTAGCACCACTGGGGATGCAGTGCAGTGAATCCAGTGAGTGCACTGGCACCACTGGGGATGCAGTGCAGTGAGTCAAGAGAATGCACTGGCACCACTGGGGATGCACTGCAGTGAGCCCAGAGAGTGCACTGGCACCACTGGGGATGCGGTGCCGGGAGTCCAGAGAGTGCACTGGCACCACTGGGGATGCAGTGCAGTGAGTCCAGAGAGTGCACTGGCACCACTGGGGATGCAGTGCAGTGAGTCCAGAGAGTGCACTGGCACCACTGGGGATGCACTGCAGTGAGTCCAGAGAGTGCTCTGGCACCACTGGGGATGCAGTGCAGTGAGTCCAGAGAGTGCACTGGCACCACTGGGGATGCAGTGCAGTGAGTCCAGAGAGTGCACTGGCACCACTGGTGATGCACTGCAGTTACTCCAGAGAGTGCACTGGCACCACTGGGGATGCGGTGCGGTGAGTCCAGAGAGTGCACTGGCACCACTGGGGATGCAGTGCCTCTCAGTCCAGTGAGTGTACTGGCACCACTGGGGATGCACTGCAGTGAGTCCAGAGAGTGCACTGGCACCACTGAGAATGCCCTTCAGTGAGTCCAGAGAGTGCACTGGCACCAGAGGGAATGCACTGCAGTGAGTCCAGTGAGTGCACTGGCACCACTGGGGATGCAGTGCAGTGAGTGCAGGGAGTGCACTGGCACCACTGGGGATGCAGTGCAGTGAGTCCAGAGAGTGCAGTGGCACCACTGGGTATGCAGTGCAGTGAGTCCAGAGAGTGCACAGGCAGCACTGGGGATGCAGTGCAGTGAGTCCAGAGAGTGCTCTGGCACCACTGGGGCTGCAGTGCAGTGAGTCCAGAGAGTGCACTGGCACCACTGGTGATGCACTGCAGTTACTCCAGACAGTGCACTGGCACCACTGAGAATGCCCTTCAGTGAGTCCAGAGAGTGCACTGGCACCACTGGGGATGCACTGCAGTGAGTCCACAGAGTGCACTAGCACCACTGGGGATGCAGTGCAGTGAGTCCAGAGAGTGTAGTGGCACCACTGGGGATGCACTGCCGTGAGTCCAGAGAGTCCACTGGCACCACGGAGAATGCACTTCAGTGAGTCCAGAGAGCGCACTGGCACCACTGGGGATGCAGTGCAGTGAGTCCAGAGAGTGCACTGGCACCACTGAGAATGCACTTCAGTGAGTCCAAAGAGTGCACTGGCACCACTGGGGATGCACTGCAGTGAGTCCAGAGAGTGAACTAGCACCACTGGGAATGTAGTGCAGTGAATCCAGTGAGTGCACTGGCACCAGTGGGGATGCACTGCAGTGAGTCCAGAGAGTGCACTGGCACCACTGGGGATGCACTGCAGTTAGCCCAGTGAGTGCACTGGCACCACTGGAGATGCAGTACAGTGAGTCCAGTGAATGCACTGGCAACACTGGGGATGCAGTGCAGTGAGTCCAGAGAGTGCACTGGCACCACTGGGGATGCAGTGCAGTGAGTCCAGTGAGTGCACTGGCACCACTGGGGATGCAGTGCAGTGAGTCCAGAGAGTGTACTGGCACCACTGGGGATGCACTGCAATGAGTCCAGAGAGTGCACTGGCACCACTGATGATGCAGTACAGTGAGTCCAGTGAGTGCACTGGCACCACTGGGGATGTAGTGCAGTGACTCGAGAGAGTGCACTGGCACCACTGGGGATGCAGTGCAGTGACTCCAGAGAGTGCACTGGCACCACTTGGGATGCAGTGCTGTGAGTCCAGAGAGTGCACTGGTACCACTGGGGATGCACTGCAGTGAGTCCAGAGAGTGCACTAGCACCACTGGGGATGCAGTGCAGTGAATCCAGTGAGTGCACTGGCACCACTGGGGATGCAGTGCAGTGAGTCAAGAGAGTGCACTGGCACCAGAGGGAATGCACTGCAGTGAGTCCAGTGAGTGAACTGGCACCACTGGGGATACGGTGCCAGGAGTCCAGAGAGTGCACTGGCACCACTGGGGATGCAGTGCAGTGAGTCCAGAGAGTGCACTGGCACCACTGCGGATGCAGTGCAGTGAGTCCAGAGAGTGCACTGGCACCACTGGGGATGCACTGCAGTGAGTCCAGAGAGTGCTCTGGCACCACTGGGGATGCAGTGCAGTGAGTCCAGAGAGTGCACTGGCACCACTGGGGATGCAGTGCAGTGAGTCCAGAGAGTGCATTGGCACCACTGGGGATGCAGTGCAGTGAGTCCAGAGAGTGCACTGGCACCACTGGGGATGCACTGCAGTGAGTCCAGAGAGTGCACTGGCACCACTGGGGATGCAGTGCAGTGAGTCCAGAGAGTGCACTGGCACCACTGGGGATGCACAGCAGTGAGTCCAGAGAGTGCACTGGCAGCACTGGGGATGCAGTGCAGTGAGTCCAGAGAGTGCACTGGCACCACTGGGGATGCACTGCAGTGAGTCCAGAGAGCGCACTGGCACCACTGGGGATGCACTGCAGTGAGTCCACAGAGTGCACTGGCACCACTGAGAATGCACTTCAGTGAGTCCAGAGAGTGCACTGGTACCACTGGGGATGCACTGCAGTGAGTCCAGAGAGTGCACTAGCACCACTGGGGATGCAGTGCACTGAATCCAGTGAGTGCACTGGCACCACTAGGGATGCAGTGCTGTGAGTTAAGAGAGTGCACTGGCACCACTGGGGATGCACTGCAGTGAGCCCAGAGAGTGCACTGGCACCACTGGGGATGCGGTGCCGGGAGTCCAGAGAGTGCACTGGCACCACTGGGGATGCAGTGCAGTGAGTCCAGAGAGTGCACTGGCACCACTGGGGATGCAGTGCAGTGAGTCCAGAGAGTGCACTGGCACCACTGGGGATGCACTGCAGTGAGTCCAGAGAGTGCACTGGCACCACTGGGGATGCAGTGCAGTGAGTCCAGAGAGTGCACTGGCACCACTGGTGATGCAGTGCAGTGAGTCCAGAGAGTGCACTGGCACCACTGGTGATGCACTGCAGTTACTCCAGAGAGTGCACTGGCACCACTGGGGATGCGGTGCGGTGAGTCCAGAGAGTGCACTGGCACCACTGGGGATGCAGCGCAGTCAGTCCAGTGAGTGTACTGGCACCACTGGGGATGCACTGCAGTGAGTCCAGAGAGTGCACTGGCACCACTGAGAATGCCCTTCAGTGAGTCCAGAGAGTGCACTGGCACCACTGGGGATGCACTGCAGTGAGTCCACAGAAGGCACTAGCACCACTGGGGATGCAGTGCAGTGACTCCAGAGAGTGCACTGGCACCACTGGGGATGCAGTGCAGTGAGTCCAGAGAGTGCATTGGCACCACAGGGGATGCAGTGCAGTGAGTCCAGAGAGTGCATTGGCACCACTGGGGATGCACTGCAGTGAGTCCACAGAGTGCACTGGTACCACTGGGGATGCAGTGCAGTGAGTCCAGAGAGTGCACTGGCACCACTGGGGATGCAGTGCAGTGAGTCCAGAGAGTGCACTGGCACCACTGGGGATGCACTGCAGTGAGTCCAGAGAGTACACTGGCACCACTGGGGATGCAGTGCAGTGAGTCCAGAGAGTGCACTGGCACCACTGGGGATGCAGTGCAGTGAGTCCAGAGAGTGCACTGGCACCAAGGGGATGCACTGCAGTGAGTCCAGAGAGCGCACTGGCACCACTGGGGATGCACTGCAGTGAGTCCACAGAGTGCACTGGCACCACTGAGAATGCACTTCAGTGAGTCCAGAGAGTGCACTGGTACCACTGGGGATGCAGTGCAGTGAGTCCAGAGAGTGCACTGGCACCACTGGGGATGCAGTGCAGTGAATCCAGTGAGTGCACTGGCACCACTTGGGATGCAGTGCAGTGAGTCAAGAGAGTGCACTGGCACCACTGGGGATGCACTGCAGTGAGCCCAGAGAGTGCACTGGCACCACTGGGGATGCACTGCAGTGAGTCCAGAGAGTGCACTGGCACCACAGGGGATGCAGTGCAGTGAGTCCAGAGAGTGCACTGGCACCACTGGGGATGCAGTGCTGTGAGTCCAGAGAGTGCACTGGCAGCACTGGGGATGCAGTGCAGTGAGTCCAGAGAGTGCACTGGCACCACTGGGGATGCACTGCAGTGAGTCCAGAGAGCGCACTGGCACCACTGGGGATGCACTGCAGTGAGTCCACAGAGTGCACTGGCACCACTGAGAATGCACTTCAGTGAGTCCAGAGAGTGCACTGGTACCACTGGGGATGCACTGCAGTGAGTCCAGAGAGTGCACTAGCACCACTGGGGATGCACTGCAGTGAGTCCAGGGAGTGCACTGGCACCACTGGGGATGCAGTGCAGTGAGTCCAGAGAGTGCACTGGCACCACTGGGGATGCACTGCAGTGAGCCCAGAGAGTGCACTGGCACCACTGGGGATGCGGTGCCGGGAGTCCAGAGAGTGCACTGGCACCACTGGGGATGCAGTGCAGTGAGTCCAGAGAGTGCACTGGCACCACTGGGGATGCAGTGCAGTGAGTCCAGAGAGTGCACTGGCACCACTGGGGATGCACTGCAGTGAGTCCAGAGAGTGCTCTGGCACCACTGGGGATGCAGTGCAATGAGTCCAGAGAGTGCACTGGCACCACTGGTGATGCAGTGCAGTGAGTCCAGAGAGTGCACTGGCACCACTGGTGATGCACTGCAGTTACTCCAGAGAGTGCACTGGCACCACTGGGGATGCGGTGCGGTGAGTCCAGAGAGTGCACTGGCACCACTGGGGATGCAGTGCAGTCAGTCCAGTGAGTGTACTGGCACCACTGGGGATGCACTGCAGTGAGTCCAGAGAGTGCACTGGCACCACTGAGAATGCCCTTCAGTGAGTCCAGAGAGTGCACTGGCACCACTGGGGATGCACTGCAGTGAGTCCACAGAAGGCACTAGCACCACTGGGGATGCAGTGCAGTGACTCCAGAGAGTGCACTGGCACCACTGGGGATGCAGTGCAGTGAGTCCAGAGAGTGCATTGGCACCACTGGGGATGCAGTGCAGTGAGTCCAGAGAGTGCATTGGCACCACTGGGGATGCACTGCAGTGAGTCCACAGAGTGCACTGGTACCACTGGGGATGCAGTGCAGTGAGTCCAGAGAGTGCACTGGCACCACTGGGGATGCAGTGCAGTGAGTCCAGAGAGTGCACTGGCACCACTGGGGATGCACTGCAGTGAGTCCAGAGAGTACACTGGCACCACTGGGGATGCAGTGCAGTGAGTCCAGAGAGTGCACTGGCACCACTGGGGATGCAGTGCAGTGAGTCCAGAGAGTGCACTGGCACCAAGGGGATGCACTGCAGTGAGTCCAGAGAGCGCACTGGCACCACTGGGGATGCACTGCAGTGAGTCCACAGAGTGCACTGGCACCACTGAGAATGCACTTCAGTGAGTCCAGAGAGTGCACTGGTACCACTGGGGATGCAGTGCAGTGAGTCCAGAGAGTGCACTGGCACCACTGGGGATGCAGTGCAGTGAATCCAGTGAGTGCACTGGCACCAATGGGGATGCAGTGCAGTGAGTCAAGAGAGTGCACTGGCACCACTGGGGATGCACTGCAGTGAGCCCAGAGAGTGCACTGGCACCACTGGGGATGCGGTGCCAGGAGTCCAGAGAGTGCACTTGCACCACTGGGGATGCAGTGCAGTGAGTCCAGAGAGTGCACTGGCACCAGTGGGGATGCACTGCAGTGAGTCCAGAGAGTGCACTGGCACCACTGGGGATGCACTGCAGTGAGTCCAGAGAGTGCTCTGGCACCACTGCGGATGCAGTGCAGTGAGTCCAGAGAGTGCACTGGCACCACTGGGGATGCAGTGCAGTGAGTCCAGAGAGTGCACTGGTACCACTGGTGATGCACTGCAGTTACTCCAGAGAGTGCACTGGCACCACTGGGGATGCGGTGCGGTGAGACCAGAGAGTGCACTGGCACCACTGGGGATGCAGTGCAGTCAGTCCAGTGAGTGTACTGGCACCACTGGGGATGCACTGCAGTGAGTCCAGAGAGTGCACTGGCACCACTGAGAATGCCCTTCAGTGAGTCCAGAGAGTGCACTGGCACCACTGGGGATGCACTGCAGTGAGTCCACAGAGTGCACTAGCACCACTGGGGATGCAGTGCAGTGAGTCCAGAGAGTGCACTGGCACCACTGGGGATGTACTTCAGTGAGTCCAGAGAGTGCACGCGCTCCACTGGGGATGCAGTACAGTGAGTCCAGAGAGTGCACTGGCACCACTGGGGATGCAGTGCAGTGAGTCCAGAGAGTGCACTGGCAGCACAGAGGATGCAGTGCAGTGAGTCCAGAGAGTGCTCTGGCACCACTGGGGATGCAGTGCAGTGAGTCCAGAGAGTGCACTGGCACCACTGGGGATGCACTGCAGTGAGTCCAGAGAGTGCACTGACACCACTGGGGATGCACTGCAGTGAGTCCAGAGAGTGCACTGGCACCACTGGTGATGCACTGCAGTGAGTCCAGAGAGTGCACTGGCACCAGTGGGGATGCACTGCAGTGAGTCCAGAGAGTGCACTGGCACCACTGGGGATGCAGTGCAGTGAGTCCAGAGAGTGCACTGGCACCAGAGGGAATGCACTGCAGTGAGTCCAGTGAGTGCACTGGCACCACTGGGGATGCAGTGCAGTGAGTGCAGAGAGTGCACTGGCACCACTGGACATGCAGTGCAGTGAGTCCAGAGAGTGCAGTGGCACCACTGGGGATGCAGTGCAGTGAGTCCAGAGAGTGCACTGGCAGCACTGGGGATGCAGTGCAGTGAGTCCAGAGAGTGCACTGGCAATACTGGGGATGCAGTGCAGTGAGTCCAGACAGTGCACTGGCACCACTGGGGCTGCAGTGCAGTGAGTCCAGAGAGTGCACTGGCACCACTGGGGATGCAGAGCAGTGAGTCCAGAGAGTGCTCTGGCACCACTGGGGATGCACTGAAGTGAGTCCAGAGAGTGCACTGGCACCACTGGGGATGCAGTGCAGTGAGTCCAGAGAGTGCACTGGCAATACTGGGGATGCAGTGCAGTGAGTCCAGAGAGTGCACTGGCAACACTGGGGTTGCAGTGCAGTGAGTCCAGAGAGTGCACTGGCACCACTGGGGATGCAGTGCAGTGAGTCCAGAGTGTGCACTGGCACCACTGGGGATGCAGTGCTATGAGTCCAGAGATTGCACTGGCACCACTGGGGATGCAGTGCAGTGAGTCCAGAGAGTGCACAGGCAGCACTGGGGATGCAGTGCAGTGAGTCCAGAGAGTGCACTGGCACCACTGGGGATGCAGTGCAGTGAGTCCAGAGAGTGCACTGGCACCACTGGGGATGCAGTGCAGTGAGTCCAGAGAGTGCACTGGCACCACTGAGAATGCACTTCAGTGAGTCCAGAGAGTGCACTGGCACCACTGGGGATGCAGTGCAGTGAGTCCAGAGAGTGCACTGGCACCACTGAGAATGCACTTCAGTGAGTCCAAAGAGTGCACTGGCACCACTGGGGATGCAGTGCAGTGAGTCCAGAGAGTGCACTGGCACCACTGGGGATGCAGTACAGTGAGTCCAGTGAGTGCACTGGCACCACTGGGGATGTAGTGCAGTGACTCGAGAGAGTGCTCTGGCACCACTGGGGATGCAGTGCAGTGAGTCCAGAGAGTGCACTGGTACAACTTGGGATGCAGTGCAGTGAGTCCAGTGAGTGCACTGGCACCACTGGGGATGCAGTGCAGTGAGTACAGAGAGTGCATTGGCACCACTGGGGATGCAGTGCAGTGAGTCCAGAGAGTGCACTGGCACCACTGGGATGCACTGCAGTCACTCCAGAGAGTGCACTGGCACCACTGATGATGCAGTACAGTGAGTCCAGTGAGCGCACTGGCACCACTGGGGATGTAGTGCAGTGATTCGAGAGAGTGCACTGGCACCACTGGGGATGCACTACAGTTACTCCAGAGAGTGCACTGGCACCACTGGGGATGCGGTGCGGTGAGACCAGAGAGTGCACTGGCACCACTGGGGATGCAGTGCAGTCAGTCCAGTGAGTGTACTGGCACCACTGGGGATGCACTGCAGTGAGTCCAGAGAGTGCACTGGCACCACTGAGAATGCCCTTCAGTGAGTCCAGAGAGTGCTTTGGCACCACTGGGGATGCACTGCAGTGAGTCCACAGAGTGCACTACCACCACTGGGGATGCAGTGCAGTGAGTCCAGAGAGTGCACTGGCACCACTGGGGATGCACTTCAGTGAGGCCAGAGAGTGCACGCGCTCCACTGGGGATGCAGTACAGTGAGTCCAGAGAGTGCACTGGCACCACTGGGGATGCAGTGCAGTGAGTCCAGAGAGTGCACTGGCAGCACAGAGGATGCAGTGCAGTGAGTCCAGAGAGTGCTCTGGCACCACTGGGGATGCAGTGCAGTGAGTCCAGAGAGTGCACTGGCACCACTGGGGATGCACTGCAGTGAGTCCAGAGAGTGCACTGGCACCACTGGGGATGCACTGCAGTGAGTCCAGAGAGTGCACTGGCACCACTGGTGATGCACTGCAGTGAGTCCAGAGAGTGCACTGGCACCACTGCGGATGCACTGCAGTGAGTCCAGAGAGTGCACTGGCACCACTGGGGATGCAGTGCAGTGAGTCCAGAGAGTGCACTGGCACCAGAGGGAATGCACTGCAGTGAGTCCAGTGAGTGAACTGGCACCACTGGGGATGCAGTGCAGTGAGTGCAGAGAGTGCACTGGCACCACTGGGGATGCAGTGCAGTGAGTCCAGAGAGTGCAGTGGCACCACTGGGGATGCAGTGCAGTGAGTCCAGAGAGTGCACTGGCAGCACTGGGGATGCAGTGCAGTGAGTCCAGAGAGTGCACTGGCAATACTGGGGATGCAGTGCAGTGAGTCCAGAGAGTGCACTGGCACCACTGGGGCTGCAGTGCAGTGAGTCCAGAGAGTGCACTGGCACCACTGGGGATGCAGTGCAGTGAGTCCAGAGAGTGCTCTGGCACCACTGGGGATGCACTGAAGTGAGTCCAGAGAGTGCACTGGCACCACTGGGGATGCAGTGCAGTGAGTCCAGAGAGTGCACTGGCAATACTGGGGATGCAGTGCAGTGAGTCCAGAGAGTGCACTGGCAACACTGGGGTTGCAGTGCAGTGAGTCCAGAGAGTGCACTGGCACCACTGGGGATGCAGTGCAGTGAGTCCAGAGTGTGCACTGGCAGCACTGGGGATGCAGTGCAGTGAGTCCAGAGATTGCACTGGCACCACTGGGGATGCAGTGCAGTGAGTCCAGGGAGTGCACTGGCACCACTGGGGTTGCAGTGCAGTGAGTCCAGAGAGTGCACTGGCACCACTGGGGATGCAGTACAGTGAGTCCAGAGAGTGCACTGGCACCACTGGGGATGCAGTGCAGTGAGTCCAGTGAGTGTACTGGCACCACTGGGGATGCACTGCAGTGAGTCCAGAGAGTGCACTGGCACCACTGAGAATGCACTTCAGTGAGTCCAGAGAGTGCACTGGCACCACTGGGGATGCAGTGCAGTGAGTCCAGAGAGTGCACTGGCACCACTGAGAATGCAGTTCAGTGAGTCCAAAGAGTGCACTGGCACCACTGGGGATGCACTGCAGTGAGTCCAGAGAGTGCACTAGCACCACTGGGAATGCAGTACAGTGAGTCCAGTGAGTGCACTGGCACCACTGGGGATGTAGTGCAGTGACTCGAGAGAGTGCACTGGCACCACTGGGGATGCAGTGCAGTGAGTCCAGAGAGTGCACTGGTACAACTTGGGATGCAGTGCAGTGAGTCCAGTGAGTGCACTGGCACCACTGGGGATGCAGTGCAGTGAGTCCAGAGAGTGCATTGGCACCACTGGGGATGCAGTGCAGTGAGTCCAGAGAGTGCACTGGCACCACTGGGGATGCACTGCAGTCACTCCAGAGAGTGCACTGGCACCACTGATGATGCAGTACAGTGAGTCCAGTGAGCGCACTGGCACCACTGGGGATGTAGTGCAGTGATTCGAGAGAGTGCACTGGCACCACTGGGGATGCAGTGCAGTGAGTCCAGAGAGTGCACTGGCACCACTTGGGATGCAGTGCAGTGAGTCCAGAGAGTGCACTGGCACCACTGGGGATGCAGTGCAGTGAGTCCAGAGAGTGCATTGGCACCACTGGGGATGCAGTGCAGTGAGTCCAGAGAGTGCACTGGCATCACTGGGGATGCACTGCTGTGAGTCCAGAGAGTGCACTGGCAGCAGTGGAGATGCACTGCAGTGAGTCCAGAGAGTGCACTGGCACTACTGGGGATGCACTGCAGTGAGTCCAGAGAGTGCAGTGGCACCACTGGGGATGCAGTGCAGTGAGTCCAGAGAGTGCACTGGCACCACTGGGGATGCACTGCAGTGAGTCCAGAGAGTGCACTGGCACCACTGGGGATGCAGTGCAGTGAGTCCAGAGAGTGCACTGGCAGCACTGGGGATGCAGTGCAGTGACTCGAGAGAGTGCACTGGCACCACTGGGGATGCACTGCAGTGAGTCCAGAGAGCGCACTGGCACCACTGGGGATGCACTGCAGTGAGTCCACAGAGTGCACTGGAACCACTGAGAATGCACTTCAGTGAGTCCAGAGAGTGCACTGGCACCACTGGGGATGCACTGCAGTGAGTCCAGAGAGTGCACTAGCACCACTGGGGAATGCAGTGCAGTGAGTCCAGTGAGTACACTGGCACCACTGGGGATGCAGTGCAGTGAGTCAAGAGAGTGCACTGGCCCCACTGGGGATGCACTGCAGTGAGCCCAGAGAGTGCACTGGCACCACTGGGGATGCGGTGCCGGGAGTCCAGAGAGTGCTTTGGCACCACTGGTGATGCACTGCAGTTACTCCAGAGAGTGCACTGGCAACAGTGGGGATGCAGTACAGTGAGTCCAGAGAGTGCACTGGCACCACTGGGGATGCACTGCAGTGAGTCCAGAGAGTGCACTGGCACCACTCAGGGTGCAGTGCGGTGAGTCCAGAGAATGCACTGGCACCAATGGGGATGCAGTGCAGTGAGTCAGAGAGCGCACTGGCTCCACTGGGGATGCAGTGCAGTCAGTCCTGTGAGTGTACTGGCACCACTGGGGATGCAGTGCAGTGAGTCCAGAGAGTGCACTGGCACCACTGAGAATGCACTTCAGTGAGTCCAGAGAGTGCACTGGCACCACTGGGGATGCACTGCAGTGAGTCCAGAGAGTGCACTGGCACCTACGGGGATGCACTGCAGTGAGTCCAGAGAGTGCACTGGCACCACTGGGGATGCACTTCAGTGAGTCCAGAGAGTGCACGGGCTCCACTGGGGATGCAGTGCAGTGAGTCCAGAGAGTGCACTGGCACCACTGGGGATGCAGTGCAGTGAGTCCAGAGAGTGCACTGACACCACTGGGGATGCAGTGCAGTGAGTCCACAGAGTGCACTGGCACCACTGGGGATGCAGTGCAGTGAGTCCAGAGAGTGCACTGGCACCACTGGGGATGCAGTGTAGTGAGTGCAGAGAGTGCACTGTGAACACTGGGGATGCAGTGCAGTGAGTCCAGAGAGTGCACTGGCACCACTGGGGATGCAGTGCAGTGAGTCCAGAGTGTGCACTGGCACCACTGGGGATGCACTGCAGTGAGTCCAGAGATTGCACTGGCACCACTGGGGATGCACCTCAGTGAGTCCAGAGAGTGCACTGGCACCACTGGTGATGCACTGCAGTGAGTCTAGAGAATGCACTGGCACCACTGGGGATGCAGTGCAGTGAGTCCAGAGAGTGCACTGGCACCACTGGGTATGCAGTGCAGTGAGTCCAGACAGTGCACTGGCACCAGAGGGAATGCACTGCAGTGAGTCCACTGAGTGCACTGGCACCACTGTGGATGCACTGCAGTGAGTCCAGAGAGTGCACTGGCACCACTGGGGATGCACTGCAGTGAGTCCAGAGAGTGCACTGGCACCACTGGGGATGCAGTACAGTGAGTCCAGAGAGTGCACTGGCACCACTGGGGATGCACTGCAGTGAGTCCAGAGAGTGCACTGGCACCACTGGGGATGCACTACAGAGAGTCCAGAGATTGCATTGGCACCACTGGGGATGCAGTGCATTGAGTCCAGAGAGTGCACTGGCACCACTGGGCATGCAGTGCAGTGAGTCCAGAGAGTGCACTGGCACCACTGGGGATGCACTTCAGTGACTCCAGAGAGTGCACTGGCACCACTGGGGATGCAGTGCAGTGAGTCCAAAGACTTCACTGGCAAAACTGGGGATGCAGTGCAGTGAGTCCAGAGAGTGCACTGGCACCACTGGGGATGCAGTGCAGTGAGTCCAGAGATTGCACTGGCACCACCGGGGCTGCAGTGCAGTGAGTCCAGAGAGTGCACTGGCACCACTGGGGATGCACTGCAGTGAGTCCAGAGAGTGCACTGGCACCACTGGTGATGCAGTACAGTGAGTCCAGAGAGTGCACTGGCACCACTGGGGATGCAGTGCAGTGAGTCCAGAGAGTGCACTGGCACCACTGGGGATGCACTACAGTGAGTCCAGAGATTGCACTGGCACCACTGGGGATGCAGTGCACTGAGTCCAGAGAGTGCACTGGCACCACTGGGGATGCAGTGCATTGAGTCCAGAGAGTGCACTGGCACAACTGGGGATGCACTTCAGTGAGTCCAGAGAGTGCACTGACACCACTGGGGATGCAGTGCAGTGAGTCCAGAGAGTGCACTGGCACCACTGGGGATGCAGTGCAGTGAGTCCAGAGAGTGCTCTGGCACCACTGGGGATGCACTGCAGTAAGTCCAGAGAGTACACTGGCACCACTGGGGATGCAGTGAAGTGAGTCCAGAGAGTTCACTGGCACCACTGGGGATGCAGTCCAGTGAGTCCAGTGAGTGCACTGGCACCACTGGGGATGCAGTGCAGTGACTGCAGAGAGTACACTGGCACCACCGGGGATTCACTGCAGTGAGTCCAGAGAGTGCACTGGCACCACCTGTGATGCAGTGCAGTGAGTCCAGTGAGTGCACTGGCACCACTGGGGATGCAGTGCTGTGACTCCAGAGAGCACACTGGCACCACTGGGGATGCAGTGCAGTCAGTCCAGTGAGTGCACTGGTACCACTGGGTGTGCAGTACAGTGAGTCCAGAGAGTGCACTGACACCACTGGGGATGCACTGCAGTGAGTCCAGACAGTGCGCTGGCACCACTGGGGATGCAGTGCAGTGAGTCCAGAGAGTGCACTGGCACCACTGGGGATGCAGTGCAGTGAGACCAGAGAGTGCACTGGCATCACTGGGGATGCACTGCAGTGAGTCCAGAGAGCGCACTGGCACCACTGGGGATGCACTGCAGTTAGTCCAGAGAGTGCACTGTCACCACTGGGGATGCAGTACAGTGAGTCCACATAGTGCACTGGCACCAGTGGGGATGCAGTACAGTTAGTCCAGAGAGTGCACTGGCACCACTGGACATGCAGTGCAGTGAGTCCAGAGAGTGCACTGGCACCACTGGGGATGCACTTCAGTGACTCCGCAGAGTGCACTGGCACCACTGGGGATGCAGTGCAGTGAGTCCAAAGACTTCACTGGCACCACTGGGGATGCAGTGCAGTGAGTCCAGAGAGTGCACTGGCACCACTGGGGATGCAGTGAAGTGAGTGCAGAGAGTGCACTGGCACCACTGGGGATGCACTGCAGTGAGTCCAGAGAGTGCGCTGGCACCACTGGGGATGCACTACAGTGAGTCCAGAGAGTGCACTGGCACCACTGGGGATGGAGTGCAGTGAGTCCAGAGAGTGCACTGGCACCACTGGGGATGCAGTGCAGTGAGTCCAGTGAGTGTACTGGCACCACTGGGGATGCACTGCAGTGAGCCCAGAGAGTGCACTGGCACCACTGAGAATGCACTTCAGTGAGTCCAGAGAGTGCACTGGCACCACTGGGGATGCACTGCAGTGAGTCCAGAGAGTGCACTAGCACCACTGGGGATGCAGTGCAGTGAATCCTGTGAGTACACTGGCACCACTGGGGATGCAGAGCAGTGAGTCCAGAGAGCTCACTGGCACCACTGGGGATGCAGTGCAGTGAGTCCAGAGAGTGCACTGGCACCACTGGAGATGCAGTACAGTGAGTCCAGTGAATGCACTGGAACCACTGGGGATGCAGTGCAGTGAGTCCAGAGAGTGCACTGGCACCACTGGTGATGCAGTACAGTGAGTCCAGTGAGTGCACTGGTACCACTGGGCCTGCAGTGCAGTGAGTCCAGAGAGTGCACTGTCACCACTGGGGATGCAGTGAAGTGAGTCCAGAGAGTGCACTGGCACCACCGATGATGCAGTACAGTGAGTCCAGTGAGTGCACTGGCACTACTGGGGATGTAGTGCAGTGACTCGAGAGAGTGCACTGGCACCACTGGGGATGCAGTGCAGTGAGTCCAGAGAGTGCACTGGCACCACTGGGGATGCTCTGCAGTGAGTCCAGAGAGTGCACTGGCAGCAGTGGGGATGCAGTGCAGTGAGTCCAGAGAGTGCACTGGCACCACTGGGGATGCAGTGCAGTGAGTCCAGAGACTTCACTGGCACCACTGGGAATGCAGTGCAGTGAGTGCAGAGAGTGCACTGGCACCACTGGGGATGCAGTGCAGTGAGTCCAGAGAGTGCACTGGCACCACTGGGGATGCACTGCAGTGAGTCCAGAGAGTGCACTGGCACCACTGGGGATGCACTACAGTGAGTCCAGAGATTGCACTGGCACCACTGGGGATGCAGTGCAGTGAGTCCAGAGAGTGCACTGGCACCACTGGTGATGCAGTTTAGTGAGTCCAGAGAGTGCACTGGCACCACTGGGGATGCACTTCAGTGAGTCCAGAGAGTGTACTGACACCACTGGGGATGCGGTGCAGTGAGTCTAGAGAGTGCACTGGCACCACTGGGGATGCAGTGCAGTGAGTCCAGAGAGTGCTCTGGCACCACTGGGGATGCACTGCAGTGAGTCCAGAGACTGCACTGGCACCACTGGGGATGCAGTGCAGTGAGTCCAGAGAGTGCACTGGCACCACTGGGGATGCAGTGCAGTGAGTCCAGAGAGTGCACTGGCACCACTGGTGATGCAGTCCAGTGAGTCCAGTGAATGCACTGGCACCACTGGGGATGCTGTGCAGTGAGTGCAGAGCGTGCACTGGCACCACCTGTGATGCAGTACAGTGTGTCCAGTGAGTGCACTGTCACCACTGGGGATGCAGTGCTGTGACTCCGGAGAGCGCACTGGCACCACTGGGGATGCAGTGCAGTCAGTCCAGTGAGTGCACTGGCACCACTGGGGATGCAGTGCAGTGAGTGCAGAGAGTGCAATGGCACCAATGGGGATGCACTTCAGTGAGTCCAGAGAGTGCACTGGCACCACTGGGGATGCAGTGCAGTGAGTCCAGAGATTGCACTGGCACCACTGGGGATGCAGTGCTGTGACTCCAGAGAGCGCACTGGCACCACTGGGGATGCAGTGCAGTGAGTCCAGTGAGTGCACTGGTACCACTGGGCCTGCAGTGCAGTGAGTCCAGAGAGTGCACTGGCACCACTGGGGATGCAGTGAAGTGAGTCCAGAGAGTGCACTGGCACCACCGATGATTCAGTACAGTGAGTCCAGTGAGTGCACTGGCACTACTGGGGATGTAGTGCAGTGACTTGAGAGAGTGCACTGGCACCACTGGGGATGCAGTGCAGTGAGTCCAGAGAGTGCACTGGCACCACTGGGGATGCAGTGCAGTGAGTCCAGAGAGTGCACTGGCAGCAGTGGGAATGCAGTGCAGTGAGTCCAGAGAGTGCACTGGCACCACTGGGGATGCAGTGCAGTGAGTCCAGAGACTTCACTGGCACCACTGGGAATGCAGTGCAGTGAGTCCAGAGAGTGCACTGGCACCACTGGTGATGCAGTGCAGTGAGTCCAGAGAGTGCACTGGCACCACTGGGTATGCACTGCAGTGAGTCCAGAGAATGCACTGGCACCACTGGGGATGCACTGCAGTGAGTCCAGAGAGTGCACTGGCACCACTGGGGATGCACTACAGTGAGTCCAGAGATTGCACTGGCACCACTGGGGATGCAGTGCAGTGAGTCCAGAGAGTGCACTGGCACCACTGGTGATGCAGTTTAGTGAGTCCAGAGAGTGTACTGACACCACTGGGGATGCGGTGCAGTGAGTCCAGAGAGTGCACTGGCACCACTGGGGATGCAGTGCAGTGAGTCCAGAGAGTGCTCTGGCACCACTGGGGATGCACTGCAGTGAGTCCAGAGACTGCACTGGCACCACTGGGGAATGCAGTGCAGTGAGTGCAGAGAGTGCACTGGCACCACTGGGGATGCAGTGCAGTGAGTCCAGAGAGTGCACTGGCACCACTGGTGATGCAGTCCAGTGAGTCCAGAGAGTGCACTGGCACCACTGGGGATGCTGTGCAGTGAGTGCAGAGCGTGCACTGGCACCACCTGTGATGCAGTACAGTGTGTCCAGTGAGTGCACTGGCACCACTGGGGATGCAGTGCTGTGACTCCGGAGAGCGCACTGGCACCACTGGGGATGCAGTGCAGTCAGTCCAGTGAGTGCACTGGCACCACTGGGGATGCAGTGCAGTGAGTCCAGAGACTTCACTGGCACCACTGGGAATGCAGTGCAGTGAGTGCAGAGAGTGCACTGGCACCACTGGGGATGCAGTGCAGTGAGTCCAGAGAGTGCACTGGCACCACTGGGGATGCACTGCAGTGAGTCCAGAGAGTGCACTGGCACCACTGGGGATGCACTGCAGTGAGTCCAGAGAGTGCACTGGCACCACTGGGGATGCAGTGCAGTGAGTCCAGAGATTGCACTGGCACCACTGGGGATGCAGTGCAGTGAGTCCAGAGAGTGCACTGGCACCACTGGTGATGCAGTTTAGTGAGTCCAGAGAGTGCACTGGCACCACTGGGGATGCACTTCAGTAAGTCCAGAGAGTGTACTGACACCACTGGGGATGCGGTGCAGTGAGTCCAGAGAGTGCACTGGCACCACTGGGGATGCAGTGCAGTGAGTCCAGAGTGTGCTCTGGCACCACTGGGGATGCACTGCAGTGAGTCCAGAGACTGCACTGGCACCACTGGGGATGCAGTGCAGTGAGTCCAGAGAGTGCACTGGCACCACTGGTGATGCAGTCCAGTGAGTCCAGTGAATGCACTGGCACCACTGGGGATGCTGTGCAGTGAGTGCAGAGCGTGCACTGGCACCACCTGTGATGCAGTACAGTGTGTCCAGTGAGTGCACTGGCACCACTGGGGATGCAGTGCAGTCAGTCCAGTGAGTGCACTGGCACCACTGGACATGCAGTGCAGTGAGTCCAGAGACTTCACTGGCACCACTGGGAATGCAGTGCAGTGAGTGCAGAGAGTGCACTGGCACCACTGGGGATGCAGTGCAGTGAGTCCAGAGAGTGCACTGGCACCACTGGGGATGCACTGCAGTGAGTCCAGAGAGTGCACTGGCACCACTGGGGATGCACTACAGTGAGTCCAGAGATTGCACTGGCACCACTGGGGATGCAGTGCAGTGAGTCCAGGGAGTGCACTGGCACCACTGGTGATGCAGTTCAGTGAGTCCAGAGAGTGCACTGGCACCACTGGGGATGCACTTCAGTGAGTCCAGAGAGTGTACTGACACCACTGGGGATGCGGTGCAGTGAGTCCAGAGAGTGCACTGGCACCACTGGGGATGCAGTGCAGTGAGTCCAGAGAGTGCTCTGGCACCACTGGGGATGCACTGCAGTGAGTCCAGAGACTGCACTGGCACCACTGGGGATGCAGTGCAGTGAGTCCAGAGAGTGCACTGGCACCACTGGGGATGCAGTGCAGTGAGTCCAGAGAGTGCACTGGCACCACTGGTGATGCAGTCCAGTGAGTCCAGTGAATGCACTGGCACCACTGGGGATGCTGTGCAGTGAGTGCAGAGCGTGCACTGGCACCACCTGTGATGCAGTACAGTGTGTCCAGTGAGTGCACTGGCACCACTGGGGATGCAGTGCTGTGACTCCGGAGAGCGCACTGGCACCACTGGGGATGCAGTGCAGTCAGTCCA
The DNA here is from genome assembly GCF_040182565.1 of Anser cygnoides. NCBI lineage: Eukaryota > Metazoa > Chordata > Aves > Anseriformes > Anatidae > Anser > Anser cygnoides. The sequence goes on from NC_089876.1 coordinate 42,955,844, forward strand.
GTGAGTGCACTGGCACCACTGGGGATGCAGTGCAGTGAGTGCAGAGAGTGCAATGGCACCAATGGGGATGCACTTCAGTGAGTCCAGAGAGTGCACTGGCACCACTGGGGATGCAGTGCAGTGAGTCCAGAGAGTGCACTGGCACCACTGGGGCTGCAGTGCAGTGAGTCCAGAGAGTGCACTGGCACCACTGGGGATGCACTGCAGTGAGTCCAGAGATTGCACTGGCACCACTGGGGATGCAGTGCAGTGAGTCCAGAGAGTGCACTGGCACCACTGGGGATGCACTACAGTGAGTCCACAGAGTGCACTGGCACCACTGGGGATGCTCTGCAGTGAGTCCAGAGATTGCACTGGCACCACTGGGGATGCAGTGCAGTGAGTGCAGAGAGTGCACTGGCACCACTGGGGATGCACTTCAGTGAGTTCAGAGAGTGCACTTGCACCGCTGGGGATGGGTTTCAAGCCAACTGCATTAACCACTCATGCTTCTTTCTTATGAGACGTTAGTAAACCAATTACATAGCCTTGTCAAGACTAAATCACAGGTAAAAATCCTGTACATCTCATGTGGCCAACCACTCCCAACTAGGATTCCAAGAACCAGGAGGTTCGGTGAAAATAGGGCTAGTGCTATTAGAGGGGTGATTATTAGGGTAAGCCCTAAGCTGTCTTTAATGGAGAAGTATGGGTGGAATGGGATTTTGTCGCAGTCTGATACGATTCCTAGTGGGTTATTTGAGCCTGATTCGTGTAGGAAGGTTAGGTGGACTAGGGTGATTCCTGCAATTAGGAAGGGCAGTAGGAAGTGGATGGCGAAGAATCGGGTTAAGGTTGGATTGTCTACTGAGAATCCTCCTCAGGCTCATTCTACTAGAATTTGCCCAATGTACGGGATGGCTGAGAATAGGTTGGTGATTACGGTGGCCCCTCAGAATGACATTTGTCCTCATGGTAGGACATACCCTACGAAGGCAGTTGCTATTAGGGTGAGTAGGAGGATTACTCCTGTGTTTCAGGTTTCTTTGTATAGGTAGGAGCCGTAGTAGAGGCCTCGTCCGATGTGTAAGTAGATGCAGATAAAGAAGAGCGAAGCACCGTTGGCGTGGAGGTTGCGGATGAGCCATCCGTACTGGACGTCTCGGCATGTGTGAGCTACTGAGGAGAAGGCGAGTGAAGTGTCTGCGGTGTAGTGTATGGCTAGTAGCAGGCCTGTTAGGATTTGTGTGGCTAAGCAGATGGCTAGAAGGGAGCCGAAGTTTCATCAGGCAGAGATGTTGGAGGGGGCGGGTAGGTCGATTAGGGAGTTGTTGATTATTTTTAGTAGGGGATGGGATTTGCGGATGTTAGGGGCCATTAGTGAGTCTGTGTGTTATTAGGATTATTACCAGGATGGAGAGGGCGAAGGATCCTAGGTAGGCCTTAATTAGCCCTGTGTGTATTGAGGTTGCGGCTTTGCTTGCGGCTACTTGTAGTTCAGCAAGGCCCTCTGGCCCTATTTTTTTGAGTCAGGAGAGGTCGATCAAGTGTAGGGCAATGTTTTGTCCCTTTTCTAGTAGGTTTTTGGAGAAGAATCGGTGTACTAGGGGGTTGAAGTACCCTAATGCAGAGGAGAAGTTTATGAGGGGGTTTGGTTTGGGGTGAGTGAGGGTGTGTGTTATGTTCGATAGTTCTAGGGCTAGGATGATTCCTAGGATTGTTATGAGGATGGCAGCGGTTTTGGTGATAAGGGGTATGGTTATTGGGGGGGTTTTGGTTGGTGTGATGAAAGAGGTAATGATTATTCCTGCTGTAATGCTGCCTAGGGCGAGTCGGGTTAGGGGGGCGGTGATTAGTGGGTTGTTTTCGTTTATTGATACTATTGGGGGGATTCGGGTTTGTCCAGCTTGGACTAGGATGGTTATGCGGATGCTGTAGGTTGCGGTGAATGCTGTGGCTATAAGGGTTAGGAGTAGGGCTCAAGTATTTAGGTATGATGTGTTTAAGCTTTCGATGATGAGGTCTTTTGAGTAGAATCCGGCTAGGAATGGGGTTCCTATCAGCGCCAGGTTTCCGATGGTTAGGCAGGAAGTAGTGACTGGGAGTATTTTCTGTAGGCCTCCTATCTTTCGGATATCTTGTTCTCTGTTTAGGTTGTGGATGATAGACCCTGAGCATAGGAATAGTATGGCTTTAAAGAAGGCATGGGTTGAGATGTGTAGGAAGGCTAGTTGTGGGAGGTTTAGTCCGATAGTGACTATTATTAGTCCTAGTTGGCTGGATGTTGAGAAAGCAATGATTTTTTTGATGTCATTTTGGGTTAGGGCGCATGTGGCAGCGAATAGGGTTGATAGAGCACCTAGGCATAGGCAGGCAGTTAGGGCTGTCTGGTTGGTGGCTAGCAGGGGGTGCATGCGGATGAGCAGGAAGATTCCGGCTACTACTATGGTACTGGAGTGCAGTAGGGCTGATACTGGGGTGGGGCCTTCTATTGCTGCGGGCAGTCATGGGTGGAGTCCAAATTGGGCGGATTTTCCTGCGGCTGCGAGGATTAATCCTATGAGGGGGAGGATTGGGGTTTGGTGGGGGTGTACGGCTTGTTGGATCTCTCAGGTGTTGAATGTTGAAGCTAGTCATGCTATGCTCAGGATCAGTCCGATGTCTCCGATTCGGTTGTAGATTACGGCTCGTAGGGCGGCGGTGTTGGCATCTGCTCGGCCTTGTCATCAGCCGATGAGAAGGAAGGACATGATTCGTACTCCTTCCCAGCCTACGAATAGGAGGAATATGTTGTTTGCGGTTGTTAGAGGAGTATGGCGACTAGGAATGTCAGTAGGTAGGTGAAAAATTTTGTTACGTATGGCTCTGAGGCCATGTATCATATGGCGAATTGTAGGATTGATCATGTTACAAATAGGGCGATTGGAAGAAATGTTATTGAGTATTGGTCTATTTTTAGGCTCAGGGGGATTTTAAAGTTTATAATGAATTTTCACTCCCAGTGGCAGGTGACAGATTCTACTCCCGAGTAGATGAATGCGGTTGTAGGGGCTAGGCTAATTAGGAATGCGGTTTTAACAGCGCGGGTGGTGGCTTGTGGGGTGTTTTTAAAGTTTTTAAATAGAAATGGCAGGATGATTGGGGTTAGGAGGATTGTCAGCGTGAGTAGTGTGAGGGAGTTGATTAGTAGTGTGGGGTTCACTCCTTTTACTTGGATTTGCACCAAGATGGGTGGTTCCTAAGACCAGTGGATTGCTGTTATCCTTTAAAAGTAAGGGGGCTGAGGTTTTAGGCTCAGATGTAAGAGTTAGCAGCTCTTGTTGGTTAAACCCTCCCCTCGGCAGGTAAGAAGGTTTGAACTTCTATTCTTAGAATCACAGTCTAATGTTTGGTTTAAACTATACTTGCATGAGGGGATTCCGGAGATCAGTTCGGGTTTGAGGATTAGGAGGAATATTGGGATAATGTGGAGTGTTATGAGCAGGTGTTCTCGCGTGGTTGAGTTTTGCATAGATGTGATGTGGGAGGGGATTGAGCCTCGTTGGGTCATTAGTAGTATGAATAAGGTGTAGGAGGCGGTTAGTAGGGTTGCGATTCCTGTTAGGATGATCGTGAAGGCAGATCAGTTGAATAAGGTGATTATAATGGTTAGCTCTGCTATGAGGTTTGTTGTTGGGGGTAAGGCTATGTTTGTTAGATTGGCCAGCAATCATCAGGTAGCTATGAGTGGTAGGAGAGGTTGTAGGCCTCGTGTGAGTAGTAGAATTCGGCTGTGCGTACGTTCATAGTTTGTGTTGGCTAGGCAGAATAGTATGGAGGAAGTTAGTCCATGGGAAATTATTAGGATCATTGCCCCTGAGAATGATCAGTGGGTTTGGATTATTCCTGCGGCGATAACTAGGCCTATGTGGCTAACGGATGAATAAGCGATTAGTGATTTTAGGTCTGTCTGTCGTAGGCAGATTGAGCTAGTCATTAGGGCGCCTCATAGGGCCAGGGTTAGGAAGGGGTAGTGCAGGAGGTTGGACAGTGGGCCCATAAATAGAGTGACTCGTATAATTCCGTATCCTCCTAGCTTTAGTAGTAGGGCGGCGAGGAGTATTGAGCCTGCGATGGGTGCTTCTACGTGGGCTTTTGGCAGTCAGAGGTGTAGGCCGTATAGTGGGGCTTTTACTATGAATGCTATGAGCAGTGCTAGACCTGATAGTATTCCTGTCCATGAGGTGGATAGGGTTGGGTGGGTTAGTTGTAGGGTTGGCAGGTGCAGGGTGCCAATTTTCACGTATAGGTGTATGATTGTGATTAGCAGGGGTAGAGAGCTTACTAGCGTGTAGAATAGCAGGTAGATGCCAGCGCTTAGGCGTTCTGGTTGGTTCCCCCATCGGGTGATTAAGATTAGGGTGGGAATGAGGGTTGCTTCAAATGAGATGTAAAATAGTGCTAGTTCTGTGGTGGAAAAGGCTAGTAGGATGAATGGCTGGACTGCGACTAAGGTTGAGATAAAGATTCGTTTGCGTTGTAGGGGTTCTTGTTGCAGGTGGTTTTGGCTTGCTATGATTATGAGTGGGAGTAGTCAGCAGGATAGTACTAGGAGGGGGGATGAGATTTGGTCAATTCCTGTTCAGTTGGATAAAAATTTGTAGGGGTAGTAGGTTGGGATTAATCACTGTAGGCTTAGGGCAGCGATTAGGAGGCTGTATAAGGTGGTGTTAGTCCATAGAAATTTTGGTGGAGACAGCAGGGCTGTTGGAAGAAGTATGATTGTGGGTAGGATGATTTTTAGCATTGCAGGAGGTTTAGGTTGTGTAGATGGTCGGAGCCATGTGTGCGGGTGGAGGCTACTAGGATGGCCAGGCCTGTGCCCGCCTCACACGCTGAGAAGGTTAGCATGAGAATTGGTACCATGGTGAATGAGGAGACTTGGTTTTCGATGGATCATATTGATAGGCCTACGAATATCGATAATATTATGCTTTCAAGGCGTAGTAGGGCGGATACTAGGTGGGTTCGGTGGAAGGCTAGTCCTAGTCCGCTGAAAATGAAGGCTGAGTAGAAGCTTAAATGTAGGGGCGACATAAAAAAGTTACAGGGTTGGCTGTAATCTGCTGGGTCGAAACCAGCTATCTTTTTGGTTAGACTAACTTTCTGTTATTCTGCTCATTCTAGGCCCCCTTGAATTCACTCGTAGGCCAGTCCGAGTGTTAGGAGAAGGAGGATCACTACAGTTCAGGTGAGGGTCATTAGGGGGGATTGGAGTTGGACGGCTCATGGCAGGGGGAGTAGGAGGGCGATTTCTAGGTCGAATAGGACGAACAGGATGGCTACTGAGGAAGAATCGGACTGAGAATGGTAATCGAGCAGATCCAAGTGGGTCGAATCCACATTCGTACGGTGAGAGTTTCTCTGAGTCGGGGTTTATTTGGGCGAGTCAGAAGTTTAATGCGGTTAGGGCGGCGCTTAGGATTGATGATAGGGCGAATATGAACATGAGTGCGTTCATTGCTCTCCTCTGGGTTTATACCAGATTCTAGAGATTGGAAGTCAATTGTAATTAATATACTAGAAGAGCAAGATCCTCATCAGTAGATGGTTATGTAGAGGAATAGTCAGATGATGTCTACGAAGTGTCAGTATCAGGCTGCTGCCTCGAATCCGAAGTGGTGGTCTGATGTAAAGTGGAACTTGATCAGTCGGAAGAGGCAGACGGTCAGGAAGGAGGATCCGATGATTACGTGGAGTCCGTGGAATCCAGTGGCAACGAAGAAGGTAGATCCGTAGACGCTATCGGCGATTGAGAATGGGGCTTCGTGGTATTCTATTGCTTGTAGGGCTGTGAAGTAGAATCCCAGGAGGATCGTTAGGGTTAGGGCGTGGATGGCGTGTTTTCGGTTTCCTTCTGTGATGCTGTGATGGGCTCACGTTACGGTAACGCCTGAGGCTAGTAGGATGGCTGTGTTTAGTAGGGGGACTTCTATCGGGTTGAGTGGTTTAATTCCTGTTGGGGGTCATTGGCCTCCTAGTTCTGGGGTTGGGGCCAGGCTCGAGTGGAAGAACGCTCAGAAGAACCCTAAGAAGAAGAATGCTTCGGATGTGATGAAAAGGATTATGCCGTATCGTAGGCCTTTTTGGACTGTGGGAGTGTGATGGCCTTGGAAGGTGCTTTCTCGTACAATGTCTCGTCATCATTGGAGTATTACTAGGAGTATTGAGATGAGGCCTAGGGTTAGTAGTATGGATGAGTTGTAGTGGAATCACATGATTAATCCTGAGGTTGTGAGTAGGGCGGCGGCTGCCCCGAAGATTGGTCAAGGGCTTGGGTCAACTATGTGGTATGAGTGTGCTTGGTGTGCCATTAGATGTTTTCTTGTAAGTATAGGCTTAGAAGGAGCACGAAGACGTAGGCCTGGATTATGGCTACTGCTACTTCTAGGATGGTTAGGAGTAGTAGGATGATTATTGTTAGGATGGATACTGCAGGAAGGGTGGGTATTAATGCAATGGAGGCTGTAGAGATGAGTTGGATGAGTAAGTGTCCTGCTGTAAGGTTGGCTGTAAGGCGGACTCCGAGGGCTAGGGGGCGGATTAGTAGGCTGGTTGTTTCGATCAGGATTAGTGCGGGGATTAGGGGTGTAGGGGTACCTTCGGGTAATAGGTGGGCTAAAGAGGCTGATGGTTGGTTTCGTAGGCCTGTTAGTAGTGTGGCGAGCCATAGTGGGAAGGCTAGGGCTATGTTCATAGATAGTTGGGTGGTTGGGGTGAATGTATATGGAAGGAGGCCTAGAAGGTTGATTGTAAGAAGTATGATTATTAGGGATGTAAATATTATGGCTCATTTGTGGCCATTTTTGTTGAGTGGGACTATTAGTTGTTTTGTGATTAGGTGAAGGAGTCATGTTTGGATAGTAGAAAGGCGGTTGTTGATTCATCGGTTGTTTGGGGACGGGAATAGTAGGGCTGGGAAGAGTAGGGATAGTAGGATTAAGGGGATGCCGAATAGATTGGGGCTGGAAAATTGGTCAAAGAAGCTTAGGTTCATGGTCAGGATCATGGTGTGGGTTTGGTAGTGAGGGAGGTCTTATTTGATGGGGGGTTGGTTGTGGTGTAATTTCCCATGGACTAACTTCCTCCATACTATTCTGCCTAGCCAACACAAACTATGAACGTACGCACAGCCGAATTCTACTACTCACACGAGGCCTACAACCTCTCCTACCACTCATAGCTACTTGATGATTGCTGGCCAATCTAACAAACATAGCCTTACCCCCAACAACAAACCTCATAGCAGAGCTAACCATTATAATCACCTTATTCAACTGATCTGCCTTCACGATCATCCTAACAGGAATCGCAACCCTTCTAACCGCCTCCTACACCTTATTCATACTACTAATGACCCAACGAGGCTCAATCCCCTCCCACATCACATCTATGCAAAACTCAACCACGCGAGAACACCCGCTCATAACACTCCACATTATCCCAATATTCCTCCTAATCCTCAAACCCGAACTGATCTCCGGAATCCCCTCATGCAAGTATAGTTTAAACCAAACATTAGACTGTGATTCTAAGAATAGAAGTTCAAACCTTCTTACCTGCCGAGGGGAGGGTTTAACCAACAAGAGCTGCTAACTCTTACATCTGAGCCTAAAACCTCAGCCCCCTTACTTTTAAAGGATAACAGCAATCCACTGGTCTTAGGAACCACCCATCTTGGTGCAAATCCAAGTAAAAGGAGTGAACCCCACACTACTAATCAACTCCCTCACACTACTCACGCTGACAATCCTCCTAACCCCAATCATCCTGCCATTTCTATTTAAAAACTTTAAAAACACCCCACAAGCCACCACCCGCGCTGTTAAAACCGCATTCCTAATTAGCCTAGCCCCTACAACCGCATTCATCTACTCGGGAGTAGAATCTGTCACCTGCCACTGGGAGTGAAAATTCATTATAAACTTTAAAATCCCCCTGAGCCTAAAAATAGACCAATACTCAATAACATTTCTTCCAATCGCCTTATTTGTAACATGATCAATCCTACAATTCGCCATATGATACATGGCCTCAGAGCCATACGTAACAAAATTTTTCACCTACCTACTGACATTCCTAGTCGCCATACTCCTCCTAACAACCGCAAACAACATATTCCTCCTATTCGTAGGCTGGGAAGGAGTACGAATCATGTCCTTCCTTCTCATCGGCTGATGACAAGGCCGAGCAGATGCCAACACCGCCGCCCTACAAGCCGTAATCTACAACCGAATCGGAGACATCGGACTGATCCTGAGCATAGCATGACTAGCTTCAACATTCAACACCTGAGAGATCCAACAAGCCGTACACCCCCACCAAACCCCAATCCTCCCCCTCATAGGATTAATCCTCGCAGCCGCAGGAAAATCCGCCCAATTTGGACTCCACCCATGACTGCCCGCAGCAATAGAAGGCCCCACCCCAGTATCAGCCCTACTGCACTCCAGTACCATAGTAGTAGCCGGAATCTTCCTGCTCATCCGCATGCACCCCCTGCTAGCCACCAACCAGACAGCCCTAACTGCCTGCCTATGCCTAGGTGCTCTATCAACCCTATTCGCTGCCACATGCGCCCTAACCCAAAATGACATCAAAAAAATCATTGCTTTCTCAACATCCAGCCAACTAGGACTAATAATAGTCACTATCGGACTAAACCTCCCACAACTAGCCTTCCTACACATCTCAACCCATGCCTTCTTTAAAGCCATACTATTCCTATGCTCAGGGTCTATCATCCACAACCTAAACGGAGAACAAGATATCCGAAAGATAGGAGGCCTACAGAAAATACTCCCAGTCACTACTTCCTGCCTAACCATCGGAAACCTGGCGCTGATAGGAACCCCATTCCTAGCCGGATTCTACTCAAAAGACCTCATCATCGAAAGCTTAAACACATCATACCTAAATACTTGAGCCCTACTCCTAACCCTTATAGCCACAGCATTCACCGCAACCTACAGCATCCGCATAACCATCCTAGTCCAAGCTGGACAAACCCGAATCCCCCCCAATAGTATCAATAAACGAAAACAACCCACTAATCACCGCCCCCCTAACCCGACTCGCCCTAGGCAGCATTACAGCAGGAATAATCATTACCTCTTTCATCACACCAACCAAAACCCCCCCAATAACCATACCCCTTATCACCAAAACCGCTGCCATCCTCATAACAATCCTAGGAATCATCCTAGCCCTAGAACTATCGAACATAACACACACCCTCACTCACCCCAAACCAAACCCCCTCATAAACTTCTCCTCTGCATTAGGGTACTTCAACCCCCCTAGTACACCGATTCTTCTCCAAAAACCTACTAGAAAAGGGACAAAACATTGCCCTACACTTGATCGACCTCTCCTGACTCAAAAAAATAGGGCCAGAGGGCCTTGCTGAACTACAAGTAGCCGCAAGCAAAGCCGCAACCTCAATACACACAGGGCTAATTAAGGCCTACCTAGGATCCTTCGCCCTCTCCATCCTGGTAATAATCCTAATAACACACAGACTCACTAATGGCCCCTAACATCCGCAAATCCCATCCCCTACTAAAAATAATCAACAACTCCCTAATCGACCTACCCGCCCCCTCCAACATCTCTGCCTGATGAAACTTCGGCTCCCTTCTAGCCATCTGCTTAGCCACACAAATCCTAACAGGCCTGCTACTAGCCATACACTACACCGCAGACACTTCACTCGCCTTCTCCTCAGTAGCTCACACATGCCGAGACGTCCAGTACGGATGGCTCATCCGCAACCTCCACGCCAACGGTGCTTCGCTCTTCTTTATCTGCATCTACTTACACATCGGACGAGGCCTCTACTACGGCTCCTACCTATACAAAGAAACCTGAAACACAGGAGTAATCCTCCTACTCACCCTAATAGCAACTGCCTTCGTAGGGTATGTCCTACCATGAGGACAAATGTCATTCTGAGGGGCCACCGTAATCACCAACCTATTCTCAGCCATCCCGTACATTGGGCAAACTCTAGTAGAATGAGCCTGAGGAGGATTCTCAGTAGACAATCCAACCTTAACCCGATTCTTCGCCATCCACTTCCTACTGCCCTTCCTAATTGCAGGAATCACCCTAGTCCACCTAACCTTCCTACACGAATCAGGCTCAAATAACCCACTAGGAATCGTATCAGACTGCGACAAAATCCCATTCCACCCATACTTCTCCATTAAAGACAGCTTAGGGCTTACCCTAATAATCACCCCTCTAATAGCACTAGCCCTATTTTCACCGAACCTCCTGGTTCTTGGAATCCTAGTTGGGAGTGGTTGGCCACATGAGATGTACAGGATTTTTACCTGTGATTTAGTCTTGACAAGGCTATGTAATTGGTTCACTAACGTCTCATAAGAAAGAAGCATGAGCGGTTAATGCACTTGGCTTGAAACCCATCCCCAGTGGTGCCAGTGCACTCTCTGGACTCACTGAAGTGCATCCCCAGTGGTGCCAGTGCACTCTCTGCACTCACTGCACTGCATCCCCAGTGGTGCCAGTGCAATCTCTGGACTCACTGCAGAGCATCCCCAGTGGTGCCAGTGCACTCTGTGGACTCACTGTAGTGCATCCCCAGTGGTGCCAGTGCACTCTCTGGACTCACTGCACTGCATCCCCAGTGGTGCCAGTGCAATCTCTGGACTCACTGCAGTGCATCCCCAGTGGTGCCAGTGCACTCTCTGGACTCACTGCACTGCAGCCCCAGTGGTGCCAGTGCACTCTCTGGACTCACTGCAGTGCATCCCCAGTGGTGCCAGTGCACTCTCTGGACTCACTGCACTGCATCCCCAGTGCAGCCAGTGCGCTCTCTGGAGTCACAGCACTGCATCCCCAGTGGTGCCAGTGCAATCTCTGGAATCACTGCACTGCATCCCCAGTGGCGCCAGTGCACTCTCTGGACTCACTGAAGTGCATCCCCATTGGTGCCATTGCACTCTCTGCACTCACTGCACTGCATCCCCAGTGGTGCCAGTGCACTCACTGGACTGACTGCACTGCATCCCCAGTGGTGCCAGTGCGCTCTCCGGAGTCACAGCACTGCATCCCCAGTGGTGCCAGTGCACTCACTGGACACACTGTACTGCATCACAGGTGGTGCCAGTGCACTCTCTGCACTCACTGCACAGCATCCCCAGTGGTGCCAGTGCATTCACTGGACACACTGGACTGCATCACCAGTGGTGCCAGTGCACTCTCTGGACTCACTGCACTGCATCCCCAGTGGTGCCAGTGCACTCTCTGGACTCACTGCACTGCATCCCCAGTCGTGCCAGTGCAGTCTCTGGACTCACTGCAGTGCATCCCCAGTGGTGCCAGAGCACTCTCTGGACTCACTGCACTGCATCCCCAGTGGTGCCAGTGCACTCTCTGGACTCACTGCACCGCATCCCCAGTGGTGTCAGTACACTCTCTGGACTCACTGAAGTGCATCCCCAGTGGTGCCAGTGCACTCTCTGGACTCACTAAACTGCATCACCAGTGGTGCCAGTGCACTCTCTGGACTCACTGCACTGCATCCCCAGTGGTACCAGTGCAATCTCTGGACTCACTGTAGTGCATCCCCAGTGGTGCCAGTGCACTCTCTGGACTCACTGCAGTGCATCCCCAGTGGTGCCAGTGCACTCTCTGGACTCACTGCAGTGCATCCCCAGTGGTGCCAGTGCACTCTCTGGACTCACTGCACTGCATCCCCAGTGGTGCCAGTGCACTCTCTGCACTCACTGCACTGCATTCCCAGTGGTGCCAGTGAAGTCTCTGGACTCACTGCACTGCATCCCCAGTGGTGCCAGTGCACTCTCTGGACTCACTGCACTGCATCCCCAGTGGTGCCAGTGCACTCTCTGGACTCACTGCAGTGCATCCCCAGTGGTGCCAGTGCACTCTCTGGACTCACTGCACTGCATCCCCAGTGGTGCCAGTGCACTCTCTCGAGTCACTGCACTACATCCCCAGTAGTGCCAGTGCACTCACTGGACTCACTGTACTGCATCATCGGTGGTGCCAGTGCACTCTCTGGACTCACTTCACTGCATCCCCAGTGGTGCCAGTGCACTCTCTGGACTCACTGCACTGCAGGCCCAGTGGTACCAGTGCACTCACTGGACTCACTGTACTGCATCACCAGTGGTGCCAGTGCACTCTCTGGACTCACTGCACTGCATCACCAGTGGTTCCAGTGCATTCACTGGACTCACTGTACTGCATCTCCAGTGGTGCCAGTTCACTCTCTGGACTCACTGCACTGCATCCCCAGTGGTGCCAGTGAGCTCTCTGGACTCACTGCTCTGCATCCCCAGTGGTGCCAGTGCACTCTGTGGACTCACTGAAGTGCATCCCCAGTGGTGCCAGTGCACTCTCTGGGCTCACTGAAGTGCATCCCCAGTGGTGCCAGTACACTCACTGGACTCACTGCACTGCATCCCCAGTGGTGCCAGTGCACTCTGTGGACTCACTGAAGTGCATCCCCAGTGGTGCCAGTGCACTCTCTGGGCTCACTGAAGTGCATCCCCAGTGGTGCCAGTACACTCACTGGACTCACTGCACTGCATCCCCAGTGGTGCCAGTGCACTCTCTGGACTCACTGCACTGCATCCCCAGTGGTGCCAGTGCACTCTCTGGACTCACTGTAGCGCATCCCCAGTGGTGCCAGTGCACTCTCTGGACTCACTGCAGTGCATCCCCAGTGGTGCCAGTGCACTCTCTGGACTCACTGAAGTGCATCCCCAGTGGTGCCACTGCACTCTCTGGACTCACTGCACTGCATCCCCAGTGGTGCCAGAGCACTCTCTGGACTCACTGCAGTGCATCCCCAGTGGTGCCAGTGCACTCTCTGGACTCACTGCACTGCATCCCCAGTGGTGCCAGTGCACTCTCTGGACTCACTGCACTGCATCCCCAGTGGTGCCAGTGCACTCTCTGGACTCCCGGCACCGCATCCCCAGTGGTGCCAGTGCACTCCCTGTGCTCACTGCAGTGCATCCCCAGTGGTGCCAGTGAAGTCTTTGGACTCACTGCACTGCATCCCCAGTGGTGCCAGTGCACTCTCTGGACTCACTGCACTGCATCCCCAGTGGTGCCAGTGCACTCTCTGGACTCACTGAGGTGCATCCCCAGTGGTGCCAGTGCACTATGTGGACTCACTGTACTGCATCCCCAGTGGTGACAGTGCACTCTCTGGACTAACTGCAGTGCATCCCCAGTGGTGCCAGTGCACTCTCTGGACTCACTGCAGTGCATCCCCAGTGGTGCCAGTGCACTCTCTGGTCTCACTGCACTGCATCCCCAGTGGTGCCAGTGCAGTCTCTGGACTCACTGCACTGCATCCCCAGTGGTGCCAGTGCACTGTCTGGACTCACTGCAGTGCATCCCCAGTGGTGTCAGTGCACTCTCTGGACTCACTGTACTGCACCCCCAGTGGTGCCAGTGCACTCACTGGACTGACTGCACTGCATCCCCAGTGGTGCCAGTGCGCTCTCTGGAGTCAAAGCACTGCATCCCCAGTGGTGCCAGTGCACTCACTGGACTCACTGCACTGCATCACAGGTGGTGCCAGTGCACTCTCTGGACTCACTGCAGTGAATCCCCGGTGGTGCCAGTGTACTCTCTGCAGTCACTGCACTGCATCCCCAGTGGTGCCAGTGCACTCACTGGACTCACTGGACTGCATCCCCAGTGGTGCCAGTGAACTCTCTGGACTCACTGCACTGCATCCCCAGTGGTGCCAGTGTACTCTCTGGACTCACTGCAGTGCATCCCCAGTGGTGCCAGAGCACTCTCTGGACTCACTGCACTGCATCCCCAGTGGTGCCAGTGCACTCTCTGGACTCACTGCACTGCATCCCCAGTGGTGTCAGTGCACTCTCTGGACTCACTGAAGTGCATCCCCAGTTGTGCCAGTGCACTCTCTGGACTCAATGCACTGCATCCCCAGTGGTGCCAGTGCACTCTCTGGACTCAGTGCACTGCATCCCCAGTGGTGCCAGTGCACTCTCTGGACTCACTGCACTGCATCCCCAGTGGTGCCAGTGCAGTCTCTGGACTCACTGCAGTGCATCCCCAGTGGTGCCAGAGCACTCTCTGGACTCACTGCACTGCATCCCCAGTGGTGCCAGTGCACTCTCTGGACTCACTGCACCGCATCCCCAGTGGTGTCAGTACACTCTCTGGACTCACTGAAGTGCATCCCCAGTGGTGCCAGTGCACTCTCTGGACTCACTAAACTGCATCACCAGTGGTGCCAGTGCACTCTCTGGACTCACTGCACTGCATCCCCAGTGGTACCAGTGCAATCTCTGGACTCACTGTAGTGCATCCCCAGTGGTGCCAGTGCACTCTCTGGACTCACTGCAGTGCATCCCCAGTGGTGCCAGTGCACTCTCTGGACTCACTGCACTGCATCCCCAGTGGTGCCAGTGCACTCTCTGCACTCACTGCACTGCATTCCCAGTGGTGCCAGTGAAGTCTCTGGACTCACTGCACTGCATCCCCAGTGGTGCCAGTGCACTCTCTGGACTCACTGCACTGCATCCCCAGTGGTGCCAGTGCACTCTCTGGACTCACTGCAGTGCATCCCCAGTGGTGCCAGTGCATTCTCTGGACTCACTGCACTGCATCCCCAGTGGTGCCAGTGCACTCTCTCGAGTCACTGCACTACATCCCCAGTAGTGCCAGTGCACTCACTGGACTCACTGTACTGCATCATCGGTGGTGCCAGTGCACTCTCTGGACACACTTCACTGCATCCCCAGTGGTGCCAGTGCACTCTCTGGACTCACTGCACTGCAGGCCCAGTGGTACCAGTGCACTCACTGGACTCACTGTACTGCATCACCAGTGGTGCCAGTGCACTCTCTGGACTCACTGCACTGCATCACCAGTGGTTCCAGTGCATTCACTGGACTCACTGTACTGCATCTCCAGTGGTGCCAGTGCACTCTCTGGACTCACTGCACTGCATCCCCCGTGGTGCCAGTGAGCTCTCTGGACTCACTGCTCTGCATCCCCAGTGGTGCCAGTGTACTCACAGGATTCACTGCACTGCATCCCCAGTGGTGCTAGTGTACTCTCTGGACTCACTGCAGTGCATCCCCAGTGGTGCCAGTGCACTCTGTGGACTCACTGAAGTGCATCCCCAGTGGTGCCAGTGCACTCTCTGGGCTCACTGAAGTGCATCCCCAGTGGTGCCAGTACACTCACTGGACTCACTGCACTGCATCCCCAGTGGTGCCAGTGCACTCTCTGGACTCACTGCACTGCATCCCCAGTGGTGCCAGTGCACTCTCTGGACTCACTGTAGCGCATCCCCAGTGGTGCCAGTGCACTCTCTGCAGTCACTGCAGTGCATCCCCAGTGGTGCCAGTGCACTCTCTGGACTCACTGAAGTGCATCCCCAGTGGTGCCACTGCACTCTCTGGACTCACTGCACTGCATCCCCAGTGGTGCCAGAGCACTCTCTGGACTCACTGCAGTGCATCCCCAGTGGTGCCAGTGCACTCTCTGGACTCACTGCACTGCATCCCCAGTGGTGCCAGTGCACTCTCTGGACTCACTGCACTGCATCCCCAGTGGTGCCAGTGCACTCTCTGGACTCCCGGCACCGCATCCCCAGTGGTGCCAGTGCACTCTCTGTGCTCACTGCAGTGCATCCCCAGTGGTGCCAGTGAAGTCTTTGGACTCACTGCACTGCATCGCCAGTGGTGCCAGTGCACTCTGTGGAGTCACTGAAGTGCATCCCCAGTGGTGCCAGTGCACTCTCTGGACTCACTGCACTGCATCCCCAGTGGTGCCAGTGCACTCTCTGGACTCACTGTACTGCATCCCCACTGGTGCCAGTGCACTATGTGGACTCACTGTACTGCATCCCCAGTGGTGACAGTGCACTCTCTGGACTAACTGCAGTGCATCCCCAGTGGTGCCAGTGCACTCTCTGGACTCACTGCAGTGCATCCCCAGTGGTGCCAGTGCACTCTCTGGTCTCACTGCACTGCATCCCCAGTGGTGCCAGTGCAGTCTCTGGACTCACTGCACTGCATCCCCAGTGGTGCCAGTGCACTGTCTGGACTCACTGCAGTGCATCCCCAGTGGTGTCAGTGCACTCTCTGGACTCACTGTACTGCACCCCCAGTGGTGCCAGTGCACTCACTGGACTGACTGCACTGCTTCCCCAGTGGTGCCAGTGCGCTCTCTGGAGTCACAGCACTGCATCCCCAGTGGTGCCAGTGCACTCACTGGACTCACTGCACTGCATCACAGGTGGTGCCAGTGCACTCTCTGGACTCACTGCAGTGAATCCCCGGTGGTGCCAGTGTACTCTCTGCAGTCACTGCACTGCATCCCCAGTGGTGCCAGTGCACTCACTGGACTCACTGAAGTGCATTCTCAGTGGTGCCAGTGAACTCTCTGGACTCACTGCACTGCATCCCCAGTGGTGCCAGTGTACTCTCTGGACTCACTGCAGTGCATCCCCAGTGGTGCCAGAGCACTCTCTGGACTCACTGCACTGCATCCCCAGTGGTGCCAGTGCACTCTCTGGACTCACTGCACTGCATCCCCAGTGGTGTCAGTGCACTTTCTGGACTCACTGAAGTGCATCCCCAGTTGTGCCAGTGCACTCTCTGGACTCAATGCACTGCATCCCCAGTGGTGCCAGTGCACTCTCTGGACTCAGTGCACTGCATCCCCAGTGGTGCCAGTGCAATCTCTGGACTCACTGTAGTGCATCCCCAGTGGTGCCAGTGCACTCTCTGGACTCACTGCAGTGCATCACCAGTGGTGCCAGTGCACTCTCTGGACTCACTGTACTGCATCACCAGTGGTGCCAGTGCACTCTCTGGACTCACTGCAGTGCATCCCCAGTGGTGCCAGTGCACTCTCTGGACTCACTGCACTGCAGCCCCGGTGGTGCCAGTGCAATCTCTGGACTCACTGCACTGCATCCCCAGTGGTGCCAGTGCACTCTCTGGACTCACTGCACTGCATCCCCAGTTTTGCCAGTGAAGTCTTTGGACTCACTGCACTGCATCCCCAGTGGTGCCAGTGCACTCTCTGGAGTCACTGAATTGCATCCCCAGTGGTGCCACTGCACTCTCTGGACTCACTGTACAGCATCCCCACTGGTACCAGTGCACTCTGTGGACTCACTGTACTGCATTCCCAGTGGTGACAGTGCACTCTCTGGACTCACTGCAGTGCATCCCCAGTGGTGCCAGTGCACTCTCTGGACTCACTGCAGTGCATCCCCAGTGGTGCCAGTGCACTCTCTGGACTCACTGCACTGCATCCCCAGTTTTGCCAGTGAAGTCTTTGGACTCACTGCACTGCATCCCCAGTGGTGCCAGTGCACTCTCTGGAGTCACTGAAGTGCATCCCCAGTGGTGCCAGTGCACTCTCTGGACTCACTGCACTGCATGCCCAGTGGTGACACTGCACTCTCTGGACTCACTGTACAGCATCCCCACTGGTACCAGTGCACTCTGTGGACTCACTGTACTGCATTCCCAGTGGTGACAGTGCACTCTCTGGACTCACTGCAGTGCATCCCCAGTGGTGTCAGTGCACTCTCTGGACTCACTGCACTGCATCCCCAGTGGTGCCAGTGCACTCTCTGGACTCACTGCACTGCATCCCCAGTGGTGCCAGTGCACTCTCTGGACTCACTGCAGTGCATCCACAGTGGTGCCAGTGCACTCACTGGACTCACTGCAGTGCATTCCCTCTGGTGCCAGTGCACTCACTGGACTCACTGCACTGCATCCCCAGTGGTGCCAGTGCACTCTCTGGACTCACTGCACTGCATCCCCAGTGGTGCCAGTGCATTCTCTGGACTCACTGCAGTGCATCACCAGTGGTGCCAGTGCACTCTCTGGACTCACTGAGGTGCATCCCCAGTGGTGCCAGTGCAATCTCTGGACTCACTGCAGTGCATCCCCAGTGGTGCCAGTGCACACTCTGGACTCACTGCACTGCATCCCCAGTGGTGCCAGTGCACTCTCTGGACTCACTGCACAGCATCCCCAGTGTTCACAGTGCACTCTCTGCACTCACTACACTGCATCCCCAGGGGTGCCAGTGCACTCTCTGGACTCACTGAGGTGCATCCCCAGTGGTGCCAGTGCACTCTGTGGACTCACTGCACTGCATCCCCAGTGGTGTCAGTGCACTCTCTGGACTCACTGCACTGCATCCCCAGTGGTGCCAGTGCACTCTCTGGACTCACTGCACTGCATCCCCAGTGGAGCCCGTGCACTCTCTGGACTCACTGAAGTGCATCCCCAGTGGTGCCAGTGCACTCTCTGGACTCACTGCAGTGCATCCCCGTTGGTGCGAGTGCACTCTCTGGACTCACTGCAGTGCATCCCCAGTGGTGCCACTGCACTCTCTGGACTCACTGAAGTGCATTCTCAGTGGTGCCAGTGCACTCTCTGGACTCACTGCACTGCATCCCCAGTGGTGCCAGTACACTCACAGGACTGACTGCAATGCATCCCCAGTGGAGCCAGTGCGCTCTCTGGACTCACTGCACTGCATCCCCATTGGTGCCAGTGCATTCTCTGGACTCACCGCACTGCACCCTGAGTGGTGCCAGTGCACTCTCTGGACTCACTGCAGTGCATCCCCAGTGGTGCCAGTGCACTCTCTGGACTCACTGCAGTGCATCCCCAGTGTTGCCAGTGCACTCTCTGGAGTAACTGCAGTGCATCCCCAGTGGTGCCAAAGCACTCTCTTGACTCCCGGCACCGCATCCCCAGTGGTGCCAGTGCACTCTCTGGGCTCACTGCAGTGCATCCCCAGTGCTGCCAGTGCACTCTCTTGACTCACTGCACTGCATCCCCAGTGGTGCCAGTGTACTCACTGGACTCACTGCACTGCATTCCCCAGTGGTGCTAGTGCACTCTCTGGACTCACTGCAGTGCATCCCCAGTGGTGCCAGTGCACTCTCTGGACTCACTGAAGTGCATTCTCAGTGGTTCCAGTGCACTCTGTGGACTCACTGCAGTGCATCCCCAGTGGTGCCAGTGCGCTCTCTGGACTCACTGCACTGCATCCCCAGTGGTGCCAGTGCACTCTCTGGACTCACTGCACTGCATCCCCAGTGCTGCCAGTGCACTCTCTGGACTCACTGCACTGCATCCCCAGTGGTGCCAGTGCACTCTCTGGACTCACTGCACTGCATCCCCAGTGGTGCCACTGCACTCTCTGGACTCACTGCAGTGCATCCCCAGTGGTGCCAGTGCACTCTCTGGACTCACTGCAGTGCATCCCCACTGCTGCCAGTGCACTCTCTGGACTCAGAGCAGTGCATCCCCAGTGGTGCCACTGCACTCTCTGGACTCACTGCAGTGCATCCCCAGTGGTGCCAGTGCACTCTCTGGACTCACTGCAGTGCATCCCCACTGCTGCCAGTGCACTCTCTGGACTCAGAGCAGTGCATCCCCAGTGGTGCCAGTGCACTCTCTGGACTCACTGCACTGCATCCCCAGTGGTGCCACTGCACTCTCTGGACTCACTGCAGTGCATCCCCAGTGGTGCCAGTGCACTCTCTGGACTCACTGCAGTGCATCCCCACTGCTGCCAGTGCACTCTCTGGACTCACTGCAGTGCATCCCCAGTGGTGCCAGTGCACTCTCTGGACTCACTGCACTGCATCCCCAGTGGTGCCAATGCACTCTCTGGACTCACTGCACTGCATCCCCAGTGGTGCCAGTGCGCTCTCTGGACTCACTGCACTGCATCCCAAGTGGTGCCAGTGCACTCTCTGGACTCACTGCACTGCATCCCCAGTGGTGCCAGTGCACTCACTGGACTCACTGCACTGCATCCCAAGTGGTACCAGTGCACTCTCTGGACTCACTGCACTGCATCCCCAGTGGTGCCAGTGCACTCACTGGACTCACTGTACTGCATTCCCAGTGGTGCTAGTGCACTCTCTGGACTCACTGCAGTGCATCCCCAGTGGTGCCAGTGCACTCTTTGGACTCACTGAAGTGCATTCTCAGTGGTGCCAGTGCACTCTCTGGACTCACTGCACTGCATCCCCAGTGGTGCCAGTGCACTCTCTGGACTCACTGCACTGCATCCCCAGTATTGCCAGTGCACTCTCTGGACTCACTGCACTGCATCCCCAGTGGTGCCACTGCACTCTCTGGACTCACTGCATTGCATGTCCAGTGGTGCCAGTGCACTCTCTGCACTCACTGCACTGCATCTCCAGTGGTGCCAGTGCACTCACTGGACTCACTGCAGTGCATTCCCTCTGGTGCCAGTGCACTCTCTGGACGCACTGCACTGCATCCCCAGTGGTGTCAGTGCACTCTCTGGACTCACTGCAGTGCATCCCCAGTGGTGCCAGTGCACTCTGTGGACTCACTGCAGTGCATCCCCAGTGGTGCCAGTGCACTCTCTGGACTCACTGAAGTGCATCCCCAGTGGTGCCAGTGCACTCTCTGGACTCACTGCACTGCATCCCCAGTGGTGCCAGTGCACTCTCTGGACTCACTGCACTGCATCCCCAGTCCTGCCAGTGCACTCTCTTGACTCACTGCACTGCATCCCCAGTGGTGCCAGTGCACTCTCTGGACTCACTGAAGTGCAATCTCAGTGGAGCCAGTGCACTCTCTGGACTCACTGCAGTGCATCCCCAGTGGTGCCAGTACACTCACTGGACTGACTGAAGTGCATCCCCAGTGGTGTCAGTGCACTCTCTGGAGTCACTGCGCTGCATCCCCAGTGGTGCAAGTGCACTCCCTGGACTCACTGCACTGCATTCCCAGTGGTGACAGTGAAGTCTTTGGACTCACTGAAGGGCATTCTCAGTGGTGCCAGTGCACTCTCTGGACTCACTGCAGTGCATCCCCAGTGGTGCCAGTACACTCACTGGACTGACTGCACTGCATCCCCAGTGGTGCCAGTGCACTCTCTGGACTCACCGCACCGCATCCCCAGTGGTGCCAGTGCCCTCTCTGGAGTAACTGCAGTGCATCACCAGTGGTGCCAGTGCACTCTCTGGACTCACTACACTGCATCCCCAGTGGTGCCAATGCACTCTCTGGACTCACTGCACTGCATCCCCAGTGGTGCCAGAGCACTCTCTGGACTCACTGCAGTGCATCCCCAGTGGTGCCAGTGCACTCTCTGGACTCACTGCACTGCATCCCCAGTGGTGCCAGTGCACTCTCTGGACTCACTGAACTGCATCCCCAGTGGTGCCAGTGCACTCTCTGGACTCACTGCACTGCATCCCCAGTGCTGCCAGTGCACTCTCTTGACTCACTGCACTGCATCCCCAGTGGTGCCAGTGCACTCACTGGATTCACTGCACTGCATCCCCAGTGGTGCTAGTGCACTCTCTGGACTCACTGCAGTGCATCCCCAGTGGTACCAGTGCACTCTCTGGACTCACTGAAGTGCATTCTCAGTGGTGCCAGTGCACTCTGTGGACTCACTGCAGTGCATCCCCAGTGGTGCCAATGCACTCTCTGGACTCACTGCACTGCATCCCCAGTGGTGCCAGAGCACTCTCTGGACTCACTGCAGTGCATCCCCAGTGGTGCCAGTGCACTCTCTGGACTCACTGCACTGCATCCCCAGTGGTGCCAGTGCACTCTCTGGACTCACTGCAGTGCATCCCCAGTGGTGCCAATGCACTCTCTGGACTCACTGCACTGCATCCCCAGTGGTGCCAGAGCACTCTCTGGACTCACTGCAGTGCATCCCCAGTGGTGCCAGTGCACTCTCTGGACTCACTGCAGTGCATCCCCAGTGGTGCCAGTGCACTCTCTGGACTCACTGCAGTGCATCTCCAGTGGTGCCAGTGCACTCTCTGGACTCACTGCACTGCATCCCCAGTGGTGCCAGTGCACTCTCTGGACTCACTGAACTGCATCCCCAGTGGTGCCAGTGCACTCTCTGGACTCACTGCACTGCATCCCCAGTGCTGCCAGTGCACTCTCTTGACTCACTGCACTGCATCCCCAGTGGTGCCAGTGCACTCACTGGATTCACTGCACTGCATCCCCAGTGGTGCTAGTGCACTCTCTGGACTCACTGCAGTGCATCCCCAGTGGTACCAGTGCACTCTCTGGACTCACTGAAGTGCATTCTCAGTGGTGCCAGTGCACTCTGTGGACTCACTGCAGTGCATCCCCAGTGGTGCCAGTGCGCTCTCTGGACTCACTGCAGTGCATCCCCAGTGCTGCCAGTGCACTCTCTGGACTCACTGCAGTGCATCCCCAGTGGTGCCAGTGCACTCTCTGGACTCACTGCACTGCATCCCCAGTGGTGCCAGTGCACTCTCTGGACTCACTGCAGTGCATCCCCAGTGGTGCCAGTGCACTCTCTGGACTCACTGCACTGCATCCCCAGTGGTACCAGTGCACTCTGTGGACTCACTGCAGTGCATCCCCAGTGGTGCCAGTGCACTCTCTGGACTCACTGCACTGCATCCCCAGTGGTGCCAGTGCACTCTCTGGACTCACTGCACTGCATCCCCAGTGGTGCCAGTGCACTCTCTGGACTCACTGAAGTGCATCCCCAGTGGTGCCAGTGCACTCTCTGGGCTCACTGCAGTGCATCCCCAGTGGTGCTAGTGCACTCTGTGGACTCACTGCAGTGCATCCCCAGTGGTGCCAGTGCACTCTCTGGACTCACTGAAGGGCATTCTCAGTGGTGCCAGTGCACTCTCTGGGCTAACTGCAGTACATCCCCAGTGGTGCCAGTACACTCACTGGACTGACTGCACTGCATCCCCAGTGGTGCCAGTGCACTCTCTGGACTCACTGAGGTGCATCCCCAGTGGTGCCAGTGCACTCTCTGGAGTAACTGCAGTGCATCACCTGTGGTGTCAGTGCACTCTCTGGACTCACTGCACTGCATCCCCAGTGGTGCCACTGCACTCTCTGGACTCACTGCACTTCATCCCCAGTGGTGCCAGAGCACTCTCTGGACTCACTGCAGTGCATCCCCAGTGGTGCCAGTGCACTCTCTGGACTCACTGCACTGCATCCCCAGTGGTGCCAGTGCACTCTCTGGACTCACTGCACTGCATCCCCAGTGGTGCCAGTGCACTCTCTGGACTCCCGGCACCGCATCCCCAGTGGTGCCAGTGCACTCTCTGTGCTCACTGCAGTGCATCCCCAGTGGTGCCAGTGCACTCTCTTGACTCACTGCACTGCATCCCCAGTGGTGCCAGTGCACTCACTGGATTCACTGCACTGCATCCCCAGTGGTGCTAGTGCACTCTCTGGACTCACTGCAGTGCATCCCCAGTGGTACCAGTGCACTCTCTGGACTCACTGAAGTGCATTCTCAGTGGTGCCAGTGCACTCTGTGGACTCACTGCAGTGCATCCCCAGTGGTGCCAGTGCGCTCTCTGGACTCACTGCAGTGCATCCCCAGTGGTGCCAGTGCACTCTCTGGACTCACTGCACTGCATCCCCAGTGCTGCCAGTGCACTCTCTGGACTCACTGCACTGCATCCCCAGTGGTGCCAGTGCACTCTCTGGACTCACTGCACTGCATCCCCAGTGGTGCCAGTGCACTCTCTGGACTCACTGCAGTGCATCCCCAGTGGTGCCAGTGCACTCTCTGGACTCACTGCAGTGCATCCCCAGTGGTGCCAGTTCACTCTGTGGACTCACTGCAGTGCATCCCCAGTGGTGCCAGTGCACTCTCTGGACTCACTGCACTGCATCCCAAGTGGTACCAGTGCACTCTCTGGACTCACTGCACTGCATCCCCAGTGGGGCCAGTGCACTCTCTCGAGTCACTGCACTACAACCCCAGTAGTGCCAGTGCACTCTCTGGACTCACTGTACTGCATTCCCAGTGGTGCTAGTGCACTCTCTGGACTCACTGCAGTGCATCCCCAGTGGTGCCAGTGCACTCTCTGGACTCACTGCAGTGCATCCCCAGTGGTGCCAGTGCACTCTCTGGACTCACTGCACTGCATCCCCAGTGGTGCCAGTGCACTCTCTGGACTCACTGAACTGCATCCCCAGTGGTGCCAGTGCACTCTCTGGACTCACTGCACTGCATCCCCAGTGCTGCCAGTGCACTCTCTTGACTCACTGCACTGCATCCCCAGTGGTGCCAGTGCACTCACTGGATTCACTGCACTGCATCCCCAGTGGTGCTAGTGCACTCTCTGGACTCACTGCAGTGCATCCCCAGTGGTACCAGTGCACTCTCTGGACTCACTGAAGTGCATTCTCAGTGGTGCCAGTGCACTCTGTGGACTCACTGCAGTGCATCCCCAGTGGTGCCAGTGCGCTCTCTGGACTCACTGCAGTGCATCCCCAGTGCTGCCAGTGCACTCTCTGGACTCACTGCAGTGCATCCCCAGTGGTGCCAGTGCACTCTCTGGACTCACTGCACTGCATCCCCAGTGGTGCCAGTGCACTCTCTGGACTCACTGCAGTGCATCCCCAGTGGTGCCAGTGCACTCTCTGGACTCACTGCACTGCATCCCCAGTGGTACCAGTGCACTCTGTGGACTCACTGCAGTGCATCCCCAGTGGTGCCAGTGCACTCTCTGGACTCACTGCACTGCATCCCCAGTGGTGCCAGTGCACTCTCTGGACTCACTGCACTGCATCCCCAGTGGTGCCAGTGCACTCTCTGGACTCACTGAAGTGCATCCCCAGTGGTGCCAGTGCACTCTCTGGGCTCACTGCAGTGCATCCCCAGTGGTGCTAGTGCACTCTGTGGACTCACTGCAGTGCATCCCCAGTGGTGCCAGTGCACTCTCTGGACTCACTGAAGGGCATTCTCAGTGGTGCCAGTGCACTCTCTGGGCTAACTGCAGTGCATCCCCAGTGGTGCCTGTAAACTCACTGGACTGACTGCACTGCATCCCCAGTGGTGCCAGTGCACTCTCTGGACTCACTGAGGTGCATCCCCAGTGGTGCCAGTGCACTCTCTGGAGTAACTGCAGTGCATCACCTGTGGTGTCAGTGCACTCTCTGGACTCACTGCACTGCATCCCCAGTGGTGCCACTGCACTCTCTGGACTCACTGCACTTCATCCCCAGTGGTGCCAGAGCACTCTCTGGACTCACTGCAGTGCATCCCCAGTGGTGCCAGTGCACTCTCTGGACTCACTGCACTGCATCCCCAGTGGTGCCAGTGCACTCTCTGGACTCACTGCACTGCATCCCCAGTGGTGCCAGTGCACTCTCTGGACTCCCGGCACCGCATCCCCAGTGGTGCCAGTGCACTCTCTGTGCTCACTGCAGTGCATCCCCAGTGGTGCCAGTGCACTCTCTTGACTCACTGCACTGCATCCCCAGTGGTGCCAGTGCACTCACTGGCTTCACTGCACTGCATCCCCAGTGGTGCTAGTGCACTCTCTGGACTCACTGCAGTGCATCCCCAGTGGTACCAGTGCACTCTCTGGACTCACTGAAGTGCATTCTCAGTGGTGCCAGTGCACTCTGTGGACTCACTGCAGTGCATCCCCAGTGGTGCCAGTGCGCTCTCTGGACTCACTGCAGTGCATCCCCAGTGGTGTCAGTGCACTCTCTGGACTCACTGCACTGCATCCCCAGTGCTGCCAGTGCACTCTCTGGACTCACTGCACTGCATCCCCAGTGGTGCCAGTGCACTCTCTGGACTCACTGCACTGCATCTCCAGTGGTGCCAGTGCACTCTCTGGACTCACTGCAGTGCATCCCCAGTGGTGCCAGTGCACTCTCTGGACTCACTGCAGTGCATCCCCAGTGGTGCCAGTTCACTCTGTGGACTCACTGCAGTGCATCCCCAGTGGTGCCAGTGCACTCTCTGGACTCACTGCACTGCATCCCAAATGGTACCAGTGCACTCTCTGGACTCACTGCACTGCATCCCCAGTGGGGCCAGTGCACTCTCTCGAGTCACTGCACTACATCCCCAGTGGTGCCAGTGCACTCTCTGGACTCACTGTACTGCATTCCCAGTGGTGCTAGTGCACTCTCTGGACTCACTGCAGTGCATCCCCAGTGGTGCCAGTGCACTCTTTGGACTCACTGAAGTGCATTCTCAGTGGTGCCAGTGCACTCTCTGGACTCACTGCACTGCATCCCCAGTGGTGCCAGTGCACTCTCTCGACTCACTGCACTGCAACCCCAGTGTTGCCAGTGCACTCTCTGGACTCACTGCACTGCATCCCCAGTGGTGCCAGTGCACTCTCTGGACTCACTTCAGTGCATCCCCAGTGGTGACAGAGCACTCTCTGGACTCATTGCACTGCATCCCCAGTCGTGCCAGTGCACTGTCTGGACTCACTGCAGTGCATCCCCAGTGGTGCCAGTGCACTCTCTGGACTCACTGCACTGCATCCCCAGTGCTGCCAGTGCACTCTCTGGACTCACTGCACTGCATCCCCAGTGGTGCCACTGCACTCTCTGGACTCACTGCACTGCATGTCCAGTGGTGCCAGTGCACTCTCTGCACTCACTGCACTGCATCCCCAGTGGTGCCAGTGCACTCACTGGACTCACTGCAGTGCATTCCCTCTGGTGCCAGTGCACTCTCTGGACTCACTGCACTGCATCCCCAGTGGTGCAAGTGCACTCTCTGGCCTCACTGCAGTGCATCCCCAGTGGTGCCAGTGCACTCTGTGGACTCACTGCAGTGCATCCCCAGTGGTGCCAGTGCACTCTCTGGACTCACTGAAGTGCATCCCCAGTGGTGCCAGTGCACTCTCTGGACTCACTGCACTGCATCCCCACTGGTGCCAGTGCACTCTCTGGACTCACTGCACTGCATCCCCAGTGGTGCCAGAGCACTCTCTGGACTCACTGCACTGCATCCTCTGTGCTGCCAGTGCACTCTCTGGACTCACTGCACTGCATCCCCAGTGGTGCCAGTGCACTCTCTGGACTCACTGAAGTGCATTCCAGTGGTGCCAGTGCACTCTCTGGACTCACTGCACTGCATCCCCAGTGGTTCTAGTGCACTCTTTGGACTCACTGCAGTGCATCCCCAGTGGTGCCAGTGCACTCTCTGGACTCACTGAAGGGCATTCTCAGTGGTGCCAGTGCACTCTCTGGACTCACTGCAGTGCATCCCCAGTGGTGCCAGTACACTCACTGGACTGACTGCACTGCATCCCCAGTGGTGCCAGTGCACTCTCTGGACTCACCGCACCGCATCCCCAGTGGTGCCAGTGCACTCTCTGGAGTAACTGCAGTGCATCACCAGTGGTGCCAGTGCACTCTCTGGACTCACTGCACTGCATCCCCAGTGGTGCCAGTGCACTCTCTGGACTCACTGCACTGCATCCCCAGTGGTGCCAGTGCACTCACTGGACTCACTGCACTGCATCCCCAGTGGTGCCAGTGCACTCTCTGGACTCACTGCACTGCATCCCCAGTGGTGCCAGTGCACTCTCTGGACTCCCGGCACCGCATCCCCAGTGGTGCCAGTGCACTCTCTGGGCTCACTGCAGTGCATCCCCAGTGGTGCCAGTGCACTCTCTTGACTCACTGCACTGCACCCCCAGTGGTGCCAGTGCACTCACTGGATTCACTGCACTGCATCCCCAGTGGTGCTAGTGCACTCTCTGGACTCACTGCAGTGCATCCCCAGTGGTAACAGTGCACTCTCTGGACTCACTGAAGTGCATTCTCAGTGGTGCCAGTGCACTCTGTGGACTCACTGCAGTGCATCCCCAGTGGTGCCAGTGCGCTCTCTGGACTCACTGCACTGCATCCCCAGTGGTGCCAGTGCACTCTCTGGACTCACTGCACTGCATCCCCAGTGCTGCCAGTGCACTCTCTGGACTCACTGCAGTGCATCCCCAGTGGTGCCAGTGCACTCTCTGGACTCACTGCACTGCATCCCCAGTGGTGCCAGTGCACTCTCTGGACTCACTGCAGTGCATCCCCAGTGGTGCCAGTGCACTCTCTGGACTCACTGCACTGCATCCCCAGTGGTGCCAATATACTCTCTGGACTCACTGCACTGCATCGCCAGTGGTGCCAGTGCACTCTCTGGACTCACTGAAGTGCATCCCCAGTGGTGCCAGTGCACTCTCTGGAGTCACTGCACTGCATCCCCAGTGGTGCTAGTGCACTCTGTGGACTCACTGCAGTGCATCCCCAGTGGTTGCAGTGCACTCTCTGGACTCACTGAAGGGCATTCTCAGTGGTGCCAGTGCACTCTCTGGACTCACTGCAGTGCATCCCCAGTGGTGCCAGTACACTCACTGGACTGACTGCACTGCATCCCCAGTGGTGCCAGTGCACTCTCTGGACTCACCGCACCGCATCCCCAGTGGTGCCAGTGCACTCTCTGGAGTAACTGCAGTGCATCACCAGTGGTGCCAGTGCACTCTCTGGACTCACTGCACTGCATCCCCAGTGGTGCCAGTGCACTCTCTGGACTCACTGCACTGCATCCCCAGTGGTGCCAGTGCACTCTCTGGACTCACTGCAGTGCATCCCCAGTGGTGCCAGAGCACTCTCTGGACTCACTGCACTGCATCCCCAGTGGTGCCAGTGCACTCTCTGGACTCACTGCACTGCATCCCCAGTGGTGCCAGTGCACTCTCTGGACTCCCGGCACCGCATCCCCAGTGGTGCCAGTGCACTCTCTGTGCTCACTGCAGTGCATCCCCAGTGGTGCCAGTGCACTCTCTGGACTCACTGCAGTGCATCCCCGTTGGTGCGAGTGCACTCTCTGGACTCACTGCAGTGCATCCCCAGTGGTGCCACTGCACTCTCTGGACTCACTGAAGTGCATTCTCAGTGGTGCCAGTGCACTCTCTGGACTCACTGCACTGCATCCCCAGTGGTGCCAGTACACTCACAGGACTGACTGCAATGCATCCCCAGTGGAGCCAGTGCGCTCTCTGGACTCACTGCAGTGCATCCTCAGTGGTGCCAGTGCACTCTCTGGACTCACTGCAGTGCATCCCCAGTGTTGCCAGTGCACTCTCTGGAGTAACTGCAGTGCATCCCCAGTGGTGCCAAAGCACTCTCTTGACTCCCGGCACCGCATCCCCAGTGGTGCCAGTGCACTCTTTGGGCTCACTGCAGTGCATCCCCAGTGCTGCCAGTGCACTCTCTTGACTCACTGCACTGCATCCCCAGTGGTGCCAGTGTACTCACTGGACTCACTGCACTGCATTCCCCAGTGGTGCTAGTGCACTCTCTGGACTCACTGCAGTGCATCCCCAGTGGTGCCAGTGCACTCTCTGGACTCACTGAAGTGCATTCTCAGTGGTTCCAGTGCACTCTGTGGACTCACTGCAGTGCATCCCCAGTGGTGCCAGTGCGCTCTCTGGACTCACTGCACTGCATCCCCAGTGGTGCCAGTGCACTCTCTGGACTCACTGCACTGCATCCCCAGTGCTGCCAGTGCACTCTCTGGACTCACTGCACTGCATCCCCAGTGGTGCCAGTGCACTCTCTGGACTCACTGCACTGCATCCCCAGTGGTGCCACTGCACTCTCTGGACTCACTGCAGTGCATCCCCAGTGGTGCCAGTGCACTCTCTGGACTCACTGCAGTGCATCCCCACTGCTGCCAGTGCACTCTCTGGACTCAGAGCAGTGCATCCCCAGTGGTGCCACTGCACTCTCTGGACTCACTGCAGTGCATCCCCAGTGGTGCCAGTGCACTCTCTGGACTCACTGCACTGCATCCCCACTGCTGCCAGTGCACTCTCTGGACTCAGAGCAGTGCATCCCCAGTGGTGCCAGTGCACTCTCTGGACTCACTGCACTGCATCCCCAGTGGTGCCACTGCACTCTCTGGACTCACTGCAGTGCATCCCCAGTGGTGCCAGTGCACTCTCTGGACTCACTGCAGTGCATCCCCACTGCTGCCAGTGCACTCTCTGGACTCAGAGCAGTGCATCCCCAGTGGTGCCAGTGCACTCTCTGGACTCACTGCACTGCATCCCCAGTGGTGCCAATGCACTCTCTGGACTCACTGCACTGCATCCCCAGTGGTGCCAGTGCACTCTCTGGACTCACTGCACTGCATCCCCAGTGGTGCCAGTGCACTCTCTGGACTCACTGCACTGCATCCCCAGTGGTGCCAGTGCACTCTCTGGACTCACTGCACTGCATCCCAAGTGGTACCAGTGCACTCTCTGGACTCACTGCACTGCATCCCCAGTGGTGCCAGTGCACTCACTGGACTCACTGTACTGCATTCCCAGTGGTGCTAGTGCACTCTCTGGACTCACTGCAGTGCATCCCCAGTGGTGCCAGTGCACTCTTTGGACTCACTGAAGTGCATTCTCAGTGGTGCCAGTGCACTCTCTGGCCTCACTGCACTGCATCCCCAGTGGTGCCAGTGCACTCTCTGGACTCACTGCACTGCATCCCCAGTATTGCCAGTGCACTCTCTGGACTCACTGCACTGCATCCCCAGTGGTGCCACTGCACTCTCTGGACTCACTGCATTGCATGTCCAGTGGTGCCAGTGCACTCTCTGCACTCACTGCACTGCATCTCCAGTGGTGCCAGTGCACTCTCTGGACTCACTGCAGTGCATTCCCTCTGGTGCCAGTGCACTCTCTGGACGCACTGCACTGCATCCCCAGTGGTGTCAGTGCACTCTCTGGACTCACTGCAGTTCATCCCCAGTGGTGCCAGTGCACTCTGTGGACTCACTGCAGTGCATCCCCAGTGGTGCCAGTGCACTCTCTGGACTCACTGAAGTGCATCCCCAGTGGTGCCAGTGCACTCTCTGGACTCACTGCAGTGCATCCCCAGTGGTGCCAGTGCACTCTCTGGACTCACTGCACTGCATCCCCAGTCCTGCCAGTGCACTCTCTTGACTCACTGCACTGCATCCCCAGTGGTGCCAGTGCACTCTCTGGACTCACTGAAGTGCAATCTCAGTGGAGCCAGTGCACTCTCTGGAGTCACTGCGCTGCATCCCCAGTGGTGCAAGTGCACTCCCTGGACTCACTGCACTGCATTCCCAGTGGTGACAGTGAAGTCTTTGGACTCACTGAAGGGCATTCTCAGTGGTGCCAGTGCACTCTCTGGACTCACTGCAGTGCATCCCCAGTGGTGCCAGTACACTCACTGGACTGACTGCACTGCATCCCCAGTGGTGCCAGTGCACTCTCTGGACTCACCGCACCGCATCCCCAGTGGTGCCAGTGCCCTCTCTGGAGTAACTGCAGTGCATCACCAGTGGTGCCAGTGCACTCTCTGGACTCACTACACTGCATCCCCAGTGGTGCCAATGCACTCTCTGGACTCACTGCACTGCATCCCCAGTGGTGCCAGAGCACTCTCTGGACTCACTGCAGTGCATCCCCAGTGGTGCCAGTGCACTCTCTGGACTCACTGCACTGCATCCCCAGTGGTGCCAGTGCACTCTCTGGACTCACTGAACTGCATCCCCAGTGGTGCCAGTGCACTCTCTGGACTCACTGCACTGCATCCCCAGTGCTGCCAGTGCACTCTCTTGACTCACTGCACTGCATCCCCAGTGGTGCCAGTGCACTCACTGGATTCACTGCACTGCATCCCCAGTGGTGCTAGTGCACTCTCTGGACTCACTGCAGTGCATCCCCAGTGGTACCAGTGCACTCTCTGGACTCACTGAAGTGCATTCTCAGTGGTGCCAGTGCACTCTGTGGACTCACTGCAGTGCATCCCCAGTGGTGCCAGTGCGCTCTCTGGACTCACTGCAGTGCATCCCCAGTGCTGCCAGTGCACTCTCTGGACTCACTGCAGTGCATCCCCAGTGGTGCCAGTGCACTCTCTGGACTCACTGCACTGCATCCCCAGTGGTGCCAGTGCACTCTCTGGACTCACTGCAGTGCATCCCCAGTGGTGCCAGTGCACTCTCTGGACTCACTGCACTGCATCCCCAGTGGTACCAGTGCACTCTGTGGACTCACTGCAGTGCATCCCCAGTGGTGCCAGTGCACTCTCTGGACTCACTGCACTGCATCGCCAGTGGTGCCAGTGCACTCTCTGGACTCACTGCACTGCATCCCCAGTGGTGCCAGTGCACTCTCTGGACTCACTGAAGTGCATCCCCAGTGGTGCCAGTGCACTCTCTGGGCTCACTGCAGTGCATCCCCAGTGGTGCTAGTGCACTCTGTGGACTCACTGCAGTGCATCCCCAGTGGTGCCAGTGCACTCTCTGGACTCACTGAAGGGCATTCTCAGTGGTGCCAGTGCACTCTCTGGGCTAACTGCAGTACATCCCCAGTGGTGCCAGTACACTCACTGGACTGACTGCACTGCATCCCCAGTGGTGCCAGTGCACTCTCTGGACTCACTGAGGTGCATCCCCAGTGGTGCCAGTGCACTCTCTGGAGTAACTGCAGTGCATCACCTGTGGTGTCAGTGCACTCTCTGGACTCACTGCACTGCATCCCCAGTGGTGCCACTGCACTCTCTGGACTCACTGCACTTCATCCCCAGTGGTGCCAGAGCACTCTCTGGACTCACTGCAGTGCATCCCCAGTGGTGCCAGTGCACTCTCTGGACTCACTGCACTGCATCCCCAGTGGTGCCAGTGCACTCTCTGGACTCACTGCACTGCATCCCCAGTGGTGCCAGTGCACTCTCTGGACTCCCGGCACCGCATCCCCAGTGGTGCCAGTGCACTCTCTGTGCTCACTGCAGTGCATCCCCAGTGGTGCCAGTGCACTCTCTTGACTCACTGCACTGCATCCCCAGTGGTGCCAGTGCACTCACTGGATTCACTGCACTGCATCCCCAGTGGTGCTAGTGCACTCTCTGGACTCACTGCAGTGCATCCCCAGTGGTACCAGTGCACTCTCTGGACTCACTGAAGTGCATTCTCAGTGGTGCCAGTGCACTCTGTGGACTCACTGCAGTGCATCCCCAGTGGTGCCAGTGCGCTCTCTGGACTCACTGCAGTGCATGTCCAGTGGTGCCAGTGCACTCTCTGGACTCACTGCACTGCATCCCCAGTGCTGCCAGTGCACTCTCTGGACTCACTGCACTGCATCCCCAGTGGTGCCAGTGCACTCTCTGGACTCACTGCACTGCATCCCCAGTGGTGCCAGTGCACTCTCTGGACTCACTGCAGTGCATCCCCAGTGGTACCAGTGCACTCTCTGGACTCACTGCAGTGCATCCCCAGTGGTGCCAGTTCACTCTGTGGACTCACTGCAGTGCATCCCCAGTGGTGCCAGTGCACTCTCTGGACTCACTGCACTGCATCCCAAGTGGTACCAGTGCACTCTCTGGACTCACTGCACTGCATCCCCAGTGGGGCCAGTGCACTCTCTCGAGTCACTGCACTACAACCCCAGTAGTGCCAGTGCACTCTCTGGACTCACTGTACTGCATTCCCAGTGGTGCTAGTGCACTCTCTGGACTCACTGCAGTGCATCCCCAGTGGTGCCAGTGCACTCTCTGGACTCACTGCAGTGCATCCCCAGTGGTGCCAGTGCACTCTCTGGACTCACTGCACTGCATCCCCAGTGCTGCCAGTGCACTCTCTTGACTCACTGCACTGCATCCCCAGTGGTGCCAGTGCACTCACTGGATTCACTGCACTGCATCCCCAGTGGTGCTAGTGCACTCTCTGGACTCACTGCAGTGCATCCCCAGTGGTACCAGTGCACTCTCTGGACTCACTGAAGTGCATTCTCAGTGGTGCCAGTGCACTCTGTGGACTCACTGCAGTGCATCCCCAGTGGTGCCAGTGCGCTCTCTGGACTCACTGCAGTGCATCCCCAGTGCTGCCAGTGCACTCTCTGGACTCACTGCAGTGCATCCCCAGTGGTGCCAGTGCACTCTCTGGACTCACTGCACTGCATCCCCAGTGGTGCCAGTGCACTCTCTGGACTCACTGCACTGCATCCCCAGTGGTGCCAGTGCACTCTCTGGACTCCCGGCACCGCATCCCCAGTGGTGCCAGTGCACTCTCTGTGCTCACTGCAGTGCATCCCCAGTGGTGCCAGTGCACTCTCTTGACTCACTGCACTGCATCCCCAGTGGTGCCAGTGCACTCACTGGCTTCACTGCACTGCATCCCCAGTGGTGCTAGTGCACTCTCTGGACTCACTGCAGTGCATCCCCAGTGGTACCAGTGCACTCTCTGGACTCACTGAAGTGCATTCTCAGTGGTGCCAGTGCACTCTGTGGACTCACTGCAGTGCATCCCCAGTGGTGCCAGTGCGCTCTCTGGACTCACTGCAGTGCATCCCCAGTGGTGTCAGTGCACTCTCTGGACTCACTGCACTGCATCCCCAGTGCTGCCAGTGCACTCTCTGGACTCACTGCACTGCATCCCCAGTGGTGCCAGTGCACTCTCTGGACTCACTGCACTGCATCTCCAGTGGTGCCAGTGCACTCTCTGGACTCACTGCAGTGCATCCCCAGTGGTGCCAGTGCACTCTCTGGACTCACTGCAGTGCATCCCCAGTGGTGCCAGTTCACTCTGTGGACTCACTGCAGTGCATCCCCAGTGGTGCCAGTGCACTCTCTGGACTCACTGCACTGCATCCCAAATGGTACCAGTGCACTCTCTGGACTCACTGCACTGCATCCCCAGTGGGGCCAGTGCACTCTCTCGAGTCACTGCACTACATCCCCAGTGGTGCCAGAGCACTCTCTGGACTCACTGTACTGCATTCCCAGTGGTGCTAGTGCACTCTCTGGACTCACTGCAGTGCATCCCCAGTGGTGCCAGTGCACTCTTTGGACTCACTGAAGTGCATTCTCAGTGGTGCCAGTGCACTCTCTGGACTCACTGCACTGCATCCCCAGTGGTGCCAGTGCACTCTCTCGACTCACTGCACTGCAACCCCAGTGTTGCCAGTGCACTCTCTGGACTCACTGCACTGCATCCCCAGTGGTGCCAGTGCACTCTCTGGACTCACTTCAGTGCATCCCCAGTGGTGACAGAGCACTCTCTGGACTCATTGCACTGCATCCCCAGTCGTGCCAGTGCACTGTCTGGACTCACTGCAGTGCATCCCCAGTGGTGCCAGTGCACTCTCTGGACTCACTGCACTGCATCCCCAGTGCTGCCAGTGCACTCTCTGGACTCACTGCACTGCATCCCCAGTGGTGCCACTGCACTCTCTGGACTCACTGCACTGCATGTCCAGTGGTGCCAGTGCACTCTCTGCACTCACTGCACTGCATCCCCAGTGGTGCCAGTGCACTCACTGGACTCACTGCAGTGCATTCCCTCTGGTGCCAGTGCACTCTCTGGACTCACTGCACTGCATCCCCAGTGGTGCAAGTGCCCTCTCTGGCCTCACTGCAGTGCATCCCCAGTGGTGCCAGTGCACTCTGTGGACTCACTGCAGTGCATCCCCAGTGGTGCCAGTGCACTCTCTGGACTCACTGAAGTGCATCCCCAGTGGTGCCAGTGCACTCTCTGGACTCACTGCACTGCATCCCCACTGGTGCCAGTGCACTCTCTGGACTCACTGCACTGCATCCCCAGTGGTGCCAGAGCACTCTCTGGACTCACTGCACTGCATCCTCTGTGCTGCCAGTGCACTCTCTGGACTCACTGCACTGCATCCCCAGTGGTGCCAGTGCACTCTCTGGACTCACTGAAGTGCATTCCAGTGGTGCCAGTGCACTCTCTGGACTCACTGCACTGCATCCCCAGTGGTTCTAGTGCACTCTTTGGACTCACTGCAGTGCATCCCCAGTGGTGCCAGTGCACTCTCTGGACTCACTGAAGGGCATTCTCAGTGGTGCCAGTGCACTCTCTGGACTCACTGCAGTGCATCCCCAGTGGTGCCAGTACACTCACTGGACTGACTGCACTGCATCCCCAGTGGTGCCAGTGCACTCTCTGGACTCACCGCACCGCATCCCCAGTGGTGCCAGTGCACTCTCTGGAGTAACTGCAGTGCATCACCAGTGGTGCCAGTGCACTCTCTGGACTCACTGCACTGCATCCCCAGTGGTGCCAGTGCACTCTCTGGACTCACTGCACTGCATCCCCAGTGGTGCCAGTGCACTCACTGGACTCACTGCAGTGCATCCCCAGTGGTGCCAGTGCACTCTCTGGACTCACTGCACTGCATCCCCAGTGGTGCCAGTGCACTCTCTGGACTCCCGGCACCGCATCCCCAGTGGTGCCAGTGCACTCTCTGGGCTCACTGCAGTGCATCCCCAGTGGTGCCAGTGCACTCTCTTGACTCACTGCACTGCACCCCCAGTGGTGCCAGTGCACTCACTGGATTCACTGCACTGCATCCCCAGTGGTGCTAGTGCACTCTCTGGACTCACTGCAGTGCATCCCCAGTGGTAACAGTGCACTCTCTGGACTCACTGAAGTGCATTCTCAGTGGTGCCAGTGCACTCTGTGGACTCACTGCAGTGCATCCCCAGTGGTGCCAGTGCACTCTCTGGACTCACTGCAGTGCATCCCCAGTGGTGCCAGTGCACTCTCTGGACTCACTGCACTGCATCCCCAGTGCTGCCAGTGCACTCTCTGGACTCACTGCACTGCATCCCCAGTGGTGCCAGTGCACTCTCTGGACTCACTGCACTGCATCCCCAGTGGTGCCAGTGCACTCTCTGGACTCACTGCACTGCATCCCCAGTGGTGCCAATGCACTCTCTGGACTCACTGCACTGCATCGCCAGTGGTGCCAGTGCACTCTCTGGACTCACTGAAGTGCATCCCCAGTGGTGCCAGTGCACTCTCTGGAGTCACTGCACTGCATCCCCAGTGGTGCTAGTGCACTCTGTGGACTCACTGCAGTGCATCCCCAGTGGTGCCAGTGCACTCTCTGGACTCACTGAAGGGCATTCTCAGTGGTGCCAGTGCACTCTCTGGACTCACTGCAGTGCATCCCCAGTGGTGCCAGTACACTCACTGGACTGACTGCACTGCATCCCCAGTGGTGCCAGTGCACTCTCTGGACTCACCGCACCGCATCCCCAGTGGTGCCAGTGCACTCTCTGGAGTAACTGCAGTGCATCACCAGTGGTGCCAGTGCACTCTCTGGACTCACTGCACTGCATCCCCAGTGGTGCCAGTGCACTCTCTGGACTCACTGCACTGCATCCCCAGTGGTGCCAGTGCACTCTCTGGACTCACTGCAGTGCATCCCCAGTGGTGCCAGAGCACTCTCTGGACTCACTGCACTGCATCCCCAGTGGTGCCAGTGCACTCTCTGGACTCACTGCACTGCATCCCCAGTGGTGCCAGTGCACTCTCTGGACTCCCGGCACCGCATCCCCAGTGGTGCCAGTGCACTCTCTGGACTCACTGCACTGCATCCCCAGTGGTGCCAATGCACTCTCTGGACTCACTGCACTGCATCCCCAGTGGTGCCAGTGCACTCTCTGGACTCACTGCACTGCATCCCAAGTGGTGCCAGTGCACTCTCTCGAGTCACTGCACTACATCCCCAGTGGTGCCAGTGCACTCACTGGACTCACTGTACTGCATCATCAGTGGTGCCAGTGCACTCTCTGGACTCACTGCAGTGCATCCCCAGTGGTGCCAGTGCACTCTCTGGACTCACTGCACTGCATCCCCAGTGGTGCCAGTGCACTCACTGGACTCACTATACTGCATCACCAGTGGTGCCAGTGCACTCTCTGGACTCACTGCACTGCATCCCCAGTGTTGCCAGTGCGTTCACTGGACTCACTGTACTGCATCTCCAGTGGTGCCAGTGCACTCTCTGGGCTCACTGCAGTGCATCCCCAGTGGTGCCAGTGCACTCACTGGATTCACTGCACTGCATCCCCAGTGGTGCTAGTGCACTCTCTGGACTCACTGCAGTGCATCCCCAGTGGTAACAGTGCACTCTCTGGACTCACTGAAGTGCATTCTCAGTGGTGCCAGTGCACTCTGTGGACTCACTGCAGTGCATCCCCAGTGGTGCCAGTGCGCTCTCTGGACTCACTGCAGTGCATCCCCAGTGGTGCCAGTGCACTCTCTGGACTCACTGCACTGCATCCCCAGTGCTGCCAGTGCACTCTCTGGACTCACTGCACTGCATCCCCAGTGGTGCCAGTGCACTCTCTGGACTCACTGCAGTGCATCCCCAGTGGTGCCAGTGCACTCTCTGGACTCACTGCACTGCATCCCCAGTGGTGCTAGTGCACTCTCTGGACTCACTGCAGTGCATCCCCAGTGGTGCCAGTGCACTCTCTGGACTCACTGCACTGCATCCCCAGTGGTGCCAATGCACTCTCTGGACTCACTGCACTGCATCGCCAGTGGTGCCAGTGCACTCTCTGGACTCACTGAAGTGCATCCCCAGTGGTGCCAGTGCACTCTCTGGAGTCACTGCACTGCATCCCCAGTGGTGCTAGTGCACTCTGTGGACTCACTGCAGTGCATCCCCAGTGGTGCCAGTGCACTCTCTGGACTCACTGAAGGGCATTCTCAGTGGTGCCAGTGCACTCTCTGGACTCACTAAAGTGCATCCCCAGTGGTGCCAGTACACTCACTGGACTGACTGCACTGCATCCCCAGTGGTGCCAGTGCACTCTCTGGACTCACCGCACCGCATCCCCAGTGGTACCAGTGCACTCTCTGGAGTAACTGCAGTGCATCACCAGTGGTGCCAGTGCACTCTCTGGACTCACTGCACTGCATCCCCAGTGGTGCCAGTGCACTCTCTGGAGTCACTGCACTGCATCCCCAGTGGTGCCAGAGCACTCTCTGGACTCACTGCAGTGCATCCCCAGTGGTGCCAGAGCACTCTCTGGACTCACTGCACTGCATCCCCAGTGGTGCCAGTGCACTCTCTGGACTCACTCACTGCATCCCCAGTGGTGCCAGTGCACTCTCTGGACTCCCGGCACCGCATCCCCAGTGGTGCCAGTGCACTCTCTGTGCTCACTGCAGTGCATCCCCAGTGGTGCCAGTGCACTCTCTGGACTCACTGCACTGCATCCCCAGTGGTGCCAGTGCACTCACTGGATTCACTGCACTGCATCCCCAGTGGTGCTAGTGCACTCTCTGGACTCACTGCACTGCATCCCCAGTGGTACCAGTGCACTCTCTGGACTCACTGAAGTGCATTCTCAGTGGTGCCAGTGCACTCTGTGGACTCACTGCAGTGCATCCCCAGTGGTGCCAGTGCGCTCTCTGGACTCACTGCAGTGCATCCCCAGTGGTGCCAGTGCGCTCTCTGGACTCACTGCACTGCATCCCCAGTGCTGCCAGTGCACTCTCTGGACTCACTGCACTGCATCCCCAGTGGTGCCAGTGCACTCTCTGGACTCACTGCACTGCATCCCCAGTGGTGCCAGTGCACTCTCTGGACTCACTGCAGTGCATCCCCAGTGGTGCCAGTGCACTCTCTGGACTCACTGCACTGCATCCCCAGTGGTACCAGTGCACTCTGTGGACTCACTGCAGTGCATCCCCAGTGGTGCCAGTGCACTCTCTGGACTCACTGCACTGCATCCCCAGTGGTGCCAATGCACTCTCTGGACTCACTGCACTGCATCCCCAGTGGTGCCAGTGCACTCTCTGGACTCACTGCACTGCATCCCCAGTGGTGCCAGTGCACTCT
The DNA here is from genome assembly GCF_040182565.1 of Anser cygnoides. Taxonomy (NCBI): domain Eukaryota; kingdom Metazoa; phylum Chordata; class Aves; order Anseriformes; family Anatidae; genus Anser; species Anser cygnoides. Next base: position 42,995,340 of record NC_089876.1, read on the forward strand.
CTCGAGTCACTGCACTACATCCCCAGTGGTGCCAGTGCACTCACTGGACTCACTGTACTGCATCATCAGTGGTGCCAGTGCACTCTCTGGACTCACTGCACTGCATCCCGGGTGGTGCCAGTGCACTCTCTGGACTCACTGCACTGCATCCCCAGTGGTGCCAGTGCACTCACTGGACTCACTATACTGCATCACCAGTGGTGCCAGTGCACTCTCTGGACTCACTGCACTGCATCCCCAGTGTTGCCAGTGCATTCACTGGACTCACTGTACTGCATCTCCAGTGGTGCCAGTGCACTCTCTGGGCTCACTGCACTGCATCCCCAGTGGTGACATTGCACTCACTGGATTCACTGCACTACATTCCCAGTGGTGCTAGTGCACTCTCTGGACTCACTGCAGTGCATCCCCAGTGGTGCCAGTGCACTCTTTGGACTCACTGAAGTGCATTCTCAGATGTGCCAGTGCACTCTCTGGACTCACTGCACTGCATCCCCAGTGGTGCCAGTGCGCTCTCTGGACTCACTGAAGTGCATTCTCAGTGGTGCCAGTGCACTCTCTGGATTCACTGCAGTGCATCCCCAGTGGTGCCAGTACACTCTCTGGACTCACTGCACTGCATCCCCAGTGGTGCTAGTGCACTCTCTGGACTCACTGCAGTGCATCCCCAGTGGTGCCATTGCACTCTCTGGACTCACTGAAGGGCATTCTCAGTGGTGCCAGTGCACTCTCTGGACTCACTGCAGTGCATCACCAGTGGTGCCAGTGCACTCTCTGGACTCACCGCACCGCATCCCCAGTGGTGCCAGTGCACTCTCTGGAGTCACTGCACTGCATCCCCAGAGGTGCCAGTGCACTCTCTGGACTCACTGCACTGCATCCCCAGTGGTGCCAGTGCACTCTCTGGACTCACTGCACTGCATCCCCAGTGGTGCCAGAGCACTCTCTGGACTCACTGCACTGCATCCCCAGTGCTGCCTGTGCACTCTCTGGACTCACTGCACTGCATCCCCAGTGGTGCCACTGCACTCTCTGGACTCACTGCACTGCATCCCCAGTGGTGCCAGTGCACTCCCTGCACTCACTGCACTGCATCCCCAGTGGTGCCAGTGCACTCTCTGGACTCACTGCAGTGCATTCCCTCTGGTGCCAGTGCACTCTCTGGACTCACTGAAGTGCATCCCCCGTGGTGCCAGTGCGATCTCTGGACTCACTGAACTGCATTCCCAGTGGTGCCAGTGCACACTCTGGACTCACTGCACTACATCCCCAGTGGTGCCAGTGCACTCTCTGGACTCACTGCAGTGCATCCCCAGTGTTGCCAGTGCACTCTCTGGACTCACTGCACTGCATCCCCAGTGGTGCTAGTGCACTCTGTGGACTCACTGCACTGCATCCCCAGTGGTGCCAGAGCACTCTCTGGACTCACTGCACTGCATCCCCAGTGGAGCCAGTGCACTCTCTGGACTCACTGCACTGCATCCCCAGTGGCGCCAGTGCACTCTCTGGACTCACTGCAGTGCATCCCCAGTGGAGCCCGTGCACTCTCTGGACTCACTGAAGTGCATTCCCTCTGGTGCCAGTGCACTCTCTGGACTCACTGCACTGCATCCCCAGTGGTGCCAGTGCACTCTCTGGACTCACTGCACTGCATCCCCAGTGGTGCCAGTGCATTCTCTGGACTCACTGCAGTGCATCACCAGTGGTGCCAGTGCACTCTCTGGACACACTGAGGTGCATCCCCAGTGGTGCCAGAGCACTCTCTGGACTCACTGCACTGCATCCCCAGTGGTGCCAGAGCACTCTCTGGACTCACTGCAGTGCATCCCCAGTGGTGCCAGTGCACTCTCTGGACTCACTGTACTGCATCCCCAGTGGTGCCAGTGCACTCTCTGGACTCACTGCACTGCATCCCCAGTGGTGCCAGAGCACTCTCTGGACTCACTGCAGTGCATCCCCAGTGGTGCCAGTGCACTCTCTGGACTCACTGCACTGCATCCCCAGTGGTGCCAATGCACTCTCTGGACTCACTGCTGTGCATCCCCAGTGGTGCCAGTGCACTCTCTGGACTCACTGAACTGCATCCCCAGTGGTGCCAGTGCACTCTCTGGACTCACTGCACTGCATCCCCATTGGTGCCAGTGCACTCTGTGGACTCACTGCACTGCATCCCCATTGGTGCCAGGGCACTCTCTGGACTCACTGTAGTGCATCCCCAGTGGTGCAAGTGCACTCTCTGGACTCACTGCAGTGCATCCCCAGTGGTGCCAGTGCACTCTCTGGACTCACTGAAGTGCATTCTCAGTGGTGCCAGTGCACTCTCTGGACTCACTGCAGTGCATCCCCAGTCGTGCCAGTGAACTCACTGGACTCACTGCACTGCATCCCCAGTGGTGCCAGTGCACTCTCTGGACTCACTGAAGTGCATTCTCAGTGGTGCCAGTGCACTCTCTGGACTCACTGCACTGCATCATCAGTGGTGCCAGTGCTATCCCTGGACTCACTGCACTGCATCCCCAGTGGTGCCAGTGCACTCTGTGGACTCACTGCAGTGCATCCCCAGTGGAGCCCGTGCACTCTGTGGACTCACTGCAGTGCATCCCCAGTGGTGCCAGTGCACTCTCTGGACTCACTGAAGGGCATCCCCAGTGGTGCCAGTACACTCACTGGACTGACTGTACTGCATCCCCAGTGGTGCTAGTGCACTCTCTGGACTCACAGCACTGCATCTCCATTGGTGCCAGAGCACTCTCTGGACTCACTGCAATGCATCCCCAGTGGTGCCAGTGCACTCTCTGGACTCACTGCAGTGCATCCCCAGTGGTGCCAGTACACTCACTGGACTGACTGCACTGCATCCCCAGTGGTGCCAGTGCACTCTCTGGACTCACCGCACCGCATCCCCAGTGGTGCCAGTGCACTCTCTGGAGTAACTGCAGTGCATCACCAGTGGTGCCAGTGCACTCTCTGGACTCACTGCACTGCATCCCCAGTGGTGCCAGTGCACTCTCTGGACTCACTGCACTGCATCCCCAGTGGTGCCAGTGCACTCACTGGACTCACTGCAGTGCATCCCCAGTGGTGCCAGTGCACTCTCTGGACTCACTGCACTGCATCCCCAGTGGTGCCAGTGCACTCTCTGGACTCCCGGCACCGCATCCCCAGTGGTGCCAGTGCACTCTCTGGGCTCACTGCAGTGCATCCCCAGTGGTGCCAGTGCACTCTCTTGACTCACTGCACTGCACCCCCAGTGGTGCCAGTGCACTCACTGGATTCACTGCACTGCATCCCCAGTGGTGCTAGTGCACTCTCTGGACTCACTGCAGTGCATCCCCAGTGGTAACAGTGCACTCTCTGGACTCACTGAAGTGCATTCTCAGTGGTGCCAGTGCACTCTGTGGACTCACTGCAGTGCATCCCCAGTGGTGCCAGTGCACTCTCTGGACTCACTGCAGTGCATCCCCAGTGGTGCCAGTGCACTCTCTGGACTCACTGCACTGCATCCCCAGTGCTGCCAGTGCACTCTCTGGACTCACTGCACTGCATCCCCAGTGGTGCCAGTGCACTCTCTGGACTCACTGCACTGCATCCCCAGTGGTGCCAGTGCACTCTCTGGACTCACTGCAGTGCATCCCCAGTGGTGCCAGTGCACTCTCTGGACTCACTGCACTGCATCCCCAGTGGTGCCAATGCACTCTCTGGACTCACTGCACTGCATCGCCAGTGGTGCCAGTGCACTCTCTGGACTCACTGAAGTGCATCCCCAGTGGTGCCAGTGCACTCTCTGGAGTCACTGCACTGCATCCCCAGTGGTGCTAGTGCACTCTGTGGACTCACTGCAGTGCATCCCCAGTGGTGCCAGTGCACTCTCTGGACTCACTGAAGGGCATTCTCAGTGGTGCCAGTGCACTCTCTGGACTCACTGCAGTGCATCCCCAGTGGTGCCAGTACACTCACTGGACTGACTGCACTGCATCCCCAGTGGTGCCAGTGCACTCTCTGGACTCACCGCACCGCATCCCCAGTGGTGCCAGTGCACTCTCTGGAGTAACTGCAGTGCATCACCAGTGGTGCCAGTGCACTCTCTGGACTCACTGCACTGCATCCCCAGTGGTGCCAGTGCACTCTCTGGACTCACTGCACTGCATCCCCAGTGGTGCCAGTGCACTCTCTGGACTCACTGCAGTGCATCCCCAGTGGTGCCAGAGCACTCTCTGGACTCACTGCACTGCATCCCCAGTGGTGCCAGTGCACTCTCTGGACTCACTGCACTGCATCCCCAGTGGTGCCAGTGCACTCTCTGGACTCCCGGCACCGCATCCCCAGTGGTGCCAGTGCACTCTCTGGACTCACTGCACTGCATCCCCAGTGGTGCCAATGCACTCTCTGGACTCACTGCACTGCATCCCCAGTGGTGCCAGTGCACTCTCTGGACTCACTGCACTGCATCCCAAGTGGTGCCAGTGCACTCTCTCGAGTCACTGCACTACATCCCCAGTGGTGCCAGTGCACTCACTGGACTCACTGTACTGCATCATCAGTGGTGCCAGTGCACTCTCTGGACTCACTGCAGTGCATCCCCAGTGGTGCCAGTGCACTCTCTGGACTCACTGCACTGCATCCCCAGTGGTGCCAGTGCACTCACTGGACTCACTATACTGCATCACCAGTGGTGCCAGTGCACTCTCTGGACTCACTGCACTGCATCCCCAGTGTTGCCAGTGCGTTCACTGGACTCACTGTACTGCATCTCCAGTGGTGCCAGTGCACTCTCTGGGCTCACTGCAGTGCATCCCCAGTGGTGCCAGTGCACTCACTGGATTCACTGCACTGCATCCCCAGTGGTGCTAGTGCACTCTCTGGACTCACTGCAGTGCATCCCCAGTGGTAACAGTGCACTCTCTGGACTCACTGAAGTGCATTCTCAGTGGTGCCAGTGCACTCTGTGGACTCACTGCAGTGCATCCCCAGTGGTGCCAGTGCGCTCTCTGGACTCACTGCAGTGCATCCCCAGTGGTGCCAGTGCACTCTCTGGACTCACTGCACTGCATCCCCAGTGCTGCCAGTGCACTCTCTGGACTCACTGCACTGCATCCCCAGTGGTGCCAGTGCACTCTCTGGACTCACTGCAGTGCATCCCCAGTGGTGCCAGTGCACTCTCTGGACTCACTGCACTGCATCCCCAGTGGTGCTAGTGCACTCTCTGGACTCACTGCAGTGCATCACCAGTGGTGCCAGTGCACTCTCTGGACTCACTGCACTGCATCCCCAGTGGTGCCAATGCACTCTCTGGACTCACTGCACTGCATCGCCAGTGGTGCCAGTGCACTCTCTGGACTCACTGAAGTGCATCCCCAGTGGTGCCAGTGCACTCTCTGGAGTCACTGCACTGCATCCCCAGTGGTGCTAGTGCACTCTGTGGACTCACTGCAGTGCATCCCCAGTGGTGCCAGTGCACTCTCTGGACTCACTGAAGGGCATTCTCAGTGGTGCCAGTGCACTCTCTGGACTCACTAAAGTGCATCCCCAGTGGTGCCAGTACACTCACTGGACTGACTGCACTGCATCCCCAGTGGTGCCAGTGCACTCTCTGGACTCACCGCACCGCATCCCCAGTGGTACCAGTGCACTCTCTGGAGTAACTGCAGTGCATCACCAGTGGTGCCAGTGCACTCTCTGGACTCACTGCACTGCATCCCCAGTGGTGCCAGTGCACTCTCTGGAGTCACTGCACTGCATCCCCAGTGGTGCCAGAGCACTCTCTGGACTCACTGCAGTGCATCCCCAGTGGTGCCAGAGCACTCTCTGGACTCACTGCACTGCATCCCCAGTGGTGCCAGTGCACTCTCTGGACTCACTCACTGCATCCCCAGTGGTGCCAGTGCACTCTCTGGACTCCCGGCACCGCATCCCCAGTGGTGCCAGTGCACTCTCTGTGCTCACTGCAGTGCATCCCCAGTGGTGCCAGTGCACTCTCTGGACTCACTGCACTGCATCCCCAGTGGTGCCAGTGCACTCACTGGATTCACTGCACTGCATCCCCAGTGGTGCTAGTGCACTCTCTGGACTCACTGCACTGCATCCCCAGTGGTGCTAGTGCACTCTCTGGACTCACTGAAGTGCATTCTCAGTGGTGCCAGTGCACTCTGTGGACTCACTGCAGTGCATCCCCAGTGGTGCCAGTGCGCTCTCTGGACTCACTGCAGTGCATCCCCAGTGGTGCCAGTGCGCTCTCTGGACTCACTGCACTGCATCCCCAGTGCTGCCAGTGCACTCTCTGGACTCACTGCACTGCATCCCCAGTGGTGCCAGTGCACTCTCTGGACTCACTGCACTGCATCCCCAGTGGTGCCAGTGCACTCTCTGGACTCACTGCAGTGCATCCCCAGTGGTGCCAGTGCACTCTCTGGACTCACTGCACTGCATCCCCAGTGGTACCAGTGCACTCTGTGGACTCACTGCAGTGCATCCCCAGTGGTGCCAGTGCACTCTCTGGACTCACTGCACTGCATCCCCAGTGGTGCCAATGCACTCTCTGGACTCACTGCACTGCATCCCCAGTGGTGCCAGTGCACTCTCTGGACTCACTGCACTGCATCCCCAGTGGTGCCAGTGCACTCTCTCGAGTCACTGCACTACATCCCCAGTGGTGCCAGTGCACTCACTGGACTCACTGTACTGCATCATCAGTGGTGCCAGTGCACTCTCTGGACTCACTGCACTGCATCCCGGGTGGTGCCAGTGCACTCTCTGGACTCACTGCACTGCATCCCCAGTGGTGCCAGTGCACTCACTGGACTCACTATACTGCATCACCAGTGGTGCCAGTGCACTCTCTGGACTCACTGCACTGCATCCCCAGTGTTGCCAGTGCATTCACTGGACTCACTGTACTGCATCTCCAGTGGTGCCAGTGCACTCTCTGGGCTCACTGCACTGCATCCCCAGTGGTGACATTGCACTCACTGGATTCACTGCACTACATTCCCAGTGGTGCTAGTGCACTCTCTGGACTCACTGCAGTGCATCCCCAGTGGTGCCAGTGCACTCTTTGGACTCACTGAAGTGCATTCTCAGATGTGCCAGTGCACTCTCTGGACTCACTGCACTGCATCCCCAGTGGTGCCAGTGCGCTCTCTGGACTCACTGAAGTGCATTCTCAGTGGTGCCAGTGCACTCTCTGGATTCACTGCAGTGCATCCCCAGTGGTGCCAGTACACTCTCTGGACTCACTGCACTGCATCCCCAGTGGTGCTAGTGCACTCTCTGGACTCACTGCAGTGCATCCCCAGTGGTGCCATTGCACTCTCTGGACTCACTGAAGGGCATTCTCAGTGGTGCCAGTGCACTCTCTGGACTCACTGCAGTGCATCACCAGTGGTGCCAGTGCACTCTCTGGACTCACCGCACCGCATCCCCAGTGGTGCCAGTGCACTCTCTGGAGTCACTGCACTGCATCCCCAGAGGTGCCAGTGCACTCTCTGGACTCACTGCACTGCATCCCCAGTGGTGCCAGTGCACTCTCTGGACTCACTGCACTGCATCCCCAGTGGTGCCAGAGCACTCTCTGGACTCACTGCACTGCATCCCCAGTGCTGCCTGTGCACTCTCTGGACTCACTGCACTGCATCCCCAGTGGTGCCACTGCACTCTCTGGACTCACTGCACTGCATCCCCAGTGGTGCCAGTGCACTCCCTGCACTCACTGCACTGCATCCCCAGTGGTGCCAGTGCACTCTCTGGACTCACTGCAGTGCATTCCCTCTGGTGCCAGTGCACTCTCTGGACTCACTGAAGTGCATCCCCCGTGGTGCCAGTGCGATCTCTGGACTCACTGAACTGCATTCCCAGTGGTGCCAGTGCACACTCTGGACTCACTGCACTACATCCCCAGTGGTGCCAGTGCACTCTCTGGACTCACTGCAGTGCATCCCCAGTGTTGCCAGTGCACTCTCTGGACTCACTGCACTGCATCCCCAGTGGTGCTAGTGCACTCTGTGGACTCACTGCACTGCATCCCCAGTGGTGCCAGAGCACTCTCTGGACTCACTGCACTGCATCCCCAGTGGAGCCAGTGCACTCTCTGGACTCACTGCACTGCATCCCCAGTGGCGCCAGTGCACTCTCTGGACTCACTGCAGTGCATCCCCAGTGGAGCCCGTGCACTCTCTGGACTCACTGAAGTGCATTCCCTCTGGTGCCAGTGCACTCTCTGGACTCACTGCACTGCATCCCCAGTGGTGCCAGTGCACTCTCTGGACTCACTGCACTGCATCCCCAGTGGTGCCAGTGCATTCTCTGGACTCACTGCAGTGCATCACCAGTGGTGCCAGTGCACTCTCTGGACACACTGAGGTGCATCCCCAGTGGTGCCAGAGCACTCTCTGGACTCACTGCACTGCATCCCCAGTGGTGCCAGAGCACTCTCTGGACTCACTGCAGTGCATCCCCAGTGGTGCCAGTGCACTCTCTGGACTCACTGTACTGCATCCCCAGTGGTGCCAGTGCACTCTCTGGACTCACTGCACTGCATCCCCAGTGGTGCCAGAGCACTCTCTGGACTCACTGCAGTGCATCCCCAGTGGTGCCAGTGCACTCTCTGGACTCACTGCACTGCATCCCCAGTGGTGCCAATGCACTCTCTGGACTCACTGCTGTGCATCCCCAGTGGTGCCAGTGCACTCTCTGGACTCACTGAACTGCATCCCCAGTGGTGCCAGTGCACTCTCTGGACTCACTGCACTGCATCCCCATTGGTGCCAGTGCACTCTGTGGACTCACTGCACTGCATCCCCATTGGTGCCAGGGCACTCTCTGGACTCACTGTAGTGCATCCCCAGTGGTGCAAGTGCACTCTCTGGACTCACTGCAGTGCATCCCCAGTGGTGCCAGTGCACTCTCTGGACTCACTGAAGTGCATTCTCAGTGGTGCCAGTGCACTCTCTGGACTCACTGCAGTGCATCCCCAGTCGTGCCAGTGAACTCACTGGACTCACTGCACTGCATCCCCAGTGGTGCCAGTGCACTCTCTGGACTCACTGAAGTGCATTCTCAGTGGTGCCAGTGCACTCTCTGGACTCACTGCACTGCATCATCAGTGGTGCCAGTGCTATCCCTGGACTCACTGCACTGCATCCCCAGTGGTGCCAGTGCACTCTGTGGACTCACTGCAGTGCATCCCCAGTGGAGCCCGTGCACTCTGTGGACTCACTGCAGTGCATCCCCAGTGGTGCCAGTGCACTCTCTGGACTCACTGAAGGGCATCCCCAGTGGTGCCAGTACACTCACTGGACTGACTGTACTGCATCCCCAGTGGTGCTAGTGCACTCTCTGGACTCACAGCACTGCATCTCCATTGGTGCCAGAGCACTCTCTGGACTCACTGCAATGCATCCCCAGTGGTGCCAGTGCACTCTCTGGACTCACTGTACTGCATCCCCAGTGGTGCCAGTGCACTCTCTGGACTCACTGCTGTGCATCCCCAGTGGTGCCAGTGCACTCTGTGGACTCACTGCAGTGCATCCCCAGTGGTGCAAGTGAACTCTCTAGACTCACTGCAGTGCATCCCCAGTGGTGCCAGTACACTCACTGGACTCACTGCACTGCATCCCCAGTGGTGCCAGTGAACTCTCTGGACTTGCTGCACTGCTTCTCCAGTGGTGCCAGTGCACTCTCTGGACTCACTGATGTGCATCCCCAGTGGTGCCTGTGCACTCTCTGGAGTAACTGCAGTGCATCCCCAGCGGTGCCAAAGCACTCTCTGGACTCCCGGCACCGCATCCCCAGTGGTGCCAGTGCACTCTCTGGGCTCACTGCAGTGCATCCCCAGTGGTGCCAGTGCACTCTCTGGAGTCACTGCACTGCATCCCCAGTGGTGCCAATGCACTCTCTGGACCTCCGGCACCGCATCCCCAGTGGAGCCAGTGCACTCTCTGGACTCGCGGCACTGCATCCCCAGTGGTTCCAGTGCACTCTCTCGAATCACTGCACTACATCCCCAGTTGTGCCAGTGCACTCACTGGACTCTCTGTACTGCATCATCAGTGGTGCCAGTGCACTCTCTGGACTCACTGCACTGCATCCCCAGTGGTGCCAGTGCACTCTCTGGACTCACTGCACTGCATCCCCAGTGGTGCCAGTGCTATCCCTGGACTCACTGTAGTGCATCCCTAGTGGTGCCAGTGCACTCTCTGGACTCACTGCAGTGCATCCCCAGTGGTGCCAGTGCACTCTCTGGACTCACTGAAGTGCATTCTCAGTGGTGCCAGTGCACTCTCTGGACTCACTGCAGTGCATCCCCAGTCGTGCCAGTGAACTCACTGGACTCACTGCACTGCATCCCCAGTGGTGCCAGTGCACTCTCTGGGCTCACTGAAGTGCATTCTCAGTGGTGCCAGTGCACTCTCTGGACTCACTGCACTGCATCATCAGTGGTGCCAGTGCTATCCCTGGACTCACTGTAGTGCATCCCCAGTGGTTCCAGAACACTCTCTGGACTCACTGCAGTGCATCCCCAGTGGTGCCAGTGCACTCTCTGGACTCACTGCACTGCATCCCCAGTGGTGCCAGTGCACTCTCTGGACTCACTGCACTGCACCCCAATGCTGCCAGTGCACTCTCTGGCGTCACTGCACTGCATCCCCAGTGGTGCCAGTGCACTCTCTGGACTCACTGAAGTGCATTCTCAGTGGTGCCAGTGCATTCTCTGGACTCACTGCAGTGCATCCCCAGTGGTGCCAGTGAACTCACTGGACTCACTGCACTGCATCCCCAGTGGTGCCAGTGCACTCTCTGGGCTCACTGCAGGGCATCCCCAGTGGTGCCAGAGCACTCTCTGGACTCACTGCACTGCATCATCAGTGGTGCCAGTGCTATCCCTGGACTCACTGTAGTGCATCCCAGTGGTGCCAGTGCACTCTCTGGACTCACTGCACTGCATCCCCAGTGGAGCCAGTGCACTCTCTGGACTCACTGCACCGCATCCCCAGTGGTGCCGGTGCACTCTCTGTAGTGACTGCAGTGCATCCCCAGTGGTGCCAGTGCACTCTCTGGACTCGCGTCAATGCATCCCCAGTGGTGCTAATGCACTCTCTGGACTCACTGCACTGCATCCCGAGTGGTGCCAGTGCACTCTCTGGACTCACTGCAGTGCATCCCCAGTGGTGCCAGTGCACTCTCTGGACTCACTGTAGTGCATCCCCAGTGGTGCCAGAGCACTCTCTGGACTCACTGCAGTGCATCCCCAGTAGTGCCAGTGCACTCTCTGGACTCACTGCACTGCATCCCCAGTGGTGCCAGTGCACTCTCTGGACTCACTGCAGTGCATCCCCAGTGGTGCCAGTGCACTCTCTGGACTCACCGCACCGCATCCCCAGTGGTGCCAGTGCACTCTCTGGAGTAACTGCACTGCATCCCCAGAGGTGCCAGTGCACTCTCTGGACTCACTGCACTGCATCCCCAGTGGTGCCAGTGCACTCTCTGGACTCACTGCACTGCATCCCCAGTGGTGCCAGAGCACTCTCTGGACTCACTGCACTGCATCCCCAGTGCTGCCTGTGCACTCTCTGGACTCACTGCACTGCATCCCCAGTGGTGCCACTGCACTCTCTGGACTCACTGCACTGCATCCCCAGTGGTGACAGTGCACTCCCTGCACTCACTGCACTGCATCCCCAGTGGTGCCAGTGCACTCTCTGGACTCACTGCAGTGCATTCCCTCTGGTGCCAGTGCACTCTCTGGACTCACTGCACTGCATCCCCAGTGGTGCCAGTGCACTCTCTGGACTCACTGCAGTGCATCCCCAGTGGTGCCAGTGCACTCTCTGGTATCACTGCAGTGCATCCCCAGTGGTGCCAGTGCACTCTCTGGACTCACTGAAGTGCATCCCCCGTGGTGCCAGTGCGATCTCTGGACTCACTGCACTGCATTCCCAGTGGTGCCAGTGCACACTCTGGACTCACTGCACTACATCACCAGTGGTGCCAGTGCACTCTCTGGACTCACTGCAGTGCATCCCCAGTGTTGCCAGTGCACTCTCTGGACTCACTGCACTGCATCCCCAGTGGTGCTAGTGCACTCTGTGGACTCACTGCACTGCATCCCCAGTGGTGCCAGAGCACTCTCTGGACTCACTGCACTGCATCCCCAGTGGAGCCAGTGCACTCTCTGGACTCACTGCACTGCATCCCCAGTGGCGCCAGTGCACTCTCTGGACTCACTGCAGTGCATCCCCAGTGGAGCCCGTGCACTCTCTGGACTCACTGAAGTGCATTCCCTCTGGTGCCAGTGCACTCTCTGGACTCACTGCACTGCATCCCCAGTGGTGCCAGTGCATTCTCTGGACTCACTGCAGTGCATCACCAGTGGTGCCAGTGCACTCTCTGGACACACTGAGGTGCATCCCCAGTGGTGCCAGAGCACTCTCTGGACTCACTGCACTGCATCCCCAGTAGTGCCAGAGCACTCTCTGGACTCACTGCAGTGCATCCCCAGTGGTGCCAGTGCACTCTCTGGACTCACTGTACTGCATCCCCAGTGGTGCCAGTGCACTCTCTGGACTCACTGCACTGCATCCCCAGTGGTGCCAGAGCACTCTCTGGACTCACTGCAGTGCATCCCCAGTGGTGCCAGTGCACTCTCTGGACTCACTGCACTGCATCCCCAGTGGTGCCAATGCACTCTCTGGACTCACTGCACTGCATCCCCAGTGGTGCCAGTGCACTCTCTGGACTCACTGTACTGCATCCCCAGTGGTGCCAGTGCACTCTCTGGACTCACTGCACTGCATCCCCATTGGTGCCAGTGCACTCTGTGGACTCACTGCACTGCATCCCCATTGGTGCCAGGGCACTCTCTGGACTCACTGTAGTGCATCCCCAGTGGTGCAAGTGCACTCTCTGGACTCACTGCAGTGCATCCCCAGTGGTGCCAGTGCACTCTCTGGACTCACTGAAGTGCATTCTCAGTGGTGCCAGTGCACTCTCTGGACTCACTGCAGTGCATCCCCAGTCGTGCCAGTGAACTCACTGGACTCACTGCACTGCATCCCCAGTGGTGCCAGTGCACTCTCTGGACTCACTGAAGTGCATTCTCAGTGGTGCCAGTGCACTCTCTGGACTCACTGCACTGCATCATCAGTGGTGCCAGTGCTATCCCTGGACTCACTGCACTGCATCCCCAGTGGTGCCAGTGCACTCTGTGGACTCACTGCAGTGCATCCCCAGTGGAGCCCGTGCACTCTGTGGACTCACTGCAGTGCATCCCCAGTGGTGCCACTGCACTCTCTGGACTCACTGAAGGGCATCCCCAGTGGTGCCAGTACACTCACTGGACTGACTGCACTGCATCCCCAGTGGTGCTAGTGCACTCTCTGGACTCACAGCACTGCATCTCCATTGGTGCCAGAGCACTCTCTGGACTCACTGCAATGCATCCCCAGTGGTGCCAGTGCACTCTCTGGACTCACTGTACTGCATCCCCAGTGGTGCCAGTGCACTCTCTGGACTCACTGCTGTGCATCCCCAGTGGTGCCAGTGCACTCTGTGGACTCACTGCAGTGCATCCCCAGTGGTGCAAGTGAACTCTCTAGACTCACTGCAGTGCATCCCCAGTGGTGCCAGTACACTCACTGGCCTCACTGCACTGCATCCCCAGTGGTGCCAGTGAACTCTCTGGACTTGCTGCACTGCATCTCCAGTGGTGCCAGTGCACTCTCTGGACTCACTGATGTGCATCCCCAGTGGTGCCTGTGCACTCTCTGGAGTAACTGCAGTGCATCCCCAGCGGTGCCAAAGCACTCTCTGGACTCCCGGCACCGCATCCCCAGTGGTGCCAGTGCACTCTCTGGGCTCACTGCAGTGCATCCCCAGTGGTGCCAGTGCACTCTCTGGAGTCACTGCACTGCATCCCCAGTGGTGCCAATGCACTCTCTGGACCTCCGGCACCGCATCCCCAGTGGAGCCAGTGCACTCTCTGGACTCGCGGCACTGCATCCCCAGTGGTTCCAGTGCACTCTCTCGAATCACTGCACTACATCCCCAGTTGTGCCAGTGCACTCACTGGACTCTCTGTACTGCATCATCAGTGGTGCCAGTGCACTCTCTGGACTCACTGCACTGCATCCCCAGTGGTGCCAGTGCACTCTCTGGACTCACTGCACTGCATCCCCAGTGGTGCCAGTGCTATCCCTGGACTCACTGTAGTGCATCCCTAGTGGTGCCAGTGCACTCTCTGGACTCACTGCAGTGCATCCCCAGTGGTGCCAGTGCACTCTCTGGACTCACTGAAGTGCATTCTCAGTGGTGCCAGTGCACTCTCTGGACTCACTGCAGTGCATCCCCAGTCGTGCCAGTGAACTCACTGGACTCACAGCACTGCATCCCCAGTGGTGCCAGTGCACTCTCTGGGCTCACTGAAGTGCATTCTCAGTGGTGCCAGTGCACTCTCTGGACTCACTGCACTGCATCATCAGTGGTGCCAGTGCTATCCCTGGACTCACTGTAGTGCATCCCCAGTGGTTCCAGTGCACTCTCTGGACTCACTGCAGGGCATCTCCAGTGGTGCCAGTGCACTCTCTGGACTCACTGCACTGCATCCCCAGTGGTGCCAGTGCACTCTCTGGACTCACTGCACTGCACCCCAATGCTGCCAGTGCACTCTCTGGCGTCACTGCACTGCATCCCCAGTGGTGCCAGTGCACTCTCTGGACTCACTGAAGTGCATTCTCAGTGGTGCCAGTGCATTCTCTGGACTCACTGCAGTGCATCCCCAGTGGTGCCAGTGAACTCACTGGACTCACTGCACTGCATCCCCAGTGGTGCCAGTGCACTCTCTGGGCTCACTGCAGGGCATCCCCAGTGGTGCCAGAGCACTCTCTGGACTCACTGCACTGCATCATCAGTGGTGCCAGTGCTATCCCTGGACTCACTGTAGTGCATCCCAGTGGTGCCAGTGCACTCTCTGGACTCACTGCACTGCATCCCCAGTGGAGCCAGTGCACTCTCTGGACTCACTGCACCGCATCCCCAGTGGTGCCAGTGCACTCTCTGTAGTGACTGCAGTGCATCCCCAGTGGTGCCAGTGCACTCTCTGGACTCGCGTCAATGCATCCCCAGTGGTGCTAATGCACTCTCTGGACTCACTGCACTGCATCCCGAGTGGTGCCAGTGCACTCTCTGGACTCACTGCAGTGCATCCCCAGTGGTGCCAGTGCACTCTCTGGACTCACTGTAGTGCATCCCCAGTGGTGCCAGTGCACTCTCTGGACTCACTGCAGGGCATCCCCAGTGGTGCCAGTGCACTCTCTGGACTCACTGCATTGCATCCCCAGTGGTGCCAGTGCACTCTCTGGACTCACTGCAGTGCATCCCCAGTGGTGCCAGTGCACTCTCTGGACTCACTGCACTGCATCCCCAGTGGTGCTAGTGCACTCTCTGGACTCACTGCAGTGCATCCCCAGTGGTGCCAGTGCACTCTCTGGACTCACTGCACTGCATCCCCAGTGGTGCCAATGCACTCTCTGGGCTCACTGCAGTGCATCCCCAGTGGTGCCAGTGCACTCTCTGGACTCGCGTCAATGCATCCCCAGTGGTGCTAATGCACTCTCTGGACTCACTGCACTGCATCCCGAGTGGTGCCAGTGCACTCTCTGGACTCACTGCACTGCATCCCCAGTGCTGCCAGTGCACTCTCTGGACTCACTGCACTGCATCCCCAGTGGTGCCAGTGCACTCTCTGGACTCACTGCACTGCATCCCCAGTGGTGCCAGTGCACTCTCTGGACTCACTGCAGTGCATCCACAGTGGTGCCAGTGCACTCTCTGGACTCACTGCACTGCATCCCCAGTGGTGCTAGTGCACTCTCTGGACTCACTGCAGTGCATCCCCAGTGGTGCCAGTGCACTCTCTGGACTCACTGCACTGCATCCCCAGTGGTGCCAATGCACTCTCTGGACTCACTGCACTGCATCGCCAGTGGTGCCAGTGCACTCTCTGGACTCACTGAAGTGCATCCCCAGTGCTGCCAGTGCACTCTCTGGAGTCACTGCACTGCATCCCCAGTGGTGCTAGTGCACTCTGTGGACTCACTGCAGTGCATCCCCAGTGGTGCCAGTGCACTCTCTGGACTCACTGAAGGGCATTCTCAGTGGTGCCAGTGCACTCTCTGGACTCACTGCAGTGCATCCCCAGTGGTGCCAGTACACTCACTGGACTGACTGCACTGCATCCCCAGTGGTGCCAGTGCACTCTCTGGACTCACCGCACCGCATCCCCAGTGGTGCCAGTGCACTCTCTGGAGTAACTGCAGTGCATCACCTGTGGTGCCAGTGCACTCTCTGGACTCACTGCACTGCATCCCCAGTGGTGTCAGTGCACTCTCTGGACTCACTGAAGTGCATTCTCAGTGGTGCCAGTGCACTCTGTGGACTCACTGCACTACATCCCCAGTGGTGCCAGTGCGCTCTCTGGACTCACTGCAGTGCATCCCCAGTGGTACCAGTGCGCTCTCTGGACTCACTGCAATGCATCCCCAGTGCTGCCAGTGCACTCTCTGGACTCACTGCACTGCATCCCCAGTGGTGCCAGTGCACTCTCTGGACTCACTGCAGTGCATCCCCAGTGGTGCCAGTGCACTCTCTGGACTCACTGCACTGCATCCCCAGTGGTACCAGTGCACTCTGTGGACTCACTGCAGTGCATCCCCAGTGGTGCCAGTGCACTCTCTGGACTCACTGCACTGCATCCCCAGTGGTGCCAATGCAATCTCTGGACTCACTGCACTGCATCCCCAGTGGTGCCAGTGCACTCTCTGGACTACCTGCACTGCATCCCAAGTGGTGCCAGTGCACTCTCTCGAGTCACTGCACTACATCCCTAGTGGTGCCAGTGCACTCACTGGACTCACTGTACTGCATCATCAGTGGTGCCAGTGCACTCTCTGGACTCACTGCAGTGCATCCCCAGTGGTGCCAGTGCACTCTCTGGACTCACTGCACTGCATCCCCAGTGGTGCCAGTGCACTCACTGGACTCACTATACTGCATCACCAGTGGTGCCAGTGCACTCTCTGGACTCACTGCACTGCATCCCCAGTGTTGTCAGTGCATTCACTGGACTCACTGTACTGCATCTCCAGTGGTGCCAGTGCACTCTCTGGGCTCACTGCAGTGCATCCCCAGTGGTGCCAGTGCACTCACTGGATTCACTGCACTACATTCCCAGTGGTGCTAGTGCACTCTCTGGACTCACTGCAGTGCATCCCCAGTGGTGACAGTGCACTCTTTGGACTCACTGAAGTGCATTCTCAGTTGTGCCAGTGCACTCTCTGGACTCACTGCACTGCATCCCCAGTGGTGCCAGTGCGCTCTCTGGACTCACTGAAGTGCATTCTCAGTGGTGCCAGTGCACTCTCTGGACTCACTGCAGTGCATTCCCAGTGGTGCCAGTACACTCTCTGGACTCACTGCACTGCATCCCCAGTGGTGCTAGTGCACTCTGTGGACTCACTGCAGTGCATCCCCAGTGGTGCCATTGCACTCTCTGGACTCACTGAAGGGCATTCTCAGTGGTGCCAGTGCACTCTCTGGACTCACTGCAGTGCATCACCAGTGGTGCCAGTGCACTCTCTGGACTCACCGCACCGCATCCCCAGTGGTGCCAGTGCACTCTCTGGAGTAACTGCACTGCATCCCCAGAGGTGCCAGTGCACTCTCTGGACTCACTGCACTGCATCCCCAGTGGTGCCAGTGCACTCTCTGGACTCACTGCACTGCATCCCCAGTGGTGCCAGAGCACTCTCTGGACTCACTGCACTGCATCCCCAGTGCTGCCTGTGCACTCTCTGGACTCACTGCAGTGCATCCCCAGTGGTGCCACTGCACTCTCTGGACTCACTGCACTGCATCCCCAGTGGTGCCAGTGCACTCCCTGCACTCACTGCACTGCATCCCCAGTGGTGCCAGTGCACTCTCTGGACTCACTGCAGTGCATTCCCTCTGGTGCCAGTGCACTCTCTGGACTCACTGCACTGCATCCCCAGTGGTGCCAGTGCACTCTCTGGACTCACTGCACTGCATCCCCAGTGGTGCCAGTGCACTCTCTGGACTCACTGCAGTGCATCCCCAGTGGTGCCAGTGCACTCTCTGGACTCACTGAAGTGCATCCCCCGTGGTGCCAGTGCGATCTCTGGACTCACTGCACTGCATTCCCAGTGGTGCCAGTGCACACTCTGGACTCACTGCACTGCATCCCCAGTGGTGCCAGGGCACTCTCTGGACTCACTGCAGTGCATCCCCAGTGTTGCCAGTGCACTCTCTGGACTCACTGCACTGCATCCCCAGTGGTGCTAGTGCACTCTGTGGACTCACTGCACTGCATCCCCAGTGGTGCCAGAGCACTCTCTGGACTCACTGCACTGCATCCCCAGTGGAGCCAGTGCACTCTCTGGACTCACTGCACTGCATCCCCAGTGGCGCCAGTGCACTCTCTGGACTCACTGCAGTGCATCCCCAGTGGAGCCCGTGCACTCTCTGGACTCACTGAAGTGCATTCCCTCTGGTGCCAGTGCACTCTCTGGACTCACTGCACTGCATCCCCAGTGGTGCCAGTGCACTCTCTGGACTCACTGCACTGCATCCCCAGGGGTGCCAGTGCATTCTCTGGACTAACTGCAGTGCATCACCAGTGGTGCCAGTGCACTCTCTGGATTCACTGAGGTGCATCCCCAGTGGTGCCAGTGCAATCTCTTGACTCACTGCAGTGCATCCCCAGTGGTGCCAGTGCACTCTCTGGACTCACTGCACTACATCCCCAGTGGTGCCAGAGCACTCTCTGGACTCACTGCAGTGCATTCTCAGTGGTGCCAGTGCACTCTCTGGACTCACTGTACTGCATCACCAGTGGTGCCAGTGCACTCTGTGGACTCACTGCAGTGCATCCCCAGTGGAGCCCGTGCACTCTCTGGACTCACTGAAGTGCATCCCCAGTGGTGCCAGTGCACTCTCTGGACTCACTGCACTGCATCCCCAGTGGTGCCAGTGCACTCTGTGGACTCACTGTAGTGCATCCCCAGTGGTGCCAGTGCACTCTCTGGACTCACTGAAGTGCATTGTCAGTGGTGCCAGTGCACTCTCTGGACTCACTGCAGTGCATCCCCAGTGGTGCCAGTACACTCACTGGACTGACTGCACTGCATCCCCAGTGGTGCTAGTGCACTCTCTGGACTCACTGCACTGCATCGCCAGTGGTGCCAGTGCACTCTCTGGACTCACTGCAGTGCATCCCCAGTGGTGCCAGTGCACTCTCTGGACTCACTGTACTGCATCCCCAGTGGTGCCAGTGCACTCTGTGGACTCACCGCACCGCAACCCCAGTGGTGCCAGTGCACTCTCTGGACTCACTGCAGTGCATCACCTGTGGTGCCAGTGCACTCTCTGGACTCACTGCACTGCATCCCCAGTGGTGCCACTGCACTCTCTGGACTCACTGAAGGGCATTCTCAGTGGTGCCAGTGCACTCTCTGGGCTAACTGCAGTGCATCCCCAGTGGTGCCAGTACACTCACTGGACTGACTGCACTGCATCCCCAGTGGTGCCAGTGCACTCTCTGGACTCACCGCACCGCAACCCCAGTGGTGCCAGTGCACTCTCTGGACTCACTGCAGTGCATCACCTGTGGTGCCAGTGCACTCTCTGGACTCACTGCACTGCATCCCCAGTGGTGCCACTGCACTCTGTGGACTCACTGCACTGCATCCCCAGTGGTGCCAGAGCACTCTCTGGACTCACTGCAGTGCATCCCCAGTAGTGCCAGTGCACTCTCTGGACTCACTGCACTGCATCCCCAGTGGTGCCAGTGCACTCTCTGGACTCACTGCACTGCATCCCCAGTGGTGCCAGTGCACTCTCTGGACTCCCGGCACCGCATCCCCAGTGGTGCCAGTGCACTCTCTGTGCTCACTGCAGTGCATCCCCAGTGGTGCCAGGGCACTCTCTTGACTCACTGCACTGCATCCCCAGTGGTGCCAGTGCACTCACTGGATTCACTGCACTGCATCCCCAGTGGTGCTAGTGCACTCTCTGGACTCACTGCAGTGCATCCCCAGTGGTACCAGTGCACTCTCTGGACTCACTGAAGTGCATTCTCAGTGGTGCCAGTGCACTCTGTGGACTCACTGCAGTGCATCCCCAGTGGTGCCAGTGCGCTCTCTGGACTCACTGCAGTGCATCCCCAGTGGTGCCAGTGCACTCTCTGGACTCACTGCACTGCATCCCCAGTGCTGCCAGTGCACTCTCTGGACTCACTGCACTGCATCCCCAGTGGTGCCAGTGCACTCTCTGGACTCACTGCACTGCATCCCCAGTGGTGCCAGTGCACTCTCTGGACTCACTGCAGTGCATCCCCAGTGGTGCCAGTGCACTCTCTGGGCTCACTGCAGGGCATCCCCAGTGGTGCCAGAGCACTCTCTGGACTCACTGCACTGCATCATCAGTGGTGCCAGTGCTATCCCTGGACTCACTGTAGTGCATCCCCAGTGGTGCCAGTGCACTCTCTGGGCTCACTGCAGGGCATCCCCAGTGGTGCCAGTGCACTCTCTGGACTCACTGCACTGCATCCCCAGTATTGCCAGTGCACTCTCTGGACTCACTGCACTGCATCCCCAGTGCTGCCAGTGCACTCTCTGGACTCACTGCACAGCATCCCCAGTGGTGCCACTGCACTCTCTGGACTCACTGCATTGCATGTCCAGTGGTGCCAGTGCACTCTCTGCACTCACTGCACTGCATCCCCAGTGGTGCCAGTGCACTCACTGGACTCACTGCAGTGCATTCCCTCTGGTGCCAGTGCACTCTCTGGATTCACTGCACTGCATCCCCAGTGGTGTCAGTGCACTCTCTGGACTCACTGCAGTGCATCCCCAGTGGTGCCAGTGCACTCTGTGGACTCACTGCAGTGCATCCCCAGTGGTGCCAGTGCACTCTCTGGACTCACTGAAGTGCATCCCCAGTGGTGCCAGTGCACTCTCTGGACTCACTGCACTGCATCCCCAGTGGTGCCAGTGCACTCTCTGGACTCACTGCACTGCATCCCCAGTCCTGCCAGTGCACTCTCTTGACTCACTGCACTGCATCCCCAGTGGTGCCAGTGCACTCTCTGGACTCACTGAAGTGCAATCTCAGTGGAGCCAGTGCACTCTCTGGACTCACTGCAGTGCATCCCCAGTGGTGCCAGTACACTCACTGGACTGACTGAAGTGCATCCCCAGTGGTGTCAGTGCACTCTCTGGAGTCACTGCGCTGCATCCCCAGTGGTGCACATGCACTCCCTGGACTCACTGCACTGCATTCCCAGTGGTAACAGTGAAGTCTTTGGACTCACTGAAGGGCATTCTCAGTGGTGCCAGTGCACTCTCTGGACTCACCGCACCGCATCCCCAGTGGTGCCAGTGCACTCTCTGGAGTAACTGCAGTGCATCACCAGTGGTGCCAGTGCACTCTCTGGACTCACTGCACTGCATCCCCAGTGGTGCCAGTGCACTCTCTGGACTCACTGCACTGCATCCCCAGTGGTGCCACAGCACTCTCTGGACTCACTGCAGTGCATCCCCAGTGGTGCCAGTGCACTCTCTGGACTCACTGCACTGCATCCCCAGTGGTGCCAGTGCACTCTCTGGACTCACTGAACTGCATCCCCAGTGGTGCCAGTGCACTCTCTGGACTCACTGCACTGCATCCCCATTGGTGCCAGTGCACTCTCTTGACTCACTGCACTGCATCCCCAGTGGTGCCAGTGCACTCACTGGATTCACTGCACTGCATCCCCAGTGGTGCTAGTGCACTCTCTGGACTCACTGCAGTGCATCCCCAGTGGTACCAGTGCACTCTCTGGACTCACTGAAGTGCATTCTCAGTGGTGCCAGTGCACTCTGTGGACTCACTGCAGTGCATCCCCAGTGGTGCCAGTGCGCTCTCTGGACTCACTGCAGTGCATCCCCAGTGGTGCCAGTGCACTCTCTGGACTCACTGCAGTGCATCCCCAGTGCTGCCAGTGCACTCTCTGGACTCACTGCACTGCATCCCCAGTGGTGCCAGTGCACTCTCTGGACTCACTGCACTGCATCCCCAGTGGTGCCAGTGCACTCTCTGGACTCACTGCAGTGCATCCCCAGTGGTGCCAGTGCACTCTCTGGACTCACTGCACTGCATCCCCAGTGGTACCAGTGCACTCTGTGGACTCACTGCAGTGCATCCCCAGTGGTGCCAGTGCACTCTCTGGACTCACTGCACTGCATCCCCAGTGGTGCCAGTGCACTCTCTGGACTCACTGCACTGCATCCCCAGTGGTGCCAGTGCACTCTCTGGAGTCACTGCACTGCATCCCCAGTGGTGCTAGTGCACTCTGTGGACTCACTGCAGTGCATCCCCAGTGGTGCCAGTGCACTCTCTGGACTCACTGAAGGGCATTCTCAGTGGTGCCAGTGCACTCTCTGGGCTAACTGCAGTGCATCCCCAGTGGTGCCAGTACACTCTCTGGACTGACTGCACCGCATCCCCAGTGGTGCCAGTGCACTCTCTGGAGTAACTGCAGTGCATCACCAGTGGTGCCAGTGCACTCTCTGGACTCACTGCACTGCATCCCCAGTGGTGCCAGTGCACTCTCTGGACTCACTGCACTGCATCCCCAGTGGTGCCACAGCACTCTCTGGACTCACTGCAGTGCATCCCCAGTGGTGCCAGTGCACTCTCTGGACTCACTGCACTGCATCCCCAGTGGTGCCAGTGCACTCTCTGGACTCACTGAACTGCATCCCCAGTGGTGCCAGTGCACTCTCTGGACTCACTGCACTGCATCCCCATTGGTGCCAGTGCACTCTCTTGACTCACTGCACTGCATCCCCAGTGGTGCCAGTGCACTCACTGGATTCACTGCACTGCATCCCCAGTGGTGCTAGTGCACTCTCTGGACTCACTGCAGTGCATCCCCAGTGGTACCAGTGCACTCTCTGGACTCACTGAAGTGCATTCTCAGTGGTGCCAGTGCACTCTGTGGACTCACTGCAGTGCATCCCCAGTGGTGCCAGTGCGCTCTCTGGACTCACTGCAGTGCATCCCCAGTGGTGCCAGTGCACTCTCTGGACTCACTGCAGTGCATCCCCAGTGCTGCCAGTGCACTCTCTGGACTCACTGCACTGCATCCCCAGTGGTGCCAGTGCACTCTCTGGACTCACTGCACTGCATCCCCAGTGGTGCCAGTGCACTCTCTGGACTCACTGCAGTGCATCCCCAGTGGTGCCAGTGCACTCTCTGGACTCACTGCACTGCATCCCCAGTGGTACCAGTGCACTCTGTGGACTCACTGCAGTGCATCCCCAGTGGTGCCAGTGCACTCTCTGGACTCACTGCACTGCATCCCCAGTGGTGCCAGTGCACTCTCTGGACTCACTGCACTGCATCCCCAGTGGTGCCAGTGCACTCTCTGGAGTCACTGCACTGCATCCCCAGTGGTGCTAGTGCACTCTGTGGACTCACTGCAGTGCATCCCCAGTGGTGCCAGTGCACTCTCTGGACTCACTGAAGGGCATTCTCAGTGGTGCCAGTGCACTCTCTGGGCTAACTGCAGTGCATCCCCAGTGGTGCCAGTACACTCTCTGGACTGACTGCACTGCATCCCCAGTGGTGCCAGTGCACTCTCTGGACTCACCGCACCGCAACCCCAGTGGTGCCAGTGCACTCTCTGGAGTAACTGCAGTGCATCACCTGTGGTGCCAGTGCACTCTCTGGACTCACTGCACTGCATCCCCAGTGGTGCCACTGCACTCTCTGGACTCACTGCACTGCATCCCCAGTGGTGCCAGAGCACTCTCTGGACTCACTGCAGTGCATCCCCAGTGGTGCCAGTGCACTCTCTGGACTCACTGCACTGCATCCCCAGTGGTGCCAGTGCACTCTCTGGACTCACTGCACTGCATCCCCAGTGGTGCCAGTGCACTCTCTGGACTCCCGGCACCGCATCCCCAGTGGTGCCAGTGCACTCTCTGTGCTCACTGCAGTGCATCCCCAGTGGTGCCAGGGCACTCTCTTGACTCACTGCACTGCATCCCCAGTGGTGCCAGTGCACTCACTGGATTCACTGCAGTGCATCCCCAGTGGTGCTAGTGCACTCTCTGGACTCACTGCAGTGCATCCCCAGTGGTACCAGTGCACTCTCTGGACTCACTGAAGTGCATTCTCAGTGGTGCCAGTGCACTCTGTGGACTCACTGCAGTGCATCCCCAGTGGTGCCAGTGCGCTCTCTGGACTCACTGCAGTGCATCCCCAGTGGTGCCAGTGCACTCTCTGGACTCACTGCACTGCATCCCCAGTGCTGCCAGTGCACTCTCTGGACTCACTGCACTGCATCCCCAGTGGTGCCAGTGCACTCTCTGGACTCACTGCACTGCATCCCCAGTGGTGCCAGTGCACTCTCTGGACTCACTGCAGTGCATCCCCAGTGGTGCCAGTGCACTCTCTGGACTCACTGCACTGCATCCCCAGTGGTACCAGTGCACTCTGTGGACTCACTGCAGTGCATCCCCAGTGGTGCCAGTGCACTCTCTGGACTCACTGCACTGCATCCCAAGTGGTACCAGTGCACTCTCTGGACTCACTGCACTGCATCCCCAGTGGGGCCAGTGCACTCTCTCGAGTCACTGCACTACATCCCCAGTGGTGCCAGTGCACTCTCTGGACTCACTGTACTGCATTCCCAGTGGTGCTAGTGCACTCTCTGGACTCACTGCAGTGCATCCCCAGTGGTGCCAGTGCACTCTTCGGACTCACTGAAGTGCATTCTCAGTGGTGCCAGTGCACTCTCTGGACTCACTGCACTGCATCCCCAGTGGTGCCAGTGCACTCTCTGGACTCACTGCACTGCAACCCCAGTGTTGCCAGTGCACTCTCTGGACTCACTGCACTGCATCCCCAGTGGTGCCAGTGCACTCTCTGGACTCACTTCAGTGCATCCCCAGTGGTGCCAGAGCACTCTCTGGACTCACTGCACTGCATCCCCAGTGGTGCCAGTGCACTCTCTGGACTCACTGCACTGCATCCCCGGTATTGCCAGTGCACTCTCTGGACTCACTGCACTGCATCCCCAGTGCTGCCAGTGCACTCTCTGGACTCACTGCACTGCATCCCCAGTGGTGCCACTGCACTCTCTGGACTCACTGCACTGCATGTCCAGTGGTGCCAGTGCACTCTCTGCACTCACTGCACTGCATCCCCAGTGGTGCCAGTGCACTCACTGGACTCACTGCAGTGCATTCCCTCTGGTGCCAGTGCACTCTCTGGACTCACTGCACTGCATCCCCAGTGGTGTCAGTGCACTCTCTGGACTCACTGCAGTGCATCCCCAGTGGTGCCAGTGCACTCTGTGGACTCACTGCAGTGCATCCCCAGTGGTGCCAGTGCACTCTCTGGACTCACTAAAGTGCATCCCCAGTGGTGCCAGTGCACTCTCTGGACTCACTGCACTGCATCCCCAGTGGTGCCAGTGCACTCTCTGGACTCACTGCACTGCATCCCCAGTGGTGCCAGAGCACTCTCTGGACTCACTGCACTGCATCCTCTGTGCTGCCAGTGCACTCTCTGGACTCACTGCACTGCATCCCCAGTGGTGCCAGTGCACTCTCTGGACTCACTGTACTGCATCCCAAGTGGAGCGCGTGCACTCTCTGGACTCACTGAAGTGCATCCCCAGTGGTGCCAGTGCACTCTCTGGACTCACTGCACTGCATCCCCAGTGGTGCTAGTGCACTCTTTGGACTCACTGCAGTGCATCCCCAGTGGTGCCAGTGCACTCTCTGGACTCACTGAAGGGCATTCTCAGTGGTGCCAGTGCACTCTCTGGACTCACTGCAGTGCATCCCCAGTGGTGCCAGTACACTCACTGGACTGACTGCACTGCATCCCCAGGGGTGCCAGTGCACTCTCTGGACTCACCGCACCGCATCCCCAGTGGTGCCAGTGCACTCTCTGGACTCACTGCACTGCACCCCCAGTGGTGCCAGTGCACTCACTGGATTCACTGCACTGCATCCCCAGTGGTGCTAGTGCACTCTCTGGACTCACTGCAGTGCATCCCCAGTGGTAACAGTGTACTCTCTGGACTCACTGAAGTGCATTCTCAGTGGTGCCAGTGCACTCTGTGGACTCACTGCAGTGCATCCCCAGTGGTGCCAGTGCGCTCTCTGGACTCACTGCAGTGCATCCCCAGTGGTGCCAGTGCACTCTCTGGACTCACTGCACTGCATCCCCAGTGCTGCCAGTGCACTCTCTGGACTCACTGCACTGCATCCCCAGTGGTGCCAGTGCACTCTCTAGACTCACTGCACTGCATCCCCAGTGGTGCCAGTGCACTCTCTGGACTCACTGCAGTGCATCCCCAGTGGTGCCAGTGCACTCTCTGGACTCACTGCACTGCATCCCCAGTGGTGCCAATGCACTCTCTGGACTCACTGCACTGCATCGCCAGTGGTGCCAGTGCACTCTCTGGACTCACTGAAGTGCATCCCCAGTGGTGCCAGTGCAATCTCTGGAGTCACTGCACTGCATCCCCAGTGGTGCTAGTGCACTCTGTGGACTCACTGCAGTGCATCCCCAGTGGTGCCAGTGCACTCTCTGGACTCACTGAAGGGCATTCTCAGTGGTGCCAGTGCACTCTCTGGACTCACTGCAGTGCATCCCCAGTGGTGCCAGTACACTCACTGGACTGACTGCACTGCATCCCCAGTGGTGCCAGTGCACTCTCTGGACTCACCGCACCGCATCCCAGTGGTGCCAGTGCACTCTCTGGAGTAACTGCAGTGCATCACCAGTGGTGCCAGTGCACTCTCTGGACTCACTGCACTGCATCCCCAGTGGTGCCAGTGCACTCTCTGGACTCACTGCACTGCATCCCCAGTGGTGCCAGAGCACTCTCTGGACTCACTGCAGTGCATCCCCAGTGGTGCCAGAGCACTCTCTGGACTCACTGCACTGCATCCCCAGTGGTGCCAGTGCACTCTCTGGACTCACTGCACTGCATCCCCAGTGGTGCCAGTGCACTCTCTGGACTCCCGGCACCGCATCCCCAGTGGTGCCAGTGCACTCTCTGTGCTCACTGCAGTGCATCCCCAGTGGTGCCAGTGCACTCTCTGGACTCACTGCACTGCATCCCCAGTGGTGCCAGTGCACTCACTGGATTCACTGCACTGCATCCCCAGTGGTGCTAGTGCACTCTCTGGACTCACTGCACTGCATCCCCAGTGGTACCAGTGCACTCTCTGGACTCACTGAAGTGCATTCTCAGTGGTGCCAGTGCACTCTGGGGACTCACTGCAGTGCATCCCCAGTGGTGCCAGTGCGCTCTCTGGACTCACTGCAGTGCATCCCCAGTGGTGCCAGTGCGCTCTCTGGACTCACTGCACTGCATCCCCAGTGGTGCCAGTGCACTCTCTGGACTCACTGCACTGCATCCCCAGTGGTGAAAGTGCACTCTCTGGACTCACTGCACTGCATCCCCAGTGGTGCCAGTGCACTCTCTGGACTCACTGCAGTGCATCCCCAGTGGTGCCAGTGCACTCTCTGGACTCACTGCACTGCATCCCCAGTGGTACCAGTGCACTCTCTGGACTCACTGCAGTGCATCCCCAGTGGTGCCAGTGTACTCTCTGGACTCACTGCACTGCATCCCCAGTGGTGCCAATGCACTCTCTGGACTCACTGCACTGCATCCCCAGTGGTGCCAGAGCACTCTCTGGACTCACTGCACTGCATCCCAAGTGGTGCCAGTGCACTCTCTCGAGTCACTGCACTACATCCCCAGTGGTGCCAGTGCACTCACTGGACTCACTGTACTGCATCATCAGTGGTGCCAGTGCACTCTCTGGACTCACTGCAGTGCATCCCCAGTGGTGCCAGTGCACTCTCTGGACTCACTGCACTGCATCCCCAGTGGTGCCAGTGCACTCACTGGACTCACTATACTGCATCCCCAGTGGTGCCAGTGCACTCTCTGGACTCACTGCACTGCATCCCCAGTGTTGCCAGTGCATTCACTGGACTCACTGTACTGCATCTCCAGTGGTGCCAGTGCACTCTCTGGGCTCACTGCAGTGCATCCCCAGTGGTGCCAGTGCACTCACTGGATTCACTGCACTACATTCCCAGTGGTGCTAGTGCACTCTCTGGACTCACTGCAGTGCATCCCCAGTGGTGCCAGTGCACTCTTTGGACTCACTGAAGTGCATTCTCAGTTGTGCCAGTGCACTCTCTGGACTCACTGCACTGCATCCCCAGTGGTGCCAGTGCGCTCTCTGGACTCACTGAAGTGCATTCTCAGTGGTGCCAGTGCACTCTCTGGACTCACTGCATTGCATCCCCAGTGGTGCCAGTACACTCTCTGGACTCACTGCACTGCATCCCCAGTGGTGCTAGTGCACTCTGTGGACTCACTGCAGTGCATCCCCAGTGGTGCCATTGCACTCTCTGGACTCACTGAAGGGCATTCTCAGTGGTGCCAGTGCACTCTCTGGACTCACTGCAGTGCATCACCAGTGGTGCCAGTGCACTCTCTGGACTCACCACACCGCATCCCCAGTGGTGCCAGTGCACTCTCTGGAGTAACTGCACTGCATCCCCAGAGGTGCCAGTACACTCTCTGGACTCACTGCACTGCATCCCCAGTGGTGCCAGTGCACTCTCTGGACTCACTGCAGTGCATCCCCAGTGGTGCCAGTGCACTCTCTGGACTCCCGGCACTGCATCCCCAGTGGTGCCACTGCACTCTCTGGACTCACTGCACTGCATCCCCAGTGGTGCCAGTGCACTCCCTGCACTCACTGCACTGCATCCCCAGTGGTGCCAGTGCACTCTCTGGATTCACTGAAGGGCATTCTCAGTGGTGCCAGTGCACTCTCTGGACTCACTGCAGTGCATCACCAGTGGTGCCAGTGCACTCTCTGGACTCACCGCACCGCATCCCCAGTGGTGCCAGTGCACTCTCTGGAGTAACTGCACTGCATCCCCAGAGGTGCCAGTACACTCTCTGGACTCACTGCACTGCATCCCCATTGGTGCCAGTGCACTCTCTGGACTCACTGCACTGCATCCCCAGTGCTGCCTGTGCACTCTCTGGACTCACTGCACTGCATCCCCAGTGGTGCCACTGCACTCTCTGGACTCACTGCACTGCATCCCCAGTGGTGCCAGTGCACTCCCTGCACTCACTGCACTGCATCCCCAGTGGTGCCAGTGCGCTCTCTGGAGTAACAGCACTGCATTCCCTCTGGTGCCAGTGCACTCTCTGGACTCACTGCACTGCATCCCCAGTGGTGCCAGTGCACTCTCTGGACTCACTGCAGTGCATCCCCAGTGGTGCCAGTGCACTCTCTGGACTCACTGCAGTGCATCCCCAGTGGTGCCAGTGCACTCTCTGGACTCACTGAAGTGCATCCCCCGTGGTGCCAGTGCGATCTCTGGACTCACTGCACTGCATTCCCAGTGGTGCCAGTGCACACTCTGGACTCACTGCACTGCATCCCCAGTGGTGCCAGTGCACTCTCTGGACTCACTGCAGTGCATCCCCAGTGTTGCCAGTGCACTCTCTGGACTCACTGCACTGCATCCCCAGTGGTGCTAGTGCACTCTGTGGACTCACTGCACTGCATCCCCAGTGGTGCCAGAGCACTCTCTGGACTCACTGCACTACATCCCCAGTGGAGCCAGTGCACTCTCTGGACTCACTGCACTGCATCCCCAGTGGCGCCAGTGCACTCTCTGGACTCACTGCAGTGCATCCCCAGTGGAGCCCGTGCACTCTCTGGACTCACTGAAGTGCATTCCCTCTGGTGCCAGTGCACTCTGTGGACTCTCTGCACTGCATCCCCAGTGGTGCCAGTGCACTCTCTGGACTCACTGCACTGCATCCCCAGTGGTGCCAGTGCACTCTCTGGACTCACTGCACTGCATCCCCAGTGGTGCCAGAGCACTCTCTGGACTCACTGCAGTGCATCCCCAGTGGTGCCAGTGCACTCTCTGGACTCACTGCACTGCATCCCCAGTGGTGCCAGTGCACTCTCTGGACTCACTGAACTGCATCCCCAGTGGTGCCAGTGCACTCTCTGGACTCACTGCACTGCATCCCCATTGGTGCCAGTGCACTCTCTTGACTCACTGCACTGCATCCCCAGTGGTGCCAGTGCACTCACTGGATTCACTGCACTGCATCCCCAGTGGTGCTAGTGCACTCTCTGGACTCACTGCAGTGCATCCCCAGTGGTACCAGTGCACTCTCTGGACTCACTGAAGTGCATTCTCAGTGGTGCCAGTGCACTCTGTGGACTCACTGCAGTGCATCCCCAGTGGTGCCAGTGCGCTCTCTGGACTCACTGCAGTGCATCCCCAGTGGTGCCAGTGCACTCTCTGGACTCACTGCAGTGCATCCCCAGTGCTGCCAGTGCACTCTCTGGACTCACTGCAGTGCATCCCCAGTGGTGCCAGTGCACTCTCTGGACTCACTGCACTGCATCCCCAGTGGTGCCAGTGCACTCTCTGGACTCACTGCAGTGCATCCCCAGTGGTGCCAGTGCACTCTCTGGACTCACTGCACTGCATCCCCAGTGGTACCAGTGCACTCTGTGGACTCACTGCAGTGCATCCCCAGTGGTGCCAGTGCACTCTCTGGACTCACTGCACTGCATCCCCAGTGGTGCCAGTGCACTCTCTGGACTCACTGCACTGCATCCCCAGTGGTGCCAGTGCACTCTCTGGAGTCACTGCACTGCATCCCCAGTGGTGCTAGTGCACTCTGTGGACTCACTGCAGTGCATCCCCAGTGGTGCCAGTGCACTCTCTGGACTCACTGAAGGGCATTCTCAGTGGTGCCAGTGCACTCTCTGGGCTAAATGCAGTGCATCCCCAGTGGTGCCAGTACACTCACTGGACTCACTGCACTGCATCCCCAGTGGTGCCAGTGCACTCTCTGGACTCACCGCACCGCAACCCCAGTGGTGCCAGTGCACTCTCTGGAGTAACTGCAGTGCATCACCTGTGGTGCCAGTGCACTCTCTGGACTCACTGCACTGCATCCCCAGTGGTGCCACTGCACTCTCTGGACTCACTGCACTGCATCCCCAGTGGTGACAGAACACTCTCTGGACTCACTGCAGTGCATCCCCAGTGGTGCCAGTGCACTCTCTGGACTCACTGCACTGCATCCCCAGTGGTGCCAGTGCACTCTCTGGACTCACTGCACTGCATCCCCAGTGGTGCCAGTGCACTCTCTGGACTCCCGGCACCGCATCCCCAGTGGTGCCAGTGCACTCTCTGTGCTCACTGCAGTGCATCCCCAGTGGTGCCAGGGCACTCTCTTGACTCACTGCACTGCATCCCCAGTGGTGCCAGTGCACTCACTGGATTCACTGCACTGCATCCCCAGTGGTGCTAGTGCACTCTCTGGACTCACTGCAGTGCATCCCCAGTGGTACCAGTGCACTCTCTGGACTCACTGAAGTGCATTCTCAGTGGTGCCAGTGCACTCTGTGGACTCACTGCAGTGCATCCCCAGTGGTGCCAGTGCGCTCTCTGGACTCACTGCAGTGCATCCCCAGTGGTGCCAGTGCACTCTCTGGACTCACTGCACTGCATCCCCAGTGCTGCCAGTGCACTCTCTGGACTCACTGCACTGCATCCCCAGTGGTGCCAGTGCACTCTCTGGACTCACTGCAGTGCATCCCCAGTGGTGCCAGTGCACTCTCTGGACTCACTGCACTGCATCCCCAGTGGTACCAGTGCACTCTGTGGACTCACTGCAGTGCATCCCCAGTGGTGCCAGTGCACTCTCTGGACTCACTGCACTGCATCCCAAGTGGTACCAGTGCACTCTCTGGACTCACTGCACTGCATCCCCAGTGGTGCCAGTGCACTCTCTGGACTCACTGTACTGCATCCCCAGTGGAGCGCGTGCACTCTCTGGACTCACTGCAGTGCATCCCCAGTGGTGCCAGTGCACTCTTTGGACTCACTGAAGTGCATTCTCAGTGGTGCCAGTGCACTCTCTGGACTCACTGCACTGCATCCCCAGTGGTGCCAGTGCACTCTCTGGACTCACTGCACTGCAACCCCAGTGTTGCCAGTGCACTCTCTGGACTCACTGCACTGCATCCCCAGTGGTGCCAGTGCACTCTCTGGACTCACTTCAGTGCATCCCCAGTGGTGCCAGAGCACTCTCTGGACTCACTGCACTGCATCCCCAGTGGTGCCAGTGCACTCTCTGGACTCACTGCACTGCATCCCCGGTATTGCCAGTGCACTCTCTGGACTCACTGCACTGCATCCCCAGTGGTGCCAGTGCACTCTCTGGACTCACTGCACTGCAACCCCAGTGTTGCCAGTGCACTCTCTGGACTCACTGCACTGCATCCCCAGTGGTGCCAGTGCACTCTCTGGACTCACTTCAGTGCATCCCCAGTGGTGCCAGAGCACTCTCTGGACTCACTGCACTGCATCCCCACTGCTGCCAGTGCACTCTCTGGACTCACTGCACTGCATCCCCGGTATTGCCAGTGCACTCTCTGGACTCACTGCACTGCATCCCCAGTGCTGCCAGTGCACTCTCTGGACTCACTGCACTGCATCCCCAGTGGTGCCACTGCACTCTCTGGACTCACTGCACTGCATGTCCAGTGGTGCCAGTGCACTCTCTGCACTCACTGCACTGCATCCCCAGTGGTGCCAGTGCACTCACTGGACTCACTGCAGTGCATTCCCTCTGGTGCCAGTGCACTCTCTGGACTCACTGTACTGCATCCCCAGTGGTGTCAGTGCACTCTCTGGACTCACTGCAGTGCATCCCCAGTGGTGCCAGTGCACTCTGTGGACTCACTGCAGTGCATCCCCAGTGGTGCCAGTGCACTCTCTGGACTCACTGAAGTGCATCCCCAGTGGTGCCAGTGCACTCTCTGGACTCACTGCACTGCATCCCCAGTGGTGCCAGTGCACTCTCTGGACTCACTGCACTGCATCCCCAGTGGTGCCAGAGCACTCTCTGGACTCACTGCACTGCATCCTCTGTGCTGCCAGTGCACTCTCTGGACTCACTGCACTGCATCCCCAGTGGTGCCAGTGCACTCTCTGGACTCACTGTACTGCATCCCCAGTGGAGCGCGTGCACTCTCTGGACTCACTGAAGTGCATCCCCAGTGGTGCCAGTGCACTCTCTGGACTCACTGCACTGCATCCCCAGTGGTGCTAGTGCACTCTTTGGACTCACTGCAGTGCATCCCCAGTGGTGCCAGTGCACTCTCTGGACTCACTGAAGGGCATTCTCAGTGGTGCCAGTGCACTCTCTGGACTCACTGCAGTGCATCCCCAGTGGTGCCAGTACACTCACTGGACTGACTGCACTGCATCCCCAGTGGTGCCAGTGCACTCTCTGGACTCACCGCACCGCATCCCCAGTGGTGCCAGTGCACTCTCTGGACTCACTGCACTGCACCCCCAGTGGTGCCAGTGCACTCACTGGATTCACTGCACTGCATCCCCAGTGGTGCTAGTGCACTCCCTGGACTCACTGCAGTGCATCCCCAGTGGTAACAGTGCACTCTCTGGACTCACTGAAGTGCATTCTCAGTGGTGCCAGTGCACTCTGTGGACTCACTGCAGTGCATCCCCAGTGGTGCCAGTGCACTCTCTGGACTCACTGCAGTGCATCCCCAGTGGTGCCAGTGCACTCTCTGGACTCACTGCACTGCATCCCCAGTGCTGCCAGTGCACTCTCTGGACTCACTGCACTGCATCCCCAGTGGTGCCAGTGCACTCTCTGGACTCACTGCACTGCATCCCCAGTGGTGCCAGTGAACTCTCTGGACTCACTGAAGTGCATCCCCAGTGGTGCCAGTGCACTCTCTGGAGTCACTGCACTGCATCCCCAGTGGTGCTAGTGCACTCTGTGGACTCACTGCAGTGCATCCCCAGTGGTGCCAGTGCACTCTCTGGACTCACTGAAGGGCATTCTCAGTGGTGCCAGTGCACTCTCTGGACTCACTGCAGTGCATCCCCAGTGGTGCCAGTACACTCACTGGACTGACTGCACTGCATCCCCAGTGGTGCCAGTGCACTCTCTGGACTCACCGCACCGCATCCCCAGTGGTGCCAGTGCACTCTCTGGAGTAACTGCAGTGCATCACCAGTGGTGCCAGTGCACTCTCTGGACTCACTGCACTGCATCCCCAGTGGTGCCAGTGCACTCTCTGGACTCACTGCACTGCATCCCCAGTGGTGCCAGAGCACTCTCTGGACTCACTGCAGTGCATCCCCAGTGGTGCCAGTGCACTCTCTGGACTCACTGCACTGCATTCCCAGTGGTGCCAGTGCACTCTCTGGACTCACTGCACTGCATCCCCAGTGGTGCCAGTGCACTCTCTGGACTCCCGGCACCGCATCCCCAGTGGTGCCAGTGCACTCTCTGGACTCACTGAAGTGCATTCTCAGTGGTGCCAGTGCACTCTGTGGACTCACTGCAGTGCATCCCCAGTGGTGCCAGTGCGCTCTCTGGACTCACTGCAGTGCATCCCCAGTGGTGCCAGTGCACTCTCTGGACTCACTGCACTGCATCCCCAGTGGTGCCAGTGCACTCTCTGGACTCACTGCACTGCATCCCCAGTGGTACCAGTGCACTCTGTGGACTCACTGCAGTGCATCCCCAGTGGTGCCAGTGCACTCTCTGGACTCACTGCACTGCATCCCCAGTGGTGCCAATGCACTCTCTGGACTCACTGCACTGCATCCCCAGTGGTGCCAGTGCACTCTCTGGACTCACTGCACTGCATATCCAGTGGTGCCAGTGCACTCTCTGGACTCACCGCAGTGCATCCCCAGTGGTGCCAGTGCACTCTGTGGACTCACTGCAGTGCATCCCCATTGGTGCCAGTGCACTCTCTGGACTCACTGCACTGCATCCCCAGTGGTGCCAGTGCACTCTCTGGACTCACTGCAGTGCATCCCCAGTGGTGCCAGTGCACTCTCTGGACTCACTGCAGTGCATCCCCAGTGGTGCCAGTGCACTCACTGGACTCACTATACTGCATCACCAGTGGTGCCAGTGCACTCTCTGGACTCACTGCACTGCATCCCCAGTGTTGCCAGTGCATTCACTGGACTCACTGTACTGCATCTCCAGTGGTGCCAGTGCACTCACTGGGCTCACTGCAGTGCATCCCCAGTGGTGCCAGTGCACTCTCTGGACTCACTGCAGTGCATCCCCACTGGTGCCAGTGCACTCACTGGATTCACTGCACTACATTCCCAGTGGTGCTAGTGCACTCTCTGGACTCACTGCAGTGCATCCCCAGTGGTGCCAGTGCACTCTTTGGACTCACTGAAGTGCATTATCAGTGGTGCCAGTGCACTCTCTGGACTCACTGCACTGCATCCCCGGTGGTGCCAGTGCGCTCTCTGGACTCACTGAAGTGCATCCCCAGTGGTGCTAGTGCACTCTGTGGACTCACTGCAGTGCATCCCCAGTGGTGCCAGTACACTCTCTGGACTCACTGAAGGGCATTCTCAGTGGTGCCAGTGCACTCTCTGGACTCACTGCAGTGCATCCCCAGTGGTGCCAGTACACTCACTGGACTGACTGCACTGCATCCCCAGTGGTGCCAGTGCACTCTCTGGACTCACCGCACCGCATCCCCAGTGGTGCCAGTGCACTCTCTGGAGTAACTGCAGTGCATCACCAGTGGTGCCAGTGCACTCTCTGGACTCACTGCACTGCATCCCCAGTGGTGCCAGTGCACTCTCTGGACTCACTGCACTGCATCCCCAGTGGTGCCAGAGCACTCTCTGGACTCACTGCAGTGCATCCCCAGTGGTGCCAGTGCACTCTCTGGACTCACTGCACTGCATTCCCAGTGGTGCCAGTGCACTCTCTGGACTCACTGCACTGCATCCCCAGTGGTGCCAGTGCACTCTCTGGACTCCCGGCACCGCATCCCCAGTGGTGCCAGTGCACTCTCTGGACTCACTGAAGTGCATTCTCAGTGGTGCCAGTGCACTCTGTGGACTCACTGCAGTGCATCCCCAGTGGTGCCAGTGCGCTCTCTGGACTCACTGCAGTGCATCCCCAGTGGTGCCAGTGCACTCTCTGGACTCACTGCACTGCATCCCCAGTGGTGCCAGTGCACTCTCTGGACTCACTGCACTGCATCCCCAGTGGTACCAGTGCACTCTGTGGACTCACTGCAGTGCATCCCCAGTGGTGCCAGTGCACTCTCTGGACTCACTGCACTGCATCCCCAGTGGTGCCAATGCACTCTCTGGACTCACTGCACTGCATCCCCAGTGGTGCCAGTGCACTCTCTGGACTCACTGCACTGCATATCCAGTGGTGCCAGTGCACTCTCTGGACTCACCGCAGTGCATCCCCAGTGGTGCCAGTGCACTCTGTGGACTCACTGCAGTGCATCCCCATTGGTGCCAGTGCACTCTCTGGACTCACTGCACTGCATCCCCAGTGGTGCCAGTGCACTCTCTGGACTCACTGCAGTGCATCCCCAGTGGTGCCAGTGCACTCTCTGGACTCACTGCAGTGCATCCCCAGTGGTGCCAGTGCACTCACTGGACTCACTATACTGCATCACCAGTGGTGCCAGTGCACTCTCTGGACTCACTGCACTGCATCCCCAGTGTTGCCAGTGCATTCACTGGACTCACTGTACTGCATCTCCAGTGGTGCCAGTGCACTCACTGGGCTCACTGCAGTGCATCCCCAGTGGTGCCAGTGCACTCTCTGGACTCACTGCAGTGCATCCCCACTGGTGCCAGTGCACTCACTGGATTCACTGCACTACATTCCCAGTGGTGCTAGTGCACTCTCTGGACTCACTGCAGTGCATCCCCAGTGGTGCCAGTGCACTCTTTGGACTCACTGAAGTGCATTATCAGTGGTGCCAGTGCACTCTCTGGACTCACTGCACTGCATCCCCGGTGGTGCCAGTGCGCTCTCTGGACTCACTGAAGTGCATTCTCAGTGGTGCCAGTGCACTCTCTGGACTCACTGCAGTGCATCCCCAGTGGTGCCAGTACACTCTCTGGACTCACTGCACTGCATCCCCAGTGGTGCTAGTGCACTCTCTGGACTCACTGCAGTGCATCCCCAGTGGTGCCAGTGCACTCTCTGGACTCACTGAAGGGCATTCTCAGTGGTGCCAGTGCACTCTCTGGACTCACTGCAGTGCATCACCAGTGGTGCCAGTGCACTCTCTGGACTCACTGCACTGCATCCCCAGTGGTGCCAGTGCACTCTCTGGACTCACTGCACTGCATCCCCAGTGGTGCCAGAGCACTCTCTGGACTCACTGCACTGCATCCCCAGTGCTGACTGTGCACTCTCTGGACTCACTGCACTGCATCCCCAGTGGTGCCACTGCACTCTCTGGACTCACTGCACTGCATCCCCAGTGGTGCCAGTGCACTCCCTGCACTCACTGCACTGCATCCCCAGTGGTGCCAGTGCACTCACTGGACTCACTGCAGTGCATTCCCTCTGGTGCCAGTGCACTCTCTGGACTCACTGCACTGCATCCCCAGTGGTGCCAGTGCACTCTCTGGACTCACTGCACTGCATCCCCAGTGGTGCCAGTGCACTCTCTGGACTCACTGCAGTGCATCCCCAGTGGTGCCAGTGCACTCTCTGGACTCACTGAAGTGCATCCCCCGTGGTGCCAGTGCTATCTCTGGACTCACTGCACTGCATTCCCAGTGGTGCCAGTGCACACTCTGGACTCACTGCACTGCATCCCCAGTGGTGCCAGTGCACTCTCTGGACTCACTGCAGTGCATCCCCAGTGGTGCCAGTGCACTCTCTGGACTCACTGCACTGCACCCCCAGTGGTGCTAGTGCACTCTGTGGACTCTATGCACTGCATACCCAGTGGTGCCAGAGCACTCTCTGGACTCACTGCACTGCATCCCCAGTGGAGCCAGTGCACTCTCTGGACTCACTGCACTGCATCCCCAGTGGTGCCAGTGCACTCTCTGGACTCACTGCAGTGCATCCCCAGTGGAGCCCGTGCACTCTCTGGACTCACTGAAGTGCATCCCCAGTGGTGCCAGTGCACTCTCTGGACTCACTGCACTGCATCCCCAGTGGTGCCAGTGCACTCTGTGGACTCACTGCAGTGCATCCCCAGTGGTGCCAGTGCACTCTCTGGACTCACTGAAGTGCATTCTCAGTGGTGCCAGTGCACTCTCTGGACTCACTGCAGTGCATCCCCAGTGGTGCCAGTACACTCACAGGACTGACTGCACTGCATCCCCAGTGGTGCTAGTGCACTCTCTGGACTCACTGCACTGCATCGCCAGTGGTGCCAGAGCACTCTCTGGACTCACTGCAGTGCATCCCCAGTGGTGCCAGTGCACTCTCTGGACTCACTGTACTGCATCCCCAGTGGTGCCAGTGCACTCTGTGGACTCACTGCTGTGCATCCCCATTGGTGCCAGTGCACTCTCTGGACTCACTGCACTGCATCCCCAGTGGTGCCAGTGCACTCTCTGGACTCACTGCACTGCATCCCCAGTGGTGCAAGTGCGCTCTCTGGACTCACTGCAGTGCATCCCCAGTGGTGCCAGTGCAATCTCTGGACTCACTGTACTGCATCCCTAGTATTGCCAGTGCACTCTCTGGACTCACTGCACTGCATCCCCAGTGGTGCCAATGCACTCTCTGGACTCACTGCACTGCATGTCCAGTGGTGCCAGTGCACTCTCTGCACTCACTGCACTGCATCCCCGTGGTGCCAGTGCACTCTCTGGACTCACTGCACTGCATGTCCAGTGGTGCCAGTGTACTCTCTGCACTCACTGCACTGCATCCCCAGTGGTGCCAGTGCACTCTCTGGACTCACTGCACTGCATCCCCAGTGGTGCCAGTGCACTCTCTGGACTCACTGCAGTGCATCCCCAGTGGTGCCAGTGCACTCTCTGGACTCACTGCAGTGCATCACCAGTGGTGCCAGTGCACTCTCTGGACTCACTGCAGTGCATCACCAGTGGTGCCAGTGCACTCTCTGGACTCACTGCAGTGCATCCCCAGTGGTGCCAGTGCACTCTCTGGACTCACTGCACTGCATCCCCAGTGGTGCCAGAGCACTCTCTGGACTCACTGCACTGCATCCTCTGTGCTGCCAGTGCACTCTCTGGACTCACTGCACTGCATCCCCAGTGGTGCCAGTGCACTCTCTGGACTCACTGTACTGCATCCCCAGTGGAGCGCGTGCACTCTCTGGACTCACTGAAGTGCATCCCCAGTGGTGCTAGTGCACTCTGTGGACTCACTGCAGTGCATCCCCAGTGGTGCCAGTGCACTCTCTGGACTCACTGAAGGGCATTCTCAGTGGTGCCAGTGCACTCTCTGGACTCACTGCAGTGCATCCCCAGTGGTGCCAGTACACTCTCTGGACTCACTGCACTGCATCCCCAGTGGTGCCAGTGCACTCTCTGGACTCACCGCACCGCATCCCCAGTGCTGCCAGTGCACTCTCTGGAGTAACTGCAGTGCATCACCGGTGGTGCCAGTGCACTCTCTGGACTCACTGCACTGCATCCCCAGTGGTGCCAGTGCACTCTCTGGACTCACTGCACTGCATCCCCAGTGGTGCCAGTGCACTCTCTGGACTCACTGCACTGCATCCCCAGTGGTGCCAGTGCACTCTCTGGACTC
Organism: Anser cygnoides; assembly: GCF_040182565.1. NCBI lineage: Eukaryota > Metazoa > Chordata > Aves > Anseriformes > Anatidae > Anser > Anser cygnoides. The sequence continues at coordinate 43,035,073 of NC_089876.1, forward strand.
ACTGCACTGCATCCCTAGTGGTGCCAGTGCACTCTCTGGACTCACTGCACTGCATCCCCAGTGGTGCCAGTGCACTCTCTGGACTCCCGGCACCGCATCCCCAGTGGTGCCAGTGCACTCTCTGGGCTCACTGCAGTGCATCCCCAGTGGTGCCAGTGCACTCTCTTGACTCACTGCACTGCATCCCCAGTGGTGCCAGTGCACTCACTGGATTCACTGCACTGCATCCCCAGTGGTGCTAGTGCACTCTCTGGACTCACTGCAGTGCATCCCCAGTGGTACCAGTGCACTCTCTGGACTCACTGAAGTGCATTCTCAGTGGTGCCAGTGCACTCTGTGGACTCACTGCAGTGCATCCCCAGTGGTGCCAGTGCGCTCTCTGGACTCACTGCAGTGCATCCCCAGTGGTGCCAGTGCACTCTCTGGACTCACTGCACTGCATCCCCAGTGGTGCCAGTGCACTCTCTGGACTCACTGCAGTGCATCCCCAGTGGTGCCAGTGCACTCTCCGGACTCACTGCACTGCATCCCCAGTGGTGCCAGTGCACTCTCTGGACTCACTGCACTGCATCCCCAGTGGTGCCAGTGCACTCTCTGGACTCACTGCACTGCATCCCCAGTGGTACCAGTGCACTCTGTGGACTCACTGCAGTGCATCCCCAGTGGTGACAGTGCACTCTCTGGACTCACTGCACTGCATCCCCAGTGGTGCCAATGCACTCTCTGGACTCACTGCACTGCATCCCCAGTGGTGCCAGTGCACTCTCTGGACTCACTGAAGTGCATCCCCAGTGGTGCCAGTGCACTCTCTGGACTCACTGCACTGCATCCCCAGTGGTGCTAGTGCACTCTGTGGACTCACTGCAGTGCATCCCCAGTGGTGCCAGTGCACTCTCTGGACTCACTGAAGGGCATTCTCAGTGGTGCCAGTGCACTCTCTGGACTCACTGCAGTGCATCCCCAGTGGTGCCAGTACACTCACTGGACTGACTGCACTGCATCCCCAGTGGTGCCAGTGCACTCTCTGGACTCACCGCACCGCATCCCCAGTGCTGCCAGTGCACTCTCTGGAGTAACTGCAGTGCATCACCAGTGGTGCCAGTGCACTCTCTGGACTCACTGCACTGCATCCCCAGTGGTGCCAGTGCACTCTCTGGACTCACTGCACTGCATCCCCAGTGGTGCCAGAGCACTCTCTGGACTCACTGCAGTGCATCCCCAGTGGTGCCAGTGCACTCTCTGGACTCACTGCACTGCATCCCCAGGTGTGCCAGTGCACTCTGTGAACTCACTGCTGTGCATCCCCATTGGTGCCAGTGCACTCTCTGGACTCACTGCACCGCATCCCCAGTGGTGCCAGTGCACTCTCTGGGCTCACTGCAGTGCATCCCCAGTGGTGCCAGTGCACTCTCTTGACTCACTGCACTGCATCCCCAGTGGTGCCAGTGCACTCACTGGATTCACTGTACTGCATCATCAGTGGTGCCAGTGCACTCTCTGGACTCACTGCACTGCATCCCGGGTGGTGCCAGTGCACTCTCTGGACTCACTGCACTGCATCCCCAGTGGTGCCAGTGCACTCACTGGACTCACTGCAGTGCATCCCCAGTGGTGCCAGTGCGCTCTCTGGACTCACTGCAGTGCATCCCCAGTGGTGCCAGTGCACTCTCTGGACTCACTGCACTGCATCCCCAGTGGTGCCAGTGCACTCTCTGGACTCACTGCAGTGCATCCCCAGTGGTGCCAGTGCACTCTCTGGACTCACTGCACTGCATCCCCAGTGGTGCCAGTGCACTCTCTGGACTCACTGCACTGCATCCCCAGTGGTGCCAGTGCACTCTCTGGACTCACTGCACTGCATCCCCAGTGGTACCAGTGCACTCTGTGGACTCACTGCAGTGCATCCCCAGTGGTGACAGTGCACTCTCTGGACTCACTGCACTGCATCCCCAGTGGTGCCAGTGCACTCTCTGGACTCACTGCACTGCATCCCCAGTGGTGCCAGTGCACTCTCTGGACTCACTGAAGTGCACCCCCAGTGGTGCCAGTGCACTCTCTGGACTCACTGCACTGCATCCCCAGTGGTGCTAGTGCACTCTGTGGACTCACTGCACCGCATCCCCAGTGGTGCCAGTGCACTCTCTGGACTCACTGAAGGGCATTCTCAGTGGTGCGAGTGCACTCTCTGGACTCACTGCAGTGCATCCCCAGTGGTGCCAGTACACTCACTGGACTGACTGCACTGCATCCCCAGTGGTGCCAGTGCACTCTCTGGACTCACCGCACCGCATCCCCAGTGGTGCCAGTGCACTCTCTGGAGTAACTGCAGTGCATCACCAGTGGTGCCAGTGCACTCTCTGGACTCACTGCACTGCATCCCCAGTGGTGCCAGTGCACTCTCTGGACTCACTGCACTGCATCCCCAGTGGTGCCAGAGCACTCTCTGGACTCACTGCAGTGCATCCCCAGTGGTGCCAGTGCACTCTCTGGACTCACTGCACTGCATCCCCAGGTGTGCCAGTGCACTCTGTGAACTCACTGCTGTGCATCCCCATTGGTGCCAGTGCACTCTGTGGACTCACTGCACCGCATCCCCAGTGGTGCCAGTGCACTCTCTGGGCTCACTGCAGTGCATCCCCAGTGGTGCCAGTGCACTCTCTTGACTCACTGCACTGCATCCCCAGTGGTGCCAGTGCACTCACTGGATTCACTGCACTGCATCCCCAGTGGTGCTAGTGCACTCTCTGGACTCACTGCAGTGCATCCCCAGTGGTACCAGTGCACTCTCTGGACTCACTGAAGTGCATTCTCAGTGGTGCCAGTGCACTCTGTGGACTCACTGCAGTGCATCCCCAGTGGTGCCAGTGCGCTCTCTGGACTCACTGCAGTGCATCCCCAGTGGTGCCAGTGCACTCTCTGGACTCACTGCACTGCATCCCCAGTGGTGCCAGTGCACTCTCTGGACTCACTGCACTGCATCCCCAGTGGTACCAGTGCACTCTGTGGACTCACTGCAGTGCATCCCCAGTGGTGCCAGTGCACTCTCTGGACTCAGTGCACTGCATCCCCAGTGGTGCCAATGCACTCTCTGGACTCACTGCACTGCATCCCCAGTGGTGCCAGTGCACTCTCTGGACTCACTGCACTGCATCCCAAGTGGTGCCAGTGCACTCTCTGGAGTCACTGCACTGCATCCCCAGTGGTGCCAGTGCACTCTCTCGAGTCACTGCACTACATCCCCAGTGGTGCCAGTGCACTCACTGGACTCACTGTACTGCATCATCAGTGGTGCCAGTGCACTCTCTGGACTCACTGCAGTGCATCCCCAGTGGTGCCAGTGCACTCTCTGGACTCACTGCAGTGCATCCCCAGTGGTGCCAGTGCACTCACTGGACTCACTATACTGCATCACCAGTGGTGCCAGTGCACTCTCTGGAGTCACTGCACTGCATCCCCAGTGTTGCCAGTGCATTCACTGGACTCACTGTACTGCATCTCCAGTGGTGCCAGTGCACTCACTGGGCTCACTGCAGTGCATCCCCAGTGGTGCCAGTGCACTCTCTGGACTCACTGCAGTGCATCCCCACTGGTGCCAGTGCACTCACTGGATTCACTGCACTACATTCCCAGTGGTGCTAGTGCACTCTCTGGACTCACTGCAGTGCATCCCCAGTGCTGCCAGTGCACTCTTTGGACTCACTGAAGTGCATTCTCAGTGGTGCCAGTGCACTCTCTGGACTCACTGCACTGCATCCCCAGTGGTGCCAGTGCGCTCTCTGGACTCACTGAAGTGCATCCCCAGTGGTGCCAGTGCACTCTCTGGACTCACTGCAGTGCATCCCCAGTGGTGCCAGTACACTCTCTGGACTCACTGCACTGCATCCCCAGTGGTGCTAGTGCACTCTGTGGACTCACTGCAGTACATCCCCCGTGGTGCCAGTGCACTCTCTGGACTCACTGAAGGGCATTCTCAGTGGTGCCAGTGCACTCTCTGGACTCACTGCAGTGCATCACCAGTGGTGCCAGTGCACTCTCTGGACTCACCGCACCGCAACCCCAGTGGTGCCAGTGCACTCTCTGGAGTAAATGCAGTGCATCCCCAGTGGTGCCAGTGCACTCTCTGGACTCACTGCACTGCATCCCCAGTGGTGCCAGTGCACTCTCTGGACTCACTGCACTGCATCCCCAGTGGTGCCAGAGCACTCTCTGGACTCACTGCACTGCATCCCCAGTGCTGCCTGTGCACTCACTGGACTCGCTGCACTGCATCCCCAGTGGTGCCACTGCACTCTCTGGACTCACTGCACTGCATCCCCAGTGGTGCCAGTGCACTCCCTGCACTCACTGCACTGCATCCCCAGTGGTGCCAGTGCACTCACTGGACTCACTGCAGTGCATTCCCTCTGGTGCCAGTGCACTCTCTGGACTCACTGCACTGCATCCCCAGTGGTGCCAGTGCACTCTCTGGACTCACTGCACTGCATCCCCAGTGGTGCCAGTGCACTCTCTGGACTCACTGCAGTGCATCCCCAGTGGTGCCAGTGCACTCTCTGGACTCACTGAAGTGCATCCCCCGTGGTGCCAGTGCGATCTCTGGACTCACTGCACTGCATTCCCAGTGGTGCCAGTGCATACTCTGGACTCACTGCACTGCATCCCCAGTGGTGCCAGTGCACTCTCTGGACTCACTGCAGTGCATCCCCAGTGGTGCCAGTGCACTCTCTGGACTCACTGCACTGCATCCCCAGTGGTGCTAGTGCACTCTGTGGACTCACTGCACTGCATACCCAGTGGTGCCAGAGCACTCTCTGGACTCACTGCACTGCATCCCCAGTGGAGCCAGTGCACTCTCTGGACTCACTGCACTGCATCCCCAGTGGTGCCAGTGCACTCTGTGGACTCACTGCAGTGCATCCCCAGTGGAGCCCGTGCACTCTCTGGACTCACTGAAGTGCATCCCCAGTGGTGCCAGTGCACTCTCTGGACTCACTGCACTGCATCCCCAGTGGTGCCAGTGCACTCTGTGGACTCACTGCAGTGCATTCCCAGTGGTGCCAGTGCACTCTCTGGACTCACTGAAGTGCATTCTCAGTGGTGCCAGTGCACTCTCTGGACTCACTGCACTGCATCCCCAGTGGTGCCAGTACACTCACTGGACTGACTGCACTGCATCCCCAGTGGTGCTAGTGCACTCTCTGGACTCACTGCACTGCATCGCCAGTGGTGCCAGAGCACTCTCTGGACTCACTGCAGTGCATCCCCAGTGGTGCCAGTGCACTCTCTGGACTCACTGTACTGCATCCCCAGGTGTGCCAGTGCACTCTGTGAACTCACTGCTGTGCATCCCCATTGGTGGCAGTGCACTGTCTGGACTCACTGCACTGCATCCCCAGTGGTGCAAGTGCACTCTCTGGACTCACTGCAGTGCATCCCAAGTGGCGCCAATGCACTCTCTGGACTCACTGCAGTGCATCCCCAGTGGTGCCAGTACACTCACTGGACTCACTGCACTGCATCCCCAGTGGTGCCAGTGTAGTCTCTGCACTCACTGAAGTGCATCTCCAGTGGTGCCAGTGAACTCTCTGGACTCACTGCAGTGCATCCCCAGTGGTGCCAGTGCACTCTCTGGACTCACTGCACTGCATCCCCAGTGGTGCCAGTGCACTCTCTGGACTCACTGCACTGCATCCCCAGTGGTGCCAGTGCACTCTCTGGACTCACTGCACTGCATCCCCAGTGGTGCCAGTGCACTCTCTGGACTCACTGCACTGCATCCCCAGTGGTGCCAATGCACTCTCTGGACTCACTGCTGTGCATCCCCATTGGTGCCAGTGCACTCTCTGGACTCACTGCACTGCATCCCCAGTGGTGTCAGTGCACTCTCTGGACTCACTGCACTGCATACCCAGTGGTGCAAGTGCACTCTCTGGACTCACTGCAGTGCATCCCAAGTGGTGCCAATGCACTCTCTGGACTCACTGCAGTGCATCCCCAGTGGTGCCAGTACACTCACTGGACTCACTGCACTGCATCCCCAGTGTTGCCAGTGCAGTCTCTGCACTCACTGAAGTGCATCTCCAGTGGTGCCAGTGAACTCTCTGGACTCACTGCAGTGCATCCCCAGTGGTGCCAGTGCACTCTCTGGACTCACTGCAGTGCATCCCCAGTGGTGCCAGTGCACTCTCTGGACTCACTGCACTGCATCCCCAGTGGTGCCAGTGCACTCTGTGGACTCACTGCACTGCATCTCCAATGGTGCCAGTGCACTCTCTGGACTCACTGCACTGCATCCCCAGTGGTGCCAATGCACTCTCTGGACTCACTGCTGTGCATCCCCAGTGGTGCCAGTGCACTCTCTGGACTCACTGTACTGCATCCCCAGTGGTGCCAGTGCACTCTCTGGACTCACTGCACTGCATGCCCAGTGGTGCCAGTGCACTCTGTGGACTCACTGCTGTGCATCCCCAGTGGTGCCAGTGCACTCTCTGGACCTACTGCACTGCATCCCCAGTGGTGTCAGTGCACTCTCTGGACTCACTGCACTGCATCCCCAGTGGTGCCAGTGCACTCTCTGGACTCACTGCAGTGCATCCCCAGTGGTGCCAGTGCACTCTCTGGACTCACTGCAGTGCATCCCCAGTGGTGCCAGTACACTCACTGGACTGACTGCACTGCATCCCCAGTGGTGCTATTGCACTCTCTGGACCTACTGCACTGCATCCCCAGTGGTGCCAGTGCAGTCTCTGCACTCACTGAAGTGCATCCCCAGTGGTGCCAGTGAACTCTCTGGACTCACTGCAGTGCATCCCCAGTGGTGCCAGTGCACTCTCTGGACTCACTGCACTGCATCCCCAGTGGTGCCAGTGCACTCTCTGGACTCACTGCACTGCATCCCCAGTAGTGCCAGTGCACACTCTGGACTCACTGCACTGCATCTCCAGTGGTGCCAGTGCACTCTCTGGACTCACTGCACTGCATCCCCAGTGGTGCCAGTGCACTCTGTGGACTCACTGCAGTGCATCCCCATTGGTGCCAGTGCACTCTCTGGACTCACTGCACTGCATCCCCAGTGGTGCCAGTGCACTCTCTGGACTCACTGCACTGCATCCCCAGTGGTGCAAGTGCACTCTCTGGACTCACTGCAGTGCATCCCAAGTGGTGCCAATGCACTCTCTGGACTCACTGCAGTGCATCCCCAGTGGTGCCAGTACACTCACTGGACTCACTGCACTGCATCCCCAGTGGTGCCAGTGCAGTCTCTGCACTCACTGAAGTACATCTCCAGTGGTGCCAGTGAACTCTCTGGACTCACTGCAGTGCATCCCCAGTGGTGCCAGTGCACTCTCTGGACTCACTGCACTGCATCCCCAGTGGTGCCAGTGCACTCTCTGGACTCACTGCACTGCATCCCCAGTGGTGCCAGTGCACTCTCTGGACTCACTGCACTGCATCTCCAATGGTGCCAGTGCACTCGCTGGACTCACTGCACTGCATCCCCAGTGGTGCCAATGCACTCTCTGGACTCACTGCTGTGCATCCCCAGTGGTGCCAGTGCACTCTCTGGACTCACTGTAGTGCATCCCCATTGGTGCCAGTGCACTCTCTGGACTCACTGCACTGCATCCCCAGTGGTGCCAGTGCACTCTGTGGACTCACTGCTGTGCATCCCCATTGGTGCCAGTGCACTCTCTGGACTCACTGCACTGCATCCCCAGTGGTGTCAGTGCACTCTCTGGACTCACTGCATTGCATCCCCAGTGGTGCAAGTGCCCTCTCTGGACTCACTGCAGTGCATCCCCAGTGGTGCCAGTACACTCACTGGACTCACTGCACTGCATCCCCAGTGGTGCCAGTGCAGTCTCTGCACTCTCTGAAGTGCATCTCCAGTGGTGCCAGTGCACTCTCTGGACTCACTGCAGTGCATCCCCAGTGGTGCCAGTGCACTCTCTGGACTCACTGCACTGCATCCCCAGTGGTGCCAGTGCACTCTCTGGACTCACTGCACTGCATCCCCAGTGGTGCCAGTGCACTCTGTGGACTCACTGCACTGCATCTCCAATGGTGCCAGTGCACTCTCTGGACTCACTGCACTGCATCCCCAGTGGTGCCAATGCACTCTCTGGACTCACTGCTGTGCATCCCCAGTGGTGCCAGTGCACTCTCTGGACTCACTGTACTGCATCCCCAGTGGTGCCAGTGCACTCTCTGGACTCACTGCACTGCATCCCCATTGGTGCCAGTGCACTCTCTGGACTCACTGCAGTGCATCCCCAGTGGTGCCAGTGCACTCTCTGGACTTGCTGCACTGCATCCCCAGTGGTGCCAGTGCACTCTCTGGACTCACTGCACTGCATCCCCAGTGTTGCCAGTGCACTCTCTGGACTCACTGCACTGCATCCCCAGTGGTGCCAGTGCGCTCTCTGGACTCACTGAAGTGCATCCCCAGTGGTGCCAGTACACTCTCTGGACTCACTGAAGGGCATTCTCAGTGGTGCCAGTGCACTCTCTGGAGTAACTGCAGTGCATCACCAGTGGTGCCACTGCACTCTCTGGACTCACTGCACTGCATCCACAGTGGTGCCAGAACACTCTCTGGACTCACTGCACTGCATCCACAGTGGTGCCAGTGCACTCTCTGGACTCACTGCACTGCATCCCCAGTGGTGCCAGAGCACTCTCTGGACTCACTGCACTGCATCCCCAGTGGAGCCAGTGCGATCTCTGGACTCACTGCACTGCATCCCCAGTGGTGCCAGTGCACTCTGTGGACTCACTGCAGTGCTTCCCAGTGGAGCCCGTGCACTCTGTGGACTCACTGCAGTGCATCCCCAGTGGTGCCAGTGCACTCTCTGGACTCACTGAAGGGCATTCCCAGTGGTGCCAGTACACTCACTGGACTGACTACACTGCATCCCCAGTGGTGCTAGTGCACTCTCTGGACTCACTGCACTGCATCTCCAGTGGTGCCAGAGCATTCTCTGGACTCACTGCAGTGCATCACCAGTGGTGCCAGTGCACTCTGTGGACTCACTGCTGTGCATCCCCATTGGTGCCAGTGCACTCTCTGGACTCACTGCACTGCATCCCCACTGGTGCCAGTGCACTCTGTGGACTCACTGCAGTGCATCCCCAGTGGTGCAAGTGCACTCTCTGGACTCACTGCAGTGCATCCCAAGTGGTGCCAATGCAGTCTCTGGACTCACTGCAGTGCATCCACAGTGGTGCCAGTACACTCACTGGACTCACTGCACTGCATCCCCAGTGGTGCCAGTGAACGCTCTGGACTTGCTGCACTGCATCCCCAGTGGTGCCAGTGCACTCTCTGGACTCACTGATGTGCATCCCCATTGGTGCCTGTGCACTCTCTGGAGTAACTGCAGTGCATCCCCAGCGGTGCCAAAGCACTCTCTGGACTCCCGGCACCGCATCCCCAGTGGTGCCAGTGCACTCTCTGGGCTCACTGCAGTGCATCCCCAGTGGTGCCAGTGCACTCTCTGGACTCACTGCACTGCATCCCCAGTGGTGCCAATGCACTCTCTGGACCTCCGGCACCGCATCCCCAGTGGAGCCAGTGCACTCTCTGGACTCGCGGCACTGCATCCCCAGTGGTTCCAGTGCACTCTCTCGAGTCACTGCACTACATCCCCAGTTGTGCCAGTGCACTCACTGGACTCACTGTACTGCATCATCAGTGGTGCCAGTGCACTCTCTGGACTCACTGCACTGCATCCCCAGTGGTGCCAGTGCACTCTCTGGACTCACTGAAGTGCATTCTCTGTGGTGCCTGTGCACTCTCTGGACTCACTGCAGTGCATCCCCAGTGGTGCCAGTGCACTCACTGGACTCACTGCACTGCATCCCCAGTGGTGCCAGTGACTCTCTGGGCTCACTGCAGGGCATCCCCAGTGGTGCCAGAGCACTCTCTGGACTCACTGCACTACATCCCCAGTGCTGCCAGTGCACTCTCTGGACTCACTGCACTGCATCACCTGTGGTGCCAGTGCACTCTCTGGACTCACTGCAGTGCATCCGCGGTGGTGCCAGTGCACTCTCTAGAGTCACTGCGCTGCATCCCCATTTGTGCCAGTGCACTCTCTGGACTCACTGCAGTGCATCCCCAGTGGTGCCAGTGCACTCTCTGGAGTGACCGCAGTGCATCCCCAGTGGTGCCAGTGCACTCTCTGGACTCACTGCACTGCATCCCCAGTGGTGCCAGTGCACTCTCTGGACTCACTGAAGTGCATCCCCAGTGGTGCCAGTGCACTCTCTGGACTCACTGCAGTGCATTCCCGGTGGTGCCAGTGCACTCTCTGGACTCACTGCAGTGCATCCCCAGTGGTGCTAGTGCACTCTGGACTCACTGCATTGCATCCCCAGTGGTGCCAGAGCACTCTCTGGACTCACTGCACTGCATCCCCAGTGGTGCCAGTGCACTCTCTGGAGTGACCGCAGTGCATCCCCAGTGGTGCCAGTGCACTCTCTGGACTCACTGCAGTGCATCCCCAGTGGTGCTAGTTCACTCTCTGGACTCACTGTACTGCATCCCCAGTGGTGCCAGAGCACTCTCTGGACTCACTGCACTGCATCCCCAGTGGTGCCAGTGCACTCTCTGGAGTGACCGCAGTGCATCCCCAGTGGTGCCAGTGCACTCACTGGACTCACTGCAGTGCATCCCCAGTGGTGCCAGTGCACTCTCTGGACTCGCGTCACTGCATCCCCAGTGGTGCCAGTGCACTCACTGGACTCACTGCACTACATCCCCAGTGGTGCCAGTGCACTCTCTGGGCTCACTGCAGGGCATCCCCAGTGGTGCCAGAGCACTCTCTGGACTCACTGCACTGCATCCCCAGTGGTGCCAGTGCTATCCCTGGACTCACTGTAGTGCATCCCCAGTGGTGCCAGTGCACTCTCTGGAGTCACTGCAGGGCATCCCCAGTGGTGCCAGTGCACTCTCTGGACTCACTGCGCTGCATCCCCAGTGGTGCCAGTGCACTCTCTGGACTCACTGCAGTGCATCACCAGTGGTGCCAGTGCACTCTCTGGACTCACTGCAGGGCATCCCCGGTGGAGCCAGTGTACTCTCAGGACTCACTGCAGTGCATCCCCAATGGTGCCAGTGCACTCTCTGGCGTCACTGCACTGCTTCCCCATTGGTGCAAGTGCGCTCTCTGGACTCACTGGAGTGCATCACCTGTGGTGCCAGTGCACTCTCTGGACTCACTGCACTGCATCCACAGTGGTGCCAGTGCACTCTCTGGACTCACTGCACTGCATCACCTGTGGTGCCAGTGCACTCTCTGGACTCACTGCACCGCATCCGCAGTGGTGCCAGTGCACTCTCTAGAGTCACTGCGCTGCATCCCCAGTTGTGCCAGTGCACTCTCTGGACTCACTGCAGTGCATCCCCAGTGGTGCCAGTGCACTCTCTGGACTCACTGCAGTGCATCCCCAGTGGAGCCAGTGCACTCTCTGGACTCACTGCACTGCAGCCCCAGTGGTGCCAGTGCACTCTCTGCACTCACTTCACTGCATCCCCCGTGGTGCAAGTGCACTCTCTGGACTCACTGTAGTGCATCCCCAGTGGTGCCAGTGCACTCATTGGACTCACTGCACTACATCCCCAGTGCTGCCAGTGCACTCTTTGCACTCAATGCACTGCATCACCTGTGGTGCCAGTGCACTCTCTGGACTCACTGCAGTGCATCCGCAGTGGTGCCAGTGCACTCTCTAGAGTCACTGCGCTGCATCCCCAGTTGTGCCTGTGCACTCTCTGGACTCACTGCAGTGCATCCCCAGTGGTGCCAGTGCACTCTCTGGAACGACCGCAGTGCATCCCCAGTGGTGCCAGTGCACTCTCTGGACTCGCGTCACTGCATCCCCAGTGGTGCCAGTGCACTCTCTGGACTCGCGTCACTGCATCCCCAGTGGTGCCAGTGCACTCTCTGGACTCACTGCAGTGCATTCCCGGTGGTGCCAGTGCACTCTCTGGACTCACTGCAGTGCATCCCCAGTGGTGCTAGTGCACTCTGGACTCACTGCAGTGCATCCCCAGTGGTGCCAGTGCACTCTCTGGACTCACTGTACTGCATCCCAAGTGGTGCCAGTGCACTCTCTGGACACACTGCACTGCATCCCCAGTGGTGCCAGTGCACTCTCTGGAGTGACTGCAGTGCATCCCCAGTGGTGCCAGTGCACTCTCTTGACTCGCGTCAATGCATCCCCAGTGGTGCTAATGCACTCTCTGGACTCACTGCACTGCATCCCGAGTGGTGCCAGTGCACTCTCTGGACTCACTGCAGTGCATCCCCAGTGGTGCCAGTGCTCTCTCTGGACTCACTGCACTGCATCCCCAGTGGTGCCAGTGCACTCTCTGGACTCACTGCAGTGCATCACCAGTGGTGCCAGTGCACTCTCTGGACACACTGAAGTGCATTCTCAGTGGTGCCAGTGCACTCTCTGGACTCACTGCGCTGCATCCCCAGTGGTGCCAGTACACTCACTGGACTCACTGCACTGCATCCCTAGGGCACTCTCTGGACTCACTGCAGTGCATCCCCAGTGGTGCCAGTGCACTCTCTGGACTCACTGCACTGCATCCCCAGTGGTGCCACTGCACTCTCTGGACTCACTGCACTACTCCAGCCGCGGCAGCCGCTCCAGCCGCGGCAGCCGCTCCGTCCGCGGCATACGCGGCAGACTCTCCAACCGCGGCAGCCGCTCCAGCCGCGGAAGCCGCGGCAGCCGCTCCAAACGCGGCAGGCGCTCAAACCGCGGCAACCGCTCCAGCCGTGGCAGCCGCTCCACTCGGTAGCGGCTGGAGCGGCTGCTGCGGCTAGAGCGGCTGGAGCGGCTGCCGCGGCTGGAGCTCCTGCCGCGTTTGGAGCGGTTACCGCGGCTGGAGCGGCTGGAGCGGCTGCCGCGGCTGGAGCGGCTGCCGCGGCTGGAGGGGCTAACGCGGCTGGAGAGGCTGACGCGGTTGGAGCGTCTAGAGCGTCTGCCGCGGCTGGAGGGGCTACCGCGGCTGGAGCGGTTGACGCGGCTGGAGCGGAAACCGAGGCTGGAGCGCCACTCTCTGGACTCACTGCACTGCATCACCTGTGGTGCCAGTGCACTCTCTGGACTCACTGCACTGCATCACCTGTGGTGCCAGTGCACTCACTGGACTCACTGCAGTGCATCCCCAGTGGTGCCAGTGCACTCTCTGGACTCACTGCACTGCATCCCCAGTGGCGCTAGTGCACTCTCTGGACTCACTGCAGTGCATCCCCAGTGGTGCCAGTGCGATCTCTGGACTCACTGCACTGCATCCCCAGTGGTGCAAGTGCACTCTGTGGACTCACTGCAGTGCATCCCCAGTGGTGCCAGTGCGCTCTCTGGACTCACTGCAGTGCATCCCCCGTGGTGCAAGTGCACTCTCTGGAATCACTGGAGTGCATCACCTGTGGTGCCAGTGCACTCTCTGGACTCACTGCACTGCATCCCCAGTGCTGCCAGTGCACTCTCTGGACTCACTGCACTGCATCCCCAGTGGTGCCAGTGCACTCTCTGGACTCACTGAAGTGCATTCTCAGTGGAGCCAGTGCACTCTCTGGACTCACTGAACTGCATCCCCAGTGGTGCCAGTGCACTCTCTGGACTCACTGCACTGCATCCCCAGTGGTGCCAGTGCTATCCCTGGACTCACTGCAGTGCATCCCCAGTGGTGCCAGTGCACTCTCTGGACTCACTGAAGTGCATTCCCAGTGGTGCCAGTGCACTCTCTGGACTCACTGCAGTGCATCCCCAGTGGTGCCAGTGCACTCACTGGACTCACTGCACTGCATCCCCAGTGGTGCCAGTGCACTCTCTGGGCTCACTGCAGGGCATCCCCAGTGGTGCCAGTGCACTCTCTGGACTCACTGCACTGCATCCCCAGTGGTGCCAGTGCTATCCCTGGACTCACTGTAGTGCATCCCCAGTGGTGCCAGTGCACTCTCTGGACTCACTGCAGGGCATCCCCAGTGGTGCCAGTGCACTCTCTGGACTCACTGCAGTGCATCCCCAGTAGTGCCATTGCACTCTCTGCACTCACTTCACTGCATCGCCAGTGGTGCCAGTGCACTCTCTGGACTCACTGCACTGCATTCCCAGTGGTGACAGTGAAGTCTTTGGACTCACTGCACTCCATCCCCACTGGTGCCTTTGCACTCCCTGGACTCACTGCACTGCTCCAGCCGCGGCAGCCGCTCCAGCCGCGGTAGCCCTCCAGCCGTGGTAGCCGCTCCACTCGTTAGCGGCTGGAGCGGCTGCCGCGGCTGGAGCGGCTGGAGCGGCTGCCGCGGCTGGAGCGGCTGCCGCGGTTGGAGCGGCTGCCGCGGCTGGAGCGGCTGGAGCGGATGCCGCGGCTGGAGCGGCTGGAGCGGCTGCCGCGGCTGGAGCGGCTGGCGCGGCTGGAGGACCTACCGCGGCTGGAGCGATTAACGCGGCTGAAGCGGATGCCACGGCTGGAGCGGCTGCCACGGCTGGAGGGCTACCGCGGCTGGAGCGGCTGCCGCGGCTGTAGCAGTGCAGTGAGTCCAGGGAGTGCACTGGCACCACTGGGGATGCAGCGCAGTGACTCCAGAGAGTGCACTGACACCACTGGGGATGCACTTCAGTCAGTCCAGTGAGTGTACTGGCACCACTGGGGATGCACTGCAGTGAGTCCAGAGAGTGCACTGACTCCACTGAGAATGCACTGCAGTGAGTCCACAGAGTGCACTGGCACCAATGGGGATGCAGTGCAGTGAGTCAAGAGAGTGCACTGGCAGGACTGGGGATGCAGTGCAGTGAGTCCAGAGAGCGCACTGGCACCACTGGGGATGCAGTGCAGTGAGTCCAGAGAGTGCACTGGCACCCCTGGGGATGCAGTGCAGTGAGTCCAGAGAGTGCACTGGCACCACTGGGGATGCACTGAAGTGAGTCCAGAGAGTGCACTGGCACCACTGTGGATGCAGTGCAGTGAGTCCAGAGAGTGCACTGGCTCCACTGGGAATGCACTTCAGTGAGTCCAGAGAGTGCACTGGCACCACTGGGGATGCACTGCAGTGAGTCCAGGGATAGCACTGGCACCACTGGGGATGCAGTGCAGTGAGTCCAGAGAGTGCACTGGCACCACTGGGGATGCACTGCAGTGAGTCCAGAGAGTGCACTGGCACCACTGGGGATGCAGTGCAGTGAGTCCAGAGAGTGCACTGGCACCACTGGGGATGCAGTGCAGTGAGTCCAGAGAGAGCACTGGCACCACTGGGGATGCACTGCAGTGAGTCCAGAGAGTGCACTGGCACCACTCGGGATGCAGTGCAGTGAGTCCAGAGAGTGCATTAGCACCACTGGGGATGCATTGACGCGAGTCAAGAGAGTGCACTGGCACCACTGGGGATGCACTGCAGTCACTCCAGAGAGTGCACTGGCACCACTGGGGATGCAGTGCAGTGTGTCCAGAGAGTGCACTGGCACCACTTGGGATGCAGTACAGTGAGTCCAGAGAGTGCACTGGCACCACTGGGGATGCACTGCAGTGAGTCCAGAGTGCACTAGCACCACTGGGGATGCACTGCAGTGAGTCCAGAGAGTGCACTGGCACCACCGGGAATGCACTGCAGTGAGTCCAGAGAGTGCACTGGCACCACTGGGGATGCAGTGACGCGAGTCCAGAGAGTGCACTGGCACCACTGGGGATGCACTGCAGTGAGTCCAGAGAGTGCACAGGCACAACTGGGGATGCAGCGCAGTGACTCTAGAGAGTGCACTGGCACCACTGCGGATGCACTGCAGTGAGTCCAGAGAGTGCACTGGCACCACAGGTGATGCAGTGCATTGAGTGCAAAGAGTGCACTGGCAGCACTGGGGATGTAGTGCAGTGAGTCCAATGAGTGCACTGGCACCACTGGGGATGCACTACAGTGAGTCCAGAGAGTGCACTTGCACCACGGGGGATGCAGTGAAGTGAGTGCAGAGAGTGCACTGGCACCACTGGGGCTGCAGTGCAGTGAGTCCAGAGAGTGCACTGGCTCCACTGGGGATGCACTGCAGTGAGTCCAGAGAGTGCACTGGCACCACTGGGGATGCACTGCAGTGAGTCCAGAGAGTGCACTGGCACAACTGGGGATGCAGCGCAGTGACTCTAGAGAGTGCACTGGCACCACTGCGGATGCGGTGCAGTGAGTCCAGAGAGTGCACTGGCACCACAGGTGATGCAGTGCAGTGAGTCCAGAGAGTGCACTGGCACCACTGTGGATGCAGTGCAGTGAGTCCAGAGAGCGCACTTGCACCAATGGGGAAGCAGTGCAGTGACGCCAGAGAGTGCACTGGCACCATTGGGGATGCACTGCAGTGAGTCCTGAGAGTACACTGGCTCCACCGGGGATGCCCTGCAGTGAGTCCAGAGAGTGCACTGGCACCACTGGGGATGCAGTGCAGTGAGTCCAGAGAGTGCACTGGCACCACTGGGGATGCAGCGCAGTGAGTCCAGAGAGTGCACTGGCACCACTGGGGATGCCCTGCAGTGACTCCAGAGAGTGCACTGGCACCACTGGGGATGCACTACAGTGAGTCCAGGGATAGCACTGGCACCACTGGGGATGCAGTGCAGTGAGTCCAGAGAGTGCTCTGGCACCACTGGGGATGCCCTGCAGTGAGCCCAGAGAGTGCACTGGCACCACTGGGGATGTAGTGCAGTGAGTCCAGAGAGTGCATTGGCACCACTTGGGATGCACTGCAGTGAGTCCAGAGAGTGCACTGGCACCACTGGGGATGCACTGCAGTGAGTCCAGTGAGTGCACTGGCACCACTGGGGATGCACTGCGGTCACTCCAGAGAGTGCACTGGCACCACTGGGGATGCAGTGCAGTGAGTCCAGAGAGTGCTCTGGCACCACTGGGGATGCAGTACAGTGAGTCCAGAGAGTGCACTAGCACCACTGGGGATGCACTGCAGTGAGTCCAGAGAGTGCACTGGCACCACTGGGGATGCACTGCGGTCACTCCAGAGAGTGCACTGGCACCACTGGGGATGCAGTGCAGTGAGTCCAGAGAGTGCTCTGGCACCACTGGGGATGCAATGCAGTGAGTCCAGAGTGCACTAGCACCACTGGGGATGCACTGCAGTGAGTCCAGAGAGTGCACTGGCACCACCGGGAATGCACTGCAGTGAGTCCAGAGAGTGCACTGGCACCACTGGGGATGCACTTCAGTGAGTCCAGAGAGTGCACTGGCACCACTGGGGATGCAGTGCAGTGAGTCCAGAGAGTGCACTGGCACCACTGGGGATGCAGTGACGCGAGTCCAGAGAGTGCAATGGCACCACTGGGGATGCACTGCGGTCACTCCAGAGAGTGCACTGGCACCACTGGGGATGCACTGCAGTGAGTCCAGAGAGTGCACTGGCACAAATGGGGATGCAGCGCAGTGACTCTAGAGAGTGCACTGGCACCACCGCGGATGCACTGCAGTGAGTCCAGAGAGTGCACTGGCACCACAGGTGATGCAGTGCAGTGAGTCCAGAGAGTGCACTGGCAGCACTGGGGATGTAGTGCAGTGAGTCCAGAGAGTGCTCTGGCACCACTGGGGATGCCCTGCAGTGAGCCCAGAGAGTCACTGGCACCACTGGGGATGCAGTGCAGTGAGTCCAGTGAGTGCACTGGCACCACTGGGGATGCACTGCAGTGAGTCCAGAGAGTGCACAGGCACCACAGAGAATGCACTTCAGTGAGTCCAGAGAGTGCACTGGCACCACTGGGGATGCAGTGCAGTGAGTCCAGAGAGTGCACTGGCACCACTGATGATGCAGTACAGTGAGTCCAGTGAGTGCACTGGCACAACTGGGGATGTAGTGCAGTGACTCGAGAGAGTGCACTGGAACCACTGGGGATGCAGTGCCGCGAGTCCAGAGAGTGCACTGGCTCCACTGGGGATGCGGTGCCGGAGGTCCAGAGAGTGCATTGGCACCACTGGGGATGCAGTGCAGTGAGTCCAGAGAGTGCACTGGCACCACTGGGGATGCACTGCAGTGAGCCCAGAGAGTGCACTGGCACCACTGGGGATGCGGTGCCGGGAGTCCAGAGAGTGCTTTGGCACCGCTGGGGATGCACTGCAGTTACTCCAGAGAGTGCACAGGCACCAATGGGGATGCACATCAGTGAGTCCAGAGAGTGCACTGGCACCACTGGGGATGCAGTGCAGCAAGTCCAGAGCGTTCACTGGCACCACTGGGGATGCAGTGCAGTGAGTCCAGTGAGTGTACTGGCACCACTGTGGATGCACTGCAGTGAGTCCAGAGACTGCATTGGCACCACTTGGGATGCACTGCAGTGAGTCCAGAGAGTGCACTTGCACCACTGGGGATGCACTGCAGTGAGTCCACAGAGTGCACTGGCACCAGTGGGGATGCAGTGCAGTGAGTCCAGAGAGTGCACTGGCACCAATGGGGATGCACAGCAGTGAGTCCACAGAGTGCACTAGCACCACTGGGGATGCAGCGCAGTGAGTCCAGAGAGTGCACTGGCACCACTGGTGATGCACTGCAGTGAGTCCAGAGAATGCTCTGGCACCACTGGAGATGCAGTGCAGTGAGTCCAGAGAGTGCACTAGCACCACTGGGGATGCAGTGTAGTCAGTCCAGTGAGTGTACTGGCACCACTGGGAATGCCCTTCAGTGAGTCCAGAGAGTGCACTGGCACCACTGGGGATGCACTGCAGTGAGTCCACAGAGTGCACGGGCTCCACTGGGAAGCACTGCAGTGAGTCCACAGAGTGCACTGGCACCACTGGGGATGCAGTGCAGTGAGTCCAGAGATCGCACTGGCTCCACTGGGGATGCAGTGCAGTGAGTCCAGAGAGTGCTCTGGCACCACTGGGGATGCAGTGCAGTGAGTCCAGAGAGTGCACTGGCACCACTGTGGATGCAGTGCAGTGAGTCCAGAGAGTGTTCTGGCACCACTGTGGATGCAGTGCAGTGAGTCCAGAGAGTGCAGTGGCACCACTGGTGATGCACTGCAGTTACTCCAGAGAGTGCACTGGCACCACTGAGAATGCCCTTCAGTGAGTCCAGAGAGTGTACTGGCACCACTGGGGATGCACTTCAGTGAGTCCAGAGAGCGCACTGGCACCACTGGGGATGCAGTGCAGTGAGTCCAGAGAGTGCACTTGCACGACTGAGAATGCACTTCAGTGAGTCCAAAGAGTGCACTGGCACCACTGGGGATGCACTGCAGTGAGTCCAGAGAGTGCACTGGCACCACTGGCGATGCAGTGCAGTGAGTCCAGAGAGTGCACGGGCTCCACTGGGGATGCAGTGCAGTGAGTCCAGAGAGTGCACTGGCAACACTGGGGATGCAGTGCAGTGAGTCCAGAGAGTGCACTGGCACCACTGGGGATGCAGTGCAGCAAGTCCAGAGAGTGCACTGGCACCACTGGGGATGCACTGCAGTGAGTCCAGAGAGTGCACTGGCACCAATGGGGATGCAGTGCAGTGAGTCCAGAGAGTGCACTGGCACCACTGGGGATGCAGTACAGTGAGTCCAGAGAGTGCACTGGCACCACTGGGGATGCACAGCAGTGAGTCCAGAGAGTGCATTGGCACCACTGGGGATGCAGTGCAGTGAGTCCAGAGAGTGCACTGGCACCATTGGAGATGCAGTGCAGTGAGTCCACAGAGTGCACTGGCACCACTGGGGATGCAGTGCAGTGAGTCCAGAGAGTGCACTGGCACCACTGGGGATGCAGTGCAGTGAGTCCAGAGAGTGCACTGGCACCACTGGGGATGCACTGCAGTGAGTCCAGAGAGTGCACTGGCACCACTGGAGATGCACTTCAGAGAGTGCAGAGACTGCACTGGCACCACTGGGGATGCAGTGCAGTGAGTCCAGTGAGTGTACTGGCACCACTGGGGATGCACTGCAGTGAGTCCAGAGAGGGCACTTGCACCACTGGGGATGCAATGCAGTGAGTCCAGAGAGTGCACTGACACCACTGGGGATGCAGTGCAGTGAGTCCAGAGAGTGCACTGGCACCAATGGGGATGCACAGCAGTGAGTCCACAGAGTGCACTGGCACCACTGGGGATGCAGTGCAGTGAGTCCAGAGAGTGCACTGGCACCAATGGGGATGCACTACAGTGAGTCCAGAGAGTGCACTGGCACCACTGGGGATGCACAGCAGTGAGTCCAGAGAGTGCATTGGCACCACTGGGGATGCAGTGCAGTGAGTCCAGCGAGTGCACTGGCACCATTGGAGATGCAGTGCAGTGAGTCCAGAGAGTGCACTGGCACCACTGGGGATGCAGTGCAGTGAGTCCAGAGAGTGCACTGGCACCACTGGGGATGCAGTGCAGTGAGTCCAGAGAGTGCACTGGCACCACTGGGGATGCACTGCAGTGAGTCCAGAGAGTTCACTGGCACCACTGGAGATGTACTTCAGTGAGTGCAGAGACTGCACTGGCACCACTGGGGATGCAGTGCAGTGAGTCCAGTGAGTGTACTGGCACCACTGGGGATGCACTGCAGTGAGTCCAGAGAGTGCATTGGCACCACTTGGGATGCACTGCAGTGAGTCCAGAGAGTGCACTTGCACCACTGGGGATGCAGTGCAGTGAGTCCAGAGAGTGCACTGGCACCACTGGGGATGCAGTGCAGTGAGTCCAGAGAGTGCACTGGCACCAATGGGGATGCACTGCAGTGAGTCCACAGAGTGCACTGGCACCACTGGGGATGCAGTGCAGTGAGTCCAGAGAGTGCACTGGCACCACTGGTGATGCAGTGCAGTGAGTCCAGAGTGTGCACTGGCACTACTGGGGATGCAGTGCAGTGAGTCCAGAGAGTGCACTGGCACCACTGGGGATGCAGTGCAGTGAGTCCAGAGAGTGCACTGGCACCACTGGGGATGCACTGCAGTGAGTCCAGAGAGTTCACTGGCACCACTGGGGATGCACTTCAGTGAGTGCAGAGACTGCACTGGCACCACTGGGGATGCAGTGCAGTGAGTCCAGTGAGTGCACTGGCACCAATGGGGATGCACAGCAGTGAGTCCACAGAGTGCACTGGCACCACTGGGGATGCAGTACAGTGAGTCCAGAGAGTGCACTGGCACCACTGGGGATGCACTGCAGTGAGTCCAGAGAGTGCTCTGGCACCACTGGCGATGCAGTGCAGTGAGTCCAGAGAGTGCACTAGCACCACTGGGGATGCAGTGCAGTCAGTCCAGTGAGTGTACTGGCACCACTGGGGATGCACTGCAGTGAGTCCAGAGAGTGCACTGGCACCACTGAGAATGCACTTCAGTGAGTCCAGAGAGTGCACTGGCACCACTGGGGATGCACTGCATTGAGTCCAGAGAGTACACTGGCACCACTGGGGATGCAGTGCAGTGAGTCCAGAGAGTGCACTGACACCACTGGGGATGCAGTGCAGTAGGTCCAGAGAGTGCAATAGCACCACTGGGGATGCAGTGCAGTCAGTCCAGTGAGTGTACTGGCACCACTGGGGATGCACTGCAGTGAGTCCAGAGAGTGCACTGGCACCACTGGGGATGCACTGCAGTGAGTCCAGAGAGTGCACTGGCACCACTGGGGATGCAGTGCAGTGAGTCCAGAGAGTGCACTGACACCACTGGGGATGCAGTGCAGTAGGTCCAGAGAGTGCACTGGCACCACTGGGGATGCACAGCAGTGAGTCCACAGAGTGCACTGGCACCACTGGGCATGCAGTGCAGTGAGTCCAGAGAGTGCACTGGCACCACTGGGGATGCAGTACAGTGAGTCCAGAGAGTGCACTGGCACCACTGGGGATGCACAGCAGTGAGTCCAGAGAGTGCATTGGCACCACTGGGGATGCAGTGCAGTGAGTCCAGAGAGTGCACTGGCACCATTGGAGATGCAGTGCAGTGAGTCCACAGAGTGCACTGGCACCACTGGGGATGCAGTGCAGTGAGTCCAGAGAGTGCACTGGCACCACTGGGGATGCACTGCAGTGAGTCCAGAGAGTGCACTGGCACCACTGGGGATGCACTGCAGTGAGTCCAGAGAGTTCACTGGCACCACTGGAGATGCACTTCAGTGAGTGCAGAGACTGCACTGGCAACACTGGGGATGCAGTGCAGTGAGTCCAGTGAGTGTACTGGCACCACTGGGGATGCACTGCAGTGAGTCCAGAGAGTGCATTGGCACCACTTGGGATGCACTGCAGTGAGTCCAGAGAGTGCACTTGCACCACTGGGTATGCAGTGCAGTGAGTCCAGAGAGTGCACTGACACCACTGGGGATGCAGTGCAGTGAGTCCAGAGAGTGCACTGGCACCAATGGGGATGCACAGCAGTGAGTCCAGAGAGTGCATTGGCACCACTGGGGATGCAGTGCAGTGAGTCCAGAGAGTGCACTGGCACCACTGGGGATGCAGTGCAGTGAGTCCAGAGAGTGCACTGGCACCACTGGGGATGCAGTGCAGTGAGTCCAGAGAGTGCACTGGCACCACTGGGGATGCAGTGCAGTGAGTCCAGAGAGTGCACTGGCACCACTGGGGATGCACTGCAGTGAGTCCAGAGAGTTCACTGGCACCACTGGAGATGCACTTCAGTGAGTACAGAGACTACACTGGCACCACTGGGGATGCAGTGCAGTGAGTCCAGTGAGTGTACTGGCACCACTGGGGATGCACTGCAGTGAGTCCAGAGAGTGCATTGGCACCACTTGGGATGCACTGCAGTGAGTCCAGAGAGTGCACTTGCACCACTGGGGATGCAGTGCAGTGAGTCCAGACAGTGCACTGCCACCAATGGGGATGCACAGCAGTGAGTTCACAGAGTGCACTGGCACACCTGGGGATGCAGTACAGTGAGTCCAGAGAGTGCACTGGCACCACTGGGGATGCACTTCAGTGAGTCCAGAGAGTGCACGGGCTCCACTGGGGATGCACTGCAGTGAGTCCACAGAGTGCACTGGCACCACTGGGGATGCAGTGCAGTGAGTCCAGAGAGTGCACTGGCTCCACTGGGGATGCAGTGCAGTGAGTCCAGAGAGTGCTCTGGCACCACTGGGTATGCAGTGCAGTGAGTCCACAGAGTGCACTAGCACCACTGGGGATGCAGTGCAGTGAGTCCAGAGAGTGCACTGGCACCACTGGGGATGCACTGCAGTGAGTCCAGAGAGTGCACTGGCACCACTGGGGATGCAGTGCAGTGAGTCCAGAGTGTGCACTGGCACCACTGGGAATGCAGTGCAGTGAGTCCAGAGATCGCACTGGCACCACGGGGGATGCACTTCAGTGAGTCCAGAGAGTGCACTGGCACCACTGGGGATGCACTGCAGTGAGTCCAGAGAGTGCACTGGCACCACTGGGGATGCAGTGCAGTGAGTCCAGAGAGTGCACTGGCACCACTGGGGATGCAGTGCAGTGAGTCCAGAGAGTGCACTGGCACCAGAGGGAATGCACTGCAGTGAGTCCAGTGAGTGCACTGGCACCACTGGGGATGCAGTGCAGTGAGTGCAGGGAGTGCACTGGCACCACTGGGGATGCAGTGCAGTGAGTCCAGAGAGTGCAGTGGCACCACTGGGGATGCAGTGCAGAGAGTCCAGTGAGTGCACAGGCAGCACTGGGGATGCAGTGCAGTGAGTCCAGAGAGTGCTCTGGCACCACTGGGGATGCAGTGCAGTGAGTCCAGAGAGTGCACTGGCACCACTGGGGATGCAGTGCAGTGAGTCCAGAGAGTGCACTGGCACCACTGGGGATGCACTGCAGTTACTCCAGAGAGTGCACTGGCACCACTGGGGATGCGGTGCGGTGAGTCCAGAGAGTGCACTGGCACCACTGGTGATGCACTGCAGTGAGTCCAGAGAGTGCACTGGCACCACTGAGAATGCCCTTCAGTGAGTCCAGAGAGTGCACTGGCACCACGGGGGATGTACTGCAGTGAGTCCACAGAGTGCACTAGCACCACTGGGGATGCAGTGCAGTGAGTCCAGAGAGTGTACTGGCACCACTGGGGATGCACTGCAGTGAGTCCAGAGAGTGCACTGGCACCACTGGGGATGCACTTCAGTGAGTCCAGAGAGCGCACTGGCACCACTGGGGATGCAGTGCAGTGAGTCCAGAGAGTGCACTGGCACCACTGAGAATGCACTTCAGTGAGTCCAAAGAGTGCACTGGCAGCACTGGGGATGCACTGCAGTGAGTCCAGAGAGTGCACTAGCACCACTGGGAATGTAGTGCAGTGAATCCAGTGAGTGCACTGGCACCAGTGGGGATGCACTGCAGTGAGTCCAGAGAGTGCACTGGCACCACTGGGGATGCACTGCAGTGAGCCCAGTGAGTGCACTGGCACCACTGGAGATGCAGTACAGTGAGTCCAGTGAATGCACTGGCAACACTGGGGATGCAGTGCAGTGACTCCAGAGAGTGCACTGGCACCACTGGTGATGCAGTATAGTGAGTCCAGTGAGTGCACTGGCACCACTGGGGATGCACTGCAGTGAGTCCAGAGAGTGCACTGGCACCACTGGGGATGCACTGCAGTGAGTCCAGAGAGTGCACTGGCACCACTGATGATGCAGTACAGTGAGTCCAGTGAGTGCACTGGCACCACTGGGGATGTAGTGCAGTGACTCGAGAGAGTGCACTGGCACCACTGGGGATGCAGTGCAGTGACTCCAGAGAGTGCACTGGCACCACTTGGGATGCAGTGCAGTGAGTCCAGAGAGTGCACTGGCACCACTGGGGATGCAGTGCAGTGAGTCCAGAGAGTGCATTGGCACCACTGGGGATGCAGTGCACTGAGTCCAGAGAGTGCACTGGCACCACTGGGGATGCACTGCAGTGAGTCCACAGAGTGCACTGGTACCACTGGGGATGCAGTGCAGTGAGTCCAGAGAGTGCACTGGCACCACTGGGGATGCAGTGCAGTGAGTCCAGAGAGTGCACTGGCACCACTGGGGATGCACTGCAGTGAGTCCAGAGAGCGCACTGGCACCACTGGGGATGCACTGCAGTGAGTCCACAGAGTGCACTGGCACCACTGAGAATGCACTTCAGTGAGTCCAGAGAGTGCACTGGTACCACTGGGGATGCACTGCAGTGAGTCCAGAGAGTGCACTAGCACCACTGGGGATGCAGTGCAGTGAATCCAGTGAGTGCACTGGCACCACTGGGGATGCAGTGCAGTGAGTCAAGAGAGTGCACTGGCACCACTGGGGATGCACTGCAGTGAGCCCAGAGAGTGCACTGGCACCACTGGGGATGCGGTGCAGTGAGTCCACAGAGTGCACTGGCACCAATGGGGATGCACAGCAGTGAGTTCACAGAGTGCACTGGCACACCTGGGGATGCAGTGCAGTGAGTCCAGAGAGTGCACTGGCACCACTGGGGATGCACTGCAGTGAGTCCAGAGAGTGCTCTGGCACCACTGGGGATGCAGTGCAGTGAGTCCAGAGAGTGCACTGGCACCACTGGGGATGCAGTGCAGTGAGTCCAGAGAGTGCACTGGCACCACTGGTGATGCACTGCAGTTACTCCAGAGAGTGCACTGGCACCACTGGGGATGCGGTGCGGTGAGTCCAGAGAGTGCACTGGCACCACTGGGGATGCAGTGCAGTCAGTCCAGTGAGTGTACTGGCACCACTGGGGATGCACTGCAGTGAGTCCAGAGAGTGCACTCGCACCACTGAGAATGCCCTTCAGTGAGTCCAGAGAGTGCACTGGCACCACTGGGGATGCGGTGCAGTGAGTCCACAGAGTGCACTAGCACCACTGGGGATGCAGTGCAGTGAGTCCAGAGAGTGCACTGGCACCACTGGGGGTGCACTTCAGTGAGTCCAGAGAGTGCACTGGCACCACTGGGGATGCAGTGCAGTGAGTCCAGAGAGTGCACTGGCACCACTGGGGATGCAGTGCAGTGAGTCCAGAGAGTGCACTGTCACCACTGGGGATGCACTGCAGTGAGTCCACAGAGTGCACTGGTACCACTGGGGATGCAGTGCAGTGAGTCCAGAGAGTGCACTGGCACCACTGGGGATGCAGTGCAGTGAGTCCAGAGAGTGCACTGGCACCACTGGGGATGCAGTGCAGTGAGTCCAGAGAGTGCACTGGCACCACTGGGGATGCACTGCAGTGAGTCCAGAGAGTGCACTGGCACCACTGGGGATGCAGTGCAGTGAGTCCAGAGAGTGCACTGGCACCACTGGGGATGCACTGCAGTGAGTCCAGAGAGCGCACTGGCACCACTGGGGATGCACTGCAGTGAGTCCACAGAGTGCACTGGCACCACTGAGAATGCACTTCAGTGAGTCCAGAGAGTGCACTGGTACCACTGGGGATGCACTGCAGTGAGTCCAGAGAGTGCACTAGCACCACTGGGGATGCAGTGCAGTGAATCCAGTGAGTGCACTGGCACCACTGGGGATGCAGTGCAGTGAGTCAAGAGAGTGCACTGGCACCACTGGGGATGCACTGCAGTGAGCCCAGAGAGTGCACTGGCACCACTGGGGATGCGGTGCAGTGAGTCCAGAGAGTGCACTGGCACCAATGGGGATGCACAGCAGTGAGTTCACAGAGTGCACTGGCACACCTGGGGATGCAGTGCAGTGAGTCCAGAGAGTGCACTGGCACCACTGGGGATGCACTGCAGTGAGTCCAGAGAGTGCTCTGGCACCACTGGGGATGCAGTGCAGTGAGTCCAGAGAGTGCACTGGCACCACTGGGGATGCAGTGCAGTGAGTCCAGAGAGTGCACTGGCACCACTGGTGATGCACTGCAGTTACTCCAGAGAGTGCACTGGCACCACTGGGGATGCGGTGCGGTGAGTCCAGAGAGTGCACTGGCACCACTGGGGATGCAGTGCAGTCAGTCCAGTGAGTGTACTGGCACCACTGGGGATGCACTGCAGTGAGTCCAGAGAGTGCACTGGCACCACTGAGAATGCCCTTCAGTGAGTCCAGAGAGTGCACTGGCACCACTGGGGATGCACTGCAGTGAGTCCACAGAGTGCACTAGCACCACTGGGGATGCAGTGCAGTGAGTCCAGAGAGTGCACTGGCACCACTGGGGATGCACTTCAGTGAGTCCAGAGAGTGCACTGGCACCACTGGGGATGCAGTGCAGTGAGTCCAGAGAGTGCATTGGCACCACTGGGGATGCAGTGCAGTGAGTCCAGAGAGTGCACTGTCACCACTGGGGATGCACTGCAGTGAGTCCACAGAGTGCACTGGTACCACTGGGGATGCAGTGCAGTGAGTCCAGAGAGTGCACTGGCACCACTGGGGATGCAGTGCAGTGAGTCCAGAGAGTGCACTGGCACCACTGGGGATGCAGGGCAGTGAGTCCGGAGAGTGCACTGGCACCACTGGGGATGCACTGCAGTGAGTCCAGAGAGTGCACTGGCACCACTGGGGATGCAGTGCAGTGAGTCCAGAGAGTGCACTGGCACCACTGGGGATGCACTGCAGTGAGTCCAGAGAGCGCACTGGCACCACTGGGGATGCACTGCAGTGAGTCCACAGAGTGCACTGGCACCACTGAGAATGCACTTCAGTGAGTCCAGAGAGTGCACTGGTACCACTGGGGATGCAGTGCAGTGAGTCCAGAGAGTGCACTAGCACCACTGGGGATGCAGTGCAGTGAATCCAGTGAGTGC
Source organism: Anser cygnoides (assembly GCF_040182565.1). Lineage (NCBI taxonomy): Eukaryota > Metazoa > Chordata > Aves > Anseriformes > Anatidae > Anser > Anser cygnoides. The sequence goes on from NC_089876.1 coordinate 43,062,705, forward strand.
ACTGGCACCACTGGGGATGCAGTGCAGTGAGTCAAGAGAGTGCACTGGCACCACTGGGGATGCACTGCAGTGAGCCCAGAGAGTGCACTGGCACCACTGGGGATGCGGTGCCGGGAGTCCAGAGAGTGCACTGGCACCACTGGGGATGCAGTGCAGTGAGTCCAGAGAGTGCACTGGCACCACTAGGGATGCAGTGCAGTGAGTCCAGAGAGTGCACTGGCACCACTGGGGATGCAGTGCAGTGAGTCCAGAGAGTGCTCTGGCACCACTGGGGATGCAGTGCAGTGAGTCCAGAGAGTGCACTGGCACCACTGGGGATGCAGTGCAGTGAGTCCAGAGAGTGCACTGGCACCACCGGTGATGCACTGCAGTTACTCCAGAGAGTGCACTGGCAGCACTGGGGATGCGGTGCGGTGAGTCCAGAGAGTGCACTGGCACCACTGGGGATGCAGTGCAGTGAGTCCAGAGAGTGTACTGGCACCACTGGGGATGCACTGCAGTGAGTCCAGAGAGTGCACTGGCACCACTGAGAATGCCCTTCAGTGAGTCCAGAGAGTGCACTGGCACCACTGGGGATGCACTGCAGTGAGTCCACAGAGTGCACTAGCACCACTGGGGATGCACTTCAGTGAGTCCAGAGAGTGCACGCGCTCCACTGGGGATGCAGTACAGTGAGTCCAGAGAGTGCACTGGCACCACTGGGGATGCAGTGCAGTGAGTCCAGAGAGTGCACTGGCAGCACAGAGGATGCAGTGCAGTGAGTCCAGAGAGTGCTCTGGCACCACTGGGGATGCAGTGCAGTGAGTCCAGAGAGTGCACTGGCACCACTGGGGATGCACTGCAGTGAGTCCAGAGAGCGCACTGGCACCACTGGTGATGCACTGCAGTGAGTCCAGAGAGTGCACTGGCACCACTGGTGATGCACTGCAGTGAGTCCAGAGAGTGCACTGGCACCACTGGGGATGCACTGCAGTGAGTCCAGAGAGTGCACTGGCACCACTGGGGATGCAGTGCAGTGAGTCCAGAGAGTGCACTGGCACCACTGGGGATGCAGTGCAGTGAGTGCAGAGAGTACACTGGCACCACTGGACATGCAGTGCAGTGAGTCCAGAGAGTGCACTGGCACCACGGGGATGCAGTGCAGTGAGTGCAGAGAGTGCACTGGCACCACTGGACATGCAGTGCAGTGAGTCCAGAGAGTGCATTGGCACCACTGGGGATGCAGTGCAGTGAGTCCAGAGAGTGCACTGGCAATACTAGGGATGCAGTACAGTGAGTCCAGAGATTGCACTGGCACCACTGGGGATGCACTGCAGTGAGTCCAGAGAGCGCACTTGCACCACTGGGGATGCAGTGCAGTGAGTCCAGAGAGTGCACTGGCACCACTGGGGATGCAGTGCAGTGAGTCCAGAGAGTGCACTGGCACCAATGGGGATGCACAGCAGTGAGTCCACAGAGTGCACTGGCACCACTGGGGATGCAGTACAGTGAGTCCAGAGAGTGCACTGGCACCACTGGGGATGCACTGCAGTGAGTCCAGAGAGTGCTCTGGCACCACTGGCGATGCAGTGCAGTGAGTCCAGAGAGTGCACTAGCACCACTGGGGATGCAGTGCAGTCAGTCCTGTGAGTGTACTGGCACCACTGGGGATGCACTGCAGTGAGTCCAGAGAGTGCACTGGCACCACTGAGAATGCACTTCAGTGAGTCCAGAGAGTGCACTGGCACCACTGGGGATGCACTGCAGTGAGTCCACAGAGTGCACTGGCACCACTGGGGATGCAGTGCAGTGAGTCCAGAGAGTGCACTGGCACCACTGGGGATGCACTTCAGTGAGTCCAGAGAGTGCACGGGCTCCACTGGGGATGCACTGCAGTGAGTCCAGAGAGTGCACTGGCACCACTGGGGATGCAGTGCAGTGAGTCCAGAGAGTGCACTGGCTCCACTGGGGATGCAGTGCAGTGAGTCCAGAGAGTGCTCTGGCACCACTGGGTATGCAGTGCATAGAGTCCACAGAGTGCACTAGCACCACTGGGGGTGCAGTGCAGTGAGTCCAGAGAGTGCACTGGCACCACTGGGGATGCACTGCAGTGAGTCCAGAGAGTGCACTGACACCACTGGGGATGCAGTGCAGTGAGTCCAGAGTGTGCACTGGCACCACTGGGAATGCAGTGCAGTGAGTCCAGAGATAGCACTGGCACCACGGGGGATGCACTTCAGTGAGTCCAGAGAGTGCACTGGCACCACTGGGGATGCACTGCAGTGAGTCCAGAGAGTGCACTGGCACCACTGGGGATGCACTGCAGTGAGTCCAGAGAGTGCACTGGCACCACTGGGGATGCAGTGCAGTGAGTCCAGAGAGTGCACTGGCACCAGAGGGAATGCACTGCAGTGAGTCCAGTGAGTGCACTGGCACCACTGGGGATGCAGTGCAGTGAGTGCAGGGAGTGCACTGGCACCACTGGGGATGCAGTGCAGTGAGTCCAGAGAGTGCAGTGGCACCACTGGGGATGCAGTGCAGTGAGTCCAGAGAGTGCACAGTCAGCACTGGGGATGCAGTGCAGTGAGTCCAGAGAGTGCTCTGGCACCACTGGGGATGCAGTGCAGTGAGTCCAGAGAGTGCACTGGCACCACTGGGGATGCAGTGCAGTGAGTCCAGAGAGTGCACTGGCACCACTGGTGATGCACTGCAGTGAGTCCAGAGAGTGCACTGGCACCACTGAGAATGCCCTTCAGTGAGTCCAGAGAGTGCACTGGCACCACTGGGGATGCACTGCAGTGAGTCCACAGAGTGCACTAGCACCACTGGGGATGCAGTGCAGTGAGTCCAGAGAGTGCACTGGCACCACTGGGGATGCACTTCAGTGAGTCCAGAGAGTGCACTGGCACCACTGGGGATGCAGTGCAGTGAGTCCAGAGAGTGCATTGGCACCACTGGGGATGCAGTGCAGTGAGTCCAGAGAGTGCACTGTCACCACTGGGGATGCACTGCAGTGAGTCCACAGAGTGCACTGGTACCACTGGGGATGCAGTGCAGTGAGTCCAGAGAGTGCACTGGCACCACTGGGGATGCAGTGCAGTGAGTCCAGAGAGTGCACTGGCACCACTGGGGATGCAGGGCAGTGAGTCCGGAGAGTGCACTGGCACCACTGGGGATGCACTGCAGTGAGTCCAGAGAGTGCACTGGCACCACTGGGGATGCAGTGCAGTGAGTCCAGAGAGTGCACTGGCACCACTGGGGATGCACTGCAGTGAGTCCAGAGAGCGCACTGGCACCACTGGGGATGCACTGCAGTGAGTCCACAGAGTGCACTGGCACCACTGAGAATGCACTTCAGTGAGTCCAGAGAGTGCACTGGTACCACTGGGGATGCAGTGCAGTGAGTCCAGAGAGTGCACTAGCACCACTGGGGATGCAGTGCAGTGAATCCAGTGAGTGCACTGGCACCACTGGGGATGCAGTGCAGTGAGTCAAGAGAGTGCACTGGCACCACTGGGGATGCACTGCAGTGAGCCCAGAGAGTGCACTGGCACCACTGGGGATGCGGTGCCGGGAGTCCAGAGAGTGCACTGGCACCACTGGGGATGCAGTGCAGTGAGTCCAGAGAGTGCACTGGCACCACTAGGGATGCAGTGCAGTGAGTCCAGAGAGTGCACTGGCACCACTGGGGATGCAGTGCAGTGAGTCCAGAGAGTGCTCTGGCACCACTGGGGATGCAGTGCAGTGAGTCCAGAGAGTGCACTGGCACCACTGGGGATGCAGTGCAGTGAGTCCAGAGAGTGCACTGGCACCACCGGTGATGCACTGCAGTTACTCCAGAGAGTGCACTGGCAGCACTGGGGATGCGGTGCGGTGAGTCCAGAGAGTGCACTGGCACCACTGGGGATGCAGTGCAGTGAGTCCAGAGAGTGTACTGGCACCACTGGGGATGCACTGCAGTGAGTCCAGAGAGTGCACTGGCACCACTGAGAATGCCCTTCAGTGAGTCCAGAGAGTGCACTGGCACCACTGGGGATGCACTGCAGTGAGTCCACAGAGTGCACTAGCACCACTGGGGATGCACTTCAGTGAGTCCAGAGAGTGCACGCGCTCCACTGGGGATGCAGTACAGTGAGTCCAGAGAGTGCACTGGCACCACTGGGGATGCAGTGCAGTGAGTCCAGAGAGTGCACTGGCAGCACAGAGGATGCAGTGCAGTGAGTCCAGAGAGTGCTCTGGCACCACTGGGGATGCAGTGCAGTGAGTCCAGAGAGTGCACTGGCACCACTGGGGATGCACTGCAGTGAGTCCAGAGAGCGCACTGGCACCACTGGTGATGCACTGCAGTGAGTCCAGAGAGTGCACTGGCACCACTGGTGATGCACTGCAGTGAGTCCAGAGAGTGCACTGGCACCACTGGGGATGCACTGCAGTGAGTCCAGAGAGTGCACTGGCACCACTGGGGATGCAGTGCAGTGAGTCCAGAGAGTGCACTGGCACCACTGGGGATGCAGTGCAGTGAGTGCAGAGAGTACACTGGCACCACTGGACATGCAGTGCAGTGAGTCCAGAGAGTGCACTGGCACCACGGGGATGCAGTGCAGTGAGTGCAGAGAGTGCACTGGCACCACTGGACATGCAGTGCAGTGAGTCCAGAGAGTGCATTGGCACCACTGGGGATGCAGTGCAGTGAGTCCAGAGAGTGCACTGGCAATACTAGGGATGCAGTACAGTGAGTCCAGAGATTGCACTGGCACCACTGGGGATGCACTGCAGTGAGTCCAGAGAGCGCACTTGCACCACTGGGGATGCAGTGCAGTGAGTCCAGAGAGTGCACTGGCACCACTGGGGATGCAGTGCAGTGAGTCCAGAGAGTGCACTGGCACCAATGGGGATGCACAGCAGTGAGTCCACAGAGTGCACTGGCACCACTGGGGATGCAGTACAGTGAGTCCAGAGAGTGCACTGGCACCACTGGGGATGCACTGCAGTGAGTCCAGAGAGTGCTCTGGCACCACTGGCGATGCAGTGCAGTGAGTCCAGAGAGTGCACTAGCACCACTGGGGATGCAGTGCAGTCAGTCCTGTGAGTGTACTGGCACCACTGGGGATGCACTGCAGTGAGTCCAGAGAGTGCACTGGCACCACTGAGAATGCACTTCAGTGAGTCCAGAGAGTGCACTGGCACCACTGGGGATGCACTGCAGTGAGTCCACAGAGTGCACTGGCACCACTGGGGATGCAGTGCAGTGAGTCCAGAGAGTGCACTGGCACCACTGGGGATGCACTTCAGTGAGTCCAGAGAGTGCACGGGCTCCACTGGGGATGCACTGCAGTGAGTCCAGAGAGTGCACTGGCACCACTGGGGATGCAGTGCAGTGAGTCCAGAGAGTGCACTGGCTCCACTGGGGATGCAGTGCAGTGAGTCCAGAGAGTGCTCTGGCACCACTGGGTATGCAGTGCATAGAGTCCACAGAGTGCACTAGCACCACTGGGGGTGCAGTGCAGTGAGTCCAGAGAGTGCACTGGCACCACTGGGGATGCACTGCAGTGAGTCCAGAGAGTGCACTGACACCACTGGGGATGCAGTGCAGTGAGTCCAGAGTGTGCACTGGCACCACTGGGAATGCAGTGCAGTGAGTCCAGAGATAGCACTGGCACCACGGGGGATGCACTTCAGTGAGTCCAGAGAGTGCACTGGCACCACTGGGGATGCACTGCAGTGAGTCCAGAGAGTGCACTGGCACCACTGGGGATGCACTGCAGTGAGTCCAGAGAGTGCACTGGCACCACTGGGGATGCAGTGCAGTGAGTCCAGAGAGTGCACTGGCACCAGAGGGAATGCACTGCAGTGAGTCCAGTGAGTGCACTGGCACCACTGGGGATGCAGTGCAGTGAGTGCAGGGAGTGCACTGGCACCACTGGGGATGCAGTGCAGTGAGTCCAGAGAGTGCAGTGGCACCACTGGGGATGCAGTGCAGTGAGTCCAGAGAGTGCACAGTCAGCACTGGGGATGCAGTGCAGTGAGTCCAGAGAGTGCTCTGGCACCACTGGGGATGCAGTGCAGTGAGTCCAGAGAGTGCACTGGCACCACTGGGGATGCAGTGCAGTGAGTCCAGAGAGTGCACTGGCACCACTGGTGATGCACTGCAGTGAGTCCAGAGAGTGCACTGGCACCACTGAGAATGCCCTTCAGTGAGTCCAGAGAGTGCACTGGCACCACTGGGGATGCACTGCAGTGAGTCCACAGAGTGCACTAGCACCACTGGGGATGCAGTGCAGTGAGTCCAGAGAGTGTACTGGCACCACTGGGGATGCACTGCAGTGAGTCCAGAGAGTGCACTGGCACCACTGAGAATGCACTTCAGTGAGTCCAGAGAGCGCACTGGCACCACTGGGGATGCAGTGCAGTGAGTCCAGAGAGTGCACTGGCACCACTGATAATGCACTTCAGTGAGTCCAAAGAGTGCACTGGCACCACTGGGGATGCACTGCAGTGAGTCCAGAGAGTGCACTAGCACCACTGGGAATGTAGTGCAGTGAATCCAGTGAGTGCACTGGCACCAGTGGGGATGCACTGCAGTGAGTCCAGAGAGTGCACTGGCACCACTGGGGATGCACTGCAGTGAGCCCAGTGAGTGCACTGGCACCACTGGAGATGCAGTACAGTGAGTCCAGTGAATGCACTGGCAACACTGGGGATGCAGTGCAGTGAGTCCAGAGAGTGCACTGGCACCACTGGTGATGCAGTATAGTGAGTCCAGTGAGTGCACTGGCACCACTGGGGATGCACTGCAGTGAGTCCAGAGAGTGCACTGGCACCACTGGGGATGCACTGCAGTGAGTCCAGAGAGTGCACTGGCACCACTGGGGATGCAGTGCAGTGAGTCCAGAGAGTGCACTGGCACCAATGGGGATGCATTGCAGTGAGTCCACAGAGTGCACTGGCACCACTGGGGATGCACTGCGGTGAGTCCAGAGAGTGCACTGGCACCACTGGAGATGCAGTGCAGTGAGTCCAGAGAGTGCACTGGCACCACTGGGGATGCAGTGCAGTGAGTCCAGAGAGTGCATTGGCACCACTGGGGATGCAGTGCAGTGAGTCCAGAGAGTGCACTGGCACCACTGGGGATGCACTGCAGTGAGTCCACAGAGTGCACTGGTACCACTGGGGATGCAGTGCAGTGAGTCCAGAGAGTGCACTGGCACCACTGGGGATGCAGTGCAGTGAGTCCAGAGAGTGCACTGGCACCACTGGGGATGCACTGCAGTGAGTCCAGAGAGCGCACTGGCACCACTGGGGATGCACTGCAGTGAGTCCACAGAGTGCACTGGCACCACTGAGAATGCACTTCAGTGAGTCCAGAGAGTGCACTGGCACCACTGGGGATGCGGTGCCGGGAGTCCAGAGAGTGCACTGGCACCACTGGGGATGCAGTGCAGTGAGTCCAGAGAGTGCACTGGCACCACTGGGAATGCAGTGCAGTGAGTCCAGAGAGTGCTCTGGCACCACTGGGGATGCAGTGCAGTGAGTCCAGAGAGTGCACTGGCACCACTGGGGATGCAGTGCAGTGAGTCCAGAGAGTGCACTGGCACCACTGGTGATGCAGTGCAGTGAGTCCAGAGAGTGCACTGGCACCACTGGGGATGCGGTGCGGTGAGTCCAGAGAGTGCACTGGCACCACTGGGGATGCAGTGCAGTCAGTCCAGTGAGTGTACTGGCACCACTGGGGATGCACTGCAGTGAGTCCAGAGAGTGCACTGGCACCACTGAGAATGCCCTTCAGTGAGTCCAGAGAGTGCACTGGCACCACTGGGGATACACTGCAGTGAGTCCACAGAGTGCACTAGCACCACTGGGGATGCAGTGCAGTGACTCCAGAGAGTGCACTGGCACCACTGGGGATGCACTTCAGTGAGTCCAGAGAGTTCACTGGCACCACTGGGGATGCAGTGCAGTGAGTCCAGAGAGTGCACTGGCACCACTGGGGATGCAGTGCAGTGAGTCCAGAGAGTGCACTGGCAGCACTGGGGATGCAGTGCAGTGAGTCCAGAGAGTGCACTGGCACCACTGGGGATGCAGTGCAGTGAGTCCAGAGAGTGCACTGGCACCACTGGGGATGCACTGCAGTGAGTCCACAGAGTGCACTGGCACCACTGAGAATGCACTTCAGTGAGTCCAGAGAGTGCACTGTTACCACTGGGGATGCACTGCAGTGAGTCCAGGGAGTGCACTAGCACCACTGGGGATGCAGTGCAGTGAATCCAGTGAGTGCACTGGCACCACTGGGGGTGCAGTGCAGTGAGTCCAGAGAGTGCACTGGCACCACTGGGGATGCGGTGCGGTGAGTCCAGAGAGTGCACTGGCACCACTGGGGATGCAGTGCAGTGAGTCCAGAGAGTGCCCTGGCACCACTGGGGATGCACTTCAGTGAGTCCAGAGAGTGCACGCGCTCCACTGGGGATGCAGTACAGTGAGTCCAGAGAGTGCACTGGCACCACTGGGGATGCACTGCAGTGAGTCCAGAGAGTGCACTGGCACCACTGAGAATGCCCTTCAGTGAGTCCAGAGAGTGCACTGGCACCACTGGGGATGCACTGCAGTGAGTCCAAAGAGTGCACTAGCACCACTGGGGATGCAGTGCAGTGAGTCCAGAGAGTGCCCTGGCACCACTGGGGATGCACTTCAGTGAGTCCAGAGAGTGCACGCGCTCCACTGGGGATGCAGTACAGTGAGTCCAGAGAGTGCACTGGCACCACTGGGGATGCAGTGCAGTGAGTCCAGAGAGTGCACTGGCAGCACAGAGGATGCAGTGCAGTGAGTCCAGAGAGTGCTCTGGCACCACTGGGGATGCAGTGCAGTGAGTCCAGAGAGTGCACTGGCACCACTGGGGATGCAGTGCAGTGAGTCCAGAGAGTGCACTGGCACCACTGGGGATGCACTTCAGTGAGTCCAGAGAGTGCACTGGCACCACTGGGGATGCACTGCAGTGAGTCCACAGAGTGCACTGGCACCACTGGGGATGCACTGCAGTGAGTCCAGAGAGTGCACTGACACCACTGGGGATGCAGTACAGTGAGTCCAGAGAGTGCACTGGCACCAGAGGGAATGCACTGCAGTGAGTCCAGTGAGTGCACTGGCACCACTGGGGATGCAGTGCAGTGAGTGCAGAGAGTGCACTGGCACCACTGGACATGCAGTGCAGTGAGTCCAGAGAGTGCAGTGGCACCACTGGGGATGCAGTGCAGTGAGTCCAGAGAGTGCACTGGCAGCACTGGGGATGCAGTGCAGTGAGTCCAGAGAGTGCACTGGCAATACCGGGGATGCAGTGCAGTGAGTCCAGAGAGTGCACTGGCAGCAGTGGGGATGCAGTGCAGTGAGTCCAGAGAGTGCTCTGGCACCACTGGGGATGCACTGAAGTGAGTCCAGAGAGTGCACTGGCACCACTGGGGATGCAGTGCAGTGAGTCCAGAGAGTGCACTGGCAACACTGGGGTTGCAGTGCAGTGAGTCCAGAGAGTGCACTGGCACCACTGGGGATGCAGTGCAGTGAGTCCAGAGAGTGCACTGGCAATACCGGGGATGCAGTGCAGTGAGTCCAGAGAGTGCACTGGCACCACTGGGGATGCAGTGCAGTGAGTCCAGAGAGTGCTCTGGCACCACTGGGGATGCACTGAAGTGAGTCCAGAGAGTGCACTGGCACCACTGGGGATGCAGTGCAGTGAGTCCAGAGAGTGCACTGGCAACACTGGGGTTGCAGTGCAGTGAGTCCAGAGAGTGCACTGGCACCACTGGGGATGCAGTGCAGTGAGTCCAGAGAGTGCACTGGCACCACTGAGAATGCACTTCAGTGAGTCCAAAGAGTGCACTGGCACCACTGGGGATGCACTGCAGTGAGTCCAGAGAGTGCACGCGCTCCACTGGGGATGCAGTACAGTGAGTCCAGAGAGTGCACTGGCACCACTGGGGATGCAGTGCAGTGAGTCCAGAGAGTGCACTGGTACCACTTGGGATGCAGTGCAGTGAGTCCAGAGAGTGCACTGGCACCACTGGGGATGCACTGCAGTGAGTCCACAGAGTGCACTGGTACCACTGGGGATGCAGTGCAGTGAGTCCAGAGAGTGCACTGGCACCACTGGGGATGCACTGCAGTGAGTCCAGAGAGTGCACTGGCACCACTGGGGATGCAGTGCAGTGAGTCCAGAGAGTGCACTGGCAGCACTGGGGATGCAGTGCAGTGAGTCCAGAGAGTGCACTGGCACCACTGGGGATGCACTGCAGTGAGTCCAGAGAGCGCACTGGCACCACTGGGGATGCACTGCATTGAGTCCACAGAGTGCACTGGCACCACTGAGAATGCACTTCAGTGAGTCCAGAGAGTGCACTGGTACCACTGGGGATGCACTGCAGTGAGTCCAGAGAGTGCACTAGCACCACTGGGGATGCAGTGCAGTGAATCCAGTGAGTGCACTGGCACCACTGGGGATGCAGTGCAGTGAGTCAAGAGAGTGCCCTGGCACCACTGGGGATGCACTGCAGTGAGCACAGAGAGTGCACTGGCACCACTGGGGATGCGGTGCCGGGAGTCCAGAGAGTGCACTGGCACCACTGGGGATGCAGTGCAGTGAGTCCAGAGAGTGCACTGGCACCACTGGGGATGCAGTGCAGTGAGTCCAGAGAGTGCACTGGCACCACTGGGGATGCACTGCAGTGAGTCCAGAGAGTGTTCTGTCACCACTGGGGATGCAGTGCAGTGAGTCCAGAGAGTGCAGTGGCACCACTGGGGATGCAGTGCAGTGAGTCCAGAGAGTGCACTGGCACCACAGGTGATGCACTGCAGTTACTCCAGAGAGTGCACTGGCACCACTGGGGTTGCGGTGCGGTGAGTCCAGAGAGTGCACTGGCACCACTGGGGATGCAGTGCAGTGAGTCCAGTGAGTGTACTGGCACCACTGGGGATGCACTGCAGTTAGCCCAGAGAGTGCACTGGCACCACTGAGAATGCCCTTCAGTGAGTCCAGAGAGTGCACTGGCACCACTGGGGATGCACTGCAGTGAGTCCACAGAGTGCACTAGCACCACTGGGGATGCAGTGCAGTGACTCCAGAGAGTGCACTGGCACCACTGGGGATGCAGTGCAGTGAGTCCAGAGAGTGCACTGGCACCACTGGGGATGCAGTGCAGTGAGTCCAGAGAGTGCACTGGCACCACTGGGGATGCACTGCAGTGAGTCCACAGAGTGCACTGGTACCACTGGGGATGCAGTGCAGTGAGTCCAGAGAGTGCACTGGCACCACTGGGGATGCACTGCAGTGAGTCCAGAGAGTGCACTGGCACCACTGGGGATGCAGTGCAGTGAGTCCAGAGAGTGCACTGGCACCACTGGGGATGCACTGCAGTGAGTCCAGAGAGTGCACTGGCAGCACTGGGGATGCACTGCAGTGAGTCCAGAGAGTGCACTGGCACCACTGGGGATGCACTGCAGTGAGTCCAGAGAGCGCACTGGCACCACTGGGGATGCACTGCAGTGAGTCCACAGAGTGCACTGGCACCACTGAGAATGCACTTCAGTGAGTCCAGAGAGTGCACTGGTACCACTGGGGATGCACTGCAGTGAGTCCAGAGAGTGCACTAGCACCACTGGGGATGCAGTGCAGTGAATCCAGTGAGTGCACTGGCACCACTGGGGATGCAGTGCAGTGAGTCAAGAGAGTGCACTGGCACCAATGGGGATGCAGTGCAGTGAGTCCAGAGAGTGCACTGGCACCACTGGGGATGCAGTTCAGTGAGTCCAGAGAGTGCACTGGCACCACTGGGGATGCAGTGCAGTGAGTCCAGAGAGTGCACTGGCACCACTGGGGATGCACTGCAGTGAGTCCAGAGAGTGCTCTGGCACCACTGGGGATGCAGTGCAGTGAGTCCAGAGAGTGCACTGGCACCACTGGGGATGCAGTGCAGTGAGTCCAGAGAGTGCACTGGCACCACTGGGGATGCAGTGCAGTGAGTCCACAGAGTGCACTGGCACCAGAGGGAATGCACTTCAGTGAGTCCAGAGAGTGCACGGGCTCCACTGGGGATGCACTGCAGTGAGTCCAGAGAGTGCACTGGCGCCACTGGGGATGCAGTGCAGTGAGTCCAGAGAGTGCACTGGCTCCACTGGGGATGTAGTGCAGTGAGTCCAGAGAGTGCTCTGGCACCACTGGGGATGCAGTGCAGTGAGTCCACAGAGTGCACTAGCACCACTGGGGATGCAGTGCAGTGAGTCCAGAGAGTGCACTGGCAACACTGGGGATGCACTGCAGTGAGTCCAGAGAGTGCACTGGCACCACTGGGGATGCAGTGCAGTGAGTCCAGAGTGTGCACTGGCACCACTGGGAATGCAGTGCAGTGAGTCCAGAGATCGCACTGGCACCACGGGGGATGCACTTCAGTGAGTCCAGAGAGTGCACTGGCACCACTGGGGATGCACTGCAGTGAGTCCAGAGAGTGCACTGGCACCACTGGGGATGCACTGCAGTGAGTCCAGAGAGTGCACTGGCACCACTGGGGATGCAGTGCAGTGAGTCCAGAGAGTGCACTGGCACCAGAGGGAATGCAGTGCTGTTACTCCAGAGAGCGCACTGGCACCACTGGGGATGCAGTGCAGTGAGTGCAGGGAGTGCACTGGCACCACTGGGGATGCAGTGCAGTGAGTCCAGAGAGTGCAGTGGCACCACTGGGGATGCAGTGCAGTGAGTCCAGAGAGTGCACAGGCAGCACTGGGGATGTAGTGCAGTGAGTCCAGAGAGTGCACTGGCACCAATGGGGATGCAGTGCAGTGAGTCCAGAGAGTGTACTGGCACCTCTGGGGATGCAGTGCAGTTACTCCAGAGAGTGCACTGGCACCACTGGGGATGCGGTGCGGTGAGTCCAGAGAGTGCACTGGCACCACTGGTGATGCACTGCAGTGAGTCCAGAGAGTGCACTGGCACCACTGAGAATGCCCTTCAGTGAATCCAGAGAGTGCACTGGCACCACTGGGGATGCAGTGCAGTGAGTGCAGGGAGTGCACTGGCACCACTGGGGATGCAGTGCAGTGAGTCCAGAGAGTGCAGTGGCACCACTGGGGATGCAGTGCCGGGAGTCCAGAGAGTGCACTGGCACCACTGGGGATGCACTGCAGTGAGTCCAGAGAGTGCACTGGCACCACTGGGGATGCAGTGCAGTGAGTCCAGAGAGTGTACTGGCACCTCTGGGGATGCAGTGCAGTTACTCCAGAGAGTGCACTGGCACCACTGGGGATGCGGTGTGGTGAGTCCAGAGAGTGCACTGGCACCACTGGTGATGCACTGCAGTGAGTCCAGAGAGTGCACTGGCACCACTGAGAATGCCCTTCAGTGAGTCCAGAGAGTGCAATGGCACCACTGGGGATGCACTGCAGTGAGTCCACAGAGTGCACTAGCACCACTGGGGATGCAGTGCAGTGAGTCCAGAGAGTGTACTGGCACCACTGGGGATGCAATGCAGTGAGTCCAGAGAGTGCACTGGCACCACTGAGAATGCACTTCAGTGAGTCCAGAGAGCGCACTGGCACCACTGGGGATGCAGTGCAGTGAGTCCAGAGAGTGCACTGGCACAACTGAGAATGCACTTCAGTGAGTCCAAAGAGTGCACTGGCACCACTGGGGATGCACTGCAGTGAGTCCAGAGAGTGCACTAGCACCACTGGGAATGTAGTGCAGTGAATCCAGTGAGTGCACTGGCACCACTGGGGATGCACTGCAGTGAGCCCAGAGAGTGCACTGGCACCACTGGAGATGCAGTACAGTGAGTCCAGTGAATGCACTGGCAACACTGGGGATGCAGTGCAGTGAGTCCAGAGAGTGCACTGGCACCACTGGGGATGCAGTATAGTGAGTCCAGTGAGTGCACTGGCACCACTGGGGATGCAGTGCAGTGAGTCCAGAGAGTGCACTGGCACCACTGGGGATGCACTGCAGTGAGTCCAGAGAGTGCACTGGCACCACTGATGATGCAGTACAGTGAGTCCAGTGAGTGCACTGGCACCACTGGGGATGTAGTGCAGTGACTCGAGAGAGTGCACTGGCACCACTTGGGATGCAGTGCAGTGAGTCCAGAGAGTGCTCTGGCACCACTGGGGATGCAGTGCAGTGAGTCCAGAGAGTGCATTGGCACCACTGGGGATGCAGTGCAGTGAGTCCAGAGAGTACACTGGCACCACTGGGGATGCACTGCAGTGAGTCCAGAGAGTGCACTGGTACCACTGGGGATGCAGTGCAGTGAGTCCAGAGAGTGCACTGGCACCACTGGGGATGCACTGCAGTGAGTCCAGAGAGTGCACTGGCACCACTGGGGATGCAGTGCAGTGAGTCCAGAGAGTGCACTTTCACCACTGGGGATGCAGTGCAGTGAGTCCAGAGAGTGCACTGGCACCACTGGGGATGCAGTGCAGTGAGTCCAGAGAGCGCACTGGCACCACTGGGGATGCACTGCAGTGAGTCCAGAGAGCGCACTGGCACCACTGGGGATGCACTGCAGTGAGTCCCCAGAGTGCACTGGCACCACTGAGAATGCACTTCAGTGAGTCCAGAGAGTGCACTGGTACCACTGGGGATGCAGTGCAGTGAGTCCAGAGAGTGCACTAGCACCACTGGGGATGCAGTGCAGTGAATCCAGTGAGTGCACTGGCACCACTGGGGATGCAGTGCAGTGAGTCCAGAGAGTGCACTGGCACCACTGGGGATGCACTGCAGTGAGCACAGAGAGTGCACTGGCACCACTGGGGATGCGGTGCCGGGAGTCCAGAGAGTGCACTGGCACCACTGGGGATGCAGTGCAGTGAGTCCAGAGAGTGCACTGGCACCACTGGGGATGCAGTGCAGTGAGTCCAGAGAGTGCTCTGGCACCACTGGGGATGCACTGCAGTGAGTCCAGAGAGTGCTCTGGCACCACTGGGGATGCAGTGCAGTGAGTCCAGAGAGTGCACTGGCACCACTGGGGATGCAGTGCAGTGAGTCCAGAGAGTGCACTGGCACCACTGGTGATGCACTGCAGTTACTCCAGAGAGTGCACTGGCACCACTGGGATGCGGTGCGGTGAGTCCAGAGAGTGCACTGGCACCACTGGGGATGCAGTGCAGTCAGTCCAGTGAGTGTACTGGCACCACTGGGGATGCACTGCAGTGAGTCCAGAGAGTGCACTGGCACCACTGAGAATGCCCTTCAGTGAGTCCAGAGAGTGCACTGGCACCACTGGGGATGCACTGCAGTGAGTCCACAGAGTGCACTAGCACCACTGGAGATGCAGTGCAGTGACTCCAGAGATTGCACTGGCACCACTGGGGATGCACTTCAGTGAGTCCAGAGAGTGCACTGGCACCACTGGCGATGCAGTGCAGTGAGTCCAGAGAGTGCATTGGCACCACTGGGGATGCAGTGCAGTGAGTCCAGAGAGTGCACTGGCACCACTGGGGATGCACTGCAGTGAGTCCAGAGAGTGCACTGGCACCACTGGGGATGCAGTGCAGTGAGTCTAGAGAGTGCACTGGCACCACTGGGGATGCAGTGCAGTGAGTCCAGAGAGTGCACTGGCAGCACTGGGGATGCAGTGCAGTGAGTCCAGAGAGTGCACTGGCACCACTGGGGATGCACTGCAGTGAGTCCAGAGAGCGCACTGGCACCACTGGGGATGCACTGCAGTGAGTCCACAGAGTGCACTGGCACCACTGAGAATGCACTTCAGTGAGTCCAGAGAGTACACTGTTACCACTGGGGATGCACTGCAGTGAGTCCAGAGAGTGCACTAGCACCACTGGGGATGCAGTGCAGTGAATCCAGTGAGTGCACTGGCACCACTGGGGGTGCAGTGCAGTGAGTCCAGAGAGTGCACTGGCACCACTGGGGATGCGGTGCGGTGAGTCCAGAGAGTGCACTGGCACCCCTGGGGATGCAGTGCAGTCAGTCCAGTGAGTGTACTGGCACCACTGGGGATGCACTGCAGTGAGTCCAGAGAGTGCACTGGCACCACTGAGAATGCCCTTCAGTGAGTCCAGAGAGTGCACTGGCACCACTGGGGATGCACTGCAGTGAGTCCAAAGAGTGCACTAGCACCACTGGGGATGCAGTGCAGTGAGTCCAGAGAGTGCACTGGCACCACTGGGGATGCACTTCAGTGAGTCCAGAGAGTGCACGCGCTCCACTTGGGATGCAGTACAGTGAGTCCAGAGAGTGCACTGGCACCACTGGGGATGCAGTGCAGTGAGTCCAGAGAGTGCACTGGCAGCACAGAGGATGCAGTGCAGTGAGTCCAGAGAGTGCTCTGGCACCACTGGGGATGCAGTGCAGTGAGTCCAGAGAGTGCACTGGCACCACTGGGGATGCAGTGCAGTGAGTCCAGAGAGTGCACTGGCACCACTGGGGATGCACTTTAGTGAGTCCAGAGAGTGCACTGGCACCACTGGGGATGCACTGCAGTGAGTCCACAGAGTGCACTGGCACCACTGGGGATGCACTGCAGTGAGTCCAGAGAGTGCACTGACACCACTGGGGATGCAGTGCAGTGAGTCCAGAGAGTGCACTGGCACCAGAGGGAATGCACTGCAGTGAGTCCAGTGAGTGCACTGGCACCACTGGGGATGCAGTGCAGTGAGTGCAGAGAGTGCACTGGCACCACTGGACATGCAGTGCAGTGAGTCCAGAGAGTGCAGTGGCACCACTGGGGATGCAGTGCAGTGAGTCCAGAGAGTGCACTGGCAGCACTGGGGATGCAGTGCAGTGAGTCCAGAGAGTGCACTGGCAATACCGGGGATGCAGTGCAGTGAGTCCAGAGAGTGCACTGGCACCACTGGGGATGCAGTGCAGTGAGTCCAGAGAGTGCTCTGGCACCACTGGGGATGCACTGAAGTGAGTCCAGAGAGTGCACTGGCACCACTGGGGATGCAGTGCAGTGAGTCCAGAGAGTGCACTGGCAACACTGGGGTTGCAGTGCAGTGAGTCCAGAGAGTGCACTGGCACCACTGGGGATGCAGTGCAGTGAGTCCAGAGAGTGCACTGGCACCACTGAGAATGCACTTCAGTGAGTCCGAAGAGTGCACTGGCACCACTGGGGATGCACTGCAGTGAGTCCAGAGAGTGCACTAGCACCACTGGGAATGCAGTACAGTGAGTCCAGAGAGTGCACTGGCACCACTGGGGATGTAGTGCAGTGACTCGAGAGAGTGCACTGGCCCCACTGGGGATGCAGTGCAGTGAGTCCAGAGAGTGCACTGGTACCACTTGGGATGCAGTGCAGTGAGTCCAGAGAGTGCACTGGCACCACTGGGGATGCACTGCAGTGAGTCCACAGAGTGCACTGGTACCACTGGGGATGCAGTGCAGTGAGTCCAGAGAGTGCACTGGCACCACTGGGGATGCACTGCAGTGAGTCCAGAGAGTGCACTGGCACCACTGGGGATGCAGTGCAGTGAGTCCAGAGAGTGCACTGGCACCACTGGGGATGCAGTGCAGTGAGTCCAGAGAGTGCACTGGCAGCACTGGGGATGCAGTGCAGTGAGTCCAGAGAGTGCACTGGCACCACTGGGGATGCACTGCAGTGAGTCCAGAGAGCGCACTGGCACCACTGGGGATGCACTGCAGTGAGTCCACAGAGTGCACTGGCACCACTGAGAATGCACTTCAGTGAGTCCAGAGAGTGCACTGGTACCACTGGGGATGCACTGCAGTGAGTCCAGAGAGTGCACTAGCACCACTGGGGATGCACTGCAGTGAATCCAGTGAGTGCACTGGCACCACTGGGGATGCAGTGCAGTGAGTCAAGAGAGTGCCCTGGCACCACTGGGGATGCACTGCAGTGAGCACAGAGAGTGCACTGGCACCACGGGTGATGCGGTGCCGGGAGTCCAGAGAGTGCACTGGCACCACTGGGGATGCAGTGCAGTGAGTCCAGAGAGTGCACTGGCACCACTGGGGATGCAGTGCAGTGAGTCCAGAGAGTGCACTGGCACCACTGGGGATGCACTGCAGTGAGTCCAGAGAGTGCTCTGGCACCACTGGGGATGCAGTGCAGTGAGTCCAGAGAGTGCAGTGGCACCACTGGGGATGCAGTGCAGTGAGTCCAGAGAGTGCACTGGCACCACAGGTGATGCACTGCAGTTACTCCAGAGAGTGCACTGGCACCACTGGGGTTGCGGTGCGGTGAGTCCAGAGAGTGCACTGGCACCACTGGGGATGCAGTGCAGTCAGTCCAGAGAGTGTACTGGCACCACTGGGGATGCACTGCAGTTAGCCCAGAGAGTGCACTGGCACCACTGAGAATGCCCTTCAGTGAGTCCAGAGAGTGCACTGGCACCACTGGGGATGCACTGCAGTGAGTCCACAGAGTGCACTAGCACCACTGGGGATGCAGTGCAGTGACTCCAGAGAGTGCACTGGCACCACTGGGGATGCAGTGCAGTGAGTCCAGAGAGTGCACTGGCACCACTGGGGATGCAGTGCAGTGAGTCCAGAGAGTGCACTGGCACCACTGGGGATGCACTGCAGTGAGTCCACAGAGTGCACTGGTACCACTGGGGATGCAGTGCAGTGAGTCCAGAGAGTGCACTGGCACCACTGGGGATGCACTGCAGTGAGTCCAGAGAGTGCACTGGCACCACTGGGGATGCAGTGCAGTGAGTCCAGAGAGTGCACTGGCACCACTGGGGATGCAGTGCAGTGAGTCCAGAGAGTGCACTGGCAGCACTGGGGATGCACTGCAGTGAGTCCAGAGAGTGCACTGGCACCACTGGGGATGCACTGCAGTGAGTCCAGAGAGCGCACTGGCACCACTGGGGATGCACTGCAGTGAGTCCACAGAGTGCACTGGCACCACTGAGAATGCACTTCAGTGAGTCCAGAGAGTGCACTGGTACCACTGGGGATGCACTGCAGTGAGTCCAGAGAGTGCACTAGCACCACTGGGGATGCAGTGCAGTGAATCCAGTGAGTGCACTGGCACCACTGGGGATGCAGTGCAGTGAGTCAAGAGAGTGCACTGGCACCAATGGGGATGCAGTGCAGTGAGTCCAGAGAGTGCACTGGCACCACTGGGGATGCAGTTCAGTGAGTCCAGAGAGTGCACTGGCACCACTGGGGATGCAGTGCAGTGAGTCCAGAGAGTGCACTGGCACCACTGGGGATGCACTGCAGTGAGTCCAGAGAGTGCTGTGGCACCACTGGGGATGCAGTGCAGTGAGTCCAGAGAGTGCACTGGCACCACTGGGGATGCAGTGCAGTGAGTCCAGAGAGTGCACTGGCACCACTGGTGATGCACTGCAGTTACTCCAGAGAGTGCACTGGCACCACTGGGGATGCGGTGCGGTGAGTCCAGAGAGTGCACTGGCACCACTGAGAATGCCCTTCAGTGAGTCCAAAGACTTCACTGTTACCACTGGGAATGCAGTGCAGTGAGTCCAGGGAGTGCACTTGCACCACTGGGGATGCAGCGCAGTGACTCCAGAGAGTGCACTGACACCACTGGGGATGCACTTCAGTCAGTCCAGTGAGTGTACTGGCACCACTGGGGATGCACTGCAGTGAGTCCAGAGAGTGCACTGGCTCCACTGAGATTGCACTTCAGTGAGTCCAGAGAGTGCACTGGCACCACTGGGGATGCAGTGCAGTGAGTCAAGAGAGTGCACTGGCAGGACTGGGGATGCAGTGCAGTGAGTCCAGAGAGTGCACTGGCACCACTGGGGATGCAGTGCAGTGAGTCCAGAGAGTGCACTGGCACCACTGGGGATGCACTTCAGTGAGTCCAGAGAGTGCACTGGCACCACTGGGGATGCACTGCAGTGAGTCCACAGAGTGCACTGGCACCACTGGGGATGCACTGCAGTGAGTCCAGAGAGTGCACTGACACCACTGGGGATGCAGTGCAGTGAATCCAGAGAGTGCACTGGCACCAGAGGGAATGCACTGCAGTGAGTCCAGTGAGTGCACTGGCACCACTGGGGATGCAGTGCAGTGAGTGCAGAGAGTGCACTGGCACCACTGGACATGCAATGCAGTGAGTCCAGAGAGTGCAGTGGCACCACTGGGGATGCTGTGCAGTGAGTCCAGAGAGTGCACTGGCAGCACTGGGGATGCAGTGCAGTGAGTCCAGAGAGTGCACTGGCAATACTGGGGATGCAGTGCAGTGAGTCCAGAGAGTGCACTGGCACCACTGGGGATGCCCTGCAGTGAGCCCAGAGAGTGCACTGGCACCACTGGGGATGCACTACAGTGAGTCCAGGGATAGCACTGGCACCACTGATGATGCAGTGCAGTGAGTCCAGAGAGTGCTCTGGCACCACTGGGGATGCCCTGCAGTGAGCCCAGAGAGTGCACTGGCACCACTGGGGATGCACTGCAGTGAGTCCAGAGAGTGCACTGGCACCACTGGGGATGCAGTGCAGTGAGTCCAGAGAGTGCACTGGCACCACTGGGGATGCAGTGCAGTGAGTCCAGAGAGTGCACTGGCAGCACTGGGGATGCAGTGCAGTGAGTCCAGAGAGTGCACTGGCACCACTGGGGATGCACTGCAGTGAGTCCAGAGAGCGCACTGGCACCACTGGGGATGCACTGCAGTGAGTCCACAGAGTGCACTGGCACCACTGAGAATGCACTTCAGTGAGTCCAGAGAGTGCACTGGTACCACTGGGGATGCACTGCAGTGAGTCCAGAGAGTGCACTAGCACCACTGGGGATGCAGTGCAGTGAATCCAGTGAGTGCACTGGCACCACTGGGGATGCAGTGCAGTGAGTCAAGAGAGTGCCCTGGCACCACTGGGGATGCACTGCAGTGAGCACAGAGAGTGCACTGGCACCACTGGGGATGCGGTGCCGGGAGTCCAGAGAGTGCACTGGCACCACTGGGGATGCAGTGCAGTGAGTCCAGAGAGTGCACTGGCACCACTGGGGATGCAGTGCAGTGAGTCCAGAGAGTGCACTGGCACTACTGGGGATGCACTGCAGTGAGTCCAGAGAGTGCTCTGGCACCACTGGGGATGCAGTGCAGTGAGTCCACAGAGTGCAGTGGCACCACTGGGGATGCAGTGCAGTGAGTCCAGAGAGTGCACTGGCACCACAGGTGATGCACTGCAGTGAGTCCAGAGAGTGCACTGGCACCACTGGGGTTGCGGTGCGGTGAGTCCAGAGAGTGCACTGGCACCACTGGGGATGCAGTGCAGTCAGTCCAGTGAGTGTACTGGCACCACTGGGGATGCACTGCAGTTAGCCCAGAGAGTGCACTGGCACCACTGAGAATGCCCTTCAGTGAGTCCAGAGAGTGCAGTGGCACCACTGGGGATGCAGTGCAGTGAGTCCAGAGAGTGCACTGGCACCACAGGTGATGCACTGCAGTGAGTCCAGAGAGTGCACTGGCACCACTGGGGTTGCGGTGCGGTGAGTCCACAGAGTGCACTGGCACCACTGGGGATGCAGTACAGTGAGTCCAGAGAGTGCACTGGCACCACTGGGGATGCACTGCAGTGAGTCCAGAGAGTGCTCTGGCACCACTGGCGATGCAGTGCAGTGAGTCCAGAGAGTGCACTAGCACCACTGGGGATGCAGTGCAGTCAGTCCAGTGAGTGTACTGGCACCACTGGGGATGCACTGCAGTGAGTCCAGAGAGTGCACTGGCACCACTGACAATGCACTTCAGTGAGTCCAGAGAGTGCACTGGCACCACTGGGGATGCACTACAGTGAGTCCACAGAGTGCACTGGCACCACTGGGGATGCACTGCAGTGAGTCCAGAGAGTGCACTGGCACCACTGGGGATGCACTTCAGTGAGTCCAGAGAGTGCACGGGCTCCACTGGGGATGCACTGCAGTGAGTCCACAGAGTGCACTGGCACCACTGGGGATGCAGTACAGTGAGTCCAGAGAGTGCACTGGCACCACTGAGAATGCACTGCAGTGAGTCCAGAGAGTGCTCTGGCACCACTGGGGATGTAGTGCAGTGAGTCCAGAGAGTGCACTGGCACCACTGGGGATGCACTGCAGTGAGTCAAGAGCTTGCACTGGCACCACTGGGGATGCACCTCAGTGAATCCAGAGAGTGCACTGGCACCACTGGTGATGCACTGCAGTTAGTCCAGAGAATGCACTGGCACCCCTGGGGATGCAGTGCAGTGAGTCCAGAGAGTGCACTGGCACCACTGGGGATGCAGTGCAGTGAGTCCAGAGAGTGCACTGGCACCAGAGGGAATGCACTTCAGTGAGTCCAGAGAGTGCACGGGCTCCACTGGGGATGCACTGCAGTGAGTCCAGAGAGTGCACTGGCGCCACTGGGGATGCAGTGCAGTGAGTCCAGAGAGTGCACTGGCTCCACTGGGGATGCAGTGCAGTGAGTCCAGAGAGTGCTCTGGCACCACTGGGGATGCAGTGCAGTGAGTCCACAGAGTGCACTAGCACCACTGGGGATGCAGTGCAGTGAGTCCAGAGAGTGCACTGGCAACACTGGGGATGCACTGCAGTGAGTCCAGAGAGTGCCCTGGCACCACTGGGGATGCAGTGCAGTGAGTCCAGAGTGTGCACTGGCACCACTGGGAATGCAGTGCAGTGAGTCCAGAGATCGCACTGGCACCACGGGGGATGCACTTCAGTGAGTCCAGAGAGTGCACTGGCACCACTGGGGATGCACTGCAGTGAGTCCAGAGAGTGCACTGGCACCACTGGGGATGCAGTGCAGTGAGTCCAGAGAGTGCACTGGCACCACTGGGGATGCAGTGCAGTGAGTCCAGAGAGTGCACTGGCACCAGAGGGAATGCACTGCAGTGAGTCCAGAGAGTGCACTGGCACCACTGGGGATGCAGTGCAGTGAGTGCAGGGAGTGCACTGGCACCACTGGGGATGCAGTGCAGTGAGTCCAGAGAGTGCAGTGGCACCACTGGGGATGCACTGCAGTGAGTCCAGAGAGTGCACAGGCAGCACTGGGGATGCAGTGCAGTGAGTCCAGAGAGTGCTCTGGCACCACTGGGGATGCAGTGCAGTGAGTCCAGAGAGTGCACTGGCACCACTGGGGATGCAGTGCAGTGAGTCCAGAGAGTGCACTGGCACCACTGGGGATGCAGTGCAGTTACTCCAGAGAGTGCACTGGCACCACTGGGGATGCGGTGCGGTGAGTCCAGAGAGTGCACTGGCACCACTGGTGATGCACTGCAGTGAGTCCAGAGAGTGCACTGGCACCACTGAGAATGCCCTTCAGTGAGTCCAGAGAGTGCAATGGCACCACTGGGGATGCACTGCAGTGAGTCCACAGAGTGCACTAGCACCACTGGGGATGCAGTGCAGTGAGTCCAGAGAGTGTACTGGCACCACTGGGGATGCACTGCAGTGAGTCCAGAGAGTGCACTGGCACCACTGAGAATGCACTTCAGTGAGTCCAGAGAGCGCACTGGCACCACTGGGGATGCAGTGCAGTGAGTCCAGAGAGTGCACTGGCACAACTGAGAATGCACTTCAGTGAGTCCAAAGAGTGCACTGTCACCACTGGGGATGCACTGCAGTGAGTCCAGAGAGTGCACTAGCACCACTGGGAATGTAGTGCAGTGAATCCAGTGAGTGCACTGGCACCACTGGGGATGCACTGCAGTGAGCCCAGAGAGTGCACTGGCACCACTGGAGATGCAGTACAGTGAGTCCAGTGAATGCACTGACAACACTGGGGATGCAGTGCAGTGAGTCCAGAGAGTGCACTGGCACCACTGGTGATGCAGTATAGTGAGTCCAGTGAGTGCACTGGCACCACTGGGGATGCAGTGCAGTGAGTCCAGAGAGTGCTCTGGCACCACTGGGGATGCACTGCAGTGAGTCCAGAGAGTGCACTGGCACCACTGATGATGCAGTACAGTGAGTCCAGTGAGTGCACTGGCACCACTAGGGATGTAGTGCAGTGACTCGAGAGAGTGCACTGGCACCACTTGGGATGCAGTGCAGGTAGTCCAGAGAGTGCACTGGCACCACTGGGGATGCAGTGCAGTGAGTCCAGAGATTGCATTGGCACCACTGGGGATGCAGTGCAGTGAGTCCAGAGAGTGCACTGGCACCACTGGGGATGCACTGCAGTGAGTCCAGAGAGTGCACTGGTACCACTGGGGATGCAGTGCAGTGAGTCCAGAGAGTGCACTGGCACCACTGGGGATGCAGTGCAGTGAGTCCAGAGAGTGCACTGGCAGCACTGGGGATGCATTGCAGTGAGTCCAGAGAGCGCACTGGTACCACTGGGGATGCACTGCAGTGAGTCCAGAGAGCGCACTGGCACCACTGGGGATGCACTGCAGTGAGTCCACCGAGTGCACTGGCACCACTGAGAATGCACTTCAGTGAGTCCAGAGAGTGCACTGACACCACTGGGGATGCAGTGCAGTGAGTCCAGAGAGTGCACTGGCACCACAGGTGATGCACTGCAGTTACTCCAGAGAGTGCACTGGCACCACTGGGGATGCGGTGCGGTGAGTCCAGAGAGTGCACTGGCACCACTGGGGATGCAGTGCAGTCAGTCCAGTGAGTGTACTGGCACCACTGGGGATGCACTGCAGTGAGTCCAGAGAGTGCACTGGCACCACTGAGAATGCCCTTCAGTGAGTCCAGAGAGTGCACTGGCACCACTGGGGATGCACTGCAGTGAGTCCACAGAGTGCACTAGCACCACTGGGGATGCAGTGCAGTGACTCCAGAGAGTGCACTGGCAGCACTGGGGATGCACTTCAGTGAGTCCAGAGAGTGCACTGGCACCACTGGCGATGCAGTGCAGTGAGTCCAGAGAGTGCATTGGCACCACTGGGGATGCAGTGCAGTGAGTCCAGAGAGTGCACTGGCACCACTGGGGATGCACTGCAGTGAGTCCAGAGAGTGCACTAGCACCACTGGGGATGCAGTGCAGTGAGTCCAGAGAGTGCACTGGCACCACTGTGGATGCACTGCAGTGAGTCCAGAGAGTGCACTGGCACCACTGGGGATGCAGTGCAGTGAGTCCAGAGAGTGCACTGGCACCACTGGGGATGCAGTGCAGTGAGTCCAGAGAGTGCACTGGCAGCACTGGGGATGCAGTGCAGTGAGTCCAGAGAGTGCACTGGCACCACTCGGGATGCAGTGCAGTGAGTCCAGAGAGTGCATTAGCACCACTGGGGATGCATTGACGCGAGTCCAGAGAGTGCACTGGCACCACTGGGGATGCACTGCAGTGAGCCCAGAGAGTGCATTGGCACCACTGGGGATGCAGTGCAGTGAGTCCAGAGAGTGCACTGGCACCACTGGGGATGCACTGCAGTGAGTCCAGAGAGTGCACTAGCACCACTGGGGATGCAGTGCAGTGAGTCCAGAGAGTGCACTGGCACCACTGGGGATGCACTGCAGTGAGTCCAGAGAGTGCACTGGCACCACTGGGGATGCAGTGCAGTGAGTCCAGAGAGTGCACTGGCACCACTGGGGATGCCCTGCAGTGAGTCCAGAGAGTGCACTGGCACCACTGGGGATGCACTACAGTGAGTCCAGAGAGTGCACTGGCACCACTGGGGATGCACTGCAGTGAGTCCAGAGAGTGCACTGGCACCACTCGGGATGCAGTGCAGTGAGTCCAGAGAGTGCATTAGCACCACTGGGGATGCATTGACGCGAGTCCAGAGAGTGCACTGGCACCACTGGGGATGCACTGCAGTCACTACAGAGAGTGCACTGGCACCACTGGGGATGCGGTGCAGTGAGTCCAGAGAGTGCACTGGCTCCACTGGGGATGCAGTGCAGTGAGTCCAGAGAGTGCACTGGCACCACTGGGATGCACTACAGTGAGTCCAGGGATAGCACTGGCACCACTGATGATGCAGTGCAGTGAGTCCAGAGAGTGCTCTGGCACCACTGGGGATGCCCTGCAGTGAGCCCAGAGAGTGCACTGGCACCACTGGGGATGCAGTGCAGTGAGTCCAGTGAGTTCACTGGCACCACTGGGGATGCACTGCAGTGAGTCCAGAGAATGCACTGGCACCACTGAGAATGCACTTCAGTGAGTCCAGAGAGTGCACTGGCACCACTGGGGATGCAGTGCAGTGACGCCAGAGAGTGCACTGGCAGCATTGGGGTGCAGTGCAGTGAGTCCAGAGAGTGCACTGGCACCACTGGGGATGCAGTGCAGTGAGTCCAGAGAGTGCACTGGCACCACTGGAGATGCCCTGCAGTGAGTCCAGAGAGTGCACTGGAACCACTGGGGATGCACTACAGTGAGTCCAGGGATAGCACTGGCACCACTGATGATGCAGTGCAGTGAGTCCAGAGAGTGCACTGGCACCACTGAGAATGCACTTCAGTGAGCCCAGAGAGTGCACTGGCACCACTGGGGATGCAGTGCTGTGAGTCCAGTGAGTTCACTGGCACGACTGGGGATGCACTGCAGTGAGTCCAGAGAGTGCACTGGCACCACTGAGAATGCACTTCAGTGAGTCCAGAGAGTGCACTGGCACCACTGGGGATGCACTGCAGTGAGTCCAGAGAGTGCACTGGCACCACTAGGGATGCACTACAGTGAGTCCAGGGATAGCACTGGCACCACTGGGGATGCAGTGCAGTGAGTCCAGAGAGTGCACTGGCACCACTGGGGATGCAGTGCAGTGAGTCCAGAGAGTGCACTGGCACCACTGATGATGCAGTACAGAGAGTCCAGTGAGTGCACTGGCACAACTGGGGATGTAGTGCAGTGATTCGAGAGAGTGCACTGGAACCACTGGGGATGCAGTGCCGCGAGTCCAGAGAGTGCACTGGCTCCACTGGGGATGCGGTGCCGGAGGTCCAGAGAGTGCATTGGCACCACTGGGGATGCAGTGCAGTGACTCCAGAGAGTGCACTGGCACCACTGGGGATGCACTGCAGTGAGCCCAGAGAGTGCACTGGCACCACTGGGGATGCGGTGCCGGGAGTCCAGAGAGTGCTTTGGCACCGCTGGGGATGCACTGCAGTTACTCCAGAGAGTGCACAGGCACCACTGGGGATGCACATCAGTGAGTCCAGAGAGTGCACTGGCACCACTGGAGATGCAGTGCAGCAAGTCCAGAGAGTTCACTGGCACCACTGGGGATGCAGTGCAGTGAGGCCAGTGAGTGTACTGGCACCACTGGGGATGCACTGCAGTGAGTCTAGAGAGTTCACTTGCACCACTGGGGATGCACTGCAGTGAGTCCACAGAGTGCACTGGCACCACTGGGGATGCACAGCAGTGAGTCCAGAGAGTGCACTGGCACCACTGGGGATGCAGTACAGTGAGTCCAGAGAGTGCACTGGCACCACTGGGGATGCATTGCAGTGAGTCCAGAGAGTGCTCTGGCACCAATGGAGATGCAGTGCTGTGAGTCCAGAGAGTGCACTAGCACCACTGGGGATGCAGTGCAGTCAGTCCAGTGAGTGTACTGGCACCACTGGGGATGCCCTTCAGTGAGTCCAGAGAGTGCACTGGCACCACTGGGGATGCACTGCAGTGAGTCCACAGAGTGCACGGGCTCCACTGGGGATGCACTGCAGTGAGTCCACAGAGTGCACTGGCACCACTGGGGATGCAGTGCAGTGAGTCCAGGGATAGCACTGGCACCACTGATGATGCAGTGCAGTGAGTCCAGAGAGTGCACTGGCACCACTGAGAATGCACTTCAGTGAGTCCAGAGAGTGCACTGGCACCACTGGGGATGCAGTGCAGTGAGTCCAGTGAGTTCACTGGCACGACTGGGGATGCACTGCAGTGAGTCCAGAGAGTGCACTGGCACCACTGAGAATGCACTTCAGTGAGTCCAGAGAGTGCACTGGCACCACTGGGGATGCACTGCAGTGAGTCCAGAGAGTGCACTTGCACCACTGGGGATGCACTACAGTGAGTCCAGAGAGTGCCCTGGCACCAATGGGGATGCAGTGCAGTGAGTCCACAGAGTGCACTGGCACCAATGGGGATGCAGTGCAGTGAGTCCAGAGAGTGCACTGGCACCACTGGGGATGCAGTACAGTGAGTCCAGAGAGTGCACTGGCACCACTGGGGATGCACAGCAGTGAGTCCAGAGAGTGCATTGGCACCACTGGGGATGCAGTGCAGTGAGTCCAGAGAGTGCACTGGCACCACTGGGGATGCACTGCAGTGAGTCCAGAGAGTGCTCTGGCACCACTGGGGATGCAGTGCAGTGAGTCCAGAGAGTGCACTGGCACCACTGGGGATGCAGTACAGTGAGTCCAGAGAGTGCACTGGCACCACTGGGGATGCACTGCAGTGAGTCCAGAGAGTGCTCTGGCACTACTGGGGATGCAGTGCAGTGAGTCCAGAGAGTGCTCTGGCACCACTGGGGATGCACCTCAGTGTGTCCAGAGAGTGCACTGGCACCACTGGTGATGCACTGCAGTGAGTCCAGAGAATGCACTGGCACCACTGGGGATGCAGTGCAGTGAGTCCAGAGAGTGCACTGGCACCAGAGGGAATGCACTTCAGTGAGTCCAGAGAGTGCACGGGCTCCACTGGGGATGCACTGCAGTGAGTCCAGAGAGTGCACTGGCGCCACTGGGGATGCAGTGCAGTGAGTCCAGAGAGTGCACTGGCTCCACTGGGGATGCAGTGCAGTGAGTCCAGAGAGTGCTCTGGCACCACTGGGGATGCAGTGCAGTGAGTCCACAGAGTGCACTAGCACCACTGGGGATGCAGTGCAGTGAGTCCAGAGAGTGCACTGGCAACACTGGGGATGCACTGCAGTGAGTCCAGAGAGTGCACTGGCACCACTGGTGATGTAGTGCAGTGAGTCCAGAGTGTGCACTGGCACCACTGGGAATGCAGTGCAGTGAGTCCAGAGATCGCACTGGCACCACGGGGGATGCACTTCAGTGAGTCCAGAGAGTGCACTGGCACCACTGGGGATGCACTGCAGTGATACCAGAGAGTGCACTGGCACCACTGGGGATGCACTGCAGTGAGTCCAGAGAGTGCACTGGCACCACTGGGGATGCAGTGCAGTGAGTCCAGAGAGTGCACTGGCACCAGAGGGAATGCACTGCAGTGAGTCCAGAGAGTGCACTGGCACCACTGGGGATGCAGTGCAGTGAGTGCAGGGAGTGCACTGTCACCACTGGGGATGCAGTGCAGTGAGTCCAGAGAGTGCAGTGGCACCACTGGGGATGCAGTGCAGTGAGTCCAGAGAGTGCACAGGCAGCACTGGGGATGCAGTGCAGTGAGTCCAGAGAGTGCTCTGGCACCACTGGGGATGCAGTGCAGTGAGTCCAGAGAGTGCACTGGCACCACTGGGGATGCAGTGCAGTGAGTCCAGAGAGTGCACTGGCACCTCTGGGGATGCAGTGCAGTTACTCCAGAGAGTGCACTGGCACCACTGGGGATGCGGTGCGGTGAGTCCAGAGAGTGCACTGGCACCACTGGGGATGCACTGCAGTGAGTCCAGAGAGTGCACTGGCACCACTGGGGATGCAGTGCAGTGAGTCCAGAGAGTGCACTGGCACTACTGGGGATGCACTGCAGTGAGTCCAGAGAGTGCTCTGGCACCACTGGGGATGCACTACAGTGAGTCCAGAGAGTGCACTGGCACCACTGGGGATGCACTGCAGTGAGTCCAGAGAGTGCACTGGCACCACTCGGGATGCAGTGCAGTGAGTCCAGAGAGTGCATTAGCACCACTGGGGATGCATTGACGCGAGTCCAGAGAGTGCACTGGCACCACTGGGGATGCACTGCAGTCACTACAGAGAGTGCACCGGCACCACTGGGGATGCGGTGCAGTGAGTCCAGAGAGTGCACTGGCTCCACTGGGGATGCAGTGCAGTGAGTCCAGAGAGTGCACTGGCACCACTGGGATGCACTACAGTGAGTCCAGGGATAGCACTGGCACCACTGATGATGCAGTGCAGTGAGTCCAGAGAGTGCTCTGGCACCACTGGGGATGCCCTGCAGTGAGCCCAGAGAGTGCACTGGCACCACTGGGGATGCAGTGCAGTGAGTCCAGTGAGTTCACTGGCACCACTGGGGATGCACTGCAGTGAGTCCAGAGAATGCACTGGCACCACTGAGAATGCACTTCAGTGAGTCCAGAGAGTGCACTGGCACCACTGGGGATGCAGTGCAGTGACGCCAGAGAGTGCACTGGCAGCATTGGGGTGCAGTGCAGTGAGTCCAGAGAGTGCACTGGCACCACTGGGGATGCAGTGCAGTGAGTCCAGAGAGTGCACTGGCACCACTGGGGATGCCCTGCAGTGAGTCCAGAGAGTGCACTGGAACCACTGGGGATGCACTACAGTGAGTCCAGGGATAGCACTGGCACCACTGATGATGCAGTGCAGTGAGTCCAGAGAGTGCACTGGCACCACTGAGAATGCACTTCAGTGAGCCCAGAGAGTGCACTGGCACCACTGGGGATGCAGTGCAGTGAGTCCAGTGAGTTCACTGGCACGACTGGGGATGCACTGCAGTGAGTCCAGAGAGTGCACTGGCACCACTGAGAATGCACTTCAGTGAGTCCAGAGAGTGCACTGGCACCACTGGGGATGCACTGCAGTGAGTCCAGAGAGTGCACTGGCACCACTAGGGATGCACTACAGTGAGTCCAGGGATAGCACTGGCACCACTGGGGATGCAGTGCAGTGAGTCCAGAGAGTGCACTGGCACCACTGGGGATGCAGTGCAGTGAGTCCAGAGAGTGCACTGGCACCACTGATGATGCAGTACAGAGAGTCCAGTGAGTGCACTGGCACAACTGGGGATGTAGTGCAGTGATTCGAGAGAGTGCACTGGAACCACTGGGGATGCAGTGCCGCGAGTCCAGAGAGTGCACTGGCTCCACTGGGGATGCGGTGCCGGAGGTCCAGAGAGTGCATTGGCACCACTGGGGATGCAGTGCAGTGACTCCAGAGAGTGCACTGGCACCACTGGGGATGCACTGCAGTGAGCCCAGAGAGTGCACTGGCACCACTGGGGATGCGGTGCCGGGAGTCCAGAGAGTGCTTTGGCACCGCTGGGGATGCACTGCAGTTACTCCAGAGAGTGCACAGGCACCACTGGGGATGCACATCAGTGAGTCCAGAGAGTGCACTGGCACCACTGGAGAAGCAGTGCAGCAAGTCCAGAGAGTTCACTGGCACCACTGGGGATGCAGTGCAGTGAGTCCAGTGAGTGTACTGGCACCACTGGGGATGCACTGCAGTGAGTCTAGAGAGTTCACTTGCACCACTGGGGATGCACTGCAGTGAGTCCACAGAGTGCACTGGCACCACTGGGGATGCACAGCAGTGAGTCCAGAGAGTGCACTGGCAACACTGGGGATGCAGTACAGTGAGTCCAGAGAGTGCACTGGCACCACTGGGGATGCAGTGCAGTGAGTCCAGAGAGTGCTCTGGCACCACTGAGAATGCACTTCAGTGAGTCCAGAGAGTGCACTGGCACCACTGGGGATGCACTGCAGTGAGTCCAGAGAGTGCACTGGCACCACTAGGGATGCACTACAGTGAGTCCAGGGATAGCACTGGCACCACTGGGGATGCAGTGCAGTGAGTCCACAGAGTGCACGGGCTCCACTGGGGATGCACTGCAGTGAGTCCACAGAGTGCACTGGCACCACTGGGGATGCAGTGCAGTGAGTCCAGGGATAGCACTGGCACCACTGATGATGCAGTGCAGTGAGTCCAGAGAGTGCACTGGCACCACTGAGAATGCACTTCAGTGAGTCCAGAGAGTGCACTGGCACCACTGGGGATGCAGTGCAGTGAGTCCAGTGAGTTCACTGGCACGACTGGGGATGCACTGCAGTGAGTCCAGAGAGTGCACTGGCACCACTGAGAATGCACTTCAGTGAGTCCAGAGAGTGCACTGGCACCACTGGGGATGCACTGCAGTGAGTCCAGAGAGTGCACTTGCACCACTGGGGATGCACTACAGTGAGTCCAGAGAGTGCCCTGGCACCAATGGGGATGCAGTGCAGTGAGTCCACAGAGTGCACTGGCACCAATGGGGATGCAGTGCAGTGAGTCCAGAGAGTGCACTGGCACCACTGGGGATGCAGTTCAGTGAGTCCAGAGAGTGCACTGGCACCACTGGGGATGCACAGCAGTGAGTCCAGAGAGTGCATTGGCACCACTGGGGATGCAGTGCAGTGAGTCCAGAGAGTGCACTGGCACCACTGGGGATGCACTGCAGTGAGTCCAGAGAGTGCTCTGGCACCACTGGGGATGCAGTGCAGTGAGTCCAGAGAGTGCACTGGCACCACTGGGGATGCAGTACAGTGAGTCCAGAGAGTGCACTGGCACCACTGGGGATGCACTGCAGTGAGTCCAGAGAGTGCTCTGGCACCACTGGGGATGCAGTGCAGTGAGTCCAGAGAGTGCTCTGGCACCACTGGGGATGCACCTCAGTGTGTCCAGAGAGTGCACTGGCACCACTGGTGATGCACTGCAGTGAGTCCAGAGAATGCACTGGCACCACTGGGGATGCAGTGCAGTGAGTCCAGAGAGTGCACTGGCACCACTGGGGATGCAGTGCAGTGAGTCCAGAGAGTGCACTGGCACCAGAGGGAATGCACTTCAGTGAGTCCAGAGAGTGCACGGGCTCCACTGGGGATGCACTGCAGTGAGTCCAGAGAGTGCACTGGCGCCACTGGGGATGCAGTGCAGTGAGTCCAGAGAGTGCACTGGCTCCACTGGGGATGCAGTGCAGTGAGTCCAGAGAGTGCTCTGGCACCACTGGGGATGCAGTGCAGTGAGTCCACAGAGTGCACTAGCACCACTGGGGATGCAGTGCAGTGAGTCCAGAGAGTGCACTGGCAACACTGGGGATGCACTGCAGTGAGTCCAGAGAGTGCACTGGCACCACTGGGGATGTAGTGCAGTGAGTCCAGAGTGTGCACTGGCACCACTGGGAATGCAGTTCAGTGAGTCCAGAGATCGCACTGGCACCACGGGGGATGCACTTCAGTGAGTCCAGAGAGTGCACTGGCACCAGAGGGAATGCACTGCAGTGAGTCCAGAGAGTGCACTGGCACCACTGGGGATGCAGTGCAGTGAGTGCAGGGAGTGCACTGGCACCACTGGGGATGCAGTGCAGTGAGTCCAGAGAGTGCAGTGGCACCACTGGGGATGCAGTGCAGTGAGTCCAGAGAGTGCACAGGCAGCACTGGTGATGCACTGCAGTGAGTCCAGAGAATGCACTGGCACCACTGGGGATGCAGTGCAGTGAGTCCAGAGAGTGCACTGGCACCAGAGGGAATGCACTTCAGTGAGTCCAGAGAGTGCACGGGCTCCACTGGGGATGCACTGCAGTGAGTCCAGAGAGTGCACTGGCGCCACTGGGGATGCAGTGCAGTGAGTCCAGAGAGTGCACTGGCTCCACTGGGGATGCAGTGCAGTGAGTCCAGAGAGTGCTCTGGCACCACTGGGGATGCAGTGCAGTGAGTCCACAGAGTGCACTAGCACCACTGGGGATGCAGTGCAGTGAGTCCAGAGAGTGCACTGGCAACACTGGGGATGCACTGCAGTGAGTCCAGAGAGTGCACTGGCACCACTGGTGATGTAGTGCAGTGAGTCCAGAGTGTGCACTGGCACCACTGGGAATGCAGTGCAGTGAGTCCAGAGATCGCACTGGCACCACGGGGGATGCACTTCAGTGAGTCCAGAGAGTGCACTGGCACCACTGGGGATGCACTGCAGTGATACCAGAGAGTGCACTGGCACCACTGGGGATGCACTGCAGTGAGTCCAGAGAGTGCACTGGCACCACTGGGGATGCAGTGCAGTGAGTCCAGAGAGTGCACTGGCACCAGAGGGAATGCACTGCAGTGAGTCCAGAGAGTGCACTGGCACCACTGGGGATGCAGTGCAGTGAGTGCAGGGAGTGCACTGTCACCACTGGGGATGCAGTGCAGTGAGTCCAGAGAGTGCAGTGGCACCACTGGGGATGCAGTGCAGTGAGTCCAGAGAGTGCACAGGCAGCACTGGGGATGCAGTGCAGTGAGTCCAGAGAGTGCTCTGGCACCACTGGGGATGCAGTGCAGTGAGTCCAGAGAGTGCACTGGCACCACTGGGGATGCAGTGCAGTGAGTCCAGAGAGTGCACTGGCACCTCTGGGGATGCAGTGCAGTTACTCCAGAGAGTGCACTGGCACCACTGGGGATGCGGTGCGGTGAGTCCAGAGAGTGCACTGGCACCACTGGGGATGCACTGCAGTGAGTCCAGAGAGTGCACTGGCACCACTGGGGATGCAGTGCAGTGAGTCCAGAGAGTGCACTGGCACTACTGGGGATGCACTGCAGTGAGTCCAGAGAGTGCTCTGGCACCACTGGGGATGCACTACAGTGAGTCCAGAGAGTGCACTGGCACCACTGGGGATGCACTGCAGTGAGTCCAGAGAGTGCACTGGCACCACTCGGGATGCAGTGCAGTGAGTCCAGAGAGTGCATTAGCACCACTGGGGATGCATTGACGCGAGTCCAGAGAGTGCACTGGCACCACTGGGGATGCACTGCAGTCACTACAGAGAGTGCACCGGCACCACTGGGGATGCGGTGCAGTGAGTCCAGAGAGTGCACTGGCTCCACTGGGGATGCAGTGCAGTGAGTCCAGAGAGTGCACTGGCACCACTGGGATGCACTACAGTGAGTCCAGGGATAGCACTGGCACCACTGATGATGCAGTGCAGTGAGTCCAGAGAGTGCTCTGGCACCACTGGGGATGCCCTGCAGTGAGCCCAGAGAGTGCACTGGCACCACTGGGGATGCAGTGCAGTGAGTCCAGTGAGTTCACTGGCACCACTGGGGATGCACTGCAGTGAGTCCAGAGAATGCACTGGCACCACTGAGAATGCACTTCAGTGAGTCCAGAGAGTGCACTGGCACCACTGGGGATGCAGTGCAGTGACGCCAGAGAGTGCACTGGCAGCATTGGGGTGCAGTGCAGTGAGTCCAGAGAGTGCACTGGCACCACTGGGGATGCAGTGCAGTGAGTCCAGAGAGTGCACTGGCACCACTGGGGATGCCCTGCAGTGAGTCCAGAGAGTGCACTGGAACCACTGGGGATGCACTACAGTGAGTCCAGGGATAGCACTGGCACCACTGATGATGCAGTGCAGTGAGTCCAGAGAGTGCACTGGCACCACTGAGAATGCACTTCAGTGAGCCCAGAGAGTGCACTGGCACCACTGGGGATGCAGTGCAGTGAGTCCAGTGAGTTCACTGGCACGACTGGGGATGCACTGCAGTGAGTCCAGAGAGTGCTCTGGCACCACTGAGAATGCACTTCAGTGAGTCCAGAGAGTGCACTGGCACCACTGGGGATGCACTGCAGTGAGTCCAGAGAGTGCACTGGCACCACTAGGGATGCACTACAGTGAGTCCAGGGATAGCACTGGCACCACTGGGGATGCAGTGCAGTGAGTCCAGAGAGTGCACTGGCACCACTGGGGATGCAGTGCAGTGAGTCCAGAGAGTGCACTGGCACCACTGATGATGCAGTACAGAGAGTCCAGTGAGTGCACTGGCACAACTGGGGATGTAGTGCAGTGATTCGAGAGAGTGCACTGGAACCACTGGGGATGCAGTGCCGCGAGTCCAGAGAGTGCACTGGCTCCACTGGGGATGCGGTGCCGGAGGTCCAGAGAGTGCATTGGCACCACTGGGGATGCAGTGCAGTGACTCCAGAGAGTGCACTGGCACCACTGGGGATGCACTGCAGTGAGCCCAGAGAGTGCACTGGCACCACTGGGGATGCGGTGCCGGGAGTCCAGAGAGTGCTTTGGCACCGCTGGGGATGCACTGCAGTTACTCCAGAGAGTGCACAGGCACCACTGGGGATGCACATCAGTGAGTCCAGAGAGTGCACTGGCACCACTGGAGAAGCAGTGCAGCAAGTCCAGAGAGTTCACTGGCACCACTGGGGATGCAGTGCAGTGAGTCCAGTGAGTGTACTGGCACCACTGGGGATGCACTGCAGTGAGTCTAGAGAGTTCACTTGCACCACTGGGGATGCACTGCAGTGAGTCCACAGAGTGCACTGGCACCACTGGGGATGCACAGCAGTGAGTCCAGAGAGTGCACTGGCACCACTGGGGATGCAGTACAGTGAGTCCAGAGAGTGCACTGGCACCACTGGGGATGCATTGCAGTGAGTCCAGAGAGTGCTCTGGCACCAATGGAGATGCAGTGCTGTGAGTCCAGAGAGTGCACTAGCACCACTGGGGATGCAGTACAGTCAGTCCAGTGAGTGTACTGGCACCACTGGGGATGCCCTTCAGTGAGTCCAGAGAGTGCACTGGCACCACTGGGGATGCACTGCAGTGAGTCCACAGAGTGCACGGGCTCCACTGGGGATGCACTGCAGTGAGTCCACAGAGTGCACTGGCACCACTGGGGATGCAGTGCAGTGAGTCCAGGGATAGCACTGGCACCACTGATGATGCAGTGCAGTGAGTCCAGAGAGTGCACTGGCACCACTGAGAATGCACTTCAGTGAGTCCAGAGAGTGCACTGGCACCACTGGGGATGCAGTGCAGTGAGTCCAGTGAGTTCACTGGCACGACTGGGGATGCACTGCAGTGAGTCCAGAGAGTGCACTGGCACCACTGAGAATGCACTTCAGTGAGTCCAGAGAGTGCACTGGCACCACTGGGGATGCACTGCAGTGAGTCCAGAGAGTGCACTTGCACCACTGGGGATGCACTACAGTGAGTCCAGAGAGTGCCCTGGCACCAATGGGGATGCAGTGCAGTGAGTCCACAGAGTGCACTGGCACCAATGGGGATGCAGTGCAGTGAGTCCAGAGAGTGCACTGGCACCACTGGGGATGCAGTTCAGTGAGTCCAGAGAGTGCACTGGCACCACTGGGGATGCACAGCAGTGAGTCCAGAGAGTGCATTGGCACCACTGGGGATGCAGTGCAGTGAGTCCAGAGAGTGCACTGGCACCACTGGGGATGCACTGCAGTGAGTCCAGAGAGTGCTCTGGCACCACTGGGGATGCAGTGCAGTGAGTCCAGAGAGTGCACTGGCACCACTGGGGATGCAGTACAGTGAGTCCAGAGAGTGCACTGGCACCACTGGGGATGCACTGCAGTGAGTCCAGAGAGTGCTCTGGCACCACTGGGGATGCAGTGCAGTGAGTCCAGAGAGTGCTCTGGCACCACTGGGGATGCACCTCAGTGTGTCCAGAGAGTGCACTGGCACCACTGGTGATGCACTGCAGTGAGTCCAGAGAATGCACTGGCACCACTGGGGATGCAGTGCAGTGAGTCCAGAGAGTGCACTGGCACCACTGGGGATGCAGTGCAGTGAGTCCAGAGAGTGCACTGGCACCAGAGGGAATGCACTTCAGTGAGTCCAGAGAGTGCACGGGCTCCACTGGGGATGCACTGCAGTGAGTCCAGAGAGTGCACTGGCGCCACTGGGGATGCAGTGCAGTGAGTCCAGAGAGTGCACTGGCTCCACTGCGGATGCAGTGCAGTGAGTCCAGAGAGTGCTCTGGCACCACTGGGGATGCAGTGCAGTGAGTCCACAGAGTGCACTAGCACCACTGGGGATGCAGTGCAGTGAGTCCAGAGAGTGCACTGGCAACACTGGGGATGCACTGCAGTGAGTCCAGAGAGTGCACTGGCACCACTGGGGATGTAGTGCAGTGAGTCCAGAGTGTGCACTGGCACCACTGGGAATGCAGTTCAGTGAGTCCAGAGATCGCACTGGCACCACGGGGGATGCACTTCAGTGAGTCCAGAGAGTGCACTGGCACCAGAGGGAATGCACTGCAGTGAGTCCAGAGAGTGCACTGGCACCACTGGGGATGCAGTGCAGTGAGTGCAGGGAGTGCACTGGCACCACTGGGGATGCAGTGCAGTGAGTCCAGAGAGTGCAGTGGCACCACTGGGGATGCAGTGCAGTGAGTCCAGAGAGTGCACAGGCAGCACTGGGGATGCAGTGCAGTGAGTCCAGAGAGTGCTCTGGCACCACTGGGGATGCAGTGCAGTGAGTCCAGAGAGTGCACTGGCACCACTGGGGATGCAGTGCAGTGAGTCCAGAGAGTGCACTGGCACCTCTGGGGATGCAGTGCAGTGACTCCAGAGAGTGCACTGGCACCACTGGGGATGCGGTGCGGTGAGTCCAGAGAGTGCACTGGCACCACTGGTGATGCACTGCAGTGAGTCCAGAGAGTGCACTGGCACCACTGAGAATGCCCTTCAGTGAGTCCAGAGAGTGCAATGGCACCACTGGGGATGCACTGCAGTGAGTCCAGAGAGTGCACTAGCACCACTGGGGATGCAGTGCAGTGAGTCCAGAGAGTGTACTGGCACCACTGGGGATGCACTGCAGTGAATCCAGAGAGTGCACTGGCACCACTGAGAATGCACTTCAGTGAGTCCAGAGAGCGCACTGGCACCACTGGGGATGCAGTGCAGTGAGTCCAGAGAGTGCACTGGCACATCTGAGAATGCACTTCAGTGAGTCCAAAGAGTGCACTGGCACCACTGGGGATGCACTGCAGTGAGTCCAGAGAGTGCACTAGCACCACTGGGAATGTAGTGCAGTGAATCCAGTGAGTGCAATGTCACCACTGGGGATGCAGTGCAGTGAGCCCAGAGAGTGCACTGGCACCACTGGAGATGCAGTACAGTGAGTCCAGTGAATGCACTGGCAACACTGGGGATGCAGTGCAGTGAGTCCAGAGAGTGCACTGGCACCACTGGTGATGCAGTATAGTGAGTCCAGTGAGTGCACTGGCACCACTGGGGATGCAGTGCAGTGAGTCCAGAGAGTGCACTGGCACCACTCGGGATGCAGTGCAGTGAGTCCAGAGAGTGCACTGGCACCACTGGGGATGCAGTGCAGTGAGTCTCGAACTCAACTCAACTGAGCCTCGAACTCAAAATACGCACTAATCGGAGCCCTACGGGCAGTAGCACAGACCATTTCATACGAAGTGACACTGGCCATAATCCTGCTATCAATAATCATACTAAGCGGAAGCTACACACTCAGCTCCTTTGCCGTCGCACAGGAGCCTCTATACTTCATTTTCTCCTCATGACCCCTAGCAATAATATGATACGTATCCACCCTAGCAGAGACAAACCGAGCTCCTTTTGACCTCACAGAGGGCGAATCTGAGCTAGTCTCAGGGTTTAACGTTGAATACGCCGCAGGACCCTTCGCCTTATTCTTCCTAGCTGAATATGCGAACGTTATGCTAATAAATACACTTACAGCCATCATATTCCTAAACCCAAGCGCCCTAGGGCCACCCACAGAACTATTCCCCGTCATCCTAGCCACAAAAGTCCTCCTACTATCTTCTGGTTTCTTATGGGTCCGAGCTTCATACCCACGATTCCGATATGACCAACTAATGCACCTACTATGAAAAAACTTCCTACCCCTCACACTAGCTCTGTGCCTCTGACACATCAGCATACCTATCTGCTATGCAGGCCTACCTCCTTACATAAGGAAATGTGCCTGAACTACAAAGGGTCACTATGATAAAGTGAACATAGAGGTATAACAGCCCTCTCATTTCCTGTTGACCTTAGAAAAGTAGGAATTGAACCCACACAAGAGAAATCAAAATTCTCCATACTTCCCTTATATTATTTTCTAGTAGAGTCAGCTAATCAAGCTATCGGGCCCATACCCCGAAAATGATGGTTTAACCCCCTCCTCTACTAATGAACCCTTACGCGACCCCAATCATAACCTTCAGCCTCATCTTGGGCACCACAATCACAATTTCCAGCAACCACTGAGTTCTGGCCTGGACAGGACTGGAGATCAACGCACTAGCCATCATTCCCCTAATTGCCAAATCCCACCACCCACGAGCAGTAGAAGCCGCAACGAAATACTTCCTAACCCAAGCAGCTGCTTCCGCCCTGGTCCTATTCTCTAGCATAACCAATGCCTGAGTCACCGGCCAATGAGACATCACACAAATAAACCACCCAACCTCCTGTCTACTACTGACAGCAGCAATCGCTATTAAACTGGGCCTAGTGCCATTTCACTTCTGATTCCCAGAAGTACTACAAGGATCGCCACTAATAACAGCCCTGCTACTCTCGACCCTCATAAAATTCCCCCCACTAACCCTGCTCCTACTAACATCCAAATCCCTCGACCCAGCTCTACTCACCGCCATGGCCCTAGCCTCAACAGCACTAGGAGGCTGAATAGGACTGAACCAAACACAAACACGCAAAATCCTAGCCTTCTCGTCCATCTCCCACTTAGGCTGAATTGCCATCATCCTAGTTTACAGCCCCAAATTGGCCTTACTTACCTTCTACCTATACACAATCATAACATCAGCCGTATTCCTAGCCCTTAACAAAATCAAAGCCCTTAACCTATCCATGATCACAACCTCATGAACAAAAACCCCAGTGCTAAACGCCACCCTAATACTAGTACTTTTATCCCTAGCAGGCCTCCCCCCATTAACAGGCTTTATACCAAAGTGACTTATCATCCAAGAACTAACTAAACAGGAAATAACACCAGCAGCCATGACAATTGCCATGCTATCACTGCTCAGCCTCTTCTTCTACCTACGCCTCGCATACCACTCAACAATTACCCTTCCCCCCAACTCCTCTAACCACATAAAACAATGATACACTAGCAAAGCCCCAAGCACACCTACTGCGGTCCTTGCCTCACTATCAATCCTCTTACTTCCCCTGTCCCCAATAATACATGCCATTGTCTAGAAACTTAGGATAACACCCCAAACCGAAGGCCTTCAAAGCCTTAAATAAGAGTTAAACCCTCTTAGTTTCTGCACATTAAGACTTACAGAATATTAACCTGTATCTTCTG
Source organism: Anser cygnoides (assembly GCF_040182565.1). Classification (NCBI taxonomy): domain Eukaryota; kingdom Metazoa; phylum Chordata; class Aves; order Anseriformes; family Anatidae; genus Anser; species Anser cygnoides. The sequence continues at coordinate 43,103,495 of NC_089876.1, forward strand.
AATGCAAGTCAGACGCTTTAATTAAGCTACAGCCTCCCTAGACAGATGGGCTTCGATCCCACAAAACTCTAGTTAACAGCTAAATGCCTAAACCAATTGGCTTCTGCCTACAAAGACCCTGACGCACCCTAGTGCGCATCGATGAGCTTGCAACTCAACATGAATTTCACTACAGAGCCGATAAGAAGAGGAATTAAACCTCTGTAAAAAGGACTACAGCCTAACGCTTCAACACTCAGCCATCTTACCCGTCACCTTCATCAACCGATGACTATTTTCCACTAACCATAAGGATATTGGCACCCTGTACCTCATCTTCGGGGCATGAGCAGGAATAGTCGGCACCGCACTCAGCCTATTAATCCGCGCAGAACTAGGACAACCAGGAACTCTCCTAGGCGACGACCAAATTTACAATGTAATCGTTACCGCTCACGCCTTTGTAATAAGCTTCTTTATAGTCATACCCATCATGATCGGAGGATTCGGCAACTGATTAGTCCCCCTCATAATCGGTGCCCCCGACATAGCATTCCCGCGAATAAACAACATAAGCTTTTGACTCCTCCCCCCATCATTCCTCCTCCTACTAGCCTCATCCACTGTAGAAGCTGGCGCCGGCACAGGCTGAACTGTCTACCCTCCCCTAGCAGGTGACCTTGCCCACGCCGGAGCTTCAGTAGACCTGGCTATCTTCTCACTCCACTTAGCCGGTATCTCCTCCATCCTTGGGGCCATCAACTTTATCACCACAGCCATCAACATAAAACCCCCCGCACTCTCACAATACCAAACCCCACTATTTGTCTGATCCGTACTAATTACCGCCATCCTACTCCTTCTATCACTCCCCGTACTCGCCGCCGGTATTACAATATTACTAACTGATCGAAACCTAAACACCACATTCTTCGACCCCGCTGGAGGAGGAGACCCAATCCTGTACCAACACCTATTCTGATTCTTCGGACACCCAGAAGTCTATATTCTGATCCTACCGGGGTTCGGAATCATCTCACACGTAGTCACGTACTACTCAGGCAAAAAGGAGCCCTTCGGCTACATGGGAATAGTCTGAGCCATACTATCCATCGGCTTCCTAGGATTCATCGTCTGAGCTCACCACATGTTTACAGTAGGAATAGACGTTGATACCCGAGCCTACTTTACATCAGCCACTATAATCATTGCCATCCCTACCGGAATCAAAGTATTTAGCTGACTAGCCACCCTGCACGGAGGAACAATCAAATGAGACCCCCCCAATACTATGAGCTCTAGGATTTATCTTCCTATTTACCATCGGAGGATTAACAGGAATCGTTCTTGCAAACTCTTCCCTAGACATCGCCCTGCACGACACGTACTACGTAGTTGCCCACTTCCACTACGTCCTATCCATAGGCGCCGTCTTTGCCATTCTAGCAGGATTTACTCACTGATTCCCACTACTCACTGGGTTTACCCTACACCAAACATGAGCAAAAGCCCACTTCGGGGTAATATTTACAGGAGTAAACCTAACGTTCTTCCCCCAGCACTTCCTAGGCCTAGCAGGAATACCCCGACGATACTCGGACTATCCCGACGCCTACACACTATGAAACACCATTTCCTCCATCGGCTCCCTAATCTCAATAGTAGCCGTAATCATACTAATATTCATCATCTGAGAAGCCTTTTCGGCCAAACGAAAAGTCCTACAACCAGAACTAACTACCACAAACGTTGAATGAATCCACGGCTGCCCTCCCCCATACCATACTTTCGAGGAACCGGCCTTCGTCCAAGTACAAGAAAGGAAGGAATCGAACCCTCACATGCTGGTTTCAAGCCAACTGCATTCACCGCTCATGCTTCTTTCTTATGAGACGTTAGTAAACCAATTACATAGCCTTGTCAAGACTAAATCACAGGTAAAAATCCTGTACATCTCATGTGGCCAACCACTCCCAACTAGGATTCCAAGACGCCTCATCACCCATCATAGAAGAACTCGTTGAATTCCACGACCACGCCCTAATCGTTGCCCTAGCTATCTGCAGCCTAGTTCTCTACCTTTTAGCCCACATACTAACAGAAAAACTCTCGTCCAATGCTGTAGACGCCCAAGAAGTAGAGCTGATCTGGACAATCCTACCTGCTATCGTCCTGGTACTCCTCGCCCTCCCATCCCTACAAATCCTCTACATAATGGACGAAATCGATGAACCAGACCTCACCCTAAAAGCCATCGGCCACCAATGATACTGAAGCTACGAATACACAGACTTCAAAGACCTATCATTCGACTCCTACATAGTGCCCACCCCAGACTTACCCAACGGCCACTTCCGACTGCTAGAAGTTGACCACCGCGTAGTTATCCCAATAGAATCCCCCATCCGCGTGATCATTACTGCAGGAGACGTACTCCACTCCTGAGCAGTCCCAACGCTCGGAGTTAAAACAGACGCAATCCCAGGCCGACTAAACCATCAACAGTCCTACGTGATCTGAGTTCAGACCGGAGCAATCCAGGTCGGTTTCTATCTATGACACACTCTCCCCAGTACGAAAGGACCGGGAAAGTGGGGCCAATACCACAAGCACGCCCCCCCCCTCTAAGCAGTGAAACCAACTAAACCGTGAAGAGGGCCTTCCCCCACCACTTTCAATCCTAGAAAAGGACCAGCTAGAGTGGCAGAGCCCGGCAAGTGCAGAAGGCTTAAGCCCTTTCCCCAGAGGTTCAAATCCTCTCCCTAGCTTCACCCATGATTCAAATAACAACACTAAGCTGCCTCATTATATCCCTCCTATACATCATCCCAATCCTGATTGCCGTAGCCTTCCTAACCCTAGCAGAACGGAAAATCCTAAGCTACATACAATCCCGCAAAGGCCCTAACGTTGTCGGGCCTTTTGGCCTACTTCAACCATTTGCGGACGGACTGAAACTATTTACCAAAGAGCCCATCCGACCCTCTACCTCTTCCCCACTTCTATTCATTCTGATACCAATACTAGCCCTTGTCCTAGCCCTCACCACTTGAGCACCACTACCACTCCCATTTCCCCTAGCAGATCTAAACCTCGGAGTTCTCTTCCTAATAGCCATGTCAAGCCTAGCCGTCTACTCAGTCCTATGATCAGGCTGAGCCTCGAACTCAAAATACGCACTAATCGGAGCCCTACGGGCAGTAGCACAGACCATTTCATACGAAGTGACACTGGCCATAATCCTGCTATCAATAATCATACTAAGCGGAAGCTACACACTCAGCTCCTTTGCCGTCGCACAGGAGCCTCTATACTTCATTTTCTCCTCATGACCCCTAGCAATAATATGATACGTATCCACCCTAGCAGAGACAAACCGAGCTCCTTTTGACCTCACAGAGGGCGAATCTGAGCTAGTCTCAGGGTTTAACGTTGAATACGCCGCAGGACCCTTCGCCTTATTCTTCCTAGCTGAATATGCGAACGTTATGCTAATAAATACACTTACAGCCATCATATTCCTAAACCCAAGCGCCCTAGGGCCACCCACAGAACTATTCCCCGTCATCCTAGCCACAAAAGTCCTCCTACTATCTTCTGGTTTCTTATGGGTCCGAGCTTCATACCCACGATTCCGATATGACCAACTAATGCACCTACTATGAAAAAACTTCCTACCCCTCACACTAGCTCTGTGCCTCTGACACATCAGCATACCTATCTGCTATGCAGGCCTACCTCCTTACATAAGGAAATGTGCCTGAACTACAAAGGGTCACTATGATAAAGTGAACATAGAGGTATAACAGCCCTCTCATTTCCTGTTGACCTTAGAAAAGTAGGAATTGAACCCACACAAGAGAAATCAAAATTCTCCATACTTCCCTTATATTATTTTCTAGTAGAGTCAGCTAATCAAGCTATCGGGCCCATACCCCGAAAATGATGGTTTAACCCCCTCCTCTACTAATGAACCCTTACGCGACCCCAATCATAACCTTCAGCCTCATCTTGGGCACCACAATCACAATTTCCAGCAACCACTGAGTTCTGGCCTGGACAGGACTGGAGATCAACGCACTAGCCATCATTCCCCTAATTGCCAAATCCCACCACCCACGAGCAGTAGAAGCCGCAACGAAATACTTCCTAACCCAAGCAGCTGCTTCCGCCCTGGTCCTATTCTCTAGCATAACCAATGCCTGAGTCACCGGCCAATGAGACATCACACAAATAAACCACCCAACCTCCTGTCTACTACTGACAGCAGCAATCGCTATTAAACTGGGCCTAGTGCCATTTCACTTCTGATTCCCAGAAGTACTACAAGGATCGCCACTAATAACAGCCCTGCTACTCTCGACCCTCATAAAATTCCCCCCACTAACCCTGCTCCTACTAACATCCAAATCCCTCGACCCAGCTCTACTCACCGCCATGGCCCTAGCCTCAACAGCACTAGGAGGCTGAATAGGACTGAACCAAACACAAACACGCAAAATCCTAGCCTTCTCGTCCATCTCCCACTTAGGCTGAATTGCCATCATCCTAGTTTACAGCCCCAAATTGGCCTTACTTACCTTCTACCTATACACAATCATAACATCAGCCGTATTCCTAGCCCTTAACAAAATCAAAGCCCTTAACCTATCCATGATCACAACCTCATGAACAAAAACCCCAGTGCTAAACGCCACCCTAATACTAGTACTTTTATCCCTAGCAGGCCTCCCCCCATTAACAGGCTTTATACCAAAGTGACTTATCATCCAAGAACTAACTAAACAGGAAATAACACCAGCAGCCATGACAATTGCCATGCTATCACTGCTCAGCCTCTTCTTCTACCTACGCCTCGCATACCACTCAACAATTACCCTTCCCCCCAACTCCTCTAACCACATAAAACAATGATACACTAGCAAAGCCCCAAGCACACCTACTGCGGTCCTTGCCTCACTATCAATCCTCTTACTTCCCCTGTCCCCAATAATACATGCCATTGTCTAGAAACTTAGGATAACACCCCAAACCGAAGGCCTTCAAAGCCTTAAATAAGAGTTAAACCCTCTTAGTTTCTGCACATTAAGACTTACAGAATATTAACCTGTATCTTCTGAATGCAAGTCAGACGCTTTAATTAAGCTACAGCCTCCCTAGACAGATGGGCTTCGATCCCACAAAACTCTAGTTAACAGCTAAATGCCTAAACCAATTGGCTTCTGCCTACAAAGACCCTGACGCACCCTAGTGCGCATCGATGAGCTTGCAACTCAACATGAATTTCACTACAGAGCCGATAAGAAGAGGAATTAAACCTCTGTAAAAAGGACTACAGCCTAACGCTTCAACACTCAGCCATCTTACCCGTCACCTTCATCAACCGATGACTATTTTCCACTAACCATAAGGATATTGGCACCCTGTACCTCATCTTCGGGGCATGAGCAGGAATAGTCGGCACCGCACTCAGCCTATTAATCCGCGCAGAACTAGGACAACCAGGAACTCTCCTAGGCGACGACCAAATTTACAATGTAATCGTTACCGCTCACGCCTTTGTAATAAGCTTCTTTATAGTCATACCCATCATGATCGGAGGATTCGGCAACTGATTAGTCCCCCTCATAATCGGTGCCCCCGACATAGCATTCCCGCGAATAAACAACATAAGCTTTTGACTCCTCCCCCCATCATTCCTCCTCCTACTAGCCTCATCCACTGTAGAAGCTGGCGCCGGCACAGGCTGAACTGTCTACCCTCCCCTAGCAGGTGACCTTGCCCACGCCGGAGCTTCAGTAGACCTGGCTATCTTCTCACTCCACTTAGCCGGTATCTCCTCCATCCTTGGGGCCATCAACTTTATCACCACAGCCATCAACATAAAACCCCCCGCACTCTCACAATACCAAACCCCACTATTTGTCTGATCCGTACTAATTACCGCCATCCTACTCCTTCTATCACTCCCCGTACTCGCCGCCGGTATTACAATATTACTAACTGATCGAAACCTAAACACCACATTCTTCGACCCCGCTGGAGGAGGAGACCCAATCCTGTACCAACACCTATTCTGATTCTTCGGACACCCAGAAGTCTATATTCTGATCCTACCGGGGTTCGGAATCATCTCACACGTAGTCACGTACTACTCAGGCAAAAAGGAGCCCTTCGGCTACATGGGAATAGTCTGAGCCATACTATCCATCGGCTTCCTAGGATTCATCGTCTGAGCTCACCACATGTTTACAGTAGGAATAGACGTTGATACCCGAGCCTACTTTACATCAGCCACTATAATCATTGCCATCCCTACCGGAATCAAAGTATTTAGCTGACTAGCCACCCTGCACGGAGGAACAATCAAATGAGACCCCCCCAATACTATGAGCTCTAGGATTTATCTTCCTATTTACCATCGGAGGATTAACAGGAATCGTTCTTGCAAACTCTTCCCTAGACATCGCCCTGCACGACACGTACTACGTAGTTGCCCACTTCCACTACGTCCTATCCATAGGCGCCGTCTTTGCCATTCTAGCAGGATTTACTCACTGATTCCCACTACTCACTGGGTTTACCCTACACCAAACATGAGCAAAAGCCCACTTCGGGGTAATATTTACAGGAGTAAACCTAACGTTCTTCCCCCAGCACTTCCTAGGCCTAGCAGGAATACCCCGACGATACTCGGACTATCCCGACGCCTACACACTATGAAACACCATTTCCTCCATCGGCTCCCTAATCTCAATAGTAGCCGTAATCATACTAATATTCATCATCTGAGAAGCCTTTTCGGCCAAACGAAAAGTCCTACAACCAGAACTAACTACCACAAACGTTGAATGAATCCACGGCTGCCCTCCCCCATACCATACTTTCGAGGAACCGGCCTTCGTCCAAGTACAAGAAAGGAAGGAATCGAACCCTCACATGCTGGTTTCAAGCCAACTGCATTCACCGCTCATGCTTCTTTCTTATGAGACGTTAGTAAACCAATTACATAGCCTTGTCAAGACTAAATCACAGGTAAAAATCCTGTACATCTCATGTGGCCAACCACTCCCAACTAGGATTCCAAGACGCCTCATCACCCATCATAGAAGAACTCGTTGAATTCCACGACCACGCCCTAATCGTTGCCCTAGCTATCTGCAGCCTAGTTCTCTACCTTTTAGCCCACATACTAACAGAAAAACTCTCGTCCAATGCTGTAGACGCCCAAGAAGTAGAGCTGATCTGGACAATCCTACCTGCTATCGTCCTGGTACTCCTCGCCCTCCCATCCCTACAAATCCTCTACATAATGGACGAAATCGATGAACCAGACCTCACCCTAAAAGCCATCGGCCACCAATGATACTGAAGCTACGAATACACAGACTTCAAAGACCTATCATTCGACTCCTACATAGTGCCCACCCCAGACTTACCCAACGGCCACTTCCGACTGCTAGAAGTTGACCACCGCGTAGTTATCCCAATAGAATCCCCCATCCGCGTGATCATTACTGCAGGAGACGTACTCCACTCCTGAGCAGTCCCAACGCTCGGAGTTAAAACAGACGCAATCCCAGGCCGACTAAACCATCAACAGTCCTACGTGATCTGAGTTCAGACCGGAGCAATCCAGGTCGGTTTCTATCTATGACACACTCTCCCCAGTACGAAAGGACCGGGAAAGTGGGGCCAATACCACAAGCACGCCCCCCCCCTCTAAGCAGTGAAACCAACTAAACCGTGAAGAGGGCCTTCCCCCACCACTTTCAATCCTAGAAAAGGACCAGCTAGAGTGGCAGAGCCCGGCAAGTGCAGAAGGCTTAAGCCCTTTCCCCAGAGGTTCAAATCCTCTCCCTAGCTTCACCCATGATTCAAATAACAACACTAAGCTGCCTCATTATATCCCTCCTATACATCATCCCAATCCTGATTGCCGTAGCCTTCCTAACCCTAGCAGAACGGAAAATCCTAAGCTACATACAATCCCGCAAAGGCCCTAACGTTGTCGGGCCTTTTGGCCTACTTCAACCATTTGCGGACGGACTGAAACTATTTACCAAAGAGCCCATCCGACCCTCTACCTCTTCCCCACTTCTATTCATTCTGATACCAATACTAGCCCTTGTCCTAGCCCTCACCACTTGAGCACCACTACCACTCCCATTTCCCCTAGCAGATCTAAACCTCGGAGTTCTCTTCCTAATAGCCATGTCAAGCCTAGCCGTCTACTCAGTCCTATGATCAGGCTGAGCCTCGAACTCAAAATACGCACTAATCGGAGCCCTACGGGCAGTAGCACAGACCATTTCATACGAAGTGACACTGGCCATAATCCTGCTATCAATAATCATACTAAGCGGAAGCTACACACTCAGCTCCTTTGCCGTCGCACAGGAGCCTCTATACTTCATTTTCTCCTCATGACCCCTAGCAATAATATGATACGTATCCACCCTAGCAGAGACAAACCGAGCTCCTTTTGACCTCACAGAGGGCGAATCTGAGCTAGTCTCAGGGTTTAACGTTGAATACGCCGCAGGACCCTTCGCCTTATTCTTCCTAGCTGAATATGCGAACGTTATGCTAATAAATACACTTACAGCCATCATATTCCTAAACCCAAGCGCCCTAGGGCCACCCACAGAACTATTCCCCGTCATCCTAGCCACAAAAGTCCTCCTACTATCTTCTGGTTTCTTATGGGTCCGAGCTTCATACCCACGATTCCGATATGACCAACTAATGCACCTACTATGAAAAAACTTCCTACCCCTCACACTAGCTCTGTGCCTCTGACACATCAGCATACCTATCTGCTATGCAGGCCTACCTCCTTACATAAGGAAATGTGCCTGAACTACAAAGGGTCACTATGATAAAGTGAACATAGAGGTATAACAGCCCTCTCATTTCCTGTTGACCTTAGAAAAGTAGGAATTGAACCCACACAAGAGAAATCAAAATTCTCCATACTTCCCTTATATTATTTTCTAGTAGAGTCAGCTAATCAAGCTATCGGGCCCATACCCCGAAAATGATGGTTTAACCCCCTCCTCTACTAATGAACCCTTACGCGACCCCAATCATAACCTTCAGCCTCATCTTGGGCACCACAATCACAATTTCCAGCAACCACTGAGTTCTGGCCTGGACAGGACTGGAGATCAACGCACTAGCCATCATTCCCCTAATTGCCAAATCCCACCACCCACGAGCAGTAGAAGCCGCAACGAAATACTTCCTAACCCAAGCAGCTGCTTCCGCCCTGGTCCTATTCTCTAGCATAACCAATGCCTGAGTCACCGGCCAATGAGACATCACACAAATAAACCACCCAACCTCCTGTCTACTACTGACAGCAGCAATCGCTATTAAACTGGGCCTAGTGCCATTTCACTTCTGATTCCCAGAAGTACTACAAGGATCGCCACTAATAACAGCCCTGCTACTCTCGACCCTCATAAAATTCCCCCCACTAACCCTGCTCCTACTAACATCCAAATCCCTCGACCCAGCTCTACTCACCGCCATGGCCCTAGCCTCAACAGCACTAGGAGGCTGAATAGGACTGAACCAAACACAAACACGCAAAATCCTAGCCTTCTCGTCCATCTCCCACTTAGGCTGAATCGCCATCATCCTAGTTTACAGCCCCAAATTGGCCTTACTTACCTTCTACCTATACACAATCATAACATCAGCCGTATTCCTAGCCCTTAACAAAATCAAAGCCCTTAACCTATCCATGATCACAACCTCATGAACAAAAACCCCAGTGCTAAACGCCACCCTAATACTAGTACTTTTATCCCTAGCAGGCCTCCCCCCATTAACAGGCTTTATACCAAAGTGACTTATCATCCAAGAACTAACTAAACAGGAAATAACACCAGCAGCCATGACAATTGCCATGCTATCACTGCTCAGCCTCTTCTTCTACCTACGCCTCGCATACCACTCAACAATTACCCTTCCCCCCAACTCCTCTAACCACATAAAACAATGATACACTAGCAAAGCCCCAAGCACACCTACTGCGGTCCTTGCCTCACTATCAATCCTCTTACTTCCCCTGTCCCCAATAATACATGCCATTGTCTAGAAACTTAGGATAACACCCCAAACCGAAGGCCTTCAAAGCCTTAAATAAGAGTTAAACCCTCTTAGTTTCTGCACATTAAGACTTACAGAATATTAACCTGTATCTTCTGAATGCAAGTCAGACGCTTTAATTAAGCTAAAGCCTCCCTAGACAGATGGGCTTCGATCCCACAAAACTCTAGTTAACAGCTAAATGCCTAAACCAATTGGCTTCTGCCTACAAAGACCCTGACGCACCCTAGTGCGCATCGATGAGCTTGCAACTCAACATGAATTTCACTACAGAGCCGATAAGAAGAGGAATTAAACCTCTGTAAAAAGGACTACAGCCTAACGCTTCAACACTCAGCCATCTTACCCGTCACCTTCATCAACCGATGACTATTTTCCACTAACCATAAGGATATTGGCACCCTGTACCTCATCTTCGGGGCATGAGCAGGAATAGTCGGCACCGCACTCAGCCTATTAATCCGCGCAGAACTAGGACAACCAGGAACTCTCCTAGGCGACGACCAAATTTACAATGTAATCGTTACCGCTCACGCCTTTGTAATAAGCTTCTTTATAGTCATACCCATCATGATCGGAGGATTCGGCAACTGATTAGTCCCCCTCATAATCGGTGCCCCCGACATAGCATTCCCGCGAATAAACAACATAAGCTTTTGACTCCTCCCCCCATCATTCCTCCTCCTACTAGCCTCATCCACTGTAGAAGCTGGCGCCGGCACAGGCTGAACTGTCTACCCTCCCCTAGCAGGTGACCTTGCCCACGCCGGAGCTTCAGTAGACCTGGCTATCTTCTCACTCCACTTAGCCGGTATCTCCTCCATCCTTGGGGCCATCAACTTTATCACCACAGCCATCAACATAAAACCCCCCGCACTCTCACAATACCAAACCCCACTATTTGTCTGATCCGTACTAATTACCGCCATCCTACTCCTTCTATCACTCCCCGTACTCGCCGCCGGTATTACAATATTACTAACTGATCGAAACCTAAACACCACATTCTTCGACCCCGCTGGAGGAGGAGACCCAATCCTGTACCAACACCTATTCTGATTCTTCGGACACCCAGAAGTCTATATTCTGATCCTACCGGGGTTCGGAATCATCTCACACGTAGTCACATACTACTCAGGCAAAAAGGAGCCCTTCGGCTACATGGGAATAGTCTGAGCCATACTATCCATCGGCTTCCTAGGATTCATCGTCTGAGCTCACCACATGTTTACAGTAGGAATAGACGTTGATACCCGAGCCTACTTTACATCAGCCACTATAATCATTGCCATCCCTACCGGAATCAAAGTATTTAGCTGACTAGCCACCCTGCACGGAGGAACAATCAAATGAGACCCCCCCCAATACTATGAGCTCTAGGATTTATCTTCCTATTTACCATCGGAGGATTAACAGGAATCGTTCTTGCAAACTCTTCCCTAGACATCGCCCTGCACGACACGTACTACGTAGTTGCCCACTTCCACTACGTCCTATCCATAGGCGCCGTCTTTGCCATTCTAGCAGGATTTACTCACTGATTCCCACTACTCACTGGGTTTACCCTACACCAAACATGAGCAAAAGCCCACTTCGGGGTAATATTTACAGGAGTAAACCTAACGTTCTTCCCCCAGCACTTCCTACGCCTAGCATCCCCAGTGGTGCCAGTGCACTCTCTGGACTCACTGCAGTGCATCCCCAGTGGTGCCAGTACACTCACTGGACTCAATGCACTGCATCCCCAGTGGTGCCAGTGCACTCTCTGGACTCACTAAACTGCATCACCAGTGGTGCCTCTGCACTCTCTGGACTCACTGCACTGCTTCCCCAGTGGTGCCAATGCACTCACTGGACTCACTGCAGTGCATCCCCACTGGTGCCAGTGCACTCTCTGGACTCACTGCAGTGCATCCCCAGTGGTGCCAGTGCACTCTCTGGACTCACTGCACTGCATCCCCAGTGGTGCCTGTGCGCTCTCTGGAGTCACAGCACTGCATCCCCAGTGGTGCCAGTGCAATCTCTGGACTCACTGCACTGCATCCCCAGTGGTGCCAGTGCACTCTCTGGACTCACTGAAGTGCATTCTCAGTAGTGCCAGTGCACTCTCTGGACTCACTGCACTGCATCCCCAGTGGTGCCAGTGCACTCTCTGGACTCACTGAACTGCATCCCCAGTGGTGCCAGTGCACTCTCTGGACTCACTGCACTTCATCCCCAGTGCTGCCAGTGCACTGTGTGGACTCACTGCACTGCATCCCTAGTGGTGCCACTGCACTCTCTGGACTCACTGCACTGCATCCCCAGTGGTGCCAGTGCACTCTCTGGACTCACTGCACTGCATCCCCAGTGGTGCCAGTGCACTCACTGGACTCACTGCAGTGCATCCCCACTGGTGCCAGTGCACTCTCTGGACTCACTGCACTGCATCCCCAGTGGTGCCAGTGCACTCTCTGGACTCACTGCACTGCATCCCCAGTGGTGCTAGTGCACTCTGTGGACTCACTGCAGTGCATCCCCAGTGGTGCCAGTGCACTCTCTGGACTCACTGTACTGCACCCCCAGTGGTGCCAGTGCACTCACTGGACTGACTGCACTGCATCCCCAGTGGTGCCAGTGCACTCTCTGGACTCACTGCACTGCATCCCCACTGGTGCCAGTGTACTCTCTGGACTCACTGCACTGCATCCCCAGTGGTGCCAGTGCACTCACTGGACTCACTGGACACATCCCCAGTGGTGCCAGTGCACTCTCTGGACTCACTGCTGTGCATCCCCAGTGGTGCCAGTGCACTCTCTGGACTCACTGCACTGCATCCCCAGTGGTGCCAGTGTACTCTCTGGACTCACTGCAGTGCATCCCCAGTGGTGCCAGTGCACTCTCTGGACTCACTGCACTGCATCCCCAGTGGTGTCAGTGCACTCTCTGGACTCACTGAAGTGCATCCCCAGTTGTGCCAGTGCACTCTCTGGACTCAATGCACTGCATCCCCAGTGGTGCCAGTGCAATCTCTGGACTCGCTGAAGTGCATCCCCAGTGGTGCCAGTGCACTCTCTGGACTCACTGCAGTGCATTCCCAGTGGTGCCAGTGCACTCTTTGGACTCACTGCACTGCAGCCCCATTGGTGCCAGTGCACTCTCTGGACTCACTGCACTGCATCACAGGTGGTGCCAGCGCACTCTCTGGACTCACTGCACTGCATCCCCAGTGGTGCCAGTGCACTCTCTGGACTCACTGCACTGCATCCCCAGTGGTGCCAGTGCACTCTCTGCACTCACTTCTCTGCATTCCCAGTGGTGCCAGTGAAGTCTCTGGACTCACTGCACTGCATCCACAGTGGTGCCAGTGCAATCTCTGGACTCACTGCAGTGCATCCCCAGTGGTGCCAGTGCACTCTCTCGAGTCACTGCACTACATCCCCAGTGGTGCCAGTGCACTCACTGGACTCACTGTACTGCATCATCTGTGGTGCCAGTGCACTCTCTGGACTCACTGCAATGCATCCCCAGTGGTGCCAGTGCACTCTCTGGACTCACTGCACTGCATCCCCAGTGGTGCCAGTGCACTCTCTGGACTCACTGCACTGTATCCCCAGTGGTGCCAGTGCACTCACTGGATTCACTGCAGTGCATCCCCAGTGGTGCCAGTGCACTCTCTGGACTCACTGCACTGCATCCCCAGTGGTGCCAGTGCACTCTGTGGACTCACTGCACTGCATCCCCAGTGGTGACAGTGCACTCTCTGGACTCACTGCAGTGCATCCCTAGTGGTGCCAGTGCACTCTCTGGACTCACTGCACTGCATCCCCAGTGGTGCCAGTGCAGTCTCTGGAGTAACTGCAGTGCATCCCCACTGGTGCCAAAGCACTCTCTGGACTCCCGGCACTGCATCCCCAGTGGTGCCAGTGCACTCTCTGGACTCACTGCACTGCATCCCCAGTGGTGCCAGTGCACTCTCTGGAGTCACAGCACTGCATCCCCAGTGGTGCCAGTGCACTCTCTGGACTCACTGCACTGCATCCCCAGTGGTGCCAGTGCACTCTCTGGACTCACTGAAGTGCATCCCCAGTGGTGCCAGTGCACTCTCTGGACTCACTGCAGTGCATCCCCAGTGGTGCCATTACACTCACTGGACTCACTGCACTGCATCCCCAGTGGTGCCAGTGCACTCTCTGGACTCACTAAACTGCATCACCAGTGGTGCCTCTGCACTCTCTGGACTCATTGCACTGCTTCCCTAGTGGTGCCAGTGCACTCACTGGACTCACTGCAGTGCATCCCCACTGGTGCCAGTGCACTCTCTGGGCTCACTGCAGTGCATCCCCAGTGGTGCCTGTGCGCTCTCTGGAGTCACAGCACTGCATCCCCAGTGGTGCCAGTGCAATCTCTGGACTCACTGCACTGCATCCCCAGTGGTGCCAGTGCACTCTCTGGACTCACTGAAGTGCATTCTCAGTGGTGCCAGTGCACTCTCTGGACTCACTGAACTGCATCCCCAGTGGTGCCAGTGCACTCTCTGGACTCACTGAACTGCATCCCCAGTGGTGCCAGTGCACTCTCTGGACTCACTGCACTGCATCCCCAGTGCTGCCAGTGCACTCTCTGGACTCACTGCACTGCATCCCTAGTGGTGCCACTGCACTCTCTGGACTCACTGCACTGCTTCCCCAGTGGTGCCAGTGCACTCTCTGGACTCACTGCACTGCATCCCCAGTGGTGCCAGTGCACTCACTGGACTCACTGCAGTGCATCCCCACTGGTGCCAGTGCACTCTCTGGACTCACTGCACTGCATCTCCAGTGGTGCCAGTGCACTCTCTGGACTCACTGCACTGCATCCCCAGTGGTGCTAGTGCACTCTGTGGACTCACTGCACTGCATCCCCAGTGGTGCCAGTGCACTACCTGGACTCACTGAAGTGCATTCTCAGTGGTGCCAGTGCACTCTCTGGACTCACTTCAGTGCATCCCCAGTGGTGCCAGTACACTCTCTGGACTCACTGCAGTGCATCCCCAGTGGTGCCAGTGCACTCTCTGGAGTGACTGCAGTGCATCCCCAGTGGAGCCAGTGCACTCTCTGGACTCACTGCAGTGCATCCGCAGTGGTGCCATTGCACTCTCTGGACTCACTGCACTGCATCTCCAGTGGTGCCAGTGCACTCTCTGGACTCACTGCACTGCATCCCCAGTGCTGCCAGTGCACTCTCTTGAGTCACTGCACTGCATCCCCTGTGGTGCAAGAGCACTCTCTGGACTCACTGCACTGCATCCCCAGTGGTGCTAGTGCACTGTGTGGACTCACTGTACTGCATCCCCAGTGGTGCCAGTGCAATCTCTGGACTCACTGCAGTGCATCCCCACTGGTGCCAGTGCACTCTCTGGACTCACTGCACTGCATCCCCAGTGGTGCCAGTGCACTCTCTGGACTCACTGCACTGCATCCCCAGTAGTGCCAGTGCACTCTCTGGACTCACTGCACTGCATACCCAGTGGTGCCAGTGCACTCACTGGATTCACTGCACTGCATCCCCAGTGGTGCCAGTGCACTCTCTGGACTCACTGCACTGCATCCCCAGTGGTGCCAGTGCACTCTGTGGACTCACTGTACTGCATCCCCAGTGGTGACAGTGCACTCTCTGGACTCACTGCAGTGCATCCCCAGTGGTGCCAGTGCACTCTCTGGACTCACTGCACTGCATCCCCAGTGGTGCCAGTGCAGTCTCTGGAGTAACTGCAGTGCATTCCCAGTGGTGCCAGTGCACTCTCTGGACTCACTTCAGTGCATCCCCAGTGGTGCCACTGCACTCTCTGGACTCACTGCAGTGCATCCCCAGTGGTGCCAGTGCACTCTCTGGACTCATTGAAGTGCATTCTCAGTGGTGCCAGTGCACTCTCTGGACTCACTGCAGTGCATCCCCAGTGGTGCCAGTACACTCACTGGACTCACTGCACTGCATCCCCAGTGGTGCCACTGCACTCTCTGGACTCACTAAACTGCATCACCAGTGGTGCCACTGCACTCTCTGGACTCACTGCACTGCTTCCCCAGTGGTGCCAGTGCACTCTCTGGACTCACTGCAGTGCATCCCCACTGGTGCCAGTGCACTCTCTGGGCTCACTGCAGTGCATCCCCAGTGGTGCCAGTGCACTCTCTGGACTCACTGCACTGCATCCCCAGTGGTGCCAGTGCGCTCTCTGGAGTCACAGCACTGCATCCCCAGTGGTGCCAGTGCAAATCTCTGGACTCACTGCACTGCATCCCCAGTGGTGCCAGTGCACTCTCTGGACTCACTGCACTGCATCCCCAGTGGTTCCAGTGCACTCTCTGGACTCACTGCACTGCATCCCCAGTGGTGCTAGGGCACTCTGTGGACTCACTGCACTGCATCCCCAGTGGTGCCAGTGTACTACCTGGACTCACTGAAGTGCATTCTCAGTGGTGCCAGTGCACTCTCTGGACTCACTTCAGTGCATCCCCAGTGGTGCCAGTACACTCTCTGGACTCACTGCAGTGCATCCCCAGTGGTGCCAGTGCACTCTCTGGACTCAATGCAGTGCATCCCCAGTGGAGCCAGTGCACTCTCTGGACTCACTGCAGTGCATCTGCAGTGGTGCCATTGCACTCTCTGGACTCACTGCACTGCATCTCCAGTGGTGCCAGTGCACTCTCTGGACTCACTGCACTGCATCCCCAGTGCTGCCAGTGCACTCTCTGGAGTCACAGCACTGCATCCCCAGTGGTGCCAGTGCAATCTCTGGACTCACTGCACTGCATCCCCAGTGGTGCCAGTGCACTCTCTGGACTCACTGCACTGCATCACCAGTGGTGCCAGTGCAGTCTCTGGAGTAACTGCAGTGCATCCCCACTGGTGCCAAAGCACTCTCTGGACTCCCGGCACTGCATCCCCAGTGGTGCCAGTGCACTCTCTGGACTCACTGCACTGCATCCCCAGTGGTGCCAGTGCACTCTCTGGAGTCACAGCACTGCATCCCCAGTGGTGCCAGTGCACTCTCTGGACTCACTGCACTGCATCCCCAGTGGTGCCAGTGCACTCTCTGGACTCA
This sequence comes from Anser cygnoides, assembly GCF_040182565.1. Taxonomy (NCBI): domain Eukaryota; kingdom Metazoa; phylum Chordata; class Aves; order Anseriformes; family Anatidae; genus Anser; species Anser cygnoides. The sequence continues at coordinate 43,120,656 of NC_089876.1, forward strand.
CTGAAGTGCATCCCCAGTGGTGCCAGTGCACTCTCTGGACTCACTGCAGTGCATCCCCAGTGGTGCCATTACACTCACTGGACTCACTGCACTGCATCCCCAGTGGTGCCAGTGCACTCTCTGGACTCACTAAACTGCATCACCAGTGGTGCCTCTGCACTCTCTGGACTCATTGCACTGCTTCCCTAGTGGTGCCAGTGCACTCACTGGACTCACTGCAGTGCATCCCCACTGGTGCCAGTGCACTCTCTGGGCTCACTGCAGTGCATCCCCAGTGGTGCCTGTGCGCTCTCTGGAGTCACAGCACTGCATCCCCAGTGGTGCCAGTGCAATCTCTGGACTCACTGCACTGCATCCCCAGTGGTGCCAGTGCACTCTCTGGACTCACTGAAGTGCATTCTCAGTGGTGCCAGTGCACTCTCTGGACTCACTGAACTGCATCCCCAGTGGTGCCAGTGCACTCTCTGGACTCACTGAACTGCATCCCCAGTGGTGCCAGTGCACTCTCTGGACTCACTGCACTGCATCCCCAGTGCTGCCAGTGCACTCTCTGGACTCACTGCACTGCATCCCTAGTGGTGCCACTGCACTCTCTGGACTCACTGCACTGCTTCCCCAGTGGTGCCAGTGCACTCTCTGGACTCACTGCACTGCATCCCCAGTGGTGCCAGTGCACTCACTGGACTCACTGCAGTGCATCCCCACTGGTGCCAGTGCACTCTCTGGACTCACTGCACTGCATCTCCAGTGGTGCCAGTGCACTCTCTGGACTCACTGCACTGCATCCCCAGTGGTGCTAGTGCACTCTGTGGACTCACTGCACTGCATCCCCAGTGGTGCCAGTGCACTACCTGGACTCACTGAAGTGCATTCTCAGTGGTGCCAGTGCACTCTCTGGACTCACTTCAGTGCATCCCCAGTGGTGCCAGTACACTCTCTGGACTCACTGCAGTGCATCCCCAGTGGTGCCAGTGCACTCTCTGGAGTGACTGCAGTGCATCCCCAGTGGAGCCAGTGCACTCTCTGGACTCACTGCAGTGCATCCGCAGTGGTGCCATTGCACTCTCTGGACTCACTGCACTGCATCTCCAGTGGTGCCAGTGCACTCTCTGGACTCACTGCACTGCATCCCCAGTGCTGCCAGTGCACTCTCTTGAGTCACTGCACTGCATCCCCTGTGGTGCAAGAGCACTCTCTGGACTCACTGCACTGCATCCCCAGTGGTGCTAGTGCACTGTGTGGACTCACTGTACTGCATCCCCAGTGGTGCCAGTGCAATCTCTGGACTCACTGCAGTGCATCCCCACTGGTGCCAGTGCACTCTCTGGACTCACTGCACTGCATCCCCAGTGGTGCCAGTGCACTCTCTGGACTCACTGCACTGCATCCCCAGTAGTGCCAGTGCACTCTCTGGACTCACTGCACTGCATACCCAGTGGTGCCAGTGCACTCACTGGATTCACTGCACTGCATCCCCAGTGGTGCCAGTGCACTCTCTGGACTCACTGCACTGCATCCCCAGTGGTGCCAGTGCACTCTGTGGACTCACTGTACTGCATCCCCAGTGGTGACAGTGCACTCTCTGGACTCACTGCAGTGCATCCCCAGTGGTGCCAGTGCACTCTCTGGACTCACTGCACTGCATCCCCAGTGGTGCCAGTGCAGTCTCTGGAGTAACTGCAGTGCATTCCCAGTGGTGCCAGTGCACTCTCTGGACTCACTTCAGTGCATCCCCAGTGGTGCCACTGCACTCTCTGGACTCACTGCAGTGCATCCCCAGTGGTGCCAGTGCACTCTCTGGACTCATTGAAGTGCATTCTCAGTGGTGCCAGTGCACTCTCTGGACTCACTGCAGTGCATCCCCAGTGGTGCCAGTACACTCACTGGACTCACTGCACTGCATCCCCAGTGGTGCCACTGCACTCTCTGGACTCACTAAACTGCATCACCAGTGGTGCCACTGCACTCTCTGGACTCACTGCACTGCTTCCCCAGTGGTGCCAGTGCACTCTCTGGACTCACTGCAGTGCATCCCCACTGGTGCCAGTGCACTCTCTGGGCTCACTGCAGTGCATCCCCAGTGGTGCCAGTGCACTCTCTGGACTCACTGCACTGCATCCCCAGTGGTGCCAGTGCGCTCTCTGGAGTCACAGCACTGCATCCCCAGTGGTGCCAGTGCAAATCTCTGGACTCACTGCACTGCATCCCCAGTGGTGCCAGTGCACTCTCTGGACTCACTGCACTGCATCCCCAGTGGTTCCAGTGCACTCTCTGGACTCACTGCACTGCATCCCCAGTGGTGCTAGGGCACTCTGTGGACTCACTGCACTGCATCCCCAGTGGTGCCAGTGTACTACCTGGACTCACTGAAGTGCATTCTCAGTGGTGCCAGTGCACTCTCTGGACTCACTTCAGTGCATCCCCAGTGGTGCCAGTACACTCTCTGGACTCACTGCAGTGCATCCCCAGTGGTGCCAGTGCACTCTCTGGACTCAATGCAGTGCATCCCCAGTGGAGCCAGTGCACTCTCTGGACTCACTGCAGTGCATCTGCAGTGGTGCCATTGCACTCTCTGGACTCACTGCACTGCATCTCCAGTGGTGCCAGTGCACTCTCTGGACTCACTGCACTGCATCCCCAGTGCTGCCAGTGCACTCTCTGGAGTCACAGCACTGCATCCCCAGTGGTGCCAGTGCAATCTCTGGACTCACTGCACTGCATCCCCAGTGGTGCCAGTGCACTCTCTGGACTCACTGCACTGCATCACCAGTGGTGCCAGTGCACTCTCTGGACTCACTGCACTGCATCCCCAGTGGTGCTAGTGCACTGTGTGGACTCACTGTACTGCATCCCCAGTGGTGCCAGTGCAATCTCTGGACTCACTGCAGTGCATCCCCAGTGGTGCCAGTGCACTCTCAGGACTCACTGCACTGCATCCCCAGTGGTGCCAGTGCACTCTCTGGACTCACTGCACTGCATCCCCAGTAGTGCCAGTGCACTCTCTGGACTCACTGCACTGCATACCCAGTGGTGCCAGTGCACTCACTGGATTCACTGCACTGCATCCCAGTGGTGCCAGTGCACTCTCTGGACTCACTGCACTGCATCCCCAGTGGTGCCAGTGCACTCTGTGGACTCACTGTACTGCATCCCCAGTGGTGACAGTGCACTCTCTGGACTCACTGCAGTGCATCCCCAGTGGTGCCAGTGCACTCTCTGGACTCACTGCACTGCATCCCCAGTGGTGCCAGTGCAGTCTCTGGAGTAACTGCAGTGCATTCCCAGTGGTGCCAGTGCACTCTCTGGACTCACTTCAGTGCATCCCCAGTGGTGCCACTGCACTCTCTGGACTCACTGCAGTGCATCCCCAGTGGTGCCAGTGCACTCTCTGGACTCATTGAAGTGCATTCTCAGTGGTGCCAGTGCACTCTCTGGACTCACTGCAGTGCATCCCCAGTGGTGCCAGTACACTCACTGGACTCACTGCACTGCATCCCCAGTGGTGCCAGTGCACTCTCTGGACTCACTGCAGTGCATCCCCACTGGTGCCAGTGCACTCTCTGGGCTCACTGCAGTGCATCCCCAGTGGTGCCAGTGCACTCTCTGGACTCACTGCACTGCATCCCCAGTGGTGCCAGTGCGCTCTCTGGAGTCACAGCACTGCATCCCCAGTGGTGCCAGTGCAAATCTCTGGACTCACTGCACTGCATCCCCAGTGGTGCCAGTGCACTCTCTGGACTCACTGCACTGTATCCCCGGTGGTGCCAGTGCAGTCTCTGGAGTAACTGCACTGCATCCCCAGTGGTGCCAGTGCACTCTCTGGACTCACTGCAGTGCATCCCCAGTGGTGACAGTGCACTCTCTGGACTCACTGCAGTGCATCCCCAGTGGTGCCAGTGCACTCTCTGGACTCACTGCACTGCATCCCCAGTGGTGCCAGTGCGCTCTCTGGAGTCACAGCACTGCATCCCCAGTGGTGCCAGTGCAAATCTCTGGACTCACTGCACTGCATCTCCAGTGGTGCCAGTGCACTCTCTGGACTCACTGCACTGTATCCCCGGTGGTGCCAGTGCAGTCTCTGGAGTAACTGCACTGCATCCCCAATGGTGCCAGTGCACTCTCTGGACTCACTGTACTGCATCCCCAGTGGTGACAGTGCACTCTCTGGACTCACTGCAGTGCATCCCCAGTGGTGCCAGTGCACTCTCTGGACTCACTGCAGTGCATCCCCAGTGGTGCCAGTGCACTCTCTTGACTCACTGCACTGAAGCCCCAGTGGTGCCAGTGCACTCTCTGGACTCACTGCACTGCATCCCCAGTGGTGCCAGTGCACTCTCTGGACTCACTGCACTGCATCCCCAGTGGTGCCAGTGCACTCTCTGGACTCACTGCAGGGCATCCCCAGTGGTGCCAGTGCACTGTCTGGACTCACTGCAGTGCATCCCCAGTGGTGCCAGTGCACTTTCTGGACTCACTGTACTGCACCCCCAGTGGTGCCAGTGCACTCACTGGACTCACTGGACACATCCCCAGTGGTGCCAGTGCAGTCTCTGGACTCACTGCAGTGCATCCCCAGTGCTGCCAGTGCACTCTCTGGACTCACTGCACTGCATCCCCAGTGGTGCCAGTGCACTCTCTGGACTCACTGCACTGCATCCCCAGTGGTGCAAGTGCACTCTCTGGACTCACTGCAATGCATCCCCAGTGGTGCCAGTGCACTCTCTGGACTCACTGCACTGCATCCCCAGTGGTGCCAGTGCACGCTCTGGACTCACTGCACTGTATCCCCAGTGGTGCCAGTGCACTCACTGGATTCACTGCAGTGCATCCCCAGTGGTGCCAGTGCACTCTCTGGACTCACTGCACTGCATCCCCAGTGGTGCCAGTGCACTCTGTGGACTCACTGCACTGCATCCCCAGTGGTGCCAGTGCACTCTCTGGACTCACTGCAGTGCATCCCCACTGGAGCCAGTGCACTCTCTGGACTCACTGCAGTGCATCCCCAGTGGTGCCAGTGCACTCTCTGGACTCACTGCACTGCATCCCCAGTGGTGCCAGTGCACTCTCTGGACTCACTGAAGTGCATTCTCAGTGGTGCCAGTCCACTCTCTGGACTCACTGCACTGCATCCCCAGTGGTGCCAGTGCACTCTCTGGACTCACTGAACTGCATCCCCAGTGGTGCCAGTGCACTCTCTGGACTCACTGCAGTGCATCCCCAGTGGTGCCAGTGCACTCTCTGGACTCACTGCAGTGCATCCCAGTGGTGCCAGTACACTCACTGGACTCACTGCACTGCATCCCCAGTGGTGCCAGTGCACTCTCTGGACTCACTAAACTGCATCACCAGTGGTGCCACTGCACTCTCTGGACTCACTGCACTGCTTCCCCAGTGGTGCCAGTGCACTCACTGGACTCACTGCACTGCATCCCCAGTGGTGCCAGTGCGCTCTCTGGAGTCACAGCACTGCATCCCCAGTGGTGCCAGTGCAAATCCCTGGACTCACTGCACTGCATCCCCAGTGGTGCCAGTGCACTCTCTGGTCTCACTGCACTGTATCCCCGGTGGTGCCAGTGCAGTCTCTGGAGTAACTGCACTGCATCGCCAGTGGTGACAGTGCACTCTCTGGACTCACTGCAGTGCATCCCCAGTGGTGCCAGTGCACTCTCTGGACTCCCAGCACCGCATCCCCAGTGGTGCCAGTGCACTCTCTGGACTCACTGCACTGCATGCCCAGTGGTGCCAGTGCAAATCTCTGGACTCCCAGCACCGCATCCCCAGTGGTGCCAGTGCACTCTCTGGACTCACTGTACTGCATCCCCAGTGGTGCCAGTGCACTCACTGGACTGACTGCACTGCATCCCCAGTGGTGCCAGTGCACTCTCTGGACTCACTGCACTGCATCCCCACTGGTGCCAGTGTACTCTCTGGACTCACTGCAGTGCATCCCCAGTGGTGCCAGTGCACTCACTGGACTCACTGGACACATCCCCAGTGGTGCCAGTGCACTCTCTGGACTCACTGCAGTGCATCCCCAGTGGTGCCAGTGCACTCTCTGGACTCACTGCAGTGCATCCCCACTGGTGCCTGTGTACTCTCTGGACTCACTGCAGTGCATCCCCAGTGGTGCCAGTGCACTCTCTGGACTCACTGCACTGCATCCGCACTGGTGCCAGTGGACTCTCTGGACTCACTGAAGTGCATCCCCAGTGGTGCCAGTGCACTCTCTGGACTCACTGCACTGCATCCCCAGTGGTGCCAGTGCAATCTCTGGACTCACTGTAGTGCAACCCCAGTGGTGCCAGTGCACTCTCTGGACTCACTGCAGTGCATCCCCAGTGGTGCCAGTGCACTCTCTGGACTCACTGTACTGCATCACCAGTGGTGCCAGTGCACTCTCTGGACTCACTGCAGTGCATTCCCAGTGGTGCCAGTGCACTCTTTGGACTCACTGCACTGCAGCCCCATTGGTGCCAGTGCACTCTCTGGACTCACTGCACTGCATCACAGGTGGTGCCAGTGCACTCTCTGGACTCACTGCACTGCATCCCCAGTGGTGCCAGTGCACTCTCTGGACTCACTGCACTGCATCCCCAGTGGTGCCAGTGCACTCTCTGCACTCACTTCTCTGCATTCCCAGTGGTGCCAGTGAAGTCTCTGGATTCACTGCACTGCATCCCCAGTGGTGCCAGTGCAATCTCTGGACTCACTGCAGTGCATCACCAGTGGTGCCAGTGCACTCTCTGGACTCACTGCACTGCATCCCCAGTGGTGCAAGTGCACTCTCTCGAGTCACTGCACTACATCCCCAGTGGTGCCAGTGCACTCACTGGACTCACTGTACTGCATCATCTGTGGTGCTAGTGCACTCTGTGGACTCACTGCAGTGCATCCCCGTTGGTGCCAGTGCACTCTCTGGACTCATTGAAGTGCATTCTCAGTGGTGCCAGTGCACTCTCTGGACTCACTGCAGTGCATCCCCAGTGGTGCCAGTACACTCACTGGACTCACTAAACTGCATCCCCAGTGGTGCCAGTGCACTCTCTGGACTCACTGCACTGCTTCCCCAGTGGTGCCAGTGCACTCACTGGACTCACTGCAGTGCATCCCCACTGGTGCCAGTGCACTCTCTGGACTCACTGCACTGCATCCCCAGTGGTGCCAGTGCGCTCTCTGGAGTCACAGCACTGCATCCCCAGTGGTGCCAGTGCAAATCTCTGGACTCACTGCACTGCATCCCCAGTGGTGCCAGTGCACTCTCTGGTCTCACTGCACTGTATCCCCGGTGGTGCCAGTGCAGTCTCTGGAGTAACTGCACTGCATCCCCAGTGGTGACAGTGCACTCTCTGGACTCACTGCAGTGCATCCCCAGTGGTGCCAGTGCACTCTCTGGACTCCCAGCACCGCATCCCCAGTGGTGCCAGTGCACTCTCTGGACTCACTGCACTGCATGCCCAGTGGTGCCAGTGCAAATCTCTGGACTCCCAGCACCGCATCCCCAGTGGTGCCAGTGCACTCTCTGGACTCACTGCACTGCATGCCCAGTGGTGCCAGTGCACTCTCTGGACTCACTGTACTGCATCCCCAGTGGTGACAGTGCACTCTCTGGACTCACTGCACTGCATCCCCAGTGGTGCCAGTGCACTCTCTGGACTCACTGCACTGCATCCCCAGTGGTGCCAGTGCACTCTCTGGACTCAATGCAGGGCATCCCCAGTGGTGCCAGTGCACTCTCTGGACTCACTGTACTGCATCCCCAGTGGTGCCAGTGCACTCACTGGACTGACTGCACTGCATCCCCAGTGGTGCCAGTGCACTCTCTGGACTCACTGCACTGCATCCCCACTGGTGCCAGTGTACTCTCTGGACTCACTGCAGTGCATCCCCAGTGGTGCCAGTGCACTCACTGGACTCACTGGACACATCCCCAGTGGTGCCAGTGCACTCTCTGGACTCACTGCAGTGCATCCCCAGTGGTGCCAGTGCACTCTCTGGACTCACTGCAGTGCATCCCCACTGGTGCCTGTGTACTCTCTGGACTCACTGCAGTGCATCCCCAGTGGTGCCAGTGCACTCTCTGGACTCACTGCACTGCATCCGCACTGGTGCCAGTGGACTCTCTGGACTCACTGAAGTGCATCCCCAGTGGTGCCAGTGCACTCTCTGGACTCACTGCACTGCATCCCCAGTGGTGCCAGTGCAATCTCTGGACTCACTGTAGTGCAACCCCAGTGGTGCCAGTGCACTCTCTGGACTCACTGCAGTGCATCCCCAGTGGTGCCAGTGCACTCTCTGGACTCACTGTACTGCATCACCAGTGGTGCCAGTGCACTCTCTGGACTCACTGCAGTGCATTCCCAGTGGTGCCAGTGCACTCTTTGGACTCACTGCACTGCAGCCCCATTGGTGCCAGTGCACTCTCTGGACTCACTGCACTGCATCCCCAGTGGTGCCAGTGCACTCTCTGGACTCACTGCACTGCATCCCCAGTGGTGCCAGTGCACTCTCTGCACTCACTTCTCTGCATTCCCAGTGGTGCCAGTGAAGTCTCTGGATTCACTGCACTGCATCCCCAGTGGTGCCAGTGCAATCTCTGGACTCACTGCAGTGCATCACCAGTGGTGCCAGTGCACTCTCTGGACTCACTGCACTGCATCCCCAGTGGTGCAAGTGCACTCTCTCGAGTCACTGCACTACATCCCCAGTGGTGCCAGTGCACTCACTGGACTCACTGTACTGCATCATCTGTGGTGCTAGTGCACTCTGTGGACTCACTGCACTGCATCCCCGGTGGTGCCAGTGCACTCTCTGGACTCATTGAAGTGCATTCTCAGTGGTGCCAGTGCACTCTCTGGACTCACTGCAGTGCATCCCCAGTGGTGCCAGTACACTCACTGGACTCACTAAACTGCATCCCCAGTGGTGCCAGTGCACTCTCTGGACTCACTGCACTGCTTCCCCAGTGGTGCCAGTGCACTCACTGGACTCACTGCAGTGCATCCCCACTGGTGCCAGTGCACTCTCTGGGCTCACTGCAGTGCATCCCCAGTGGTGCCAGTGCACTCTCTGGACTCACTGCACTTGCATCCCCAGTGGTGCCAGTGCGCTCTCTGGAGTCACAGCACTGCATCCCCAGTAGTGCCAGTGCAATCTCTGGACTCACTGCAGTGCATCCCCAGTGGTGCAAGTGCACTCTGTGGACTCACTGCACTGCATCCCCAGTGGTGCAAGTGCACTCTCTCGAGTCACTGCACTACATCCCCAGTGGTGCCAGTGCACTCACTGGACTCACTGTACTGCATCATCTGTGGTGCTAGTGCACTCTGTGGACTCACTGCAGTGCATCCCCGGTGGTGCCAGTGCACTCTCTGGACTCATTGAAGTGCATTCTCAGTGGTGCCAGTGCACTCTCTGGACTCACTGCAGTGCATCCCCAGTGGTGCCAGTGCACTCTCTGGACTCACTAAACTGCATCCCCAGTGGTGCCAGTGCACTCTCTGGACTCACTGCACTTCTTCCCCAGTGGTGCCAGTGCACTCACTGGACTCACTGCAGTGCATCCCCACTGGTGCCAGTGCACTCTCTGGGCTCACTGCAGTGCATCCCCAGTGGTGCCAGTGCACTCTCTGGACTCACTGCACTTGCATCCCCAGTGGTGCCAGTGCGCTCTCTGGAGTCACAGCACTGCATCCCCAGTAGTGCCAGTGCAATCTCTGGACTCACTGCAGTGCATCCCCAGTGGTGCAAGTGCACTCTGTGGACTCACTGCACTGCATCCCCAGTGGTGCCTGTGCACTCTCTGGACTCACTGCAGTGCATCCCCAGTGGTGCCAGTGCACTCTCTGGACTCACTGCAGTGCATCGCCACTGGTGCCAGTGCACTCTCTGGACTCAATGCACTGCATCCCCAGTGGTGCCAGTGCACTCTCTGGACTCACTGCACTGCATCCCCGGTGGTGCCAGTGCAGTCTCTGGAGTAACTGCACTGCATCTCCACTGGTGCCAAAGCACTCTCTGGACTCCCAGCACCGCATCCCCAGTGGTGCCAGTGCACTCTCTGGACTCACTGCACTGCATCCCCAGTGGTGCCAGTGCACTCTCTGGACTCACTGCACTGCATCCCCAGTGGTGCCAGTGCACTCTCTGGACTCACTGCACTGCATCCCCAGTGGTGCCAGTGCACTCTCTGGACTCACTGAAGTGCATTCTCAGTGGTGCCAGTGCACTCTCTGGACTCACTGCAGTGCATCCCCAGTGGTGCCAGTGCACTCTCTGGACTCACTGAACTGCATCCCCAGTGGTGCCAGTGCAATCTCTGGACTCAGTGCAGTGCATCCCCAGTGATGGCAGTGCACTCTCTGGACTCACTGCAGTGCACTCCCGGTGGTGCCAGTGCACTCTCTGGACTCACTGCAGTGCATCCCCAGTGGTGCTAGTGCACTCTGGACTCAATGCAGTGCATCCCCAGTGGTGCCAGTGCACTCTCTGGACTCACTATACTGCATCCCCAGTGGTGCCAGTGCACTCTCTGGACTCACCGCACTGCACCCTGAGTGGTGCCAGTGCACTCTCTAGAGTCACTGCGCTGCATCCCCAGTGGTGCCAGTGCACTCTGTGGACTCACTGTACTGCATCCCCAGTGGTGCGAAAGCACTCTCTGGACTCCCGCCACCGCATCCCCAGTGGTGCCAGTGCATTCTCTGGACTCACTGCACTGCATCCCCAGTGGTGCCAATGCACTCTCTGGACTCACTGCACCGCATCCCCAGTGGTGCCAGTGCACTCTCTGGAGTGACTGCACTGCATCCCCAGTGGTGCCAGTGCACTCTCTGGACTCGCGTCAATGCATCCCCAGTGGAGCTAATACACTCTGGACTCACTGCACTGCATCCCGAGTGGTGCCAGTGCACTCTCTGGACTCACTGCAGTGCATCCCCAGTGGTGCCAGTGCACTCTCTGGACTCACTGCAGTGCATCCCTAGTGGTGCCAGTGCACTCTCTGGACTCACTGCACTGCATCCCCTGTGCTGCCAGTGCTCTCTCTGGACTCACTGCACTGCATCCACAGTGGTGCCAGTGCACTCTCTGGACTCACTGCAGGGCATCCCCAGTGGTGCCAGTGCACTCTCTGGACTCACTGCAGTGCATCCCCAGTAGTGCCATTGCACTCTCTGCACTCACTTCACTGCATCGCCAGTGGTGCCAGTGCACTCTCTGGACTCACTGCACTGCATTCCCAGTGCTGACAGTGAAGTCTTTGGACTCACTGCACTCCATCCCCACTGGTGCCTTTGCACTCCCTGGACTCACTGCACTGCTCCAGCCGCGGCAGCCGCTCCAGCCGCGGTAGCCCTCCAGCCGTGGCAGCCGCTCCACTCGGTAGCGGCTGGAGCGGCTGCCGCGGCTAGAGCGGCTGTAGCGGCTGCCGCGGTTGGAGCTCCTGCCGCGTTTGGAGCGGTTACCGCGGCTGGAGCGGCTGGAGCGGCTGCCGCGGCTGGAGGGGCTACCGCGGCTGGAGCGGTTGACGCGGCTGGAGCGGAAACCGAGGATGGAGCGCCACTCTCTGGACTCACTGCACTGCATCACCAGTGGTGCCAGTGTACTCACTGGACTCACTGCACTGCATCACCAGTGGAGCCAGTGCACTCTCTGGACTCACTGCACTGCATCCCCAGTGGTTCCAGTGTACTCACTGGACTCACTGGAGTGCATCACCTGTGGTGCCAGTGCACTCTCTGGACTCACTGCACTGCATCCCCAGTGGTGCCAGTGCACTCTCTGGACTCACTGCACTGCATCCCCAGTGGTGCCAGTGCGCTCTCTGTACTCACTGCAGGGCATCCCCAGTGGTGCCAATGCACTCTCTGGACTCACTGCACTGCATCCCCAGTCCTGCCAGTGCACACTCTTGACTCACTGCACTGCATCACCAGTGGTGCCAGTGCACTCTCTGGACTCACTGAAGTGCATTCTCAGTGGAGCCAGTGCACTCTCTGGACTCACTGCTCTGCATCCACAGTGGTGCCAGTGCACTCTCTGGACTCACTGCACTGCATCCCTAGTGGTGCCAGTGCACTCTCTGGACTCACTGCAGTGCATCCCCAGGGGTGCCAGTGCACTCTCTGGACTCACTGCAGTGCATCCCCAGTGGCGCCAGTGCGCTCTCTGGACTCACTGCAGGGCATCCCCAGTGGTGCCAGTGCACTCTCTGGACTCACTGCACTGCATCCCCAGTCCTGCCAGTGCACTCTCTTGACTCACTGCACTGCATCCCCAGTGGTGCCAGTGCACTCTGTGGACTCACTGCAGTGCATTCTCAGTGGAGTCAGTGCACTCTCTGGACTCACTGCAGTGCATCCCCAGTGGTGCCAGTACACTCACTGTACTGACTGAAGTGCATCCCCAGTGGTGTCAGTGCACTCTCTGGAGTCACTGCGCTCCATCCCCAGTGGTGCCAGTGCATTCCCTGGACTCACTGCACTGCTACAGCCGCGGCAGCCGCTCCAGCCGCGGTAGCCCTCCAGCCGCGGCAGCCGCTCCACTCGGTAGCGGCTGGAGCGGCTGACGCGGCTGGAGCGGCTGGAGCGGCTGCCGCGGCTGGAGCGTCTGCCGCGGCTGGAGGGGCTACCGCGGGGTTGACTCGGCTGGAGCGGATGCCGAGGCTGGAGCGGCACTCTCTGGACTCACTGAAATGCATTCTCAGGGGTGCCAGTGCACTCTCTGGACACACTGCTCTGCATCCCCAGTGGTGCTAGTGCACTCTGGACTCACTGCAGTGCATCCCCAGTGGTGCCAGTGCACTCTCTGGACTCACTGCACCGCATTCCCACTGGTGTCAGTGCACTCTGTGGACTCACTGCACTGCATCCCCAGTGGTGCCAAAGCACTCTCTGGACTCCAGGCACTGCATCCCCAGTGGTGTCAGTGCACTCTCTGGACTCCCGGCACCGTATCCCCAGTGGTGCCAGTGCATTCTCTGGACTCACGGCACTGCATCCCCAGTGGTGCCAGTGCACTCTCTGGGGTCACTGCAGTGCATCTCCAGTGGTGCCAAAGCACTCTCTGGCCTCCCGGCACCGCATCCCCAGTGGTGCCAGTGCACTCTCTGGACTCGCGGCACTGCATCCGCAGTGGTGTCAGTGCAGTCTCTGCAGTCACTGTAGTGCATTCCCAGTGTTGCCAGTGCACTCTCTGGACTCACAGCACTGCATGCCCAGTGGTGCCAGTGCACTCTCTGGACTCACTGCATTGCATCCCCAGTGGTGCCAGTGCACTCTCTGGACTCACTGCAGTGCATCCCCATTGGTGCCAGTACACTCTCTGGACTCACTGCACTGCATCCCCAATGGTGCCCGTGCTCTCTCTTTACTCACTGCACTGCATCCCCAAGGGGTCAGTGCAGTCTCTGGACTCACTGCACTGCTCCAGCCGCGGCAGCCTCTCCAGCCGCACCAGCCGCGGCATCCGCTTCAGCCGCGTTAACCGCTCCAGCCGCGGTAGGTCCTCCAGCCGCGCCAGCCGCTCCAGCCGCGGCAGCCGCTCCAGCCGCGGCAGCCGCTCCAGCCGCTCCAGCCGCGGCATCCGCTTCAGCCGCGTTAACCGCTCCAGCCGCGGTAGGTCCTCCAGCCGCTCCAGCCGCTCCAGCCGCGGCAGCCGCTCCAACCGCGGCAGCCGCTCCAGCCGCGGCAGCCGCTCCAGCCGCTCCAGCCGCGGCAGCCGCTCCAGACGCTACCGAGTGGAGCGGCTGCCACGGCTGGAGGGCTACCGCGGCTGGAGCGGCTGCCGCGGCTGGAGCAGTGCAGTGTGTCCAGGGAGTGCAAAGGCACCAGTGGGGATGGAGTGCAGTGAGTCCAAAGACTTCACTGTCACCACTGGGATTGCAGTGCAGTGAGTCCAGAGAGTGCACTGGCACCACTGGCGATGCAGTGAAGTGAGTGCAGAGAGTGCAATGGCACTACTGGGGATGCACTGCAGTGAGTCCAGAGAGTGCACTGGCACCACTGGGGATGCCCTGCAGTGAGTCCAGAGAGTGCACTGGCACCACTGGGGATGCACTACAGTGAGTCCAGGGATAGCAATGGCACCACTGGGGATGCAGTGCAGTGAGTCCAGAGAGTGCACTGGCACCACTGGGGATGCCCTGCAGTGAGCCCAGAGAGTGCACTGGCAACACTGGGGATGCAGTGCAGTGAGTCCAGTGAGTGCACTGGCACCACTGGGGATGCACTGCAGTGAGTCCAGAGAGTGCACTGGCACCAGTGGGGATGCACTTCAGTGAGTCCAGAGAGTGCACTGGCACCACTGGGAATGCACTTCAGTGAGTCCAGAGAGTGCACTGGCACCACTGGGGATGCACTGCAGTGAGTCCAGAGAGTGCACTGGCACCACTGGGGATGCACAGCAGTGACTCCAGGGATAGCACTGGCACCACTGGGGATGCAGTGCAGTGAGTCCAGAGAGTGCACTGGCACCACTGGGGATGCAGTTCAGTGAGTCCAGAGAGTGCACTGGCTCCACTGAGAATGCACTTCAGTGAGTCCACAGAGTGCACTGGCACCACTGGGGATGCAGTGCAGTGAGTCCAGAGAGTGCACTGGCACCACTGGGGATGCACTGCAGTGAGTCCAGAGAGTGCACTGGCACCACTGGGGATGCAGTGCAGTGAGTCCAGAGAGTGCACTGGCACCACTGGGGATGCAGTGCAGTGAGTCCAGAGAGTGCACTGGCACCACTGAAAATGCACTTCAGTGTGTCCAGAGAGTGCACTGGCACCACTGGGGATGCACTGCAGTGAGTCCAGAGAGTGCACTAGCGCCACTGGGGATGCAGTGCAGTGAGTCCAGAGAGTGCACTGGCACCACTGGTGATGCAGTGCAGTGAGTCCAGAGAGTGGCGCTCCAGCCTCGGTTTCCGCTCCAGCCGCGTCAACCGCTCCAGCCGCGGTAGCCCCTCCAGCCGCGGCAGACGCTCTAGACGCTCCAACCGCGTCAGCCTCTCCTGCCGCTTTAGCCCCTCCAGCCGCGGCAGCCCCTCCAGCCGCGGTAACCGCTCCAAACGCGGCAGGAGCTCCAGCCGCGGCAGCCGCTCCAGCCGCTCTAGCCGCGGCAGCCGCTCCAGCCGCTACCGAGTGGAGCGGCTGCCACGGCTGGAGCGGTTGCCGCGGTTTGAGCGCCTGCCGCGTTTAGAGCGGCTGCCGCGGTTGGAGAGTCTGCCGCGTATGCCGCGGACGGAGCGGCTGCCGCGGCTGGAGCGGCTGCCGCGGCTGCCGCGGCTGCCGAGGCTGGAGGGCTACCGCGGCTGGAGCGACTGCCGCGCCTGGAGTAGTGCAGTGAGTCCAGAGAGTGCACTGGCACCACTGGGGATGCAGTGCAGTGAGTCCAGAGAGTGCACTGGCACCACTGGGGATGCACTGCAGTGAGTCCAGAGAGTGCCCTAGGGATGCAGTGCAGTGAGTCCAGAGAGTGCACTGGCACCACTGGGGATGCAGTGCAGTGAGTCCAGAGAGTTCACTGGCACCACTGGAGATGCACTTCAGTGAGTGCAGAGACTGCACTGGCACCACTGGGGATGCAGTGCAGTGAGTCCAGTGAGTGTACTGGCACCACTGGGGATGCAGCGCAGTGAGTCCAGAGAGTGCACTGGCACCACTGAGAATGCACTTCAGTGTGTCCAGAGAGTGCTCTGGCACCACTGGGGATGCACTGAAGTGAGTCCAGAGAGTGCACTGGCACCACTGTGGATGCAGTGCAGTGAGTCCAGAGAGAGCACTGGCAGCACTGGGGATGCACTGCAGTGAGTCCAGAGAGTGCACTGGCACCACTGGGGATGCACTGCAGTGAGTCCAGAGAGTGCACTGGCACCACTCGGGATGCAGTGCAGTGAGTCCAGAGAGTGCATTAGCACCACTGGGGATGCATTGACGCGAGTCCAGAGAGTGAACTGGCACCACTGGGGATGCACTGCAGTCACTCCAGAGAGTGCACAGGCACCAATGGGCATGCACATCAGTGAGTCCAGAGAGTGCACTGGCACCACTGGGGATGCAGTGCAGCAAGTCCAGAGAGTTCACTGGCACCACTGGGGATGCAGTGCAGTGAGTCCAGAGAGTGCACTTGCACCACTGGGGATGCACTGCAGTGAGTCCACAGAGTGCACTGGCACCACTGGGGATGCAGTGCAGTGAGTCCAGAGAGTGCACTGGCACCAATGGGGATGCACAGCAGTGAGTCCACAGAGTGCACTGGCACCACTGGGGATGCAGCGCAGTGAGTCCAGAGAGTGCACTGGCACCACTGGGGATGCAGTGCAGTGAGTCCAGAGAGTGCTTTGGCACCGCTGGGAATGCACTGCAGTTAATCCAGAGAGTGCACAGGCACCAATGGGCATGCACATCAGTGAGTCCAGAGAGTGCACTGGCACCACTGGGGATGCAGTGCAGCAAGTCCAGAGAGTTCACTGGCACCACTGGGGATGCAGTGCAGTGAGTCCAGAGAGTGCACTTGCACCACTGGGGATGCACTGCAGTGAGTCCACAGAGTGCACTGGCACCACTGGGGATGCAGTGCAGTGAGTCCAGAGAGTGCACTGGCACCAATGGGGATGCACAGCAGTGAGTCCACAGAGTGCACTGGCACCACTGGGGATGCAGCGCAGTGAGTCCAGAGAGTGCACTGGCACCACTGGGGATGCACTGCAGTGAGTCCAGAGAGTGCTTTGGCACCGCTGGGAATGCACTGCAGTTAATCCAGAGAGTGCACAGGCACCAATGGGCATGCACATCAGTGAGTCCAGAGAGTGCACTGGCACCACTGGGGATGCAGTGCAGCAAGTCCAGGGAGTTCACTGGCACCACTGGGGTGCAGTGCAGTGAGTCCAGTGAGTGTACTGGCACCACTGTGGATGCACTGCAGTGAGTCCAGAGACTGCATTGGCACCACTTGGGATGCACTGCAGTGAGTCCAGAGAGTGCACTTGCACCACTGGGGATGCACTGCAGTGAGTCCACAGAGTGCACTGGCACCACTGGGGATGCAGTGCAGTGAGTCCAGAGAGTGCACTGGCACCAATGGGGATGCACAGCAGTGAGTCCACAGAGTGCACTGGCACCACTGGGGATGCAGCGCAGTGAGTCCAGAGAGTGCACTGGCACCACTGGGGATGCACTGCAGTGAGTCCAGAGAGTGCTCTGGCACCACTGGAGATGCAGTGCAGTGAGTCCAGAGAGTGCACTAGCACCACTGGGGATGCAGTGTAGTCAGTCCAGTGAGTGTATTGGCACCACTGGGAATGCCCTTCAGTGAGTCCAGAGAGTGCACTGGCACCACTGGGGATGCACTGCAGTGAGTCCACAGAGTGCACTGGCACCACTGGGGGTGCAGTGCAGTGAGTCCAGAGATCGCACTGGCTCCACAGGGGATGCAGTGCAGTGAGTCCAGAGAGTGCTCTGGCACCACTGGGGATGCAGTGCAGTGAGTCCAGAGAGTGCACTGGCACCACTGTGGATGCAGTGCAGTGAGTCCAGAGAGTGCTCTGGCACCACTGTGGATGCAGTGCAGTGAGTCCAGAGAGTGCAGTGGCACCACTGGTGATGCACTGCAGGTACTCCAGAGAGTGCACTGGCACCACTGAGAATGCCCTTCAGTGAGTCCAGAGAGTGTACTGGCACCACTGGGGATGCACTTCAGTGAGTCCAGAGAGCGCACTGGCACCACTGGGGATGCAGTGCAGTGAGTCCAGAGAGTGCACTTGCACGACTGAGAATGCACTTCAGTGAGTCCAAAGAGTGCACTGGCACCACTGGGGATGCACTGCAGTGAGTCCAGTGAGTGCACTGGCACCACTGGCGATGCAGTGCAGTGAGTCCAGAGAGTGCACGGGCTCCACTGGGGATGCAGTGCAGTGAGTCCAGAGAGTGCACTGGCAACACTGGGGATGCAGTGCAGTGAGTCCAGAGAGTGCACTGGCACCACTGGGGATGCAGTGCAGCAAGTCCAGAGAGTGCACTGGCACCACTGGGGATGCACTGCAGTGAGTCCAGACAGTGCACTGGCACCAATGGAGATGCAGTGCAGTGAGTCCAGAGAGTGCACTGGCACCACTGGGGATGCAGTACAGTGAGTCCAGAGAGTGCACTGGCACCACTGGGGATGCACAGCAGTGAGTCCAGAGAGTGCATTGGCACCACTGGGGATGCAGTGCAGTGAGTTCAGAGAGTGCACTGGCACCATTGGAGATGCAGTGCAGTGAGTCCACAGAGTGCACTGGCACCACTGGGGATGCAGTGCAGTGAGTCCAGAGAGTGAACTGGCAGCACTGGGGATGCACTGCAGTGAGTCCAGAGAGTACACTGGCACCACTGGGGATGCACTGCAGTGAGTCCAGAGAGTGCACTGGCACCACTGGAGATGCACTTCAGAGAGTGCAGAGACTGCACTGGCACCACTGGGGATGCAGTGCAGTGAGTCCAGAGACTGCATTGGCACCACTTGGGATGCACTGCAGTGAGTCCAGAGAGTGCACTTGCACCACTGGGGATGCACTGCAGTGAGTCCACAGAGTGCACTGGCACCACTGGGGATGCAGTGCAGTGAGTCCAGAGAGTGCACTGGCACCAATGGGGATGCACAGCAGTGAGTCCACAGAGTGCACTGGCACCACTGGGGATGCACTGAAGTGAGTCCAGAGAGTGCTCTGGCACCACTGGAGATGCAGTGCAGTGAGTCCAGAGAGTGCACTAGCACCACTGGGGATGCAGTGTAGTCAGTCCAGTGAGTGTACTGGCACCTCTGGGAATGCCCTTCAGTGAGTCCAGAGAGTGCACTGGCACCACTGGGGATGCACTGCAGTGAGTCCACAGAGTGCACGGGCTCCACTGGGGATGCACTGCAGTGAGTCCACAGAGTGCACTGGCACCACTGGGGATGCAGTGCAGTGAGTCCTGAGATCGCACTGGCTCCACAGGGGATGCAGTGCAGTGAGTCCAGAGAGTGCTCTGGCACCACTGGGGATGCAGTGCAGTGAGTCCAGAGAGTGCACTGGCACCACTGGGGATGCAGTGCAGTGAGTCCAGAGAGTGCTCTGGCACCACTGTGGATGCAGTGCAGTGAGTCCAGAGAGTGCACTTGCACCACTGGGGATGCAGTGCAGTGAGTCCAGTGAGTGTACTGGCACCACTGGGGATGCAGTGCAGTGAGTCCAGAGAGTGCACTGGCACCACTGGGGATGCAGTGCAGTGAGTCCAGAGAGTGCACTGACACCACTGGGGATGCAGTGCAGTGAGTCCAGAGAGTGCACTGGCACCACTGGGGATGCAGTGCAGTGAGTCCAGAGAGTGCTCTGGCACCACTGTGGATGCAGTGCAGTGAGTCCAGAGAGTGCACTGGCACCACTGGGGATGCAGTGCAGTGAGTCCAGTGAGTGTACTGGCACCACTGGGGATGCACTGCAGTGAGTCCAGAGAGTGCACTTGCACCACTGGGGATGCAGTGCAGTGAGTCCAGAGAGTGCACTGACACCACTGGGGATGCAGTGCAGTGAGTCCAGAGAGTGCACTGGCACCAATGGGGATGCACAGCAGTGAGTCCACAGAGTGCACTGGCACCACTGGGGATGCAGTGCAGTGAGTCCAGAGAGTGCACTGGCACCACTGGGGATGCACTACAGTGAGTCCAGAGAGTGCACTGGCACCACTGGGGATGCACAGCAGTGAGTCCAGAGAGTGCATTGGCACCACTGGGGATGCAGTGCAGTGAGTCCAGAGAGTGCACTGGCACCATTGGAGATGCAGTGCAGTGAGTCCAGAGAGTGCACTGGCACCACTGGGGATGCAGTGCAGTGAGTCCAGACAGTGCAGTGGCACCACTGGGGATGCAGTGCAGTGAGTCCAGAGAGTGCACTGGCACCACTGGGGATGCACTGCAGTGAGTCCAGAGAGTTCACTGGCACCACTGGAGTTGCACTTCAGTGAGTCCAGAGAGTGCACTGGCACCACTGGGGATGCAGTGCAGTGAGTCCAGACAGTGCAGTGGCACCACTGGGGATGCAGTGCAGTGAGTCCAGTGAGTGTACTGGCACCACTGGGGATGCACTGCAGTGAGTCCAGAGAGTGCATTGGCACCACTTGGGATGCACTGCAGTGAGTCCAGAGAGTGCACTTGCACCACTGGGGATGCAGTGCAGTGAGTCCAGAGAGTGCACTGGCACCAGTGGGGATGCAGTGCAGTGAGTCCAGAGAGTGCACTGGCACCAATGGGGATGCACTGCAGTGAGTCCAGAGAGTGCACTGGCACCACTGGGGATGCAGTGCAGTGAGTCCAGAGAGTGCACTGGCACCACTGGAGATGCAGTGCAGTGAGTCCAGAGAGTGCACTGGCACCACTGGGGATGCAGTGCAGTGAGTCCAGAGAGTGCACTGGCACCACTGGGGATGCAGTGCAGTGAGTCCAGAGAGTGCACTGGCACCACTGGGGATGCACTGCAGTGAGTCCAGAGAGTTCACTGGCACCACTGGGGATGCGCTTCAGTGAGTGCAGAGACTGCACTGGCACCACTGGGGATGCAGTGCAGTGAGTCCAGTGAGTCCACTGGCACCAATGGGGATGCACAGCAGTGAGTCCACAGAGTGCACTGGCACCACTGGGGATGCAGTACAGTGAGTCCAGAGAGTGCACTGGCACCACTGGGGATGCACTGCAGTGAGTCCAGAGAGTGCTCTGGCACCACTGGCGATGCAGTGCAGTGAGTCCAGAGAGTGCACTAGCACCACTGGGGATGCAGTGCAGTCAGTCCAGTGAGTGTACTGGCACCACTGGGGATGCACTGCAGTGAGTCCAGAGAGTGCACTGGCACCACTGAGAATGCACTTCAGTGAGTCCAGAGAGTGCACTGGCACCACTGGGGATGCACTGCAGTGAGTTCAGAGAGTGCACTGGCACCACTGGGGATGCAGTGCAGTGAGTCCAGAGAGTGCACTGACACCACTGGGGATGCAGTGCAGTAGGTCCAGAGAGTGCACTGGCACCAATGGGGATGCACAGCAGTGAGTCCACAGAGTGCACTGGCACCACTGGGGATGCAGTGCAGTGAGTCCAGAGAGTGCACTGGCACCAATGGGGATGCACAGCAGTGAGTCCACAGAGTGCACTGGCACCACTGGGGATGCAGTACAGTGAGTCCAGAGAGTGCACTGGCACCACTGGGGATGCACTGCAGTGTGTCCAGAGAGTGCTCTGGCACCACTGGCGATGCAGTGCAGTGAGTCCAGAGAGTGCACTAGCACCACTGGGGATGCAGTGCAGTCAGTCCAGTGAGTGTACTGGCACCACTGGGGATGCACTGCAGTGAGTCCAGAGAGTGCACTGGCACCACTGAGAATGCACTTCAGTGAGTCCAGAGAGTGCACTGGCACCACTGGGGATGCACTGCAGTGAGTCCAGAGAGTGCACTGGCACCACTGGGGATGCAGTGCAGTGAGTCCAGATAGTGCACTGACACCACTGGGGATGCAGTGCAGTAGGTCCAGAGAGTGCACTGGCACCACTGGGGATGCACAGCAGTGAGTCCACAGAGTGCACTGGCACCACTGGGGATGCAGTGCAGTGAGTCCAGAGAGTGCACTGGCACCACTGGGGATGCAGTACAGTGAGTCCAGAGAGTGCACTGGCACCACTGGGGATGCACAGCAGTGAGTCCAGAGAGTGCATTGGCACCACTGGGGATGCAGTGCAGTGAGTCCAGAGAGTGCACTGGCACCATTGGAGATGCAGTGCAGTGAGTCCACAGAGTGCACTGGCACCACTGGGGATGCAGTGCAGTGAGTCCAGAGAGTGCACTGGCACCATTGGAGATGCAGTGCAGTGAGTCCACAGAGTGCACTGGCACCACTGGGGATGCAGTGCAGTGAGTCCAGAGAGTGCACTGGCACCAATGGGGATGCAGTGCAGTGAGTCCACAGAGTGCACTGGCACCACTGGGGATGCAGTGCAGTGAGTCCAGAGAGTGCACTGGCACCAATGGGGATGCACAGCAGTGAGTCCACAGAGTGCACTGGCACCACTGGGGATGCAGTGCAGTGAGTCCAGAGAGTGCACTGGCACCACTGGAGATGCAGTGCAGTGAGTCCACAGAGTGCACTGGCACCACTGGGGATGCAGTGCAGTGAGTCCAGAGAGTGCACTGGCACCAATGGGGATGCACAGCAGTGAGTCCACAGAGTGCACTGGCACCACTGGGGATGCAGCGCAGTGAGTCCAGAGAGTGCACTGGCACCACTGGGGATGCACTGCAGTGAGTCCAGAGAGTGCTCTGGCACCACTGGAGATGCAGTGCAGTGAGTCCAGAGAGTGCACTAGCACCACTGGGGATGCAGTGTAGTCAGTCCAGTGAGTGTATTGGCACCACTGGGAATGCCCTTCAGTGAGTCCAGAGAGTGCACTGGCACCACTGGGGATGCACTGCAGTGAGTCCACAGAGTGCACTGGCACCACTGGGGGTGCAGTGCAGTGAGTCCAGAGATCGCACTGGCTCCACAGGGGATGCAGTGCAGTGAGTCCAGAGAGTGCTCTGGCACCACTGGGGATGCAGTGCAGTGAGTCCAGAGAGTGCACTGGCACCACTGTGGATGCAGTGCAGTGAGTCCAGAGAGTGCTCTGGCACCACTGTGGATGCAGTGCAGTGAGTCCAGAGAGTGCAGTGGCACCACTGGTGATGCACTGCAGGTACTCCAGAGAGTGCACTGGCACCACTGAGAATGCCCTTCAGTGAGTCCAGAGAGTGTACTGGCACCACTGGGGATGCACTTCAGTGAGTCCAGAGAGCGCACTGGCACCACTGGGGATGCAGTGCAGTGAGTCCAGAGAGTGCACTTGCACGACTGAGAATGCACTTCAGTGAGTCCAAAGAGTGCACTGGCACCACTGGGGATGCACTGCAGTGAGTCCAGTGAGTGCACTGGCACCACTGGGGATGCAGTGCAGTGAGTCCAGAGAGTGCACGGGCTCCACTGGGGATGCAGTGCAGTGAGTCCAGAGAGTGCACTGGCAACACTGGGGATGCAGTGCAGTGAGTCCAGAGAGTGCACTGGCACCACTGGGGATGCAGTGCAGCAAGTCCAGAGAGTGCACTGGCACCACTGGGGATGCACTGCAGTGAGTCCAGAGAGTGCACTGGCACCAATGGAGATGCAGTGCAGTGAGTCCAGAGAGTGCACTGGCACCACTGGGGATGCAGTACAGTGAGTCCAGAGAGTGCACTGGCACCACTGGGGATGCACAGCAGTGAGTCCAGAGAGTGCATTGGCACCACTGGGGATGCAGTGCAGTGAGTTCAGAGAGTGCACTGGCACCATTGGAGATGCAGTGCAGTGAGTCCACAGAGTGCACTGGCACCACTGGGGATGCAGTGCAGTGAGTCCAGAGAGTGAACTGGCAGCACTGGGGATGCACTGCAGTGAGTCCAGAGAGTACACTGGCACCACTGGGGATGCACTGCAGTGAGTCCAGAGAGTGCACTGGCACCACTGGAGATGCACTTCAGAGAGTGCAGAGACTGCACTGGCACCACTGGGGATGCAGTGCAGTGAGTCCAGTGAGTGTACTGGCACCACTGGGGATGCACTGCAGTGAGTCCAGAGAGTGCACTTGCACCACTGGGGATGCAGTGCAGTGAGTCCAGAGAGTGCACTGACACCACTGGGGATGCAGTGCAGTGAGTCCAGAGAGTGCACTGGCACCACTGGAGATGCACTTCAGAGAGTGCAGAGACTGCACTGGCACCACTGGGGATGCAGTGCAGTGAGTCCAGTGAGTGTACTGGCACCACTGGGGATGCAGCGCAGTGAGTCCAGAGAGTGCACTGGCACCACTGAGAATGCACTTCAGTGTGTCCAGAGAGTGCACTGGCACCAATGGTGATGCACTGCAGTGAGTCCAGAGAGTGCACTGGCACCACTGTGGATGCAGTGCAGTGAGTCCAGAGAGAGCACTGGCAGCACTGGGGATGCACTGCAGTGAGTCCAGAGAGTGCACAGGCACCACTGGGGATGCACTGCAGTGAGTCCAGAGAGTGCACTGGCACCACTCGGGATGCAGTGCAGTGAGTCCAGAGAGTGCATTAGCACCACTGGGGATGCATTGACGCGAGTCCAGAGAGTGCACTGGCACCACTGGGGATGCACTGCAGTCACTCCAGAGAGTGCACTGGCACCACTGGGGATGCAGTGCAGTGAGTCCAGAGAGTGCACTGGCACCACTGGGGATGCAGTACAGTGAGTCCAGAGAGTGCACTGGCACCACTGGGGATGCAGTGAAGCGAGTCCAGAGAGTGCACTGGCACCACTGGGGATGCACTGCGGTCACTCCAGAGAGTGCACTGGCACAACTGGGGATGCACTGCAGTGACTCTAGAGAGTGCACTGGCACCACTGCGGATGCACTGCAGTGAGTCCAGAGAGTGCACTGGCACCACAGGTGATGCAGTGCAGTGAGTCCAGAGAGTGCACTGGCAGCACTGGGGATGTAGTGCAGTGAGTCCAGAGAGTGCACTGGCACCACCGGGAATGCACTGCAGTGAGTCCAGAGAGTGCACTGGCACCACTGGGGATGCACTACAGTGAGTCCAGAGAGTGCACTTGCACCACGGGGGATGCAGTGAAGTGAGTGCAGAGAGTGCACTGGCACCACTGGGGCTGCAGTGTAGTGAGTCCAGAGAGTGCACTGGCTCCACTGGGGATGCACTGCAGTGAGTCCAGAGAGTGCACTGGCACCACTGGGGATGCAGTGCAGTGAGTCCAGAGAGTGCACTGGCACAACTGGGGATGCAGCGCAGTGACTCTAGAGAGTGCACTGGCACCACTGCGGATGCGGTGCAGTGAGTCCAGAGAGTGCACTGGCACCACAGGTGATGCAGTGCAGTGAGTCCAGAGAGTGCACTGGCAGCACTGGGGATGCAGTGCAGTGAGTCCAGAGAGTGCACTGGCACCACAGGTGATGCACTCCAGTGAGTCCAGAGAGTGCACTTGCACCACGGGGGTTGCAGTGCAGTGACGCCAGAGAGTGCACTGGCACCATTGGGGATGCACTGCAGTGAGTCCTGAGAGTACACTGGCTCCACCGGGGATGCCCTGCAGTGAGTCCAGAGAGTGCACTGGCAGCACTGGGGATGCAGTGCAGTGAGTCCAGAGAGTGCACTGGCACCACTGGGGATGCAGCGCAGTGAGTCCAGAGAGTGCACTGGCACCACTGGGGATGCCCTGCAGTGAGTCCAGAGAGTGCACTGGCACCACTGGGGATGCACTACAGTGAGTCCAGGGATAGCACTGGCACCACTGGGGATGCAGTGCAGTGAGTCCAGAGAGTGCACTGGCACCACAGAGAATGCACTTCAGTGAGTCCAGAGAGTGCACTGGCACCACTGGGGATGCAGTGCAGTGAGTCCAGAGAGTGCACTGGCACCACTGGTGATGCAGTGCAGTGAGTCCAGAGAGTGCACTGGCACCACTGATGATGCAGTACAGTGAGTCCAGTGAGTGCACTGGCACAACTGGGGATGTAGTGCAGTGACTCGAGAGAGTGCACTGGAACCACTGGGGATGCAGTGCCGCGAGTCCAGAGAGTGCACTGGCTCCACTGGGGATGCGGTGCCGGAGGTCCAGAGAGTGCATTGGCACCACTGGGGATGCAGTGCAGTGAGTCCAGAGAGTGCACTGGCACCACTGGGGATGCACTGCAGTGAGCCCAGAGAGTGCACTGGCACCACTGGGGATGCGGTGCCGGGAGTCCAGAGAGTGCTTTGGCACCGCTGGGGATGCACTGCAGTGAGTCCAGAGAGTGCACAGGCACCAATGGGCATGCACATCAGTGAGTCCAGAGAGTGCACTGGCACCACTGGGGTGCAGTGCAGCAAGTCCAGAGAGTTCACTGGCACCACTGGGGATGCAGTGCAGTGAGTCCAGTGAGTGTACTGGCACCACTGTGGATGCACTGCAGTGAGTCCAGAGACTGCATTGGCACCACTTGGGATGCACTGCAGTGAGTCCAGAGAGTGCACTTGCACCACTGGGGATGCACTGCAGTGAGTCCACAGAGTGCACTGGCACCACTGGGGATGCAGTGCAGTGAGTCCAGAGAGTGCACTGGCACCAATGGGGATGCACAGCAGTGAGTCCACAGAGTGCACTGGCACCACTGGGGATGCACTGCAGTGAGTCCAGAGAGTGCTCTGGCACCACTGGAGATGCAGTGCAGTGAGTCCAGAGAGTGCACTAGCACCACTGGGGATGCAGTGTAGTCAGTCCAGTGAGTGTACTGGCACCACTGGGAATGCCCTTCAGTGAGTCCAGAGAGTGCACTGGCACCACTGGGGATGCACTCCAGTGAGTCCACAGAGTGCACGGGCTCCACTGGGGATGCACTGCAGTGAGTCCACAGAGTGCACTGGCTCCACAGGGGATGCAGTGCAGTGAGTCCAGAGAGTGCTCTGGCACCACTGGGGATGCAGTGCAGTGAGTCCAGAGAGTGCACTGGCACCACTGGGCATGCAGTGCAGTGAGTCCAGAGAGTGCTCTGGCACCACTGTGGATGCAGTGCAGTGAGTCCAGAGAGTGCAGTGGCACCACTGGTGATGCACTGCAGTTACTCCAGAGAGTGCACTGGCACCACTGAGAATGCCCTTCAGTGAGTCCAGAGAGTGTACTGGCACCACTGGGTATGCACTTCAGTGAGTCCAGAGAGCGCACTGGCACCACTGGGGATTCAGTGCAGTGAGTCCAGAGAGTGCACTTGCACGACTGAGAATGCACTTCAGTGAGTCCAAAGAATGCACTGGCACCACTGGGGATGCACTGCAGTGAGTCCAGAGAGTGCACTGGCACCACTGGCGATGCAGTGCAGTGAGTCCAGAGAGTGCACGGGCTCCACTGGGGATGCAGTGCAGTGAGTCCAGAGAGTGCACTGGCAACACTGGGGATGCAGTGCAGTGAGTCCAGAGAGTGCACTGGCACCACTGGGGATGCAGTGCAGCAAGTCCAGAGAGTGCACTGGCACCACTGGGGTTGCACTGCAGTGAGTCCAGAGAGTGCACTGGCACCAATGGAGATGCAGTGCAGTGAGTCCAGAGAGTGCACTGGCACCACTGGGGATGCAGTACAGTGAGTCCAGAGAGTGCACTGGCACCACTGGGGATGCACAGCAGTGAGTCCAGAGAGTGCATTGGCACCACTGGGGATGCAGTGCAGTGAGTTCAGAGAGTGCACTGGCACCATTGGAGATGCAGTGCAGTGAGTCCACAGAGTGCACTGGCACCACTGGGGATGCAGTGCAGTGAGTCCAGAGAGTGCACTGGCAGCACTGGGGATGCACTGCAGTGAGTCCAGAGAGTACACTGGCACCACTGGGGATGCACTGCAGTGAGTCCAGAGAGTGCACTGGCACCACTGGAGATGCACTTCAGAGAGTGCAGAGACTGCACTGGCACCACTGGGGATGCAGTGCAGTGAGTCCAGTGAGTGTACTGGCACCACTGGGGATGCACTGCAGTGAGTCCAGAGAGTGCACTTGCACCACTGGGGATGCAGTGCAGTGAGTCCAGAGAGTGCACTGACACCACTGGGGATGCAGTGCAGTGAGTCCAGAGAGTGCACTGGCACCAATGGGGATGCACAGCAGTGAGTCCACAGAGTGCACTGGCACCACTGGGGATGCAGTGCAGTGAGTCCAGAGAGTGCACTGGCACCACTGGGGATGCACTACAGTGAGTCCAGAGAGTGCACTGGCACCACTGGGGATGCACAGCAGTGAGTCCAGAGAGTGCATTGGCACCACTGGGGATGCAGTGCAGTGAGTCCAGAGAGTGCACTGGCACCATTGGAGATGCACTGCAGTGAGTCCAGAGAGTGCACTGGCACCACTTGGGATGCACTGCAGTGAGTCCAGAGAGTGCACTTGCACCACTGGGGATGCAGTGCAGTGAGTACAGAGAGTGCACTGGCACCAGTGGGGATGCAGTGCAGTGAGTCCAGAGAGTGCACTGGCACCAATGGGGATGCACTGCAGTGAGTCCAGAGAGTGCACTGGCACCACTGGGGATGCAGTGCAGTGAGTCCAGAGAGTGCACTGGCACCACTGGAGATGCAGTGCAGTGAGTCCAGAGAGTGCACTGGCACCACTGGGGATGCAGTGCAGTGAGTCCAGAGAGTGCACTGGCACCACTGGGGATGCAGTGCAGTGAGTCCAGAGAGTGCACTGGCACCACTGGGGATGCACTGCAGTGAGTCCAGAGAGTTCACTGGCACCACTGGGGATGCGCTTCAGTGAGTGCAGAGACTGCACTGGCACCACTGGGGATGCAGTGCAGTGAGTCCAGTGAGTCCACTGGCACCAATGGGGATGCACAGCAGTGAGTCCACAGAGTGCACTGGCACCACTGGGGATGCAGTACAGTGAGTCCAGAGAGTGCACTGGCACCACTGGGGATGCACTGCAGTGAGTCCAGAGAGTGCTCTGGCACCACTGGCGATGCAGTGCAGTGAGTCCAGAGAGTGCACTAGCACCACTGGGGATGCAGTGCAGTCAGTCCAGTGAGTGTACTGGCACCACTGGGGATGCACTGCAGTGAGTCCAGAGAGTGCACTGGCACCACTGAGAATGCACTTCAGTGAGTCCAGAGAGTGCACTGGCACCACTGGGGATGCACTGCAGTGAGTTCAGAGAGTGCACTGGCACCACTGGGGATGCAGTGCAGTGAGTCCAGAGAGTGCACTGACACCACTGGGGATGCAGTGCAGTAGGTCCAGAGAGTGCACTGGCACCAATGGGGATGCACAGCAGTGAGTCCACAGAGTGCACTGGCACCACTGGGGATGCAGTGCAGTGAGTCCAGAGAGTGCACTGGCACCAATGGGGATGCACAGCAGTGAGTCCACAGAGTGCACTGGCACCACTGGGGATGCAGTACAGTGAGTCCAGAGAGTGCACTGGCACCACTGGGGATGCACTGCAGTGTGTCCAGAGAGTGCTCTGGCACCACTGGCGATGCAGTGCAGTGAGTCCAGAGAGTGCACTAGCACCACTGGGGATGCAGTGCAGTCAGTCCAGTGAGTGTACTGGCACCACTGGGGATGCACTGCAGTGAGTCCAGAGAGTGCACTGGCACCACTGAGAATGCCCTTCAGTGAGTCCAGAGAGTGCACTGGCACCACTGGGGATGCACTGCAGTGAGTCCAGAGAGTGCACTGGCACCACTGGGGATGCAGTGCAGTGAGTCCAGATAGTGCACTGACACCACTGGGGATGCAGTGCAGTAGGTCCAGAGAGTGCACTGGCACCACTGGGGATGCACAGCAGTGAGTCCAGAGAGTGCACTGGCACCACTGGGGATGCAGTGCAGTGAGTCCAGAGAGTGCACTGGCACCACTGGGGATGCAGTACAGTGAGTCCAGAGAGTGCACTGGCACCACTGGGGATGCACAGCAGTGAGTCCAGAGAGTGCATTGGCACCACTGGGGATGCAGTGCAGTGAGTCCAGAGAGTGCACTGGCACCATTGGAGATGCAGTGCAGTGAGTCCACAGAGTGCACTGGCACCACTGGGGATGCAGTGCAGTGAGTCCAGAGAGTGCACTGGCAGCAGTGGGGATGCAGTGCAGTGAGTCCAGAGAGTGCACTGGCACCACTGGGGATGCAGTGCAGTGAGTCCAGAGAGTGCACTGGCACCACTGGGGATGCAGTGCAGTGAGTCCAGAGAGTGCAATGGCACCACTGGGGATGCACTGCAGTGAGTCCAGAGAGTTCACTGGCACCACTGGGGATGCACTTCAGTGAGTGCAGAGACTGCACTGGCACCACTGGGGATGCAGTGCAGTGAGTCCAGTGAGTGCACTGGCACCAATGGGGATGCACAGCAGTGAGTCCACAGAGTGCACTGGCACCACTGGGGATGCAGTACAGTGAGTCCAGAGAGTGCACTGGCACCACTGGGGATGCACTGCAGTGAGTCCAGAGAGTGCTCTGGCACCACTGGCGATGCAGTGCAGTGAGTCCAGAGAGTGCACTAGCACCACTGGGGATGCAGTGCAGTCAGTCCAGTGAGTGTACTGGCACCACTGGGGATGCACTGCAGTGAGTCCAGAGAGTGCACTGGCACCACTGAGAATGCACTTCAGTGAGTCCAGAGAGTGCACTGGCACCACTGGGGATGCACTGCAGTGAGTCCAGAGAGTGCACTGGCACCACTGGGGATGCAGTGCAGTGAGTCCAGAGAGTGCACTGACACCACTGGGGATGCAGTGCAGTAGGTCCAGAGAGTGCACTGGCACCAATGGGGATGCACAGCAGTGAGTCCACAGAGTGCACTGGCACCACAGGTGATGCACTCCAGTGAGTCCAGAGAGTGCACTGGCACCAATGGGGATGCACAGCAGTGAGTCCAGAGAGTGCACTGGCACCACTGGAGATGCAGTACAGTGAGTCCAGAGAGTGCACTGGCACCACTGGGGATGCACTGCAGTGAGTCCAGAGAGTGCTCTGGCACCACTGGCGATGCAGTGCAGTGAGTCCAGAGAGTGCACTAGCACCACTGGGGATGCAGTGCAGTCAGTCCAGTGAGTGCACTGGCACCACTGGGGATGCACTGCAGTGAGTCCAGAGAGTGCACTGGCACCACTGAGAATGCACTTCAGTGAGTCCAGAGAGTGCACTGGCACCACTGGGGATGCACTGCAGTGAGTCCAGAGAGTGCACTGGCACCACTGGGGATGCAGTGCAGTGAGTCCAGAGAGTGCACTGACACCACTGGGGATGCAGTGCAGTAGGTCCAGAGAGTGCACTGGCACCACTGGGGATGCACAGCAGTGAGTCCACAGAGTGCACTGGCACCACTGGAGATGCAGTGCAGTGAGTCCAGAGAGTGCACTGGTACCACTGGGGATGCAGTACAGTGAGTCCAGAGAGTGCACTGGCACCACTGGGGATGCACAGCAGTGAGTCCAGAGAGTGCATTGGCACCACTGGGGATGCAGTGCAGTGAGTCCAGAGAGTGCACTGGCACCATTGGAGATGCAGTGCAGTGAGTCCAGTGAGTGCACTGGCACCACTGGGGATGCAGTGCAGTGAGTCCAGAGAGTGCACTGGCACCACTGGGGATGCACTGCAGTGAGTCCAGAGAGTGCACTGGCACCACTGGGGATGCACTGCAGTGAGTCCAGAGAGTTCACTGGCACCACTGGAGATGCACTTCAGTGAGTGCAGAGACTGCACTGGCACCACTGGGGATGCAGTGCAGTGAGTCCAGTGAGTGTACTGGCACCACTGGGGATGCACTGCAGTGAGTCCAGAGAGTGCATTGGCACCACTTGGGATGCACTGCAGTGAGTCCAGAGAGTGCACTTGCACCACTGGGGATGCACTGCAGTGAGTCCAGAGAGTGCACTGACACCACTGGGGATGCAGTGCAGTGAGTCCAGAGAGTGCACTGGCACCAATGGGGATGCACAGCAGTGAGTCCAGAGAGTGCACTGGCACCACTGGGGATGCAGTGCAGTGAGTCCAGAGAGTGCACTGGCACCACTGGGGATGCACTACAGTGAGTCCAGAGAGTGCACTGGCACCACTGGGGATGCACAGCAGTGAGTCCAGAGAGTGCATTGGCACCACTGGGGATGCAGTGCAGTGAGTCCAGAGAGTGCACTGGCACCACTGGGGATGCAGTGCAGTGAGTCCAGAGAGTGCACTGGCACCACTGGGGATGCAGTGCAGTGAGTCCAGAGAGTGCACTGGCACCACTGGGGATGCAGTGCAGTGAGTCCAGAGAGTGCACTGGCACCACTGGGGATGCACTGCAGTGAGTCCAGAGAGTTCACTGGCACCACTGGAGATGCACTTCAGTGAGTGCAGAGACTGCACTGGCACCACTGGGGATGCAGTGCAGTGAGTCCAGTGAGTGTACTGGCACCACTGGGGATGCACTGCAGTGAGTCCAGAGAGTGCACTTGCACCACTGGGGATGCAGTGCAGTGAGTCCAGAGAGTGCACTGACACCACTGGGGATGCAGTGCAGTGAGTCCAGAGAGTGCACTGGCACCAATGGGGATGCACAGCAGTGAGTCCACAGAGTGCACTGGCACCACTGGGGATGCAGTGCAGTGAGTCCAGAGAGTGCACTGGCACCACTGGGGATGCACTACAGTGAGTCCAGAGAGTGCACTGGCACCACTGGGGATGCACAGCAGTGAGTCCAGAGAGTGCATTGGCACCACTGGGGATGCAGTGCAGTGAGTCCAGAGAGTGCACTGGCACCATTGGAGATGCACTGCAGTGAGTCCAGAGAGTGCACTGGCACCACTTGGGATGCACTGCAGTGAGTCCAGAGAGTGCACTTGCACCACTGGGGATGCAGTGCAGTGAGTACAGAGAGTGCACTGGCACCAGTGGGGATGCAGTGCAGTGAGTCCAGAGAGTGCACTGGCACCAATGGGGATGCACTGCAGTGAGTCCAGAGAGTGCACTGGCACCACTGGGGATGCAGTGCAGTGAGTCCAGAGAGTGCACTGGCACCACTGGAGATGCAGTGCAGTGAGTCCAGAGAGTGCACTGGCACCACTGGGGATGCAGTGCAGTGAGTCCAGAGAGTGCACTGGCACCACTGGGGATGCAGTGCAGTGAGTCCAGAGAGTGCACTGGCACCACTGGGGATGCACTGCAGTGAGTCCAGAGAGTTCACTGGCACCACTGGGGATGCGCTTCAGTGAGTGCAGAGACTGCACTGGCACCACTGGGGATGCAGTGCAGTGAGTCCAGTGAGTCCACTGGCACCAATGGGGATGCACAGCAGTGAGTCCACAGAGTGCACTGGCACCACTGGGGATGCAGTACAGTGAGTCCAGAGAGTGCACTGGCACCACTGGGGATGCACTGCAGTGAGTCCAGAGAGTGCTCTGGCACCACTGGCGATGCAGTGCAGTGAGTCCAGAGAGTGCACTAGCACCACTGGGGATGCAGTGCAGTCAGTCCAGTGAGTGTACTGGCACCACTGGGGATGCACTGCAGTGAGTCCAGAGAGTGCACTGGCACCACTGAGAATGCACTTCAGTGAGTCCAGAGAGTGCACTGGCACCACTGGGGATGCACTGCAGTGAGTTCAGAGAGTGCACTGGCACCACTGGGGATGCAGTGCAGTGAGTCCAGAGAGTGCACTGACACCACTGGGGATGCAGTGCAGTAGGTCCAGAGAGTGCACTGGCACCAATGGGGATGCACAGCAGTGAGTCCACAGAGTGCACTGGCACCACTGGGGATGCAGTGCAGTGAGTCCAGAGAGTGCACTGGCACCAATGGGGATGCACAGCAGTGAGTCCACAGAGTGCACTGGCACCACTGGGGATGCAGTACAGTGAGTCCAGAGAGTGCACTGGCACCACTGGGGATGCACTGCAGTGTGTCCAGAGAGTGCTCTGGCACCACTGGCGATGCAGTGCAGTGAGTCCAGAGAGTGCACTGGCACCACTGGGGATGCAGTGCAGTCAGTCCAGTGAGTGTACTGGCACCACTGGGGATGCACTGCAGTGAGTCCAGAGAGTGCACTGGCACCACTGAGAATGCCCTTCAGTGAGTCCAGAGAGTGCACTGGCACCACTGGGGATGCACTGCAGTGAGTCCAGAGAGTGCACTGGCACCACTGGGGATGCAGTGCAGTGAGTCCAGATAGTGCACTGACACCACTGGGGATGCAGTGCAGTAGGTCCAGAGAGTGCACTGGCACCACTGGGGATGCACAGCAGTGAGTCCAGAGAGTGCACTGGCACCACTGGGGATGCAGTGCAGTGAGTCCAGAGAGTGCACTGGCACCACTGGGGATGCAGTACAGTGAGTCCAGAGAGTGCACTGGCACCACTGGGGATGCACAGCAGGGAGTCCAGAGAGTGCATTGGCACCACTGGGGATGCAGTGCAGTGAGTCCAGAGAGTGCACTGGCACCATTGGAGATGCAGTGCAGTGAGTCCACAGAGTGCACTGGCACCACTGGGGATGCAGTGCAGTGAGTCCAGAGAGTGCACTGGCAGCAGTGGGGATGCAGTGCAGTGAGTCCAGAGAGTGCACTGGCACCACTGGGGATGCAGTGCAGTGAGTCCAGAGAGTGCACTGGCACCACTGGGGATGCAGTGCAGTGAGTCCAGAGAGTGCAATGGCACCACTGGGGATGCACTGCAGTGAGTCCAGAGAGTTCACTGGCACCACTGGGGATGCACTTCAGTGAGTGCAGAGACTGCACTGGCACCACTGGGGATGCAGTGCAGTGAGTCCAGTGAGTGCACTGGCACCAATGGGGATGCACAGCAGTGAGTCCACAGAGTGCACTGGCACCACTGGGGATGCAGTACAGTGAGTCCAGAGAGTGCACTGGCACCACTGGGGATGCACTGCAGTGAGTCCAGAGAGTGCTCTGGCACCACTGGCGATGCAGTGCAGTGAGTCCAGAGAGTGCACTAGCACCACTGGGGATGCAGTGCAGTCAGTCCAGTGAGTGTACTGGCACCACTGGGGATGCACTGCAGTGAGTCCAGAGAGTGCACTGGCACCACTGAGAATGCACTTCAGTGAGTCCAGAGAGTGCACTGGCACCACTGGGGATGCACTGCAGTGAGTCCAGAGAGTGCACTGGCACCACTGGGGATGCAGTGCAGTGAGTCCAGAGAGTGCACTGACACCACTGGGGATGCAGTGCAGTAGGTCCAGAGAGTGCACTGGCACCAATGGGGATGCACAGCAGTGAGTCCACAGAGTGCACTGGCACCACAGGTGATGCACTCCAGTGAGTCCAGAGAGTGCACTGGCACCAATGGGGATGCACAGCAGTGAGTCCAGAGAGTGCACTGGCACCACTGGAGATGCAGTACAGTGAGTCCAGAGAGTGCACTGGCACCACTGGGGATGCACTGCAGTGAGTCCAGAGAGTGCTCTGGCACCACTGGCGATGCAGTGCAGTGAGTCCAGAGAGTGCACTAGCACCACTGGGGATGCAGTGCAGTCAGTCCAGTGAGTGCACTGGCACCACTGGGGATGCACTGCAGTGAGTCCAGAGAGTGCACTGGCACCACTGAGAATGCACTTCAGTGAGTCCAGAGAGTGCACTGGCACCACTGGGGATGCACTGCAGTGAGTCCAGAGAGTGCACTGGCACCACTGGGGATGCAGTGCAGTGAGTCCAGAGAGTGCACTGACACCACTGGGGATGCAGTGCAGTAGGTCCAGAGAGTGCACTGGCACCACTGGGGATGCACAGCAGTGAGTCCACAGAGTGCACTGGCACCACTGGAGATGCAGTGCAGTGAGTCCAGAGAGTGCACTGGTACCACTGGGGATGCAGTACAGTGAGTCCAGAGAGTGCACTGGCACCACTGGGGATGCACAGCAGTGAGTCCAGAGAGTGCATTGGCACCACTGGGGATGCAGTGCAGTGAGTCCAGAGAGTGCACTGGCACCATTGGAGATGCAGTGCAGTGAGTCCAGTGAGTGCACTGGCACCACTGGGGATGCAGTGCAGTGAGTCCAGAGAGTGCACTGGCACCACTGGGGATGCACTGCAGTGAGTCCAGAGAGTGCACTGGCACCACTGGGGATGCACTGCAGTGAGTCCAGAGAGTTCACTGGCACCACTGGAGATGCACTTCAGTGAGTGCAGAGACTGCACTGGCACCACTGGGGATGCAGTGCAGTGAGTCCAGTGAGTGTACTGGCACCACTGGGGATGCACTGCAGTGAGTCCAGAGAGTGCATTGGCACCACTTGGGATGCACTGCAGTGAGTCCAGAGAGTGCACTTGCACCACTGGGGATGCACTGCAGTGAGTCCAGAGAGTGCACTGACACCACTGGGGATGCAGTGCAGTGAGTCCAGAGAGTGCACTGGCACCAATGGGGATGCACAGCAGTGAGTCCAGAGAGTGCACTGGCACCACTGGGGATGCAGTGCAGTGAGTCCAGAGAGTGCACTGGCACCACTGGGGATGCACTACAGTGAGTCCAGAGAGTGCACTGGCACCACTGGGGATGCACAGCAGTGAGTCCAGAGAGTGCATTGGCACCACTGGGGATGCAGTGCAGTGAGTCCAGAGAGTGCACTGGCACCACTGGGGATGCAGTGCAGTGAGTCCAGAGAGTGCACTGGCACCACTGGGGATGCAGTGCAGTGAGTCCAGAGAGTGCACTGGCACCACTGGGGATGCAGTGCAGTGAGTCCAGAGAGTGCACTGGCACCACTGGGGATGCACTGCAGTGAGTCCAGAGAGTTCACTGGCACCACTGGAGATGCACTTCAGTGAGTGCAGAGACTGCACTGGCACCACTGGGGATGCAGTGCAGTAAGTCCAGTGAGTGTACTGGAACCACTGGGGATGCACTGCAGTGAGTCCAGAGAGGGCATTGGCACCACTTGGGATGCACTGCAGTGAGTCCAGAGAGTGCACTTGCACCACTGGGGATGCAGTGCAGTGAGTCCAGAGAGTGCACTGGCACCAATGGGGATGCACTGCAGTGAGTCCAGAGAGTGCACTGGCACCACTGGGGATGCACTGCAGTGAGTCCAGAGAGTGCACTGGCACCACTGGAGATGCAGTGCAGTGAGTCCAGAGAGTGCACTGGCACCACTGGAGATGCAGTGCAGTGAGTCCAGAGAGTGCACTGGCACCACTGGGGATGCAATGCAGTGAGTCCAGAGAGTGCACTGGCACCACTGGGGATGCACTGCAGTGAGTCCAGAGAGTTCACTGGCACCACTGGGGATGCACTTCAGTGAGTGCAGAGACTGCACTGGCACCACTGGGGATGCAGTGCAGTGAGTCCAGTGAGTGTACTGGCACCACTGGGGATGCACTGCAGTGAGTCCAGAGAGTGCATTGGCACCACTTGGGATGCACTGCAGTGAGTCCAGAGAGCGCACTTGCACCACTGGGGATGCAGTGCAGTGAGTCCAGAGAGTGCACTGGCACCACTGGGGATGCAGTGCAGTGAGTCCAGAGAGTGCACTGGCACCAATGGGGATGCACAGCAGTGAGTTCACAGAGTGCACTGGCACACCTGGGGATGCAGTGCAGTGAGTCCAGAGAGTGCACTGGCACCACTGGGGATGCACTGCAGTGAGTCCAGAGAGTGCTCTGGCACCACTGGCGATGCAGTGCAGTGAGTCCAGAGAGTGCACTAGCACCACTGGGGATGCAGTGCAGTCAGTCCAGAGAGTGCACTGGCACCACTGAGAATGCCCTTCAGTGAGTCCAGAGAGTGCACTGGCACCACGGTGGATGCACTGCAGTGAGTCCACAGAGTGCACTAGCACCACTGGGGATGATGCAGTGCAGTGAGTCCATAGAGTGTACTGGCACCACTGGGGATGCACTGCAGTGAGTCCAGAGAGTTCACTGGCACCACTGGGGATGCACTTCAGTGAGTCCAGAGAGCGCACTGGCACCACTGGGGATGCAGTGCAGTGAGTCCAGAGAGTACACTGGCACCACTGAGAATGCACTTCAGTGAGTCCAAAGAGTGCACTGGCACCACTGGGGATGCACTGCAGTGAGTCCAGAGAGTGCACTAGCACCACTGGGAATGTAGTGCAGTGAATCCAGTGAGTGCACTGGCACCAGTGGGGATGCAGTGCAGTGAGTCCAGAGAGTGCACTGGCACCACTGGGGATGCACTGCAGTGAGCCCAGTGAGTGCACTGGCACCACTGGAGATGCAGTACAGTGAGTCCAGTGAATGCACTGGCAACACTGGCGATGCAGTGCAGTGACTCCAGAGAGTGCACTGGCACCACTGGTGATGCAGTATAGTGAGTCCAGTGAGTGCACTGGCACCACTGGGGATGCACTGCAGTGAGTCCAGAGAGTGCACTGGCACCACTGGGGATGTACTGCAGTGAGTCCAGAGAGTGCACTGGCACCACTGATGATGCAGTACAGTGAGTCCAGTGAGTGCACTGGCACCACTGGGGATGCAGTGCAGTGACTCCAGAGAGTGCACTGGCACCACTGGGGATGCAGTGCAGTGAGTCCAGAGAGTGCACTGGCACCACTGGGGATGCACTGCAGTGAGTCCAGAGAGTGCACTGGCACCACTGGGGATGCACTGCAGTGAGTCCACAGAGTGCACTGGTACCACTGGGGATGCAGTGCAGTGAGTCCAGAGAGCTCACTGGCACCACTGGGGATGCAGTGCAGTGAGTCCAGAGAGTGCACTGGCACCACTGGGGATGCACTGCAGTGAGTCCAGAGAGCGCACAGGCACCACTGGGGATGCACTGCAGTGAGTCCACAGAGTGCACTGGCACCACTGAGAATGCACTTCAGTGAGTCCAGAGAGTGCACTGGTACCACTGGGGATGCACTGCAGTGAGTTCAGAGAGTGCACTAGCACCACTGGGGATGCAGTGCAGTGAATCCAGTGAGTGCACTGGCACCACTGGGGATGCAGTGCAGTGAGTCAAGAGAGTGCACTGGCACCACTGGGGATGCACTGCAGTGAGCCCAGAGAGTGCACTGGCACCACTGGGGATGCAGTGCAGTGAGTCCAGAGAGTGCACTGGCACCAATTGGGATGCACAGCAGTGAGTTCACAGAGTGCACTGGCACACCTGGGGATGCAGTGCAGTGAGTCCAGAGAGTGCACTGGCACCACTGGGGATGCACTGCAGTGAGTCCAGAGAGTGCTCTGGCACCACTGGGGAAGCAGTGCAGTGAGTCCAGAGAGTGCACTGGCACCACTGGGGATGCAGTGCAGTGAGTCCAGAGAGTGCACTGGCACCACTGGTGATGCACTGCAGTTACTCCAGAGAGTGCACTGGCACCACTGGGGTTGCGGTTCGGTGAGTCCAGAGAGTGCACTGGCACCACTGGGGATGCAGTGCAGTCAGTCCAGTGAGTGTACTGGCACCACTGGGGATGCACTGCAGTGAGTCCAGAGAGTGCACTGGCACCACTGAGAATGCCCTTCAGTGAGTCCAGAGAGTGCACTGGCACCACTGGGGATGCACTGCAGTGAGTCCACAGAGTGCACTAGCACCACTGGGGATGCAGTGCAGTGAGTCCAGAGAGTGCACTGGCACCACTGGGGATGCACTTCAGTGAGTCCAGAGAGTGCACTGGCACCACTGGGGATGCAGTGCAGTGAGTCCAGAGAGTGCATTGGCACCACTGGGGATGCAGTGCAGTGAGTCCAGAGAGTGCACTGGCACCACTGGGGATGCACTGCAGTGAGTCCACAGAGTGCACTGGTACCACTGGGGATGCAGTGCAGTGAGTCCAGAGAGTGCACTGGCACCACTGGGGATGCACTGCGGTCACTCCAGAGAGTGCACTGGCACAACTGGGGATGCAGCGCAGTGACTCTAGAGAGTGCACTGGCACCACTGGGGATGCACTGCAGTGAGTCCAGAGAGTGCACTGGCACCACTGGGGATGCAGTGCAGTGAGTCCAGAGAGTGCACTGGCACCACTGGGGATGCAGTGCAGTGAGTCCAGAGAGTGCACTGGCACCACTGGGGATGCACTGCAGTGAGTCCAGAGAGCGCACTGGCACCACTGGGGATGCACTGCAGTGAGTCCACAGAGTGCACTGGCACCACTGAGAATGCACTTCAGTGAGTCCAGAGAGTGCACTGGTACCACTGGGGATGCACTGCAGTGAGTCCAGAGAGTGCACTAGCACCACTGGGGATGCAGTGCAGTGAGTCCAGAGAGTGCACTGGCACCACTGGGGATGCAGTGCAGTGAGTCAAGAGAGTGCACTGGCACCACTGGGGATGCACTGCAGTGAGCCCAGAGAGTGCACTGGCACCACTGGGGATGCGGTGCCGGGAGTCCAGAGAGTGCACTGGCACCACTGGGGATGCAGTGCAGTGAGTCCAGAGAGTGCACTGGCACCACTGGGGATGCAGTGCAGTGAGTCCAGAGAGCTCACTGGCACCACTGGGGATGCAGTGCAGTGAGTCCAGAGAGTGCACTGGCACCACTGGGGATGCACTGCAGTGAGTCCAGAGAGCGCACTGGCACCACTGGGGATGCACTGCAGTGAGTCCACAGAGTGCATTGGCACCACTGAGAATGCACTTCAGTGAGTCCAGAGAGTGCACTGGTACCACGGGGAATGCACTGCAGTGAGTCCAGAGAGTGCACTAGCACCACTGGGGATGCAGTGCAGTGAATCCAGTGAGTGCACTGGCACCACTGGGGATGCAGTGCAGTGAGTCAAGAGAGTGCACTGGCACCACTGGGGATGCACTGCAGTGAGCCCAGAGAGTGCACTGGCACCACTGGGGATGCAGTGCAGTGAGTCCAGAGAGTGCACTGGCACCAATTGGGATGCACAGCAGTGAGTTCACAGAGTGCACTGGCACACCTGGGGATGCAGTGCAGTGAGTCCAGAGAGTGCACTGGCACCACTGGGGATGCACTGCAGTGAGTCCAGAGAGTGCTCTGGCAGCACTGGGGATGCAGTGCAGTGAGTCCAGAGAGTGCACTGGCACCACTGGGGATGCAGTGCAGTGAGTCCAGAGAGTGCACTGGCACCACTGGTGATGCACTGCAGTTACTCCAGAGAGTGCACTGGCACCACTGGGGATGCAGTGCAGTCAGTCCAGTGAGTGTTCTGGCACCACTGGGGATGCACTGCAGTGAGTCCAGAGAGTGCACTGGCACCACTGGGGATGCCCTTCAGTGAGTCCAGAGAGTGCACTGGCACCACTGGGGATGCACTGCAGTGAGTCCACAGAGTGCACTAGCACCACTGGGGATGCAGTGCAGTGAGTCCAGAGAGTGCACTGGCACCACTGGGGATGCACTTCAGTGAGTCCAGAGAGTGCACTGGCACCACTGGGGATGCAGTGCAGTGAGTCCAGAGAGTGCATTGGCACCACTGGGGATGCAGTGCAGTGAGTCCAGAGAGTGCACTGTCACCACTGGGGATGCACTGCAGTGAGTCCACAGAGTGCACTGGTACCACTGGGGATGCAGTGCAGTGAGTCCAGAGAGTGCACTGGCACCACTGGGGATGCACTGCGGTCACTCCAGAGAGTGCACTGGCACAACTGGGGATGCAGCGCAGTGACTCTAGAGAGTGCACTGGCACCACTGGGGATGCACTGCAGTGA
This sequence comes from Anser cygnoides, assembly GCF_040182565.1. Lineage (NCBI taxonomy): Eukaryota > Metazoa > Chordata > Aves > Anseriformes > Anatidae > Anser > Anser cygnoides. Next base: position 43,161,780 of record NC_089876.1, read on the forward strand.
GTCCAGAGAGTGCACTGGCACCACTGGGGATGCAGTGCAGTGAGTCCAGAGAGTGCACTGGCACCACTGGGGATGCAGTGCAGTGAGTCCAGAGAGTGCACTGGCACCACTGGGGATGCACTGCAGTGAGTCCAGAGAGCGCACTGGCACCACTGGGGATGCACTGCAGTGAGTCCACAGAGTGCACTGGCACCACTGAGAATGCACTTCAGTGAGTCCAGAGAGTGCACTGGTACCACTGGGGATGCACTGCAGTGAGTCCAGAGAGTGCACTAGCACCACTGGGGATGCAGTGCAGTGAATCCAGTGAGTGCACTGGCACCACTGGGGATGCAGTGCAGTGAGTCAAGAGAGTGCACTGGCACCACTGGGGATGCAGTGCAGTGAGTCCAGAGAGTGCACTGGCACCCATGGGGATGCACTGAAGTGAGTCCAGAGAGTGCTCTGGCACCACTGGGGATGCAGTGCAGTGAGTCCAGAGAGTGCACTGGCACCACTGGGGATGCAGTGCAGTGAGTCCAGAGAGTGCACTGGCACCACTGGTGATGCACTGCAGTTACTCCAGAGAGTGCACTGGCACCACTGGGGATGCGGTGCGGTGAGTCCAGAGAGTGCACTGGCACCACTGGGGATGCAGTGCAGTCAGTCCAGTGAGTGTACTGGCACCACTGGGGATGCACTGCAGTGAGTCCAGAGAGTGCACTGGCACCACTGAGAATGCCCTTCAGTGAGTCCAGAGAGTGCACTGGCACCACTGGGGATGCACTGCAGTGAGTCCACAGAGTGCACTAGCACCGCTGGGGATGCAGTGCAGTGAGTCCAGAGAGTGCACTGGCACCACTGGGGATGCACTTCAGTGAGTCCAGAGAGTGCACGCGCTCCACTGGGGATGCAGTACAGTGAGTCCAGAGAGTGCACTGGCACCACTGGGGATGCAGTGCAGTGAGTCCAGAGAGTGCACTGGCAGCACAGAGGATGCAGTGCAGTGAGTCCAGAGAGTGCTCTGGCACCACTGGGGATGCAGTGCAGTGAGTCCAGAGAGTGCACTGGCACCACTGGGGATGCACTGCAGTGAGTCCAGAGAGTGCACTGGCACCACTGGGGATGCACTTCAGTGAGTCCAGAGAGTGCACTGGCACCACTGGTGATGCACTGCAGTGAGTCCAGAGAGTGCACTGGCACCACTGGGGATGCACTGCAGTGAGTCCAGAGAGTGCACTGGCACCACTGGGGATGCAGTGCAGTGAGTCCAGAGAGTGCACTGGCACCACTGGGGATGCGGTGCAGTGAGTCCAGTGAGTGCACTGGCACCACTGGGGATGCAGTGCAGTGAGTGCAGAGAGTGCACTGGCACCACTGGACATGCAGTGCAGTGAGTCCAGAGAGTGCACTGGCACCACTGGGGATGCAGTGCAGTGAGTCCAGAGAGTGCACTGGCACCACTGGACATGCAGTGCAGTGAGTCCAGAGAGTGCATTGGCACCACTGGGGATGCAGTGCAGTGAGTCCAGAGAGTGCACTGGCAATACTAGGGATGCAGTGCAGTGAGTCCAGAGATTGCACTGGCACCACTGGGGATGCACTGCAGTGAGTCCAGAGAGCGCACTTGCACCACTGGGGATGCAGTGCAGTGAGTCCAGAGAGTGCACTGGCACCACTGGGGATGCACTGCAGTGAGTCCAGAGAGTGCACTGGCACCAATGGGGATGCACAGCAGTGAGTCCACAGAGTGCACTGGCACCACTGGGGATGCAGTACAGTGAGTCCAGAGAGTGCACTGGCACCACTGGGGATGCAGTGCAGTGAGTCCAGAGAGTGCTCTGGCACCACTGGCGATGCAGTGCAGTGAGTCCAGAGAGTGCACTAGCACCACTGGGGATGCAGTGCAGTCAGTCCAGTGAGTGTACTGGCACCACTGGGGATGCACTTCAGTGAGTCCAGAGAGTGCACTGGCACCACTGAGAATGCACTTCAGTGAGTCCAGAGAGTGCACTGGCACCACTGGGGATGCAGTGCAGTGAGTCCAGAGAGTGCACTGGCTCCACTGGGGATGCAGTGCAGTGAGTCCAGAGAGTGCTCTGGCACCACTGGGGATGCAGTCCAGTGAGTCCAGTGAATGCACTGGCACCACTGGGGATGCTGTGCAGTGAGTCCAGAGAGTGCACTGGCACCACCTGTGATGCAGTACAGTGTGTCCAGTGAGTGCACTGGCACCACTGGGGATGCAGTGCTGTGACTCCGGAGAGCGCACTGGCACCACTGGGGATGCAGTGCAGTCAGTCCAGTGAGTGCACTGGCACCACTGGGGATGCAGTGCAGTGAGTGCAGAGAGTGCAATGGCACCAATGGGGATGCACTTCAGTGAGTCCAGAGAGTGCACTGGCACCACTGGGGATGCAGTGCAGTGAGTCCAGAGAGTGCACTGGCACCACTGGGGCTGCAGTGCAGTGAGTCCAGAGAGTGCACTGGCACCACTGGGGATGCACTGCAGTGAGTCCAGAGATTGCACTGGCACCACTGGGGATGCAGTGCAGTGAGTCCAGAGAGTGCACTGGCACCACTGGGGATGCACTACAGTGAGTCCACAGAGTGCACTGGCACCACTGGGGATGCTCTGCAGTGAGTCCAGAGATTGCACTGGCACCACTGGGGATGCAGTGCAGTGAGTGCAGAGAGTGCACTGGCACCACTGGGGATGCACTTCAGTGAGTTCAGAGAGTGCACTTGCACCGCTGGGGATGGGTTTCAAGCCAACTGCATTAACCGCTCATGCTTCTTTCTTATGAGACGTTAGTAAACCAATTACATAGCCTTGTCAAGACTAAATCACAGGTAAAAATCCTGTACATCTCATGTGGCCAACCACTCCCAACTAGGATTCCAAGAACCAGGAGGTTCGGTGAAAATAGGGCTAGTGCTATTAGAGGGGTGATTATTAGGGTAAGCCCTAAGCTGTCTTTAATGGAGAAGTATGGGTGGAATGGGATTTTGTCGCAGTCTGATACGATTCCTAGTGGGTTATTTGAGCCTGATTCGTGTAGGAAGTTTAGGTGGACTAGGGTGATTCCTGCAATTAGGAAGGGCAGTAGGAAGTGGATGGCGAAGAATCGGGTTAAGGTTGGATTGTCTACTGAGAATCCTCCTCAGGCTCATTCTACTAGAATTTGCCCAATGTACGGGATGGCTGAGAATAGGTTGGTGATTACGGTGGCCCCTCAGAATGACATTTGTCCTCATGGTAGGACATACCCTACGAAGGCAGTTGCTATTAGGGTGAGTAGGAGGATTACTCCTGTGTTTCAGGTTTCTTTGTATAGGTAGGAGCCGTAGTAGAGGCCTCGTCCGATGTGTAAGTAGATGCAGATAAAGAAGAGCGAAGCACCGTTGGCGTGGAGGTTGCGGATGAGCCATCCGTACTGGACGTCTCGGCATGTGTGAGCTACTGAGGAGAAGGCGAGTGAAGTGTCTGCGGTGTAGTGTATGGCTAGTAGCAGGCCTGTTAGGATTTGTGTGGCTAAGCAGATGGCTAGAAGGGAGCCGAAGTTTCATCAGGCAGAGATGTTGGAGGGGGCGGGTAGGTCGATTAGGGAGTTGTTGATTATTTTTAGTAGGGGATGGGATTTGCGGATGTTAGGGGCCATTAGTGAGTCTGTGTGTTATTAGGATTATTACCAGGATGGAGAGGGCGAAGGATCCTAGGTAGGCCTTAATTAGCCCTGTGTGTATTGAGGTTGCGGCTTTGCTTGCGGCTACTTGTAGTTCAGCAAGGCCCTCTGGCCCTATTTTTTTGAGTCAGGAGAGGTCGATCAAGTGTAGGGCAATGTTTTGTCCCTTTTCTAGTAGGTTTTTGGAGAAGAATCGGTGTACTAGGGGGTTGAAGTACCCTAATGCAGAGGAGAAGTTTATGAGGGGGTTTGGTTTGGGGTGAGTGAGGGTGTGTGTTATGTTCGATAGTTCTAGGGCTAGGATGATTCCTAGGATTGTTATGAGGATGGCAGCGGTTTTGGTGATAAGGGGTATGGTTATTGGGGGGGTTTTGGTTGGTGTGATGAAAGAGGTAATGATTATTCCTGCTGTAATGCTGCCTAGGGCGAGTCGGGTTAGGGGGGCGGTGATTAGTGGGTTGTTTTCGTTTATTGATACTATTGGGGGGATTCGGGTTTGTCCAGCTTGGACTAGGATGGTTATGCGGATGCTGTAGGTTGCGGTGAATGCTGTGGCTATAAGGGTTAGGAGTAGGGCTCAAGTATTTAGGTATGATGTGTTTAAGCTTTCGATGATGAGGTCTTTTGAGTAGAATCCGGCTAGGAATGGGGTTCCTATCAGCGCCAGGTTTCCGATGGTTAGGCAGGAAGTAGTGACTGGGAGTATTTTCTGTAGGCCTCCTATCTTTCGGATATCTTGTTCTCCGTTTAGGTTGTGGATGATAGACCCTGAGCATAGGAATAGTATGGCTTTAAAGAAGGCATGGGTTGAGATGTGTAGGAAGGCTAGTTGTGGGAGGTTTAGTCCGATAGTGACTATTATTAGTCCTAGTTGGCTGGATGTTGAGAAAGCAATGATTTTTTTGATGTCATTTTGGGTTAGGGCGCATGTGGCAGTGAATAGGGTTGATAGAGCACCTAGGCATAGGCAGGCAGTTAGGGCTGTCTGGTTGGTGGCTAGCAGGGGGTGCATGCGGATGAGCAGGAAGATTCCGGCTACTACTATGGTACTGGAGTGCAGTAGGGCTGATACTGGGGTGGGGCCTTCTATTGCTGCGGGCAGTCATGGGTGGAGTCCAAATTGGGCGGATTTTCCTGCGGCTGCGAGGATTAATCCTATGAGGGGGAGGATTGGGGTTTGGTGGGGGTGTATGGCTTGTTGGATCTCTCAGGTGTTGAATGTTGAAGCTAGTCATGCTATGCTCAGGATCAGTCCGATGTCTCCGATTCGGTTGTAGATTACGGCTCGTAGGGCGGCGGTGTTGGCATCTGCTCGGCCTTGTCATCAGCCGATGAGAAGGAAGGACATGATTCGTACTCCTTCCCAGCCTACGAATAGGAGGAATATGTTGTTTGCGGTTGTTAGGAGGAGTATGGCGACTAGGAATGTCAGTAGGTAGGTGAAAAATTTTGTTACGTATGGCTCTGAGGCCATGTATCATATGGCGAATTGTAGGATTGATCATGTTACAAATAGGGCGATTGGAAGAAATGTTATTGAGTATTGGTCTATTTTTAGGCTCAGGGGGATTTTAAAGTTTATAATGAATTTTCACTCCCAGTGGCAGGTGACAGATTCTACTCCCGAGTAGATGAATGCGGTTGTAGGGGCTAGGCTAATTAGGAATGCGGTTTTAACAGCGCGGGTGGTGGCTTGTGGGGTGTTTTTAAAGTTTTTAAATAGAAATGGCAGGATGATTGGGGTTAGGAGGATTGTCAGCGTGAGTAGTGTGAGGGAGTTGATTAGTAGTGTGGGGTTCACTACTTTTACTTGGATTTGCACCAAGATGGGTGGTTCCTAAGACCAGTGGATTGCTGTTATCCTTTAAAAGTAAGGGGGCTGAGGTTTTAGGCTCAGATGTAAGAGTTAGCAGCTCTTGTTGGTTAAACCCTCCCCTCGGCAGGTAAGAAGGTTTGAACTTCTATTCTTAGAATCACAGTCTAATGTTTGGTTTAAACTATACTTGCATGAGGGGATTCCGGAGATCAGTTCGGGTTTGAGGATTAGGAGGAATATTGGGATAATGTGGAGTGTTATGAGCAGGTGTTCTCGCGTGGTTGAGTTTTGCGTAGATGTGATGTGGGAGGGGATTGAGCCTCGTTGGGTCATTAGTAGTATGAATAAGGTGTAGGAGGCGGTTAGTAGGGTTGCGATTCCTGTTAGGATGATCGTGAAGGCAGATCAGTTGAATAAGGTGATTATAATGGTTAGCTCTGCTATGAGGTTTGTTGTTGGGGGTAAGGCTATGTTTGTTAGATTGGCCAGCAATCATCAGGTAGCTATGAGTGGTAGGAGAGGTTGTAGGCCTCGTGTGAGTAGTAGAATTCGGCTGTGCGTACGTTCATAGTTTGTGTTGGCTAGGCAGAATAGTATGGAGGAAGTTAGTCCATGGGAAATTATTAGGATCATTGCCCCTGAGAATGATCAGTGGGTTTGGATTATTCCTGCGGCGATAACTAGGCCTATGTGGCTAACGGATGAATAAGCGATTAGTGATTTTAGGTCTGTCTGTCGTAGGCAGATTGAGCTAGTCATTAGGGCGCCTCATAGGGCCAGGGTTAGGAAGGGGTAGTGCAGGAGGTTGGACAGTGGGCCCATAAATAGAGTGACTCGTATAATTCCGTATCCTCCTAGCTTTAGTAGTAGGGCGGCGAGGAGTATTGAGCCTGCGATGGGTGCTTCTACGTGGGCTTTTGGCAGTCAGAGGTGTAGGCCGTATAGTGGGGCTTTTACTATGAATGCTATGAGCAGTGCTAGACCTGATAGTATTCCTGTCCATGAGGTGGATAGGGTTGGGTGGGTTAGTTGTAGGGTTGGCAGGTGCAGGGTGCCAATTTTCACGTATAGGTGTATGATTGTGATTAGCAGGGGTAGAGAGCTTACTGGCGTGTAGAATAGCAGGTAGATGCCAGCGCTTAGGCGTTCTGGTTGGTTCCCCCATCGGGTGATTAAGATTAGGGTGGGAATGAGGGTTGCTTCAAATGAGATGTAAAATAGTGCTAGTTCTGTGGTGGAAAAGGCTAGTAGGATGAATGGCTGGACTGCGACTAAGGTTGAGATAAAGATTCGTTTGCGTTGTAGGGGTTCTTGTTGCAGGTGGTTTTGGCTTGCTATGATTATGAGTGGGAGTAGTCAGCAGGATAGTACTAGGAGGGGGGATGAGATTTGGTCAATTCCTGTTCAGTTGGATAAAAATTTGTAGGGGTAGTAGGTTGGGATTAATCACTGTAGGCTTAGGGCAGCGATTAGGAGGCTGTATAAGGTGGTGTTAGTCCATAGAAATTTTGGTGGAGACAGCAGGGCTGTTGGAAGAAGTATGATTGTGGGTAGGATGATTTTTAGCATTGCAGGAGGTTTAGGTTGTGTAGATGGTCGGAGCCATGTGTGCGGGTGGAGGCTACTAGGATGGCCAGGCCTGTGCCCGCCTCACACGCTGAGAAGGTTAGCATGAGAATTGGTACCATGGTGAATGAGGAGACTTGGTTTTCGATGGATCATATTGATAGGCCTACGAATATCGATAATATTATGCTTTCAAGGCATAGTAGGGCGGATACTAGGTGGGTTCGGTGGAAGGCTAGTCCTAGTCCGCTGAAAATGAAGGCTGAGTAGAAGCTTAAATGTAGGGGCGACATAAGAAAGTTACAGGGTTGGCTGTAATCTGCTGGGTCGAAACCAGCTATCTTTTTGGTTAGACTAACTTTCTGTTATTCTGCTCATTCTAGGCCCCCTTGAATTCACTCGTAGGCCAGTCCGAGTGTTAGGAGAAGGAGGATCACTACAGTTCAGGTGAGGGTCATTAGGGGGGATTGGAGTTGGACGGCTCATGGCAGGGGGAGTAGGAGGGCGATTTCTAGGTCGAATAGGACGAACAGGATGGCTACTGAGGAAGAATCGGACTGAGAATGGTAATCGAGCAGATCCAAGTGGGTCGAATCCACATTCGTACGGTGAGAGTTTCTCTGAGTCGGGGTTTATTTGGGCGAGTCAGAAGTTTAATGCGGTTAGGGCGGCGCTTAGGATTGATGATAGGGCGAATATGAACATGAGTGCGTTCATTGCTCTCCTCTGGGTTTATACCAGATTCTAGAGATTGGAAGTCAATTGTAATTAATATACTAGAAGAGCAAGATCCTCATCAGTAGATGGTTATGTAGAGGAATAGTCAGATGACGTCTACGAAGTGTCAGTATCAGGCTGCTGCCTCGAATCCGAAGTGGTGGTCTGATGTAAAGTGGAACTTGATCAGTCGGAAGAGGCAGACGGTCAGGAAGGAGGATCCGATGATTACGTGGAGTCCGTGGAATCCAGTGGCAACGAAGAAGGTAGATCCGTAGACGCTATCGGCGATTGAGAATGGGGCTTCGTGGTATTCTATTGCTTGTAGGGCTGTGAAGTAGAATCCCAGGAGGATCGTTAGGGTTAGGGCGTGGATGGCGTGTTTTCGGTTTCCTTCTGTGATGCTGTGATGGGCTCACGTTACGGTAATGCCTGAGGCTAGTCGGATGGCTGTGTTTAGTAGGGGGACTTCTATCGGGTTGAGTGGTTTAATTCCTGTTGGGGGTCATTGGCCTCCTAGTTCTGGGGTTGGGGCCAGGCTCGAGTGGAAGAACGCTCAGAAGAACCCTAAGAAGAAGAATGCTTCGGATGTGATGAAAAGGATTATGCCGTATCGTAGGCCTTTTTGGACTGTGGGAGTGTGATGGCCTTGGAAGGTGCTTTCTCGTACAATGTCTCGTCATCATTGGAGTATTACTAGGAGTATTGAGATGAGGCCTAGGGTTAGTAGTATGGATGAGTTGTAGTGGAATCACATGATTAATCCTGAGGTTGTGAGTAGGGCGGCGGCTGCCCCGAAGATTGGTCAAGGGCTTGGGTCAACTATGTGGTATGAGTGTGCTTGGTGTGCCATTAGATGTTTTCTTGTAAGTATAGGCTTAGAAGGAGCACGAAGACGTAGGCCTGGATTATGGCTACTGCTACTTCTAGGATGGTTAGGAGTAGTAGGATGATTATTGTTAGGATGGATACTGCAGGAAGGGTGGGTATTAATGCAATGGAGGCTGTAGAGATGAGTTGGATGAGTAAGTGTCCTGCTGTAAGGTTGGCTGTAAGGCGGACTCCGAGGGCTAGGGGGCGGATTAGTAGGCTGGTTGTTTCGATCAGGATTAGTGCGGGGATTAGGGGTGTAGGGGTACCTTCGGGTAATAGGTGGGCTAAAGAGGCTGATGGTTGGTTTCGTAGGCCTGTTAGTAGTGTGGCGAGCCATAGTGGGAAGGCTAGGGCTATGTTCATAGATAGTTGGGTGGTTGGGGTGAATGTATATGGAAGGAGGCCTAGAAGGTTGATTGTAAGAAGTATGATTATTAGGGATGTAAATATTATGGCTCATTTGTGGCCATTTTTGTTGAGTGGGACTATTAGTTGTTTTGTGATTAGGTGAAGGAGTCATGTTTGGATAGTAGAAAGGCGGTTGTTGATTCATCGGTTGTTTGGGGACGGGAATAGTAGGGCTGGGAAGAGTAGGGATAGTAGGATTAAGGGGATGCCAAATAGATTGGGGCTGGAAAATTGGTCAAAGAAGCTTAGGTTCATGGTCAGGATCATGGTGTGGGTTTGGTAGTGAGGGAGGTCTTATTTGATGGGGGGTTGGTTGTGGTGAAGGCTAGTAGTTTTGGTTGGATGAGGAGTGCTAGGGTTAATCAGGTTATAATTATGATTGAAAATCATGGTGCGGGGTTAAGCTGTGGCATATCATTAAGGAGGGGGAAGTCCCTCTTTGGCTAGCTTAAAAGGCTAGTGCTGTTGCATAGCTTCTTAATGATTAGGATGATGATAGAAGGGACGATCAGGCCTCAAAATGTGGGAGTGGGGTTGATTCTACTACAATGGGTATGTAGCTGTGATTAGCCCCGCAAATTTCTGAGCATTGTCCGTAAAAAATCCCAGGCCGGGTGGTAATGAATGAAGTTTGGTTTAGTCGGCCTGGGATTGCGTCTGTTTTAACTCCGAGCGTTGGGACTGCTCAGGAGTGGAGTACGTCTCCTGCAGTAATGATCACGCGGATGGGGGATTCTATTGGGATAACTACGCGGTGGTCAACTTCTAGCAGTCGGAAGTGGCCGTTGGGTAAGTCTGGGGTGGGCACTATGTAGGAGTCGAATGATAGGTCTTTGAAGTCTGTGTATTCGTAGCTTCAGTATCATTGGTGGCCGATGGCTTTTAGGGTGAGGTCTGGTTCATCGATTTTGTCCATTATGTAGAGGATTTGTAGGGATGGGAGGGCGAGGAGTACCAGGACGATAGCAGGTAGGATTGTCCAGATCAGCTCTGCTTCTTGGGCGTCTACAGCATTGGACGAGAGTTTTTCTGTTAGTATGTGGGCTAAAAGGTAGAGAACTAGGCTGCAGATAGCTAGGGCAACGATTAGGGCGTGGTCGTGGAATTCAACGAGTTCTTCTATGATGGGTGATGAGGCGTCTTGGAATCCTAGTTGGGAGTGGTTGGCCACATGAGATGTACAGGATTTTTACCTGTGATTTAGTCTTGACAAGGCTATGTAATTGGTTTACTAACGTCTCATAAGAAAGAAGCATGAGCGGTTAATGCAGTTGGCTTGAAACCAGCATGTGAGGGTTCGATTCCTTCCTTTCTTGTACTTGGACGAAGGCCGGTTCCTCGAAAGTATGGTATGGGGGAGGGCAGCCGTGGATTCATTCAACGTTTGTGGTAGTTAGTTCTGGTTGTAGGACTTTTCGTTTGGCCGGAAAGGCTTCTCAGATGATGAATATTAGTATGATTACGGCTACTATTGAGATTAGGGAGCCGATGGAGGAAATGGTGTTTCATAGTGTGTAGGCGTCGGGATAGTCCGAGTATCGTCGGGGTATTCCTGCTAGGCCTAGGAAGTGCTGGGGGAAGAACGTTAGGTTTACTCCTGTAAATATTACCCCGAAGTGGGCTTTTGCTCATGTTTGGTGTAGGGTAAACCCAGTGAGTAGTGGGAATCAGTGAGTAAATCCTGCTAGAATGGCAAAGACGGCGCCTATGGATAGGACGTAGTGGAAGTGGGCAACTACGTAGTACGTGTCGTGCAGGGCGATGTCTAGGGAAGAGTTTGCAAGAACGATTCCTGTTAATCCTCCGATGGTAAATAGGAAGATAAATCCTAGAGCTCATAGTATTGGGGGGGTCTCATTTGATTGTTCCTCCGTGCAGGGTGGCTAGTCAGCTAAATACTTTGATTCCGGTAGGGATGGCAATGATTATAGTGGCTGATGTAAAGTAGGCTCGGGTATCAACGTCTATTCCTACTGTAAACATGTGGTGAGCTCAGACGATGAATCGTAGGAAGCCGATGGATAGTATGGCTCAGACTATTCCCATGTAGCCGAAGGGCTCCTTTTTGCCTGAGTAGTACGTGACTACGTGTGAGATGATTCCGAACCCCGGTAGGATCAGAATATAGACTTCTGGGTGTCCGAAGAATCAGAATAGGTGTTGGTACAGGATTGGGTCTCCTCCTCCAGCGGGGTCGAAGAATGTGGTGTTTAGGTTTCGATCAGTTAGTAATATTGTAATACCGGCGGCGAGTACGGGGAGTGATAGAAGGAGTAGGATGGCGGTAATTAGTACGGATCAGACAAATAGTGGGGTTTGGTATTGTGAGAGTGCGGGGGGTTTTATGTTGATGGCTGTGGTGATAAAGTTGATGGCCCCAAGGATGGAGGAGATACCGGCTAAGTGGAGTGAGAAGATAGCCAGGTCTACTGAAGCTCCGGCGTGGGCAAGGTTACCTGCTAGGGGAGGGTAGACAGTTCAGCCTGTGCCGGCGCCAGCTTCTACAGTGGATGAGACTAGTAGTAGGAGGAATGATGGGGGGAGGAGTCAAAAGCTTATGTTGTTTATTCGCGGGAATGCTATGTCGGGGGCACCGATTATGAGGGGGACTACACAGTTGCCGAATCCTCCGATCATGAGCGGATGCAGTGCAGTGAGTCCAGAGAGTGCACTGGCACCACTGGGCATGCAGTGCAGTGAGTCCAGAGAGTGCACTGGCACCACTGGGGATGCACTTCAGTGACTCCAGAGAGTGCACTGGCACCACTGGGGATGCAGTGCAGTGAGTCCAAAGACTTCACTGGTAAAACTGGGGATGCAGTGCAGTGAGTCCAGAGAGTGCACTGGCACCACTGGGGATGCAGTGCAGTGAGTCCAGAGATTGCACTGGCACCACCGGGGCTGCAGTGCAGTGAGTCCAGAGAGTGCACTGGCACCACTGGGGATGCACTGCAGTGAGTCCAGAGAGTGCACTGGCACCACTGGTGATGCAGTACAGTGAGTCCAGAGAGTGCACTGGCACCACTGGGGATGCACTGCAGTGAGTCCAGAGAGTGCACTGACACGACTGGGGATGCAGTGCAGTAACTGCAGAGAGTACACTGGCACCACCGGGGATTCACTGCAGTGAGTCCAGAGAGTGCACTGGCACCACTGGGGATGCACTGCAGTGAGTCCAGAGAGTGCACTGGCACCACTGGGGATGCACTGCAGTTAGTCCAGAGAGTGCACTGGCACCACTGGGGATGCAGTACAGTGAGTCCAGAGAGTGCACTGGCACCAGTGGGGATGCAGTACAGTGAGTCCACAGAGTGCACTGGCACCACTGGACATGCAGTGCAGTGAGTCCAGAGAGTGCACTGGCACCACTGGGGATGCACTTCAGTGACTCCAGAGAGTGCACTGGCACCACTGGGGATGCAGTGCAGTGAGTCCAAAGACTTCACTGGCACCACTGGGGATGCAGTGCAGTGAGTCCAGAGAGTGCACTGGCACCACTGGGGATGCAGTGAAGTGAGTGCAGAGAGTGCACTGGCACCACTGGGGATGCACTGCAGTGAGTCCAGAGAGTGCACTGGCACCACTGGGGATGCACTACAGTGAGTCCAGAGAGTGCACTGGCACCACTGGGGATGCAGTGCAGTGAGTCCAGAGAGTGCACTGGCACCACTGGCGATGCAGTGCAGTGAGTCCAGTGAGTGTACTGGCACCACTGGGGATGCACTTCAGTGAGCCCAGAGAGTGCACTGGCACCACTGAGAATGCACTTCAGTGAGTCCAGAGAGTGCACTGGCACCACTGGGGATGCACTGCAGTGAGTCCAGAGAGTGCACTGGCACCACTGGGGATGCAGTGCAGTGAATCCTGTGAGTACACTGGCACCACTTGGGATGCAGTGCAGTGAGTCCAGAGAGTGCACTGGCACCACTGGGGATGCAGTGCAGTGAGTCCAGAGAGTGCACTGGCACCACTGGAGATGCAGTACAGTGAGTCCAGTGAATGCACTGGAACCACTGGGGATGCAGTGCAGTGAGTCCAGAGAGTGCACTGGCACCACTGGTGATGCAGTACAGTGAGTCCAGTGAGTGCACTGGTACCACTGGGCCTGCAGTGCAGTGAGTCCAGAGAGTGCACTGGCACCACTGGGGATGCAGTGCAGTGAGTCCAGAGAGTGCACTGGCACCACCGATGATGCAGTACAGTGAGTCCAGTGAGTGCACTGGCACCACTGGGGATGTAGTGCAGTGACTCGAGAGAGTGCACTGGCACCACTGGGGATGCAGTGCAGTGAGTCCAGAGAGTGCACTGGCACCACTGGGGATGCAGTGCAGTGAGTCCAGAGACTTCACTGGCACCACTGGGGATGCAGTGCAGTGAGTCCAGAGAGTGCATTGGCACCACTGGGGATGCAGTGCAGTGAGTCCAGAGAGTGCACTGGCACCACTGGGGATGCACTGCTGTGAGTCCAGAGAGTGCACTGGCACCACTGGTGATGCAGTACAGTGAGTCCAGAGAGTGCACTGGCACCACTGGGGATGCACTGCAGTGAGTCCAGAGAGTGCACTGGCACCACTGGGGATGCACTACAGTGAGTCCAGAGATTGCACTGGCACCACTGGGGATGCAGTGCAGTGAGTCCAGAGAGTGCACTGGCACCACTGGGGATGCAGTGCAGTGAGTCCAGAGAGTGCACTGGCACCACTGGGGATGCACTTCAGTGAGTACAGAGAGTGCACTGACACCACTGCGGATACAGTGCAGTGAGTCCAGAGAGTGCACTGGCACCACTGGGGATGCAGTGCAGTGAGTCCAGAGAGTGCTCTGGCACCACTGGGGATGCAGTGCAGTGAGTGCAGAGAGTACACTGGCACCACTGGGGATGCAGTGCAGTGAGTCCAGAGAGTGCACTGGCACCACAGGGGATGTAGTGCATTGAGTCCAGAGAGTGCAGTGGCACCACTGGTGATGCAGTCCAGTGAGTCCAGTGAATGCACTGGCACCACTGGGGATGCTGTGCAGTGAGTGCAGAGAGTGCACTGGTACCACCTGTGTTGCAGTACAGTGTGTCCAGTGAGTGCACTGGCACCACTGGGGATGCAGTGCTGTGACTCCGGAGAGCGCACTGGCACCACTGGGGATGCAGTGCAGTCAGTCCAGTGAGTGCACTGGCACCACTGGGGATGCAGTGCAGTGAGTGCAGAGAGTGCAATGGCACCACTGGTGATGCACTTCAGTGAGTCCAGAGAGTGCACTGGCACCACTGGGGATGCAGTGCAGTGAGTCCAGAGATTGCACTGGCACCACTGGGGATGCAGTGCTGTGACTCCAGAGAGCGCACTGGCACCACTGTGGATGCAGTGCAGTGAGTGCAGAGAGTGCACTGGCACCACTGGGGATGCACTTCAGTGAGTCCAGAGATTGCACTGGCACCACTGGGGATGGAGTGCAGTGAGTCCAGAGAGTGCACTGGCACCACTGGGGATGCACTGCAGTGAGTCCAGAGAGTGCACTGGCACCACTGGTGATGCAGTGCAGTGAGTCCAGAGAGTGCACTGGCACCACTGGGGATGCAGTGCAGTGAGTCCAGCGAGTGCACTGGCACCACTGGGGATGCAGTTCTGTGACTCCAGAGAGAGCACTGGCACCACTGGGGATGCAGTGCAGTGAGTGCAGAGAGTGCACTGGCACCACTGGGGATGCACTTCAGTGAGTTCAGAGAGTGCACTGGCACCACTGGGGATGCAGTGCAGTGAGTCCAGAGAGTGCACTGGCACCACTGAGAATGCACTTCAGTGAGTCCAAAGAGTGCACTGGCACCACTGGGGATGCACTGCAGTGAGTCCAGAGAGTGCACTAGCACCACTGGGAATGCAGTACAGTGAGTCCAGTGATTGCACTGGCACCACTGGGGATGTAGTGCAGTGACTCGAGAGAGTGCACTGGCACCACTGGGGATGCACTGCAGTGAGTCCAGAGAGTGCACTGGTACCACTTGGGATGCAGTGCAGTGAGTCCAGTGAGTGCACTGGCACCACTGGGGATGCAGTGCAGTGAGTCCAGAGAGTGCATTGGCACCACTGGGGATGCAGTGCATTGAGTCCAGAGAGTGCACTGGCACCACTGGGGATGCACTGCAGTCACTCCAGAGAGTGCACTGGCACCACTGATGATGCAGTACAGTGAGTCCAGTGAGCGCACTGGCACCACTGGGGATGTAGTGCAGTTATTCGAGAGAGTGCACTGGCACCACTGGGGATGCACTGCAGTGAGTCCAGAGAGTGCACTGGCACCACTGGGGATGCACTACAGTGAGTCCAGAGAGTGCACTGGCACCACTGGGGATGCAGTGCAGTGAGTCCAGAGAGTGCACTGGCACCACTGGCGATGCAGTGCAGTGAGTCCAGTGAGTGTACTGGCACCACTGGGGATGCACTTCAGTGAGCCCAGAGAGTGCACTGGCACCACTGAGAATGCACTTCAGTGAGTCCAGAGAGTGCACTGGCACCACTGGGGATGCACTGCAGTGAGTCCAGAGAGTGCACTGGCACCACTGGGGATGCAGTGCAGTGAATCCTGTGAGTACACTGGCACCACTTGGGATGCAGTGCAGTGAGTCCAGAGAGTGCACTGGCACCACTGGGGATGCAGTGCAGTGAGTCCAGAGAGTGCACTGGCACCACTGGAGATGCAGTACAGTGAGTCCAGTGAATGCACTGGAACCACTGGGGATGCAGTGCAGTGAGTCCAGAGAGTGCACTGGCACCACTGGTGATGCAGTACAGTGAGTCCAGTGAGTGCACTGGTACCACTGGGCCTGCAGTGCAGTGAGTCCAGAGAGTGCACTGGCACCACTGGGGATGCAGTGCAGTGAGTCCAGAGAGTGCACTGGCACCACCGATGATGCAGTACAGTGAGTCCAGTGAGTGCACTGGCACCACTGGGGATGCAGTGCAGTGAGTGCAGAGAGTGCAATGGCACCAATGGGGATGCACTTCAGTGAGTCCAGAGAGTGCACTGGCACCACTGGGGATGCAGTGCAGTGAGTCCAGAGAGTGCACTGGCACCACTGGGGCTGCAGTGCAGTGAGTCCAGAGAGTGCACTGGCACCACTGGGGATGCACTGCAGTGAGTCCAGAGATTGCACTGGCACCACTGGGGATGCAGTGCAGTGAGTCCAGAGAGTGCACTGGCACCACTGGGGATGCACTACAGTGAGTCCACAGAGTGCACTGGCACCACTGGGGATGCTCTGCAGTGAGTCCAGAGATTGCACTGGCACCACTGGGGATGCAGTGCAGTGAGTGCAGAGAGTGCACTGGCACCACTGGGGATGCACTTCAGTGAGTTCAGAGAGTGCACTTGCACCGCTGGGGATGGGTTTCAAGCCAACTGCATTAACCGCTCATGCTTCTTTCTTATGAGACGTTAGTAAACCAATTACATAGCCTTGTCAAGACTAAATCACAGGTAAAAATCCTGTACATCTCATGTGGCCAACCACTCCCAACTAGGATTCCAAGAACCAGGAGGTTCGGTGAAAATAGGGCTAGTGCTATTAGAGGGGTGATTATTAGGGTAAGCCCTAAGCTGTCTTTAATGGAGAAGTATGGGTGGAATGGGATTTTGTCGCAGTCTGATACGATTCCTAGTGGGTTATTTGAGCCTGATTCGTGTAGGAAGTTTAGGTGGACTAGGGTGATTCCTGCAATTAGGAAGGGCAGTAGGAAGTGGATGGCGAAGAATCGGGTTAAGGTTGGATTGTCTACTGAGAATCCTCCTCAGGCTCATTCTACTAGAATTTGCCCAATGTACGGGATGGCTGAGAATAGGTTGGTGATTACGGTGGCCCCTCAGAATGACATTTGTCCTCATGGTAGGACATACCCTACGAAGGCAGTTGCTATTAGGGTGAGTAGGAGGATTACTCCTGTGTTTCAGGTTTCTTTGTATAGGTAGGAGCCGTAGTAGAGGCCTCGTCCGATGTGTAAGTAGATGCAGATAAAGAAGAGCGAAGCACCGTTGGCGTGGAGGTTGCGGATGAGCCATCCGTACTGGACGTCTCGGCATGTGTGAGCTACTGAGGAGAAGGCGAGTGAAGTGTCTGCGGTGTAGTGTATGGCTAGTAGCAGGCCTGTTAGGATTTGTGTGGCTAAGCAGATGGCTAGAAGGGAGCCGAAGTTTCATCAGGCAGAGATGTTGGAGGGGGCGGGTAGGTCGATTAGGGAGTTGTTGATTATTTTTAGTAGGGGATGGGATTTGCGGATGTTAGGGGCCATTAGTGAGTCTGTGTGTTATTAGGATTATTACCAGGATGGAGAGGGCGAAGGATCCTAGGTAGGCCTTAATTAGCCCTGTGTGTATTGAGGTTGCGGCTTTGCTTGCGGCTACTTGTAGTTCAGCAAGGCCCTCTGGCCCTATTTTTTTGAGTCAGGAGAGGTCGATCAAGTGTAGGGCAATGTTTTGTCCCTTTTCTAGTAGGTTTTTGGAGAAGAATCGGTGTACTAGGGGGTTGAAGTACCCTAATGCAGAGGAGAAGTTTATGAGGGGGTTTGGTTTGGGGTGAGTGAGGGTGTGTGTTATGTTCGATAGTTCTAGGGCTAGGATGATTCCTAGGATTGTTATGAGGATGGCAGCGGTTTTGGTGATAAGGGGTATGGTTATTGGGGGGGTTTTGGTTGGTGTGATGAAAGAGGTAATGATTATTCCTGCTGTAATGCTGCCTAGGGCGAGTCGGGTTAGGGGGGCGGTGATTAGTGGGTTGTTTTCGTTTATTGATACTATTGGGGGGATTCGGGTTTGTCCAGCTTGGACTAGGATGGTTATGCGGATGCTGTAGGTTGCGGTGAATGCTGTGGCTATAAGGGTTAGGAGTAGGGCTCAAGTATTTAGGTATGATGTGTTTAAGCTTTCGATGATGAGGTCTTTTGAGTAGAATCCGGCTAGGAATGGGGTTCCTATCAGCGCCAGGTTTCCGATGGTTAGGCAGGAAGTAGTGACTGGGAGTATTTTCTGTAGGCCTCCTATCTTTCGGATATCTTGTTCTCTGTTTAGGTTGTGGATGATAGACCCTGAGCATAGGAATAGTATGGCTTTAAAGAAGGCATGGGTTGAGATGTGTAGGAAGGCTAGTTGTGGGAGGTTTAGTCCGATAGTGACTATTATTAGTCCTAGTTGGCTGGATGTTGAGAAAGCAATGATTTTTTTGATGTCATTTTGGGTTAGGGCGCATGTGGCAGCGAATAGGGTTGATAGAGCACCTAGGCATAGGCAGGCAGTTAGGGCTGTCTGGTTGGTGGCTAGCAGGGGGTGCATGCGGATGAGCAGGAAGATTCCGGCTACTACTATGGTACTGGAGTGCAGTAGGGCTGATACTGGGGTGGGGCCTTCTATTGCTGCGGGCAGTCATGGGTGGAGTCCAAATTGGGCGGATTTTCCTGCGGCTGCGAGGATTAATCCTATGAGGGGGAGGATTGGGGTTTGGTGGGGGTGTACGGCTTGTTGGATCTCTCAGGTGTTGAATGTTGAAGCTAGTCATGCTATGCTCAGGATCAGTCCGACGTCTCCGATTCGGTTGTAGATTACGGCTTGTAGGGCGGCGGTGTTGGCATCTGCTCGGCCTTGTCATCAGCCGATGAGAAGGAAGGACATGATTCGTACTCCTTCCCAGCCTACGAATAGGAGGAATATGTTGTTTGCGGTTGTTAGGAGGAGTATGGCGACTAGGAATGTCAGTAGGTAGGTGAAAAATTTTGTTACGTATGGCTCTGAGGCCATGTATCATATGGCGAATTGTAGGATTGATCATGTTACAAATAGGGCGATTGGAAGAAATGTTATTGAGTATTGGTCTATTTTTAGGCTCAGGGGGATTTTAAAGTTTATAATGAATTTTCACTCCCAGTGGCAGGTGACAGATTCTATTCCCGAGTAGATGAATGCGGTTGTAGGGGCTAGGCTAATTAGGAATGCGGTTTTAACAGCGCGGGTGGTGGCTTGTGGGGTGTTTTTAAAGTTTTTAAATAGAAATGGCAGGATGATTGGGGTTAGGAGGATTGTCAGCGTGAGTAGTGTGAGGGAGTTGATTAGTAGTGTGGGGTTCACTCCTTTTACTTGGATTTGCACCAAGATGGGTGGTTCCTAAGACCAGTGGATTGCTGTTATCCTTTAAAAGTAAGGGGGCTGAGGTTTTAGGCTCAGATGTAAGAGTTAGCAGCTCTTGTTGGTTAAACCCTCCCCTCGGCAGGTAAGAAGGTTTGAACTTCTATTCTTAGAATCACAGTCTAATGTTTGGTTTAAACTATACTTGCATGAGGGGATTCCGGAGATCAGTTCGGGTTTGAGGATTAGGAGGAATATTGGGATAATGTGGAGTGTTATGAGCAGGTGTTCTCGCGTGGTTGAGTTTTGCATAGATGTGATGTGGGAGGGGATTGAGCCTCGTTGGGTCATTAGTAGTATGAATAAGGTGTAGGAGGCGGTTAGTAGGGTTGCGATTCCTGTTAGGATGATCGTGAAGGCAGATCAGTTGAATAAGGTGATTATAATGGTTAGCTCTGCTATGAGGTTTGTTGTTGGGGGTAAGGCTATGTTTGTTAGATTGGCCAGCAATCATCAGGTAGCTATGAGTGGTAGGAGAGGTTGTAGGCCTCGTGTGAGTAGTAGAATTCGGCTGTGCGTACGTTCATAGTTTGTGTTGGCTAGGCAGAATAGTATGGAGGAAGTTAGTCCATGGGAAATTATTAGGATCATTGCCCCTGAGAATGATCAGTGGGTTTGGATTATTCCTGCGGCGATAACTAGGCCTATGTGGCTAACGGATGAATAAGCGATTAGTGATTTTAGGTCTGTCTGTCGTAGGCAGATTGAGCTAGTCATTAGGGCGCCTCATAGGGCCAGGGTTAGGAAGGGGTAGTGCAGGAGGTTGGACAGTGGGCCCATAAATAGAGTGACTCGTATAATTCCGTATCCTCCTAGCTTTAGTAGTAGGGCGGCGAGGAGTATTGAGCCTGCGATGGGTGCTTCTACGTGGGCTTTTGGCAGTCAGAGGTGTAGGCCGTATAGTGGGGCTTTTACTATGAATGCTATGAGCAGTGCTAGACCTGATAGTATTCCTGTCCATGAGGTGGATAGGGTTGGGTGGGTTAGTTGTAGGGTTGGCAGGTGCAGGGTGCCAATTTTCACGTATAGGTGTATGATTGTGATTAGCAGGGGTAGAGAGCTTACTGGCGTGTAGAATAGCAGGTAGATGCCAGCGCTTAGGCGTTCTGGTTGGTTCCCCCATCGGGTGATTAAGATTAGGGTGGGAATGAGGGTTGCTTCAAATGAGATGTAAAATAGTGCTAGTTCTGTGGTGGAAAAGGCTAGTAGGATGAATGGCTGGACTGCGACTAAGGTTGAGATAAAGATTCGTTTGCGTTGTAGGGGTTCTTGTTGCAGGTGGTTTTGGCTTGCTATGATTATGAGTGGGAGTAGTCAGCAGGATAGTACTAGGAGGGGGGATGAGATTTGGTCAATTCCTGTTCAGTTGGATAAAAATTTGTAGGGGTAGTAGGTTGGGATTAATCACTGTAGGCTTAGGGCAGCGATTAGGAGGCTGTATAAGGTGGTGTTAGTCCATAGAAATTTTGGTGGAGACAGCAGGGCTGTTGGAAGAAGTATGATTGTGGGTAGGATGACTTTTAGCATTGCAGGAGGTTTAGGTTGTGTAGATGGTCGGAGCCATGTGTGCGGGTGGAGGCTACTAGGATGGCCAGGCCTGTGCCCGCCTCACACGCTGAGAAGGTTAGCATGAGAATTGGTACCATGGTGAATGAGGAGACTTGGTTTTCGATGGATCATATTGATAGGCCTACGAATATCGATAATATTATGCTTTCAAGGCATAGTAGGGCGGATACTAGGTGGGTTCGGTGGAAGGCTAGTCCTAGTCCGCTGAAAATGAAGGCTGAGTAGAAGCTTAAATGTAGGGGCGACATAAGAAAGTTACAGGGTTGGCTGTAATCTGCTGGGTCGAAACCAGCTATCTTTTTGGTTAGACTAACTTTCTGTTATTCTGCTCATTCTAGGCCCCCTTGAATTCACTCGTAGGCCAGTCCGAGTGTTAGGAGAAGGAGGATCACTACAGTTCAGGTGAGGGTCATTAGGGGGGATTGGAGTTGGACGGCTCATGGCAGGGGGAGTAGGAGGGCGATTTCTAGGTCGAATAGGACGAACAGGATGGCTACTGAGGAAGAATCGGACTGAGAATGGTAATCGAGCAGATCCAAGTGGGTCGAATCCACATTCGTACGGTGAGAGTTTCTCTGAGTCGGGGTTTATTTGGGCGAGTCAGAAGTTTAATGCGGTTAGGGCGGCGCTTAGGATTGATGATAGGGCGAATATGAACATGAGTGCGTTCATTGCTCTCCTCTGGGTTTATACCAGATTCTAGAGATTGGAAGTCAATTGTAATTAATATACTAGAAGAGCAAGATCCTCATCAGTAGATGGTTATGTAGAGGAATAGTCAGATGACGTCTACGAAGTGTCAGTATCAGGCTGCTGCCTCGAATCCGAAGTGGTGGTCTGATGTAAAGTGGAACTTGATCAGTCGGAAGAGGCAGACGGTCAGGAAGGAGGATCCGATGATTACGTGGAGTCCGTGGAATCCAGTGGCAACGAAGAAGGTAGATCCGTAGACGCTATCGGCGATTGAGAATGGGGCTTCGTGGTATTCTATTGCTTGTAGGGCTGTGAAGTAGAATCCCAGGAGGATCGTTAGGGTTAGGGCGTGGATGGCGTGTTTTCGGTTTCCTTCTGTGATGCTGTGATGGGCTCACGTTACGGTAACGCCTGAGGCTAGTAGGATGGCTGTGTTTAGTAGGGGGACTTCTATCGGGTTGAGTGGTTTAATTCCTGTTGGGGGTCATTGGCCTCCTAGTTCTGGGGTTGGGGCCAGGCTCGAGTGGAAGAACGCTCAGAAGAACCCTAAGAAGAAGAATGCTTCGGATGTGATGAAAAGGATTATGCCGTATCGTAGGCCTTTTTGGACTGTGGGAGTGTGATGGCCTTGGAAGGTGCTTTCTCGTACAATGTCTCGTCATCATTGGAGTATTACTAGGAGTATTGAGATGAGGCCTAGGGTTAGTAGTATGGATGAGTTGTAGTGGAATCACATGATTAATCCTGAGGTTGTGAGTAGGGCGGCGGCTGCCCCGAAGATTGGTCAAGGGCTTGGGTCAACTATGTGGTATGAGTGTGCTTGGTGTGCCATTAGATGTTTTCTTGTAAGTATAGGCTTAGAAGGAGCACGAAGACGTAGGCCTGGATTATGGCTACTGCTACTTCTAGGATGGTTAGGAGTAGTAGGATGATTATTGTTAGGATGGATACTGCAGGAAGGGTGGGTATTAATGCAATGGAGGCTGTAGAGATGAGTTGGATGAGTAAGTGTCCTGCTGTAAGGTTGGCTGTAAGGCGGACTCCGAGGGCTAGGGGGCGGATTAGTAGGCTGGTTGTTTCGATCAGGATTAGTGCGGGGATTAGGGGTGTAGGGGTACCTTCGGGTAATAGGTGGGCTAAAGAGGCTGATGGTTGGTTTCGTAGGCCTGTTAGTAGTGTGGCGAGCCATAGTGGGAAGGCTAGGGCTATGTTCATAGATAGTTGGGTGGTTGGGGTGAATGTATATGGAAGGAGGCCTAGAAGGTTGATTGTAAGAAGTATGATTATTAGGGATGTAAATATTATGGCTCATTTGTGGCCATTTTTGTTGAGTGGGACTATTAGTTGTTTTGTGATTAGGTGAAGGAGTCATGTTTGGATAGTAGAAAGGCGGTTGTTGATTCATCGGTTGTTTGGGGACGGGAATAGTAGGGCTGGGAAGAGTAGGGATAGTAGGATTAAGGGGATGCCGAATAGATTGGGGCTGGAAAATTGGTCAAAGAAGCTTAGGTTCATGGTCAGGATCATGGTGTGGGTTTGGTAGTGAGGGAGGTCTTATTTGATGGGGGGTTGGTTGTGGTGAAGGCTAGTAGTTTTGGTTGGATGAGGAGTGCTAGGGTTAATCAGATTATAATTATGATTGAAAATCATGGTGCGGGGTTAAGCTGTGGCATATCATTAAGGAGGGGGAAGTCCCTCTTTGGCTAGCTTAAAAGGCTAGTGCTGTTGCATAGCTTCTTAATGATTAGGATGATGATAGAAGGGACGATCAGGCCTCGAAATGTGGGAGTGGGGTTGATTCTACTACAATGGGTATGTAGCTGTGATTAGCCCCGCAAATTTCTGAGCATTGTCCGTAAAAAATCCCAGGCCGGGTGGTAATGAATGAAGTTTGGTTTAGTCGGCCTGGGATTGCGTCTGTTTTAACTCCGAGCGTTGGGACTGCTCAGGAGTGGAGTACGTCTCCTGCAGTAATGATCACGCGGATGGGGGATTCTATTGGGATAACTACGCGGTGGTCAACTTCTAGCAGTCGGAAGTGGCCGTTGGGTAAGTCTGGGGTGGGCACTATGTAGGAGTCGAATGATAGGTCTTTGAAGTCTGTGTATTCGTAGCTTCAGTATCATTGGTGGCCGATGGCTTTTAGGGTGAGGTCTGGTTCGTCGATTTCGTCCATTATGTAGAGGATTTGTAGGGATGGGAGGGCGAGGAGTACCAGGACGATAGCAGGTAGGATTGTCCAGATCAGCTCTACTTCTTGGGCGTCTACAGCATTGGACGAGAGTTTTTCTGTTAGTATGTGGGCTAAAAGGTAGAGAACTAGGCTGCAGATAGCTAGGGCAACGATTAGGGCGTGGTCGTGGAATTCAACGAGTTCTTCTATGATGGGTGATGAGGCGTCTTGGAATCCTAGTTGGGAGTGGTTGGCCACATGAGATGTACAGGATTTTTACCTGTGATTTAGTCTTGACAAGGCTATGTAATTGGTTTACTAACGTCTCATAAGAAAGAAGCATGAGCGGTGAATGCAGTTGGCTTGAAACCAGCATGTGAGTGTTCGATTCCTTCCTTTCTTGTACTTGGACGAAGGCCGGTTCCTCGAAAGTATGGTATGGGGGAGGGCAGCCATGGATTCATTCAACGTTTGTGGTAGTTAGTTCTGGTTGTAGGACTTTTCGTTTGGCCGGAAAGGCTTCTCAGATGATGAATATTAGTATGATTACGGCTACTATTGAGATTAGGGAGCCGATGGAGGAAATGGTGTTTCATAGTGTGTAGGCGTCGGGATAGTCCGAGTATCGTCGGGGTATTCCTGCTAGGCCTAGGAAGTGCTGGGGGAAGAACGTTAGGTTTACTCTTGTAAATATTACCCCGAAGTGGGCTTTTGCTCATGTTTGGTGTAGGGTAAACCCAGTGAGTAGTGGGAATCAGTGAGTAAATCCTGCTAGAATGGCAAAGACGGCGCCTATGGATAGGACGTAGTGGAAGTGGGCAACTACGTAGTACGTGTCGTGCAGGGCGATGTCTAGGGAAGAGTTTGCAAGAACGATTCCTGTTAATCCTCCGATGGTAAATAGGAAGATAAATCCTAGAGCTCATAGTATTGGGGGGGTCTCATTTGATTGTTCCTCTGTGCAGGGTGGCTAGTCAGCTAAATACTTTGATTCCGGTAGGGATGGCAATGATTATAGTGGCTGATGTAAAGTAGGCTCGGGTATCAACGTCTATTCCTACTGTAAACATGTGGTGAGCTCAGACGATGAATCGTAGGAAGCCGATGGATAGTATGGCTCAGACTATTCCCATGTAGCCGAAGGGCTCCTTTTTGCCTGAGTAGTACGTGACTACGTGTGAGATGATTCCGAACCCCGGTAGGATCAGAATATAGACTTCTGGGTGTCCGAAGAATCAGAATAGGTGTTGGTACAGGATTGGGTCTCCTCCTCCAGCGGGGTCGAAGAATGTGGTGTTTAGGTTTTGATCAGTTAGTAATATTGTAATACCGGCGGCGAGTACGGGGAGTGATAGAAGGAGTAGGATGGCGGTAATTAGTACGGATCAGACAAATAGTGGGGTTTGGTATTGTGAGAGTGCGGGGGGTTTTATGTTGATGGCTGTGGTGATAAAGTTGATGGCCCCAAGGATGGAGGAGATACCGGCTAAGTGGAGTGAGAAGATAGCCAGGTCTACTGAAGCTCCGGCGTGGGCAAGGTTACCTGCTAGGGGAGGGTAGACAGTTCAGCCTGTGCCGGCGCCAGCTTCTACAGTGGATGAGGCTAGTAGGAGGAGGAATGATGGGGGGAGGAGTCAAAAGCTTATGTTGTTTATTCGCGGGAATGCTATGTCGGGGGCACCGATTATGAGGGGGACTACTCAGTTGCCGAATCCTCCGATCATGAGCGGATGCAGTGCAGTGAGTCCAGAGAGTGCACTGGCACCACTGGGCATGCAGTGCAGTGAGTCCAGAGAGTGCACTGGCACCACTGGGGATGCACTTCAGTGACTCCAGAGAGTGCACTGGCACCACTGGGGATGCAGTGCAGTGAGTCCAAAGACTTCACTGGCAAAACTGGGGATGCAGTGCAGTGAGTCCAGAGAGTGCACTGGCACCACTGGGGATGCAGTGCAGTGAGTCCAGAGATTGCACTGGCACCACTGGGGATGCAGTGCAGTGAGTCCAGAGAGTGCACTGGCACCACTGAGAATGCACTTCAGTGAGTCCAGAGAGTGCACTGGCACCACTGGTGATGCAGTACAGTGAGTCCAGAGAGTGCACTGGCACCACTGGGGATGCACTGCAGTGAGTCCAGAGAGTGCACTGGCACCACTGGGGATGCACTACAGTGAGTCCAGAGATTGCACTGGCACCACTGGGGATGCAGTGCACTGAGTCCAGAGAGTGCACTGGCACCACTGGGGATGCAGTGCTGTGACTCCAGAGAGCGCACTGGCACCACTGGGGATGCACTGCAGTCAGTCCAGTGAGTGCACTGGCACCACTGGGGGTGCAGTACAGTGAGTCCAGAGACTTCACTGGCACCACTGGGGATGCAGTGCAGTGAGTCCAGACAGTGCACTGGCACCACTGGGGATGCAGTGCAGTGAGTCCAGAGAGTGCACTGGCACCACTGGGGCTTCAGTGCAGTGAGACCAGAGAGTGCACTGGCACCACTGGGGATGCGCTGCAGTTAGTCCAGAGAGTGCACTGTCACCACTGGGGATGCAGTACAGTGAGTCCAGAGAGTGCACTGGCACCAGTGGGGATGCAGTACAGTGAGTCCACAGAGTGCACTGGCACCACTGGACATGCAGTGCAGTGAGTCCAGAGAGTGCACTGGCACCACTGGGGATGCACTTCAGTGACTCCAGAGAGTGCACTGGCACCACTGGGGATGCAGTGCAGTGAGTCCAAAGACTTCACTGGCACCACTGGGGATGCAGTGCAGTGAGTCCAGAGAGTGCACTGGCACCACTGGGGATGCAGTGAAGTGAGTGCAGAGAGTGCACTGGCACCACTGGGGATGCACTGCAGTGAGTCCAGAGAGTGCACTGGCACCACTGGGGATGCACTTCAGTGAGTCCAGAGAGTGCACTGGCACCACTGGGGATGCACTGCAGTGAGTCCAGAGAGCTCACTGGCACCACTGGGGATGCAGTGCAGTGAGTCCAGAGAGTGCACTGGCACCACTGGAGATGCACTACAGTGAGTCCAGTGAATGCACTGGAACCACTGGGGATGCAGTGCAGTGAGTCCAGAGAGTGCACTGGCACCACTGGTGATGCAGTACAGTGAGTCCAGTGAGTGCACTGGTACCACTGGGCCTGCAGTGCAGTGAGTCCAGAGAGTGCACTGGCACCACTGGGGATGCAGTGCAGTGAGTCCAGAGAGTGCACTGGCACCACCGATGATGCAGTACAGTGAGTCCAGTGAGTGCACTGGCACCACTGGGGATGTAGTGCAGTGACTCGAGAGAGTGCACTGGCACCACTGGGGATGCAGTGCAGTGAGTCCAGAGAGTGCACTGGCACCACTGGGGATGCAGTGCAGTGAGTCCAGAGAGTGCACTGGCAGCAGTGGGGATGCAGTGCAGTGAGTCCAGAGACTTCACTGGCACCACTGGGGATGCAGTGCAGTGAGTCCAGAGAGTGCACTGGCACCACTGGGGATGCAGTGCAGTGAGTCCAGAGACTTCACTGGCACCACTGGGGATGCAGTGCAGTGAGTCCAGAGAGTGCATTGGCACCACTGGGGATGCAGTGCAGTGAGTCCAGAGAGTGCACTGGCACCACTGGGGATGCACTGCTGTGAGTCCAGAGAGTGCACTGGCACCACTGGTGATGCAGTACAGTGAGTCCAGAGAGTGCACTGGCACCACTGGGGATGCACTGCAGTGAGTCCAGAGAGTGCACTGGCACCACTGGGGATGCAGTGCAGTGAGTCCAGAGATTGCACTGGCACCACTGGGGATGCAGTGCAGTGAGTCCAGAGAGTGCACTGGCACCACTGGGGATGCAGTGCAGTGAGTCCAGAGAGTGCACTGGCACCACTGGGGATGCACTTCAGTGAGTACAGAGAGTGCACTGACACCACTGCGGATACAGTGCAGTGAGTCCAGAGAGTGCACTGGCACCACTGGGGATGCAGTGCAGTGAGTCCAGAGAGTGCTCTGGCACCACTGGGGATGCAGTGCAGTGAGTCCAGAGAGTACACTGGCACCACTGGGGATGCAGTGCAGTGAGTCCAGAGAGTGCACTGGCACCACAGGGGATGTAGTGCATTGAGTCCAGAGAGTGCACTGGCACCACTGGTGATGCAGTCCAGTGAGTCCAGTGAATGCACTGGCACCACTGGGGATGCAGTGCAGTGAGTCCAGAGAGTGCACTGGCACCACAGGGGATGTAGTGCATTGAGTCCAGAGAGTGCACTGGCACCACCTGTGTTGCAGTACAGTGTGTCCAGTGAGTGCACTGGCACCACTGGGGATGCAGTGCTGTGACTCCGGAGAGCGCACTGGCACCACTGCGGATGCAGTGCAGTCAGTCCAGTGAGTGCACTGGCACCACTGGGGATGCAGTGCAGTGAGTGCAGAGAGTGCAATGGCACCACTGGTGATGCACTTCAGTGAGTCCAGAGAGTGCACTGGCACCACTGGGGATGCAGTGCAGTGAGTCCAGAGATTGCACTGGCACCACTGGACATGCAGTGCAGTGAGTCCAGAGAGTGCACTGGCACCACTGGGGATGCACTTCAGTGACTCCAGAGAGTGCACTGGCACCACTGGGGATGCAGTGCAGTGAGTCCAAAGACTTCACTGGCACCACTGGGGATGCAGTGCAGTGAGTCCAGAGAGTGCACTGGCACCACTGGGGATGCAGTGAAGTGAGTGCAGAGAGTGCACTGGCACCACTGGGGATGCACTGCAGTGAGTCCAGAGAGTGCACTGGCACCACTGGGGATGCACTACAGTGAGTCCAGAGAGTGCACTGGAACCACTGGGGATGCAGTGCAGTGAGTTCAGAGAGTGCACTGGCACCACTGGGGATGCAGTGCAGTGAGTCCAGTGAGTGTACTGGCACCACTGGGGATGCACTTCAGTGAGCCCAGAGAGTGCACTGGCACCACTGAGAATGCACTTCAGTGAGTCCAGAGAGTGCACTGGCACCACTGGGGATGCACTGCAGTGAGTCCAGAGAGCTCACTGGCACCACTGGGGATGCAGTGCAGTGAGTCCAGAGAGTGCACTGGCACCACTGGAGATGCAGTACAGTGAGTCCAGTGAATGCACTGGAACCACTGGGGATGCAGTGCAGTGAGTCCAGAGAGTGCACTGGCACCACTGGTGATGCAGTACAGTGAGTCCAGTGAGTGCACTGGTACCACTGGGCCTGCAGTGCAGTGAGTCCAGAGAGTGCACTGGCTCCACTGGGGATGCAGTGCAGTGAGTCCAGAGAGTGCACTGGCACCACCGATGATGCAGTACAGTGAGTCCAGTGAGTGCACTGGCACCACTGGGGATGTAGTGCAGTGACTCGAGAGAGTGCACTGGCACCACTGGGGATGCAGTGCAGTGAGTCCAGAGAGTGCACTGGCACCACTGGGGATGCAGTGCAGTGAGTCCAGAGAGTGCACTGGCAGCAGTGGGGATGCAGTGCAGTGAGTCCAGAGACTTCACTGGCACCACTGGGGATGCAGTGCAGTGAGTCCAGAGAGTGCACTGGCACCACTGGGGATGCAGTGCAGTGAGTCCAGAGACTTCACTGGCACCACTGGGGATGCAGTGCAGTGAGTCCAGAGAGTGCATTGGCACCACTGGGGATGCACTGCTGTGAGTCCAGAGAGTGCACTGGCACCACTGGTGATGCAGTACAGTGAGTCCAGAGAGTGCACTGGCACCACTGGGGATGCACTGCAGTGAGTCCAGAGAGTGCACTGGCACCACTGGGGATGCACTACAGTGAGTCCAGAGATTGCACTCTGCCAGTGCCAGTGCGCTCTCTGGAGTCACAGCACTGCATCCCCAGTGGTGCCAGTGCAATCTCTGGACTCACTGCACTGCATCCCCAGTGGTGCCAGTGCACTCTCTGGACTCACTGAAGTGCATCACCAGTGGTGCCATTGCACTCTCTGCACTCACTGCACTGCATCCCCAGTGGTGCCAGTGCACTCACTGGACTGACTGCACTGCATCCCCAGTGGTGCCAGTGCGCTCTCCGGAGTCACAGCACTGCATCCCCAGTGGTGCCAGTGCACTCACTGGACACACTGTACTGCAACACAGGTGGTACCAGTGCACTCTCTGCACTCACTGCACAGCATCCCCAGTGGTGCCAGTGCATTCACTGGACTCACTGGACTGCATCACCAGTGGTGCCACTGCACTCTCTGGACTCAATGCACTACATCCCCTGTGGTGCCAGTGCACTCTCTGGACTCACTGCACTGCATCCCCAGTGGTGCCAGTGTACTCTCTGGACTCACTGCACTGCATCCCCAGTGGTGCCAGAGCACTCTCTGGACTCACTGCACTGCATCCCCAGTGGTGCCAGTGCACTCTCTGGACTCACTGCACTGTATCCGCAGTGGTGTCAGTGCACTCTCTGTACTCACTGAAGTGCATCCCCAGTGGTGCCAGTGCACTCTCTGGACTCACTGCACTGCATCCCCAGTGGTGCCAGTGCACTCTCTGGACTCACTGCACTGCATCCCCAGTGGTGCCAGTGCAATCTCTGGACTCACTGTAGTGCATCCCCAGTGGTGCCAGTGCACTCTCTGGACTCACTGCAGTGCATCCCCAGTGGTGCCAGTGCACTCTCTGGACTCACTGTACTGCATCACCAGTGGTGCCAGTGCACTCTCTGGACTCACAGCAGTGCATCCCCAGTGGTGCCAGTGCACTCTCTGGACTCACTGCACTGCATCCCCAGTGGTGCCAATGCACTCTCTGGACTCACTGCACTGCATCCCCAGTGGTGCCAGTGAAGTCTCTGGACTCACTGCACTGCATCCCCAGTGGTGCCAGTGCACTCTCTGGACTCACTGCACTGCATCCCCAGTGGTGCCAGTGCACTCTCTCGAGTCACTGCACTACATCCCCAGTGGTGCCAGTGCACTCACTGGACTCACTGTACTGCATCCCCAGTGGTGCCAGTGCACTCTCTGGACTCACTGCACTGCATCCCCAGTGGTGCCAGTGCACTCTCTGGACTCACTGCACTGCAGGCCCAGTGGTACCAGTGCACTCACTGGACTCACTGTACTGCATCACCAGTGGTGCCAGTGCACTCTCTGGACTCACTGCACTGCATCCCCAGTGGTTCCAGTGCATTCACTGGACTCACTGTACTGCATCTCCAGTGGTGCCAGTGCACTCTCTGGACTCACTGCACTGCATCCCCAGTGGTGCCAGTGCACTCTCTGGACTCACTGCACTGCATCCCAAGTGGTGCCAGTGTACTCACAGGATTCACTGCACTGCATCCCCAGTGGTGCCAGTGCACTCTCTGGACTCACTGCAGTGCATCCCCAGTGGTGCCAGTGCACTCTCTGGACTCACTGAAGTGCATTCTCAGTGGTGCCAGTGCACTCTCTGGGCTCACTGAAGTGCATCCCCAGTGGTGCCAGTACACTCACTGGACTCACTGCACTGCATCGCCAGTGGTGCCAGTGCACTCTCTGGACTCACTGCACTGCATCCCCAGTGGTGCCAGTGCACTCTCTGGACTCACTGTAGTGCATCCCCAGTGGTGCCAGTGCACTCTCTGGACTCACTGCAGTGCATCCCCAGTGGTGCCAGTGCACTCTCTGCACTCACTTCACTGCATCCCCAGTGGTGCCAGTGCACTCTCTGGACTCACTGCACTGCATCCCCAGTGGTGCCAGTGAAGTCTTTGGACTCACTGCACTGCATCCCCAGTGGTGCCAGTGCACTCTCTGGAGTCACTGAAGTGCATCCCCAGTGGTGCCAGTGCACTCTCTGGACTCACTGCACTGCATGTCCAGTGGTGCCAGTGCACTCTGTGGACTCACTGTACTGCATCCCCACTGGTGCCAGTGCACTCTCTGGACTCACTGTACTGCATCCCCAGTGGTGCCAGTGCACTCTCTGGACTAACTGCAGTGCATCCCCAGTGGTGCCAGTGCACTCTCTGGACTCACTGCAGTGCATCCCCAGTGGTGCCAGTGCACTCTCTGGACTCACTGCAGTGAATCCCCGGTGGTGCCAGTGTACTCTCTGCAGTTACTGCACTGCATCCCCAGTCGTGTCAGTGCACTCTCTGGACTCACTGCAGTGCATCCCCAGTGGTGCCAGTGCACTCTCTGGACTCACTGTACTGCATCACCAGTGGTGCCAGTGCACTCTCTGGACTCACTGCAGTGCATCCCCAGTGGTGCCAGTGCACTCTCTGGACTCACTGCACTGCAGCCCCGGTGGTGCCAGTGCAATCTCTGGACTCACTGCACTGCATCCCCAGTGGTGCCAGTGCACTCTCTGGACTCACTGCACTGCATCCCCAGTTTTACCAGTGAAGTCTTTGGACTCACTGCACTGCATCCCCAGTGGTGCCAGTGCACTCTCTGGAGTCACTGAAGTGCATCCCCAGTGGTGCCAGTGCACTCTCTGGACTCACTGCACTGCATGCCCAGTGGTGCCAGTGCACTCTCTGGACTCACTGCACTGCATCCGCTCATGATCGGAGGATTCGGCAACTGTGTAGTCCCCCTCATAATCGGTGCCCCCGACATAGCATTCCCGCGAATAAACAACATAAGCTTTTGACTCCTCCCCCCATCATTCCTCCTACTACTAGTCTCATCCACTGTAGAAGCTGGCGCCGGCACAGGCTGAACTGTCTACCCTCCCCTAGCAGGTAACCTTGCCCACGCCGGAGCTTCAGTAGACCTGGCTATCTTCTCACTCCACTTAGCCGGTATCTCCTCCATCCTTGGGGCCATCAACTTTATCACCACAGCCATCAACATAAAACCCCCCGCACTCTCACAATACCAAACCCCACTATTTGTCTGATCCGTACTAATTACCGCCATCCTACTCCTTCTATCACTCCCCGTACTCGCCGCCGGTATTACAATATTACTAACTGATCGAAACCTAAACACCACATTCTTCGACCCCGCTGGAGGAGGAGACCCAATCCTGTACCAACACCTATTCTGATTCTTCGGACACCCAGAAGTCTATATTCTGATCCTACCGGGGTTCGGAATCATCTCACACGTAGTCACGTACTACTCAGGCAAAAAGGAGCCCTTCGGCTACATGGGAATAGTCTGAGCCATACTATCCATCGGCTTCCTACGATTCATCGTCTGAGCTCACCACATGTTTACAGTAGGAATAGACGTTGATACCCGAGCCTACTTTACATCAGCCACTATAATCATTGCCATCCCTACCGGAATCAAAGTATTTAGCTGACTAGCCACCCTGCACGGAGGAACAATCAAATGAGACCCCCCCAATACTATGAGCTCTAGGATTTATCTTCCTATTTACCATCGGAGGATTAACAGGAATCGTTCTTGCAAACTCTTCCCTAGACATCGCCCTGCACGACACGTACTACGTAGTTGCCCACTTCCACTACGTCCTATCCATAGGCGCCGTCTTTGCCATTCTAGCAGGATTTACTCACTGATTCCCACTACTCACTGGGTTTACCCTACACCAAACATGAGCAAAAGCCCACTTCGGGGTAATATTTACAGGAGTAAACCTAACGTTCTTCCCCCAGCACTTCCTAGGCCTAGCAGGAATACCCCGACGATACTCGGACTATCCCGACGCCTACACACTATGAAACACCATTTCCTCCATCGGCTCCCTAATCTCAATAGTAGCCGTAATCATACTAATATTCATCATCTGAGAAGCCTTTCCGGCCAAACGAAAAGTCCTACAACCAGAACTAACTACCACAAACGTTGAATGAATCCACGGCTGCCCTCCCCCATACCATACTTTCGAGGAACCGGCCTTCGTCCAAGTACAAGAAAGGAAGGAATCGAACCCTCACATGCTGGTTTCAAGCCAACTGCATTAACCGCTCATGCTTCTTTCTTATGAGACGTTAGTAAACCAATTACATAGCCTTGTCAAGACTAAATCACAGGTAAAAATCCTGTACATCTCATGTGGCCAACCACTCCCAACTAGGATTCCAAGACGCCTCATCACCCATCATAGAAGAACTCGTTGAATTCCACGACCACGCCCTAATCGTTGCCCTAGCTATCTGCAGCCTAGTTCTCTACCTTTTAGCCCACATACTAACAGAAAAACTCTCGTCCAATGCTGTAGACGCCCAAGAAGCAGAGCTGATCTGGACAATCCTACCTGCTATCGTCCTGGTACTCCTCGCCCTCCCATCCCTACAAATCCTCTACATAATGGACAAAATCGATGAACCAGACCTCACCCTAAAAGCCATCGGCCACCAATGATACTGAAGCTACGAATACACAGACTTCAAAGACCTATCATTCGACTCCTACATAGTGCCCACCCCAGACTTACCCAACGGCCACTTCCGACTGCTAGAAGTTGACCACCGCGTAGTTATCCCAATAGAATCCCCCATCCGCGTGATCATTACTGCAGGAGACGTACTCCACTCCTGAGCAGTCCCAACGCTCGGAGTTAAAACAGACGCAATCCCAGGCCGACTAAACCAAACTTCATTCATTACCACCCGGCCTGGGATTTTTTACGGACAATGCTCAGAAATTTGCGGGGCTAATCACAGCTACATACCCATTGTAGTAGAATCAACCCCACTCCCACATTTTGAGGCCTGATCGTCCCTTCTATCATCATCCTAATCATTAAGAAGCTATGCAACAGCACTAGCCTTTTAAGCTAGCCAAAGAGGGACTTCCCCCTCCTTAATGATATGCCACAGCTTAACCCCGCACCATGATTTTCAATCATAATTATAACCTGATTAACCCTAGCACTCCTCATCCAACCAAAACTACTAGCCTTCACCACAACCAACCCCCCATCAAATAAGACCTCCCTCACTACCAAACCCACACCATGATCCTGACCATGAACCTAAGCTTCTTTGACCAATTTTCCAGCCCCAATCTATTTGGCATCCCCTTAATCCTACTATCCCTACTCTTCCCAGCCCTACTATTCCCGTCCCCAAACAACCGATGAATCAACAACCGCCTTTCTACTATCCAAACATGACTCCTTCACCTAATCACAAAACAACTAATAGTCCCACTCAACAAAAATGGCCACAAATGAGCCATAATATTTACATCCCTAATAATCATACTTCTTACAATCAACCTTCTAGGCCTCCTTCCATATACATTCACCCCAACCACCCAACTATCTATGAACATAGCCCTAGCCTTCCCACTATGGCTCGCCACACTACTAACAGGCCTACGAAACCAACCATCAGCCTCTTTAGCCCACCTATTACCCGAAGGTACCCCTACACCCCTAATCCCCGCACTAATCCTGATCGAAACAACCAGCCTACTAATCCGCCCCCTAGCCCTCGGAGTCCGCCTTACAGCCAACCTTACAGCAGGACACTTACTCATCCAACTCATCTCTACAGCCTCCATTGCATTAATACCCACCCTTCCTGCAGTATCCATCCTAACAATAATCATCCTACTACTCCTAACCATCCTAGAAGTAGCAGTAGCCATAATCCAGGCCTACGTCTTCGTGCTCCTTCTAAGCCTATACTTACAAGAAAACATCTAATGGCACACCAAGCACACTCATACCACATAGTTGACCCAAGCCCTTGACCAATCTTCGGGGCAGCCGCCGCCCTACTCACAACCTCAGGATTAATCATGTGATTCCACTACAACTCATCCATACTACTAACCCTAGGCCTCATCTCAATACTCCTAGTAATACTCCAATGATGACGAGACATTGTACGAGAAAGCACCTTCCAAGGCCATCACACTCCCACAGTCCAAAAAGGCCTACGATACGGCATAATCCTTTTCATCACATCCGAAGCATTCTTCTTCTTAGGGTTCTTCTGAGCGTTCTTCCACTCGAGCCTGGCCCCAACCCCAGAACTAGGAGGCCAATGACCCCCAACAGGAATTAAACCACTCAACCCGATAGAAGTCCCCCTACTAAACACAGCCATCCTACTAGCCTCAGGCGTTACCGTAACGTGAGCCCATCACAGCATCACAGAAGGAAACCGAAAACACGCCATCCACGCCCTAACCCTAACGATCCTCCTGGGATTCTACTTCACAGCCCTACAAGCAATAGAATACCACGAAGCCCCATTCTCAATCGCCGATAGCGTCTACGGATCTACCTTCTTCGTTGCCACTGGATTCCACGGACTCCACGTAATCATCGGATCCTCCTTCCTGACCGTCTGCCTCTTCCGACTGATCAAGTTCCACTTTACATCAGACCACCACTTCGGATTCGAGGCAGCAGCCTGATACTGACACTTCGTAGACATCATCTGACTATTCCTCTACATAACCATCTACTGATGAGGATCTTGCTCTTCTAGTATATTAATTACAATTGACTTCCAATCTCTAGAATCTGGTATAAACCCAGAGGAGAGCAATGAACGCACTCATGTTCATATTCGCCCTATCATCAATCCTAAGCGCCGCCCTAACCGCATTAAACTTCTGACTCGCCCAAATAAACCCCGACTCAGAGAAACTCTCACCGTACGAATGTGGATTCGACCCACTTGGATCTGCTCGATTACCATTCTCAGTCCGATTCTTCCTCAGTAGCCATCCTGTTCGTCCTATTCGACCTAGAAATCGCCCTCCTACTCCCCCTGCCATGAGCCGTCCAACTCCAATCCCCCCTAATGACCCTCACCTGAACTGTAGTGATCCTCCTTCTCCTAACACTCGGACTGGCCTACGAGTGAATTCAAGGGGGCCTAGAATGAGCAGAATAACAGAAAGTTAGTCTAACCAAAAAGATAGCTGGTTTCGACCCAGCAGATTACAGCCAACCCTGTAACTTTTTTATGTCGCCCCTACATTTAAGCTTCTACTCAGCCTTCATTTTCAGCGGACTAGGACTAGCCTTCCACCGAACCCACCTAGTATCCGCCCTACTACGCCTTGAAAGCATAATATTATCGATATTCGTAGGCCTATCAATATGATCCATCGAAAACCAAGTCTCCTCATTCACCATGGTACCAATTCTCATGCTAACCTTCTCAGCGTGTGAGGCGGGCACAGGCCTGGCCATCCTAGTAGCCTCCACCCGCACACATGGCTCCGACCATCTACACAACCTAAACCTCCTGCAATGCTAAAAATCATCCTACCCACAATCATACTTCTTCCAACAGCCCTGCTGTCTCCACCAAAATTTCTATGGACTAACACCACCTTATACAGCCTCCTAATCGCTGCCCTAAGCCTACAGTGATTAATCCCAACCTACTACCCCTACAAATTTTTATCCAACTGAACAGGAATTGACCAAATCTCATCCCCCCTCCTAGTACTATCCTGCTGACTACTCCCACTCATAATCATAGCAAGCCAAAACCACCTGCAACAAGAACCCCTACAACGCAAACGAATCTTTATCTCAACCTTAGTCGCAGTCCAGCCATTCATCCTACTAGCCTTTTCCACCACAGAACTAGCACTATTTTACATCTCATTTGAAGCAACCCTCATTCCCACCCTAATCTTAATCACCCGATGGGGGAACCAACCAGAACGCCTAAGCGCTGGCATCTACCTGCTATTCTACACGCCAGTAAGCTCTCTACCCCTGCTAATCACAATCATACACCTATACGTGAAAATTGGCACCCTGCACCTGCCAACCCTACAACTAACCCACCCAACCCTATCCACCTCATGGACAGGAATACTATCAGGTCTAGCACTGCTCATAGCATTCATAGTAAAAGCCCCACTATACGGCCTACACCTCTGACTGCCAAAAGCCCACGTAGAAGCACCCATCGCAGGCTCAATACTCCTCGCCGCCCTACTACTAAAGCTAGGAGGATACGGAATTATACGAGTCACTCTATTTATGGGCCCACTGTCCAACCTCCTGCACTACCCCTTCCTAACCCTGGCCCTATGAGGCGCCCTAATGACTAGCTCAATCTGCCTACGACAGACAGACCTAAAATCACTAATCGCTTATTCATCCGTTAGCCACATAGGCCTAGTTATCGCCGCAGGAATAATCCAAACCCACTGATCATTCTCAGGGGCAATGATCCTAATAATTTCCCATGGACTAACTTCCTCCATACTATTCTGCCTAGCCAACACAAACTATGAACGTACGCACAGCCGAATTCTACTACTCACACGAGGCCTACAACCTCTCCTACCACTCATAGCTACCTGATGATTGCTGGCCAATCTAACAAACATAGCCTTACCCCCAACAACAAACCTCATAGCAGAGCTAACCATTATAATCACCTTATTCAACTGATCTGCCTTCACGATCATCCTAACAGGAATCGCAACCCTACTAACCGCCTCCTACACCTTATTCATACTACTAATGACCCAACGAGGCTCAATCCCCTCCCACATCACATCTACGCAAAACTCAACCACGCGAGAACACCTGCTCATAACACTCCACATTATCCCAATATTCCTCCTAATCCTCAAACCCGAACTGATCTCCGGAATCCCCTCATGCAAGTATAGTTTAAACCAAACATTAGACTGTGATTCTAAGAATAGAAGTTCAAACCTTCTTACCTGCCGAGGGGAGGGTTTAACCAACAAGAGCTGCTAACTCTTACATCTGAGCCTAAAACCTCAGCCCCCTTACTTTTAAAGGATAACAGCAATCCACTGGTCTTAGGAACCACCCATCTTGGTGCAAATCCAAGTAAAAGTAGTGAACCCCACACTACTAATCAACTCCCTCACACTACTCACGCTGACAATCCTCCTAACCCCAATCATCCTGCCATTTCTATTTAAAAACTTTAAAAACACCCCACAAGCCACCACCCGCGCTGTTAAAACCGCATTCCTAATTAGCCTAGCCCCTACAACCGCATTCATCTACTCGGGAGTAGAATCTGTCACCTGCCACTGGGAGTGAAAATTCATTATAAACTTTAAAATCCCCCTGAGCCTAAAAATAGACCAATACTCAATAACATTTCTTCCAATCGCCCTATTTGTAACATGATCAATCCTACAATTCGCCATATGATACATGGCCTCAGAGCCATACGTAACAAAATTTTTCACCTACCTACTGACATTCCTAGTCGCCATACTCCTCCTAACAACCGCAAACAACATATTCCTCCTATTCGTAGGCTGGGAAGGAGTACGAATCATGTCCTTCCTTCTCATCGGCTGATGACAAGGCCGAGCAGATGCCAACACCGCCGCCCTACGAGCCGTAATCTACAACCGAATCGGAGACATCGGACTGATCCTGAGCATAGCATGACTAGCTTCAACATTCAACACCTGAGAGATCCAACAAGCCATACACCCCCACCAAACCCCAATCCTCCCCCTCATAGGATTAATCCTCGCAGCCGCAGGAAAATCCGCCCAATTTGGACTCCACCCATGACTGCCCGCAGCAATAGAAGGCCCCACCCCAGTATCAGCCCTACTGCACTCCAGTACCATAGTAGTAGCCGGAATCTTCCTGCTCATCCGCATGCACCCCCTGCTAGCCACCAACCAGACAGCCCTAACTGCCTGCCTATGCCTAGGTGCTCTATCAACCCTATTCACTGCCACATGCGCCCTAACCCAAAATGACATCAAAAAAATCATTGCTTTCTCAACATCCAGCCAACTAGGACTAATAATAGTCACTATCGGACTAAACCTCCCACAACTAGCCTTCCTACACATCTCAACCCATGCCTTCTTTAAAGCCATACTATTCCTATGCTCAGGGTCTATCATCCACAACCTAAACGGAGAACAAGATATCCGAAAGATAGGAGGCCTACAGAAAATACTCCCAGTCACTACTTCCTGCCTAACCATCGGAAACCTGGCGCTGATAGGAACCCCATTCCTAGCCGGATTCTACTCAAAAGACCTCATCATCGAAAGCTTAAACACATCATACCTAAATACTTGAGCCCTACTCCTAACCCTTATAGCCACAGCATTCACCGCAACCTACAGCATCCGCATAACCATCCTAGTCCAAGCTGGACAAACCCGAATCCCCCCAATAGTATCAATAAACGAAAACAACCCACTAATCACCGCCCCCCTAACCCGACTCGCCCTAGGCAGCATTACAGCAGGAATAATCATTACCTCTTTCATCACACCAACCAAAACCCCCCCAATAACCATACCCCTTATCACCAAAACCGCTGCCATCCTCATAACAATCCTAGGAATCATCCTAGCCCTAGAACTATCGAACATAACACACACCCTCACTCACCCCAAACCAAACCCCCTCATAAACTTCTCCTCTGCATTAGGGTACTTCAACCCCCTAGTACACCGATTCTTCTCCAAAAACCTACTAGAAAAGGGACAAAACATTGCCCTACACTTGATCGACCTCTCCTGACTCAAAAAAATAGGGCCAGAGGGCCTTGCTGAACTACAAGTAGCCGCAAGCAAAGCCGCAACCTCAATACACACAGGGCTAATTAAGGCCTACCTAGGATCCTTCGCCCTCTCCATCCTGGTAATAATCCTAATAACACACAGACTCACTAATGGCCCCTAACATCCGCAAATCCCATCCCCTACTAAAAATAATCAACAACTCCCTAATCGACCTACCCGCCCCCTCCAACATCTCTGCCTGATGAAACTTCGGCTCCCTTCTAGCCATCTGCTTAGCCACACAAATCCTAACAGGCCTGCTACTAGCCATACACTACACCGCAGACACTTCACTCGCCTTCTCCTCAGTAGCTCACACATGCCGAGACGTCCAGTACGGATGGCTCATCCGCAACCTCCACGCCAACGGTGCTTCGCTCTTCTTTATCTGCATCTACTTACACATCGGACGAGGCCTCTACTACGGCTCCTACCTATACAAAGAAACCTGAAACACAGGAGTAATCCTCCTACTCACCCTAATAGCAACTGCCTTCGTAGGGTATGTCCTACCATGAGGACAAATGTCATTCTGAGGGGCCACCGTAATCACCAACCTATTCTCAGCCATCCCGTACATTGGGCAAATTCTAGTAGAATGAGCCTGAGGAGGATTCTCAGTAGACAATCCAACCTTAACCCGATTCTTCGCCATCCACTTCCTACTGCCCTTCCTAATTGCAGGAATCACCCTAGTCCACCTAAACTTCCTACACGAATCAGGCTCAAATAACCCACTAGGAATCGTATCAGACTGCGACAAAATCCCATTCCACCCATACTTCTCCATTAAAGACAGCTTAGGGCTTACCCTAATAATCACCCCTCTAATAGCACTAGCCCTATTTTCACCGAACCTCCTGGTTCTTGGAATCCTAGTTGGGAGTGGTTGGCCACATGAGATGTACAGGATTTTTACCTGTGATTTAGTCTTGACAAGGCTATGTAATTGGTTTACTAACGTCTCATAAGAAAGAAGCATGAGCGGTTAATGCAGTTGGCTTGAAACCCATCCCCAGCGGTGCAAGTGCACTCTCTGAACTCACTGAAGTGCATCCCCAGTGGTGCCAGTGCACTCTCTGCACTCACTGCACTGCATCCCCAGTGGTGCCAGTGCAATCTCTGGACTCACTGCAGAGCATCCCCAGTGGTGCCAGTGCACTCTGTGGACTCACTGTAGTGCATCCCCAGTGGTGCCAGTGCACTCTCTGGACTCACTGCACTGCATCCCCAGTGGTGCCAGTGCAATCTCTGGACTCACTGCAGTGCATCCCCAGTGGTGCCAGTGCAATCTCTGGACTCACTGCAGTGCATCCCCAGTGGTGCCAGTGCACTCTCTGGACTCACTGCAGTGCATCCCCAGTGGTGCCAGTGCACTCTCTGGACTCACTGCACTGCATCCCCAGTGCTGCCAGTGCGCTCTCTGGAGTCACAGCACTGCATCCCCAGTGGTGCCAGTGCAATCTCTGGACTCACTGCACTGCATCCCCAGTGGTGCCATTGCACTCTCTGCACTCACTGCAGTGCATCCCCAGTGGTGCCAGTGCACTCACTGGACTGACTGCACTGCATCCCCAGTGGTGCCAGTGCGCTCTCCGGAGTCACAGCACTGCATCCCCAGTGGTGCCAGTGCACTCACTGGACACACTGTACTGCATCACAGGTGGTGCCAGTGCACTCTCTGCACTCACTGCACAGCATCCCCAGTGGTGCCAGTGCATTCACTGGAC
Source organism: Anser cygnoides (assembly GCF_040182565.1). Taxonomy (NCBI): domain Eukaryota; kingdom Metazoa; phylum Chordata; class Aves; order Anseriformes; family Anatidae; genus Anser; species Anser cygnoides. The sequence goes on from NC_089876.1 coordinate 43,203,594, forward strand.
ACACTGGACTGCATCACCAGTGGTGCCAGTGCACTCTCTGGACTCACTGCACTGCATCCCCAGTGGTGCCAGTGCACTCTCTGGACTCACTGCACTGCATCCCCAGTGGTGCCAGTGCAGTCTCTGGACTCACTGCAGTGCATCCCCAGTGGTGCCAGAGCACTCTCTGGACTCACTGCACTGCATCCCCAGTGGTGCCAGTGCACTCTCTGGACTCACTGCACCGCATCCCCAGTGGTGTCAGTACACTCTCTGGACTCACTGAAGTGCATCCCCAGTGGTGCCAGTGCACTCTCTGGACTCACTAAACTGCATCACCAGTGGTGCCAGTGCACTCTCTGGACTCACTGCACTGCATCCCCAGTGGTACCAGTGCAATCTCTGGACTCACTGTAGTGCATCCCCAGTGGTGCCAGTGCACTCTCTGGACTCACTGCAGTGCATCCCCAGTGGTGCCAGTGCACTCTCTGGACTCACTGCACTGCATCCCCAGTGGTGCCAGTGCACTCTCTGCACTCACTGCACTGCATCCCCAGTGGTGCCAGTGCACTCTCTGGACTCACTGCACTGCATCCCCAGTGGTGCCAGTGCACTCTCTCGAGTCACTGCACTACATCCCCAGTAGTGCCAGTGCACTCACTGGACTCACTGTACTGCATCATCGGTGGTGCCAGTGCACTCCCTGGACTCACTTCACTGCATCCCCAGTGGTGCCAGTGCACTCTCTGGACTCACTGCACTGCAGGCCCAGTGGTACCAGTGCACTCACTGGACTCACTGTACTGCATCACCAGTGGTGCCAGTGCACTCTCTGGACTCACTGCACTGCATCACCAGTGGTTCCAGTGCATTCACTGGACTCACTGTACTGCATCTCCAGTGGTGCCAGTGCACTCTCTGGACTCACTGCACTGCATCCCCAGTGGTGCCAGTGAGCTCTCTGGACTCACTGCTCTGCATCCCCAGTGGTGCCAGTGTACTCTGTGGACTCACTGAAGTGCATCCCCAGTGGTGCCAGTGCACTCTCTGGGCTCACTGAAGTGCATCCCCAGTGGTGCCAGTACACTCACTGGACTCACTGCACTGCATCCCCAGTGGTGCCAGTGCACTCTGTGGACTCACTGAAGTGCATCCCCAGTGGTGCCAGTGCACTCTCTGGGCTCACTGAAGTGCATCCCCAGTGGTGCCAGTACACTCACTGGACTCACTGCACTGCATCCCCAGTGGTGCCAGTGCACTCTCTGGACTCACTGCACTGCATCCCCAGTGGTGCCAGTGCACTCTCTGGACTCACTGTAGCGCATCCCCAGTGGTGCCAGTGCACTCTCTGGACTCACTGCAGTGCATCCCCAGTGGTGCCAGTGCTCTCTCTGGACTCACTGAAGTGCATCCCCAGTGGTGCCACTGCACTCTCTGGACTCACTGCACTGCATCCCCAGTGGTGCCAGAGCACTCTCTGGACTCACTGCAGTGCATCCCCAGTGGTGCCAGTGCACTCTCTGGACTCACTGCACTGCATCCCCAGTGGTGCCAGTGCACTCTCTGGACTCACTGCACTGCATCCCCAGTGGTGCCAGTGCACTCTCTGGACTCCCGGCACCGCATCCCCAGTGGTGCCAGTGCACTCTCTGTGCTCACTGCAGTGCATCCCCAGTGGTGCCAGTGAAGTCTTTGGACTCACTGCACTGCATCCCCAGTGGTGCCAGTGCAGTCTCTGGACTCACTGTACTGCATCCCCACTGGTGCCAGTGCACTATGTGGACTCACTGTACTGCATCCCCAGTGGTGACAGTGCACTCTCTGGACTAACTGCAGTGCATCCCCAGTGGTGCCAGTGCACTCTCTGGACTCACTGCAGTGCATCCCCAGTGGTGCCAGTGCACTCTCTGGTCTCACTGCACTGCATCCCCAGTGGTGCCAGTGCAGTCTCTGGACTCACTGCACTGCATCCCCAGTGGTGCCAGTGCACTGTCTGGACTCACTGCAGTGCATCCCCAGTGGTGTCAGTGCACTCTCTGGACTCACTGTACTGCACCCCCAGTGGTGCCAGTGCACTCACTGGACTGACTGCACTGCATCCCCAGTGGTGCCAGTGCGCTCTCTGGAGTCACAGCACTGCATCCCCAGTGGTGCCAGTGCACTCACTGGACTCACTGCACTGCATCACAGGTGGTGCCAGTGCACTCTCTGGACTCACTGCAGTGAATCCCCGGTGGTGCCAGTGTACTCTCTGCAGTCACTGCACTGCATCCCCAGTGGTGCCAGTGCACTCACTGGACTCACTGGACTGCATCCCCAGTGGTGCCAGTGAACTCTCTGGACTCACTGCACTGCATCCCCAGTGGTGCCAGTGTACTCTCTGGACTCACTGCAGTGCATCCCCAGTGGTGCCAGTGCACTCTCTGGACTCACTGCACTGCATCCCCAGTGGTGCCAGTGCACTCTCTGGACTCACTGCACTGCATCCCCAGTGGTGTCAGTGCACTCTCTGGACTCACTGAAGTGCATCCCCAGTTGTGCCAGTGCACTCTCTGGACTCAATGCACTGCATCCCCAGTGGTGCCAGTGCGCTCTCTGGACTCAGTGCACTGCATCCCCAGTGGTGCCAGTGCACTCTCTGGACTCACTGCACTGCATCCCCAGTGGTGCCAGTGCAGTCTCTGGACTCACTGCAGTGCATCCCCAGTGGTGCCAGAGCACTCTCTGGACTCACTGCACTGCATCCCCAGTGGTGCCAGTGCACTCTCTGGACTCACTGCACCGCATCCCCAGTGGTGTCAGTACACTCTCTGGACTCACTGAAGTGCATCCCCAGTGGTGCCAGTGCACTCTCTGGACTCACTAAACTGCATCACCAGTGGTGCCAGTGCACTCTCTGGACTCACTGCACTGCATCCCCAGTGGTACCAGTGCAATCTCTGGACTCAATGTAGTGCATCCCCAGTGGTGCCAGTGCACTCTCTGGACTCACTGCAGTGCATCCCCAGTGGTGCCAGTGCACTCTCTGGACTCACTGCACTGCATCCCCAGTGGTGCCAGTGCACTCTCTGCACTCACTGCACTGCATTCCCAGTGGTGCCAGTGAAGTCTCTGGACTCACTGCACTGCATCCCCAGTGGTGCCAGTGCACTCTCTGGACTCACTGCACTGCATCCCCAGTGGTGCCAGTGCACTCTCTGGACTCACTGCAGTGCATCCCCAGTGGTGCCAGTGCATTCTCTGGACTCACTGCACTGCATCCCCAGTGGTGCCAGTGCACTCTCTCGAGTCACTGCACTACATCCCCAGTAGTGCCAGTGCACCCACTGGACTCACTGTACTGCATCATCGGTGGTGCCAGTGCACTCTCTGGACTCACTTCACTGCATCCCCAGTGGTGCCAGTGCACTCTCTGGACTCACTGCACTGCAGGCCCAGTGGTACCAGTGCACTCACTGGACTCACTGTACTGCATCACCAGTGGTGCCAGTGCACTCTCTGGACTCACTGCACTGCATCACCAGTGGTTCCAGTGCATTCACTGGACTCACTGTACTGCATCTCCAGTGGTGCCAGTGCACTCTCTGGACTCACTGCACTGCATCCCCAGTGGTGCCAGTGCACTCTCTGGACTCACTGCTCTGCATCCCCAGTGGTGCCAGTGTACTCACAGGATTCACTGCACTGCATCCCCAGTGGTGCTAGTGCACTCTCTGGACTCACTGCAGTGCATCCCCAGTGGTGCCAGTGCACTCTGTGGACTCACTGAAGTGCATCCCCAGTGGTGCCAGTGCACTCTCTGGGCTCACTGAAGTGCATCACCAGTGGTGCCAGTACACTCACTGGACTCACTGCACTGCATCCCCAGTGGTGCCAGTGCACTCTCTGGACTCACTGCACTGCATCCCCAGTGGTGCCAGTGCACTCTCTGGACTCACTGTAGCGCATCCCCAGTGGTGCCAGTGCACTCTCTGGACTCACTGCAGTGCATCCCCAGTGGTGCCAGTGCACTCTCTGGACTCACTGAAGTGCATCCCCAGTGGTGCTAGTGCACTCTGTGGACTCACTGCACTGCATCCCCAGTGGTGCCAGAGCACTCTCTGGACTCACTGCAGTGCATCCCCAGTGGTGCCAGTGCACTCTCTGGACTCACTGCACTGCATCCCCAGTGGTGCCAGTGCACTCTCTGGACTCACTGCACTGCATCCCCAGTGGTGCCAGTGCACTCTCTGGACTCCCGGCACCGCATCCCCAGTGGTGCCAGTGCACTCTCTGTGCTCACTGCAGTGCATCCCCAGTGGTGCCAGTGAAGTCTTTGGACTCACTGCACTGCATCGCCAGTGGTGCCAGTGCACTCTGTGGAGTCACTGAAGTGCATCCCCAGTGGTGCCAGTGCACTCTCAGGACTCACTGCACTGCATCCCCAGTGGTGCCAGTGCACTCTCTGGACTCACTGTACTGCATCCCCACTGGTGCCAGTGCACTATGTGGACTCACTGTACTGCATCCCCAGTGGTGACAGTGCACTCTCTGGACTAACTGCAGTGCATCCCCAGTGGTGCCAGTGCACTCTCTGGACTCACTGCAGTGCATCCCCAGTGGTGCCAGTGCACTCTCTGGTCTCACTGCACTGCATCCCCAGTGGTGCCAGTGCTGTCTCTGGACTCACTGCACTGCATCCCCAGTGGTGCCAGTGCACTGTCTGGACTCACTGCAGTGCATCCCCAGTGGTGTCAGTGCACTCTCTGGACTCACTGTACTGCACCCCCAGTGGTGCCAGTGCACTCACTGGACTGACTGCACTGCATCCCCAGTGGTGCCAGTGCGCTCTCTGGAGTCACAGCACTGCATCCCCAGTGGTGCCAGTGCACTCACTGGACTCACTGCACTGCATCACAGGTGGTGCCAGTGCACTCTCTGGACTCACTGCAGTGAATCCCCGGTGGTGCCAGTGTACTCTCTGCAGTCACTGCACTGCATCCCCAGTGGTGCCAGTGCACTCACTGGACTCACTGGACTGCATCCCCAGTGGTGCCAGTGAACTCTCTGGACTCACTGCACTGCATCCCCAGTGGTGCCAGTGTACTCTCTGGACTCACTGCAGTGCATCCCCAGTGGTGCCAGAGCACTCTCTGGACTCACTGCACTGCATCCCCAGTGGTGCCAGTGCACTCTCTGGACTCACTGCACTGCATCCCCAGTGGTGTCAGTGCACTCTCTGGACTCACTGAAGTGCATCCCCAGTTGTGCCAGTGCACTCTCTGGACTCAATGCACTGCATCCCCAGTGGTGCCAGTGCACTCTCTGGACTCAGTGCACTGCATCACCAGTGGTGCCAGTGCACTCTCTGGACTCACTGTAGTGCATCCCCAGTGGTGCCAGTGCACTCTCTGGACTCACTGCAGTGCATCCCCAGTGGTGCCAGTGCACTCTCTGGACTCACTGTACTGCATCACCAGTGGTGCCAGTGCACTCTCTGGACTCACTGCAGTGCATCCCCAGTGGTGCCAGTGCACTCTCTGGACTCACTGCACTGCAGCCCCGGTGGTGCCAGTGCAATCTCTGGACTCACTGCACTGCATCCCCAGTGGTGCCAGTGCACTCTCTGGACTCACTGCACTGCATCCCCAGTTTTGCCAGTGAAGTCTTTGGACTCACTGCACTGCATCCCCAGTGGTGCCAGTGCACTCTCAGGACTCACTGCACTGCATCCCCAGTGGTGCCACTGCACTCTCTGGACTCACTGTACAGCATCCCCACTGGTACCAGTGCACTCTGTGGACTCACTGTACTGCATTCCCAGTGGTGACAGTGCACTCTCTGGACTCACTGCACTGCATCCCCAGTGGTGCCAGTGCACTCTCTGGACTCACTGCAGTGCATCCCCAGTGGTGCCAGTGCACGCTCTGGACTCACTGCACTGCATCCCCAGTTTTGCCAGTGAAGTCTTTGGACTCACTGCACTGCATCCCCAGTGGTGCCAGTGCACTCTCTGGAGTCACTGAAGTGCATCCCCAGTGGTGCCAGTGCACTCTCTGGACTCACTGCACTGCATGCCCAGTGGTGCCACTGCACTCTCTGGACTCACTGTACAGCATCCCCACTGGTACCAGTGCACTCTGTGGACTCACTGTACTGCATTCCCAGTGGTGACAGTGCACTCTCTGGACTCACTGCAGTGCATCCCCAGTGGTGCCAGTGCACTCTCTGGACTCACTGCACTGCATCCCCAGTGGTGCCAGTGCACTCTCTGGACTCACTGCACTGCATCCCCAGTGGTGCCAGTGCACTCTCTGGACTCACTGCAGTGCATCCACAGTGGTGCCAGTGCACTCACTGGACTCACTGCAGTGCATTCCCTCTGGTGCCAGTGCACTCACTGGACTCACTGCACTGCATCCCCAGTGGTGCCAGTGCACTCTCTGGACTCACTGCACTGCATCCCCAGTGGTGCCAGTGCATTCTCTGGACTCACTGCAGTGCATCACCAGTGGTGCCAGTGCACTCTCTGGACTCACTGAGGTGCATCCCCAGTGGTGCCAGTGCAATCTCTGGACTCACTGCAGTGCATCCCCAGTGGTGCCAGTGCACACTCTGGACTCACTGCACTGCATCCCCAGTGGTGCCAGTGCACTCTCTGGACTCACTGCACAGCATCCCCAGTGTTCACAGTGCACTCTCTGCACTCACTACACTGCATCCCCAGTGGTGCCAGTGCACTCTCTGGACTCACTGAGGTGCATCCCCAGTGGTGCCAGTGCACTCTGTGGACTCACTGCACTGCATCCCCAGTGGTGTCAGTGCACTCTCTGGACTCACTGCACTGCATCCCCAGTGGTGCCAGTGCACTCTCTGGACTCACTGCACTGCATCCCCAGTGGAGCCCGTGCACTCTCTGGACTCACTGAAGTGCATCCCCAGTGGTGCCAGTGCACTCTCTGGACTCACTGCAGTGCATCCCCGTTGGTGCCAGTGCACTCTCTGGACTCACTGCAGTGCATCCCCAGTGGTGCCACTGCACTCTCTGGACTCACTGCACTGCATCCCCAGTGGTGCCAGTACACTCACAGGACTTACTGCAATGCATCCCCAGTGGAGCCAGTGCGCTCTCTGGACTCACTGCACTGCATCCCCATTGGTGCCAGTGCATTCTCTGGACTCACCGCACTGCACCCTGAGTGGTGCCAGTGCACTCTCTGGACTCACTGCAGTGCATCCCCAGTGGTGCCAGTGCACTCTCTGGACTCACTGCAGTGCATCCCCAGTGTTGCCAGTGCACTCTCTGGAGTAACTGCAGTGCATCCCCAGTGGTGCCAAAGCACTCTCTTGACTCCCGGCACCGCATCCCCAGTGGTGCCAGTGCACTCTCTGGGCTCACTGCAGTGCATCCCCAGTGCTGCCAGTGCACTCTCTTGACTCACTGCACTGCATCCCCAGTGGTGCCAGTGTACTCACTGGACTCACTGCACTGCATTCCCCAGTGGTGCTAGTGCACTCTCTGGACTCACTGCAGTGCATCCCCAGTGGTGCCAGTGCACTCTCTGGACTCACTGAAGTGCATTCTCAGTGGTTCCAGTGCACTCTGTGGACTCACTGCAGTGCATCCCCAGTGGGGCCAGTGCGCTCTCTGGACTCACTGCACTGCATCCCCAGTGGTGCCAGTGCACTCTCTGGACTCACTGCACTGCATCCCCAGTGCTGCCAGTGCACTCTCTGGACTCACTGCACTGCATCCCCAGTGGTGCCAGTGCACTCTCTGGACTCACTGCAGTGCATCCCCAGTGGTGCCACTGCACTCTCTGGACTCACTGCAGTGCATCCCCAGTGGTGCCAGTGCACTCTCTGGACTCACTGCAGTGCATCCCCACTGCTGCCAGTGCACTCTCTGGACTCAGAGCAGTGCATCCCCAGTGGTGCCACTGCACTCTCTGGACTCACTGCAGTGCATCCCCAGTGGTGCCAGTGCACTCTCTGGACTCACTGCAGTGCATCCCCACTGCTGCCAGTGCACTCTCTGGACTCAGAGCAGTGCATCCCCAGTGGTGCCAGTGCACTCTCTGGACTCACTGCACTGCATCCCCAGTGGTGCCACTGCACTCTCTGGACTCACTGCAGTGCATCCCCAGTGGTGCCAGTGCACTCTCTGGACTCACTGCAGTGCATCCCCACTGCTGCCAGTGCACTCTCTGGACTCAGAGCAGTGCATCCCCAGTGGTGCCAGTGCACTCTCTGGACTCACTGCACTGCATCCCCAGTGGTGCCAATGCACTCTCTGGACTCACTGCACTGCATCCCCAGTGGTGCCAGTGCACTCTCTGGACTCACTGCACTGCATCCCAAGTGGTGCCAGTGCACTCTCTGGACTCACTGCACTGCATCCCCAGTGGTGCCAGTGCACTCACTGGACTCACTGCACTGCATCCCAAGTGGTACCAGTGCACTCTCTGGACTCACTGCACTGCATCCCCAGTGGTGCCAGTGCACTCACTGGACTCACTGTACTGCATTCCCAGTGGTGCTAGTGCACTCTCTGGACTCACTGAAGTGCATCCCCAGTGGTGCCAGTGCACTCTTTGGACTCACTGAAGTGCATTCTCAGTGGTGCCAGTGCACTCTCTGGCCTCACTGCACTGCATCCCCAGTGGTGCCAGTGCACTCTCTGGACTCACTGCACTGCATCCCCAGTATTGCCAGTGCACTCTCTGGACTCACTGCACTGCATCCCCAGTGGTGCCACTGCACTCTCTGGACTCACTGCATTGCATGTCCAGTGGTGCCAGTGCACTCTCTGCACTCACTGCACTGCATCTCCAGTGGTGCCAGTGCACTCACTGGACTCACTGCAGTGCATTCCCTCTGGTGCCAGTGCACTCTCTGGACGCACTGCACTGCATCCCCAGTGGTGTCAGTGCACTCTCTGGACTCACTGCAGTGCATCCCCAGTGGTGCCAGTGTACTCTCTGGACTCACTGAAGTGCATCCCCAGTGGTGCCAGTGCACTCTCTGGACTCACTGCAGTGCATCCCCAGTGGTGCCAGTGCACTCTCTGGACTCACTGAAGTGCATCCCCAGTGGTGCCAGTGCACTCTCTGGACTCACTGCACTGCATCCCCAGTGGTGCCAGTGCACTCTCTGGACTCACTGCACTGCATCCCCAGTCCTGCCAGTGCACTCTCTTGACTCACTGCACTGCATCCCCAGTGGTGCCAGTGCACTCTCTGGACTCACTGAAGTGCAATCTCAGTGGAGCCAGTGCACTCTCTGGACTCACTGCAGTGCATCCCCAGTGGTGCCAGTACACTCACTGGACTGACTGAAGTGCATCCCCAGTGGTGTCAGTGCACTCTCTGGAGTCACTGCGCTGCATCCCCAGTGGTGCAAGTGCACTCCCTGGACTCACTGCACTGCATTCCCAGTGGTGACAGTGAAGTCTTTGGACTCACTGAAGGGCATTCTCAGTGGTGCCAGTGCACTCTCTGGACTCACTGCAGTGCATCCCCAGTGGTGCCAGTACACTCACTGGACTGACTGCACTGCATCCCCAGTGGTGCCAGTGCACTCTCTGGACTCACCGCACCGCATCCCCAGTGGTGCCAGTGCCCTCTCTGGAGTAACTGCAGTGCATCACCAGTGGTGCCAGTGCACTCTCTGGACTCACTACACTGCATCCCCAGTGGTGCCAATGCACTCTCTGGACTCACTGCACTGCATCCCCAGTGGTGCCAGAGCACTCTCTGGACTCACTGCAGTGCATCCCCAGTGGTGCCAGTGCACTCTCTGGACTCACTGCACTGCATCCCCAGTGGTGCCAGTGCACTCTCTGGACTCACTGAACTGCATCCCCAGTGGTGCCAGTGCACTCTCTGGACTCACTGCACTGCATCCCCAGTGCTGCCAGTGCACTCTCTTGACTCACTGCACTGCATCCCCAGTGGTGCCAGTGCACTCACTGGATTCACTGCACTGCATCCCCAGTGGTGCTAGTGCACTCTCTGGACTCACTGCAGTGCATCCCCAGTGGTACCAGTGCACTCTCTGGACTCACTGAAGTGCATTCTCAGTGGTGCCAGTGCACTCTGTGGACTCACTGCAGTGCATCCCCAGTGGTGCCAGTGCGCTCTCTGGACTCACTGCAGTGCATCCCCAGTGCTGCCAGTGCACTCTCTGGACTCACTGCAGTGCATCCCCAGTGGTGCCAGTGCACTCTCTGGACTCACTGCACTGCATCCCCAGTGGTGCCAGTGCACTCTCTGGACTCACTGCAGTGCATCCCCAGTGGTGCCAGTGTACTCTCTGGACTCACTGCACTGCATCCCCAGTGGTACCAGTGCACTCTGTGGACTCACTGCAGTGCATCCCCAGTGGTGCCAGTGCACTCTCTGGACTCACTGCACTGCATCCCCAGTGGTGCCAGTGCACTCTCTGGACTCACTGCACTGCATCCCCAGTGGTGCCAGTGCACTCTCTGGACTCACTGAAGTGCATCCCCAGTGGTGCCAGTGCACTCTCTGGGCTCACTGCAGTGCATCCCCAGTGGTGCTAGTGCACTCTGTGGACTCACTGCAGTGCATCCCCAGTGGTGCCAGTGCACTCTCTGGACTCACTGAAGGGCATTCTCAGTGGTGCCAGTGCACTCTCTGGGCTAACTGCAGTGCATCCCCAGTGGTGCCAGTACACTCACTGGACTGACTGCACTGCATCCCCAGTGGTGCCAGTGCACTCTCTGGACTCACTGAGGTGCATCCCCAGTGGTGCCAGTGAACTCTCTGGAGTAACTGCAGTGCATCACCTGTGGTGTCAGTGCACTCTCTGGACTCACTGCACTGCATCCCCAGTGGTGCCACTGCACTCTCTGGACTCACTGCACTTCATCCCCAGTGGTGCCAGAGCACTCTCTGGACTCACTGCAGTGCATCCCCAGTGGTGCCAGTGCACTCTCTGGACTCACTGCACTGCATCCCCAGTGGTGCCAGTGCACTCTCTGGACTCACTGCACTGCATCCCCAGTGGTGCCAGTGCACTCTCTGGACTCACTGCACTGCATCAAAAGTGGTGCCAGTGCACTCTCTGGACTCACTGCAGTGCATCCCCAGTGGTGCCAGTGCACTCACTGGACTCACTGCACTGCATCCCAAGTGGTACCAGTGCACTCTCTGGACTCACTGCACTGCATCCCCAGTGGTGCCAGTGCACTCACTGGACTCACTGTACTGCATTCCCAGTGGTGCTAGTGCACTCTCTGGACTCACTGCAGTGCATCCCCAGTGGTGCCAGTGCACTCTTTGGACTCACTGAAGTGCATTCTCAGTGGTGCCAGTGCACTCTCTGGCCTCACTGCACTGCATCCCCAGTGGTGCCAGTGCACTCTCTGGACTCACTGCACTGCATCCCCAGTATTGCCAGTGCACTCTCTGGACTCACTGCAGTGCATCCCCAGTGGTACCAGTGCACTCTCTGGACTCACTGAAGTGCATTCTCAGTGGTGCCAGTGCACTCTCTGCACTCACTGCACTGCATCTCCAGTGGTGCCAGTGCACTCACTGGACTCACTGCAGTGCATTCCCTCTGGTGCCAGTGCACTCTCTGGACGCACTGCACTGCATCCCCAGTGGTGTCAGTGCACTCTCTGGACTCACTGCAGTGCATCCCCAGTGGTGCCAGTGCACTCTGTGGACTCACTGCAGTGCATCCCCAGTGGTGCCAGTGCACTCTCTGGACTCACTGAAGTGCATCCCCAGTGGTGCCAGTGCACTCTCTGGACTCACTGCACTGCATCCCCAGTGGTGCCAGTGCACTCTCTGGACTCACTGCACTGCATCCCCAGTCCTGCCTGTGCACTCTCTTGACTCACTGCACTGCATCCCCAGTGGTGCCAGTGCACTCTCTGGACTCACTGAAGTGCAATCTCAGTGGAGCCAGTGCACTCTCTGGACTCACTGCAGTGCATCCCCAGTGGTGCCAGTACACTCACTGGACTGACTGCACTGCATCCCCAGTGGTGTCAGTGCACTCTCTGGAGTCACTGCGCTGCATCCCCAGTGGTGCAAGTGCACTCCCTGGACTCACTGCACTGCATTCCCAGTGGTGACAGTGAAGTCTTTGGACTCACTGAAGGGCATTCTCAGTGGTGCCAGTGCACTCTCTGGACTCACTGCAGTGCATCCCCAGTGGTGCCAGTACACTCACTGGACTGACTGCACTGCATCCCCAGTGGTGCCAGTGCACTCTCTGGACTCACCGCACCGCATCCCCAGTGGTGCCAGTGCCCTCTCTGGAGTAACTGCAGTGCATCACCAGTGGTGCCAGTGCACTCTCTGGACTCACTACACTGCATCCCCAGTGGTGCCAATGCACTCTCTGGACTCACTGCACTGCATCCCCAGTGGTGCCAGAGCACTCTCTGGACTCACTGCAGTGCATCCCCAGTGGTGCCAGTGCACTCTCTGGACTCACTGCACTGCATCCCCAGTGGTGCCAGTGCACTCTCTGGACTCACTGAACTGCATCCCCAGTGGTGCCAGTGCACTCTCTGGACTCACTGCACTGCATCCCCAGTGCTGCCAGTGCACTCTCTTGACTCACTGCACTGCATCCCCAGTGGTGCCACTGCACTCACTGGATTCACTGCACTGCATCCCCAGTGGTGCTAGTGCACTCTCTGGACTCACTGCAGTGCATCCCCAGTGGTACAAGTGCACTCTCTGGACTCACTGAAGTGCATTCTCAGTGGTGCCAGTGCACTCTGTGGACTCACTGCAGTGCATCCCCAGTGGTGCCAGTGCGCTCTCTGGACTCACTGCAGTGCATCCCCAGTGCTGCCAGTGCACTCTCTGGACTCACTGCAGTGCATCCCCAGTGGTGCCAGTGCACTCTCTGGACTCACTGCACTGCATCCCCAGTGGTGCCAGTGCACTCTCTGGACTCACTGCAGTGCATCCCCAGTGGTGCCAGTGCACTCTCTGGACTCACTGCACTGCATCCCCAGTGGTACCAGTGCACTCTGTGGACTCACTGCAGTGCATCCCCAGTGGTGCCAGTGCACTCTCTGGACTCACTGCACTGCATCCCCAGTGGTGCCAGTGCACTCTCTGGACTCACTGCACTGCATCCCCAGTGGTGCCAGTGCACTCTCTGGACTCACTGAAGTGCATCCCCAGTGGTGCCAGTGCACTCTCTGGGCTCACTGCAGTGCATCCCCAGTGGTGCTAGTGCACTCTGTGGACTCACTGCAGTGCATCCCCAGTGGTGCCAGTGCACTCTCTGGACTCACTGAAGGGCATTCTCAGTGGTGCCAGTGCACTCTCTGGGCTAACTGCAGTGCATCCCCAGTGGTGCCAGTACACTCACTGGACTGACTGCACTGCATCCCCAGTGGTGCCAGTGCACTCTCTGGACTCACTGAGGTGCATCCCCAGTGGTGCCAGTGCACTCTCTGGAGTAACTGCAGTGCATCACCTGTGGTGTCAGTGCACTCTCTGGACTCACTGCACTGCATCCCCAGTGGTGCCACTGCACTCTCTGGACTCACTGCACTTCATCCCCAGTGGTGCCAGAGCACTCTCTGGACTCACTGCACTGCATCCCCAGTATTGCCAGTGCACTCTCTGGACTCACTGCACTGCATCCCCAGTGGTGCCAGTGCACTCTCTGGACTCACTGCACTGCATCCCCAGTGGTGCCAGTGCACTCTCTGGACTCCCGGCACCGCATCCCCAGTGGTGCCAGTGCACTCTCTGTGCTCACTGCAGTGCATCCCCAGTGGTGCCAGTGCACTCTCTTGACTCACTGCACTGCATCCCCAGTGGTGCCAGTGCACTCACTGGATTCACTGCACTGCATCCCCAGTGGTGCTAGTGCACTCTCTGGACTCACTGCAGTGCATCCCCAGTGGTACCAGTGCACTCTCTGGACTCACTGAAGTGCATTCTCAGTGGTGCCAGTGCACTCTGTGGACTCACTGCAGTGCATCCCCAGTGGTGCCAGTGCGCTCTCTGGACTCACTGCAGTGCATCCCCAGTGGTGCCAGTGCACTCTCTGGACTCACTGCACTGCATCCCCAGTGCTGCCAGTGCACTCTCTGGACTCACTGCACTGCATCCCCAGTGGTGCCAGTGCACTCTCTGGACTCACTGCAGTGCATCCCCAGTGGTGCCAGTGCACTCTCTGGACTCACTGCAGTGCATCCCCAGTGGTGCCAGTGCACTCTCTGGACTCACTGCAGTGCATCCCCAGTGGTGCCAGTTCACTCTGTGGACTCACTGCAGTGCATCCCCAGTGGTGCCAGTGCACTCTCTGGACTCACTGCACTGCATCCCAAGTGGTACCAGTGCACTCTCTGGACTCACTGCACTGCATCCCCAGTGGGGCCAGTGCACTCTCTCGAGTCACTGCACTACATCCCCAGTGGTGCCAGTGCACTCTCTGGACTCACTGTACTGCATTCCCAGTGGTGCTAGTGCACTCTCTGGACTCACTGCAGTGCATCCCCAGTGGTGCCAGTGCACTCTCTGGACTCACTGCAGTGCATCCCCAGTGGTGCCAGTGCACTCTCTGGACTCACTGCACTGCATCCCCAGTGGTGCCAGTGCACTCTCTGGACTCACTGAACTGCATCACCAGTGGTGCCAGTGCACTCTCTGGACTCACTGCACTGCATCCCCAGTGCTGCCAGTGCACTCTCTTGACTCACTGCACTGCATCCCCAGTGGTGCCAGTGCACTCACTGGATTCACTGCACTGCATCCCCAGTGGTGCTAGTGCACTCTCTGGACTCACTGCAGTGCATCCCCAGTGGTACCAGTGCACTCTCTGGACTCACTGAAGTGCATTCTCAGTGGTGCCAGTGCACTCTGTGGACTCACTGCAGTGCATCCCCAGTGGTGCCAGTGCGCTCTCTGGACTCACTGCAGTGCATCCCCAGTGCTGCCAGTGCACTCTCTGGACTCACTGCAGTGCATCCCCAGTGGTGCCAGTGCACTCTCTGGACTCACTGCACTGCATCCCCAGTGGTGCCAGTGCACTCTCTGGACTCACTGCAGTGCATCCCCAGTGGTGCCAGTGCACTCTCTGGACTCACTGCACTGCATCCCCAGTGGTACCAGTGCACTCTGTGGACTCACTGCAGTGCATCCCCAGTGGTGCCAGTGCACTCTCTGGACTCACTGCACTGCATCCCCAGTGGTGCCAGTGCACTCTCTGGACTCACTGCACTGCATCCCCAGTGGTGCCAGTGCACTCTCTGGACTCACTGCACTGCATCCCCAGTGGTGCCAGTGCACTCTCTGGGCTCACTGCACTGCATCCCCAGTGGTGCTAGTGCACTCTGTGGACTCACTGCAGTGCATCCCCAGTGGTGCCAGTGCACTCTCTGGACTCACTGAAGGGCATTCTCAGTGGTGCCAGTGCACTCTCTGGGCTAACTGCAGTGCATCCCCAGTGGTGCCAGTACACTCACTGGACTGACTGCACTGCATCCCCAGTGGTGCCAGTGCACTCTCTGGACTCACTGAGGTGCATCCCCAGTGGTGCCAGTGCACTCTCTGGAGTAACTGCAGTGCATCACCTGTGGTGTCAGTGCACTCTCTGGACTCACTGCACTGCATCCCCAGTGGTGCCACTGCACTCTCTGGACTCACTGCACTTCATCCCCAGTGGTGCCAGAGCACTCTCTGGACTCACTGCAGTGCATCCCCAGTGGTGCCAGTGCACTCTCTGGACTCACTGCACTGCATCCCCAGTGGTGCCAGTGCACTCTCTGGACTCACTGCACTGCATCCCCAGTGGTGCCAGTGCACTCTCTGGACTCCCGGCACCGCATCCCCAGTGGTGCCAGTGCACTCTCTGTGCTCACTGCAGTGCATCCCCAGTGGTGCCAGTGCACTCTCTTGACTCACTGCACTGCATCCCCAGTGGTGCCAGTGCACTCACTGGCTTCACTGCACTGCATCCCCAGTGGTGCTAGTGCACTCTCTGGACTCACTGCAGTGCATCCCCAGTGGTACCAGTGCACTCTCTGGACTCACTGAAGTGCATTCTCAGTGGTGCCAGTGCACTCTGTGGACTCACTGCAGTGCATCCCCAGTGGTGCCAGTGCGCTCTCTGGACTCACTGCAGTGCATCCCCAGTGGTGTCAGTGCACTCTCTGGACTCACTGCACTGCATCCCCAGTGCTGCCAGTGCACTCTCTGGACTCACTGCACTGCATCCCCAGTGGTGCCAGTGCACTCTCTGGACTCACTGCACTGCATCTCCAGTGGTGCCAGTGCACTCTCTGGACTCACTGCAGTGCATCCCCAGTGGTGCCAGTGCACTCTCTGGACTCACTGCAGTGCATCCCCAGTGGTGCCAGTGCACTCTCTGGACTCACTGCAGTGCATCCCCAGTGGTGCCAGTTCACTCTGTGGACTCACTGCAGTGCATCCCCAGTGGTGCCAGTGCACTCTCTCGACTCACTGCACTGCAACCCCAGTGTTGCCAGTGCACTCTCTGGACTCACTGCACTGCATCCCCAGTGGTGCCAGTGCACTCTCTGGACTCACTTCAGTGCATCCCCAGTGGTGCCAGAGCACTCTCTGGACTCACTGCACTGCATCCCCAGTCGTGCCAGTGCACTGTCTGGACTCACTGCAGTGCATCCCCAGTGGTGCCAGTGCACTCTCTGGACTCACTGCACTGCATCCCCAGTGCTGCCAGTGCACTCTCTGGACTCACTGCACTGCATCCCCAGTGGTGCCACTGCACTCTCTGGACTCACTGCACTGCATGTCCAGTGGTGCCAGTGCACTCTCTGCACTCACTGCACTGCATCCCCAGTGGTGCCAGTGCACTCACTGGACTCACTGCAGTGCATTCCCTCTGGTGCCAGTGCACTCTCTGGACTCACTGCACTGCATCCCCAGTGGTGTCAGTGCACTCTCTGGCCTCACTGCAGTGCATCCCCAGTGGTGCCAGTGCACTCTGTGGACTCACTGCAGTGCATCCCCAGTGGTGCCAGTGCACTCTCTGGACTCACTGAAGTGCATCACCAGTGGTGCCAGTGCACTCTCTGGACTCACTGCACTGCATCCCCACTGGTGCCAGTGCACTCTCTGGACTCACTGCACTGCATCCCCAGTGGTGCCAGAGCACTCTCTGGACTCACTGCACTGCATCCTCTGTGCTGCCAGTGCACTCTCTGGACTCACTGCACTGCATCCCCAGTGGTGCCAGTGCACTCTCTGGACTCACTGAAGTGCATTCCAGTGGTGCCAGTGCACTCTCTGGACTCACTGCACTGCATCCCCAGTGGTTCTAGTGCACTCTTTGGACTCACTGCAGTGCATCCCCAGTGGTGCCAGTGCACTCTCTGGACTCACTGAAGGGCATTCTCAGTGGTGCCAGTGCACTCTCTGGACTCACTGCAGTGCATCCCCAGTGGTGCCAGTACACTCACTGGACTGACTGCACTGCATCCCCAGTGGTGCCAGTGCACTCTCTGGACTCACCGCACCGCATCCCCAGTGGTGCCAGTGCACTCTCTGGAGTAACTGCAGTGCATCACCAGTGGTGCCAGTGCACTCTCTGGACTCACTGCACTGCATCCCCAGTGGTGCCAGTGCACTCTCTGGACTCACTGCACTGCATCCCCAGTGGTGCCAGAGCACTCTCTGGACTCACTGCAGTGCATCCCCAGTGGTGCCAGTGCACTCTCTGGACTCACTGCACTGCATCCCCAGTGGTGCCAGTGCACTCTCTGGACTCCCGGCACCGCATCCCCAGTGGTGCCAGTGCACTCTCTGGGCTCACTGCAGTGCATCCCCAGTGGTGCCAGTGCACTCTCTTGACTCACTGCACTGCATCCCCAGTGGTGCCAGTGCACTCACTGGATTCACTGCACTGCATCCCCTGTGGTGCTAGTGCACTCTCTGGACTCACTGCAGTGCATCCCCAGTGGTAACAGTGCACTCTCTGGACTCACTGAAGTGCATTCTCAGTGGTGCCAGTGCACTCTGTGGACTCACTGCAGTGCATCCCCAGTGGTGCCAGTGCGCTCTCTGGACTCACTGCAGTGCATCCCCAGTGGTGCCAGTGCACTCTCTGGACTCACTGCACTGCATCCCCAGTGCTGCCAGTGCACTCTCTGGACTCACTGAAGTGCATTCTCAGTGGTGCCAGTGCACTCTGTGGACTCACTGCAGTGCATCCCCAGTGGTGCCAGTGCGCTCTCTGGACTCACTGCAGTGCATCCCCAGTGGTGCCAGTGCACTCTCTGGACTCACCGCACCGCATCCCCAGTGGTGCCAGTGCCCTCTCTGGAGTAACTGCAGTGCATCACCAGTGGTGCCAGTGCACTCTCTGGACTCACTACACTGCATCCCCAGTGGTGCCAATGCACTCTCTGGACTCACTGCACTGCATCCCCAGTGGTGCCAGAGCACTCTCTGGACTCACTGCAGTGCATCCCCAGTGGTGCCAGTGCACTCTCTGGACTCACTGCACTGCATCCCCAGTGGTGCCAGTGCACTCTCTGGACTCACTGAACTGCATCCCCAGTGGTGCCAGTGCACTCTCTGGACTCACTGCACTGCATCCCCAGTGCTGCCAGTGCACTCTCTTGACTCACTGCACTGCATCCCCAGTGGTGCCACTGCACTCACTGGATTCACTGCACTGCATCCCCAGTGGTGCTAGTGCACTCTCTGGACTCACTGCAGTGCATCCCCAGTGGTACAAGTGCACTCTCTGGACTCACTGAAGTGCATTCTCAGTGGTGCCAGTGCACTCTGTGGACTCACTGCAGTGCATCCCCAGTGGTGCCAGTGCGCTCTCTGGACTCACTGCAGTGCATCCCCAGTGCTGCCAGTGCACTCTCTGGACTCACTGCAGTGCATCCCCAGTGGTGCCAGTGCACTCTCTGGACTCACTGCACTGCATCCCCAGTGGTGCCAGTGCACTCTCTGGACTCACTGCAGTGCATCCCCAGTGGTGCCAGTGCACTCTCTGGACTCACTGCACTGCATCCCCAGTGGTACCAGTGCACTCTGTGGACTCACTGCAGTGCATCCCCAGTGGTGCCAGTGCACTCTCTGGACTCACTGCACTGCATCCCCAGTGGTGCCAGTGCACTCTCTGGACTCACTGCACTGCATCCCCAGTGGTGCCAGTGCACTCTCTGGACTCACTGAAGTGCATCCCCAGTGGTGCCAGTGCACTCTCTGGGCTCACTGCAGTGCATCCCCAGTGGTGCTAGTGCACTCTGTGGACTCACTGCAGTGCATCCCCAGTGGTGCCAGTGCACTCTCTGGACTCACTGAAGGGCATTCTCAGTGGTGCCAGTGCACTCTCTGGGCTAACTGCAGTGCATCCCCAGTGGTGCCAGTACACTCACTGGACTGACTGCACTGCATCCCCAGTGGTGCCAGTGCACTCTCTGGACTCACTGAGGTGCATCCCCAGTGGTGCCAGTGCACTCTCTGGAGTAACTGCAGTGCATCACCTGTGGTGTCAGTGCACTCTCTGGACTCACTGCACTGCATCCCCAGTGGTGCCACTGCACTCTCTGGACTCACTGCACTTCATCCCCAGTGGTGCCAGAGCACTCTCTGGACTCACTGCACTGCATCCCCAGTATTGCCAGTGCACTCTCTGGACTCACTGCACTGCATCCCCAGTGGTGCCAGTGCACTCTCTGGACTCACTGCACTGCATCCCCAGTGGTGCCAGTGCACTCTCTGGACTCCCGGCACCGCATCCCCAGTGGTGCCAGTGCACTCTCTGTGCTCACTGCAGTGCATCCCCAGTGGTGCCAGTGCACTCTCTTGACTCACTGCACTGCATCCCCAGTGGTGCCAGTGCACTCACTGGATTCACTGCACTGCATCCCCAGTGGTGCTAGTGCACTCTCTGGACTCACTGCAGTGCATCCCCAGTGGTACCAGTGCACTCTCTGGACTCACTGAAGTGCATTCTCAGTGGTGCCAGTGCACTCTGTGGACTCACTGCAGTGCATCCCCAGTGGTGCCAGTGCGCTCTCTGGACTCACTGCAGTGCATCCCCAGTGGTGCCAGTGCACTCTCTGGACTCACTGCACTGCATCCCCAGTGCTGCCAGTGCACTCTCTGGACTCACTGCACTGCATCCCCAGTGGTGCCAGTGCACTCTCTGGACTCACTGCAGTGCATCCCCAGTGGTGCCAGTGCACTCTCTGGACTCACTGCAGTGCATCCCCAGTGGTGCCAGTGCACTCTCTGGACTCACTGCAGTGCATCCCCAGTGGTGCCAGTTCACTCTGTGGACTCACTGCAGTGCATCCCCAGTGGTGCCAGTGCACTCTCTGGACTCACTGCACTGCATCCCAAGTGGTACCAGTGCACTCTCTGGACTCACTGCACTGCATCCCCAGTGGGGCCAGTGCACTCTCTCGAGTCACTGCACTACATCCCCAGTGGTGCCAGTGCACTCTCTGGACTCACTGTACTGCATTCCCAGTGGTGCTAGTGCACTCTCTGGACTCACTGCAGTGCATCCCCAGTGGTGCCAGTGCACTCTCTGGACTCACTGCAGTGCATCCCCAGTGGTGCCAGTGCACTCTCTGGACTCACTGCACTGCATCCCCAGTGGTGCCAGTGCACTCTCTGGACTCACTGAACTGCATCACCAGTGGTGCCAGTGCACTCTCTGGACTCACTGCACTGCATCCCCAGTGCTGCCAGTGCACTCTCTTGACTCACTGCACTGCATCCCCAGTGGTGCCAGTGCACTCACTGGATTCACTGCACTGCATCCCCAGTGGTGCTAGTGCACTCTCTGGACTCACTGCAGTGCATCCCCAGTGGTACCAGTGCACTCTCTGGACTCACTGAAGTGCATTCTCAGTGGTGCCAGTGCACTCTGTGGACTCACTGCAGTGCATCCCCAGTGGTGCCAGTGCGCTCTCTGGACTCACTGCAGTGCATCCCCAGTGCTGCCAGTGCACTCTCTGGACTCACTGCAGTGCATCCCCAGTGGTGCCAGTGCACTCTCTGGACTCACTGCACTGCATCCCCAGTGGTGCCAGTGCACTCTCTGGACTCACTGCAGTGCATCCCCAGTGGTGCCAGTGCACTCTCTGGACTCACTGCACTGCATCCCCAGTGGTACCAGTGCACTCTGTGGACTCACTGCAGTGCATCCCCAGTGGTGCCAGTGCACTCTCTGGACTCACTGCACTGCATCCCCAGTGGTGCCAGTGCACTCTCTGGACTCACTGCACTGCATCCCCAGTGGTGCCAGTGCACTCTCTGGACTCACTGCACTGCATCCCCAGTGGTGCCAGTGCACTCTCTGGGCTCACTGCACTGCATCCCCAGTGGTGCTAGTGCACTCTGTGGACTCACTGCAGTGCATCCCCAGTGGTGCCAGTGCACTCTCTGGACTCACTGAAGGGCATTCTCAGTGGTGCCAGTGCACTCTCTGGGCTAACTGCAGTGCATCCCCAGTGGTGCCAGTACACTCACTGGACTGACTGCACTGCATCCCCAGTGGTGCCAGTGCACTCTCTGGACTCACTGAGGTGCATCCCCAGTGGTGCCAGTGCACTCTCTGGAGTAACTGCAGTGCATCACCTGTGGTGTCAGTGCACTCTCTGGACTCACTGCACTGCATCCCCAGTGGTGCCACTGCACTCTCTGGACTCACTGCACTTCATCCCCAGTGGTGCCAGAGCACTCTCTGGACTCACTGCAGTGCATCCCCAGTGGTGCCAGTGCACTCTCTGGACTCACTGCACTGCATCCCCAGTGGTGCCAGTGCACTCTCTGGACTCACTGCACTGCATCCCCAGTGGTGCCAGTGCACTCTCTGGACTCCCGGCACCGCATCCCCAGTGGTGCCAGTGCACTCTCTGTGCTCACTGCAGTGCATCCCCAGTGGTGCCAGTGCACTCTCTTGACTCACTGCACTGCATCCCCAGTGGTGCCAGTGCACTCACTGGCTTCACTGCACTGCATCCCCAGTGGTGCTAGTGCACTCTCTGGACTCACTGCAGTGCATCCCCAGTGGTACCAGTGCACTCTCTGGACTCACTGAAGTGCATTCTCAGTGGTGCCAGTGCACTCTGTGGACTCACTGCAGTGCATCCCCAGTGGTGCCAGTGCGCTCTCTGGACTCACTGCAGTGCATCCCCAGTGGTGTCAGTGCACTCTCTGGACTCACTGCACTGCATCCCCAGTGCTGCCAGTGCACTCTCTGGACTCACTGCACTGCATCCCCAGTGGTGCCAGTGCACTCTCTGGACTCACTGCACTGCATCTCCAGTGGTGCCAGTGCACTCTCTGGACTCACTGCAGTGCATCCCCAGTGGTGCCAGTGCACTCTCTGGACTCACTGCAGTGCATCCCCAGTGGTGCCAGTGCACTCTCTGGACTCACTGCAGTGCATCCCCAGTGGTGCCAGTTCACTCTGTGGACTCACTGCAGTGCATCCCCAGTGGTGCCAGTGCACTCTCTCGACTCACTGCACTGCAACCCCAGTGTTGCCAGTGCACTCTCTGGACTCACTGCACTGCATCCCCAGTGGTGCCAGTGCACTCTCTGGACTCACTTCAGTGCATCCCCAGTGGTGCCAGAGCACTCTCTGGACTCACTGCACTGCATCCCCAGTCGTGCCAGTGCACTGTCTGGACTCACTGCAGTGCATCCCCAGTGGTGCCAGTGCACTCTCTGGACTCACTGCACTGCATCCCCAGTGCTGCCAGTGCACTCTCTGGACTCACTGCACTGCATCCCCAGTGGTGCCACTGCACTCTCTGGACTCACTGCACTGCATGTCCAGTGGTGCCAGTGCACTCTCTGCACTCACTGCACTGCATCCCCAGTGGTGCCAGTGCACTCACTGGACTCACTGCAGTGCATTCCCTCTGGTGCCAGTGCACTCTCTGGACTCACTGCACTGCATCCCCAGTGGTGTCAGTGCACTCTCTGGCCTCACTGCAGTGCATCCCCAGTGGTGCCAGTGCACTCTGTGGACTCACTGCAGTGCATCCCCAGTGGTGCCAGTGCACTCTCTGGACTCACTGAAGTGCATCACCAGTGGTGCCAGTGCACTCTCTGGACTCACTGAAGTGCATCCCCACTGGTGCCAGTGCACTCTCTGGACTCACTGCACTGCATCCCCAGTGGTGCCAGAGCACTCTCTGGACTCACTGCACTGCATCCTCTGTGCTGCCAGTGCACTCTCTGGACTCACTGCACTGCATCCCCAGTGGTGCCAGTGCACTCTCTGGACTCACTGAAGTGCATTCCAGTGGTGCCAGTGCACTCTCTGGACTCACTGCACTGCATCCCCAGTGGTTCTAGTGCACTCTTTGGACTCACTGCAGTGCATCCCCAGTGGTGCCAGTGCACTCTCTGGACTCACTGAAGGGCATTCTCAGTGGTGCCAGTGCACTCTCTGGACTCACTGCAGTGCATCCCCAGTGGTGCCAGTACACTCACTGGACTGACTGCACTGCATCCCCAGTGGTGCCAGTGCACTCTCTGGACTCACCGCACCGCATCCCCAGTGGTGCCAGTGCACTCTCTGGAGTAACTGCAGTGCATCACCAGTGGTGCCAGTGCACTCTCTGGACTCACTGCACTGCATCCCCAGTGGTGCCAGTGCACTCTCTGGACTCACTGCACTGCATCCCCAGTGGTGCCAGAGCACTCTCTGGACTCACTGCAGTGCATCCCCAGTGGTGCCAGTGCACTCTCTGGACTCACTGCACTGCATCCCCAGTGGTGCCAGTGCACTCTCTGGACTCCCGGCACCGCATCCCCAGTGGTGCCAGTGCACTCTCTGGGCTCACTGCAGTGCATCCCCAGTGGTGCCAGTGCACTCTCTTGACTCACTGCACTGCATCCCCAGTGGTGCCAGTGCACTCACTGGATTCACTGCACTGCATCCCCTGTGGTGCTAGTGCACTCTCTGGACTCACTGCAGTGCATCCCCAGTGGTAACAGTGCACTCTCTGGACTCACTGAAGTGCATTCTCAGTGGTGCCAGTGCACTCTGTGGACTCACTGCAGTGCATCCCCAGTGGTGCCAGTGCGCTCTCTGGACTCACTGCAGTGCATCCCCAGTGGTGCCAGTGCACTCTCTGGACTCACTGCACTGCATCCCCAGTGCTGCCAGTGCACTCTCTGGACTCACTGCAGTGCATCCCCAGTGGTGCCAGTGCACTCTCTGGACTCACTGCACTGCATCCCCAGTGGTGCCAGTGCACTCTCTGGACTCACTGCAGTGCATCCCCAGTGGTGCCAGTGCACTCTCTGGACTCACTGCACTGCATCCCCAGTGGTGCCAATGCACTCTCTGGACTCACTGCACTGCATCGCCAGTGGTGCCAGTGCACTCTCTGGACTCACTGAAGTGCATCCCCAGTGCTGCCAGTGCACTCTCTGGAGTCACTGCACTGCATCCCCAGTGGTGCTAGTGCACTCTGTGGACTCACTGCAGTGCATCCCCAGTGGTGCCAGTGCACTCTCTGGACTCACTGAAGGGCATTCTCAGTGGTGCCAGTGCACTCTCTGGACTCACTGCAGTGCATCCCCAGTGGTGCCAGTACACTCACTGGACTGACTGCACTGCATCCCCAGTGGTGCCAGTGCACTCTCTGGACTCACCGCACTGCATCCCCAGTGGTGCCAGTGCACTCTCTGGAGTAAATGCAGTGCATCACCAGTGGTGCCAGTGCACTCTCTGGACTCACTGCACTGCATCCCCAGTGGTGCCAGTGCACTCTCTGGACTCACTGCAGTGCATCCCCAGTGGTGCCAGAGCACTCTCTGGACTCACTGCAGTGCATCCCCAGTGGTGCCAGAGCACTCTCTGGACTCACTGCACTGCATCCCCAGTGGTGCCAGTGCACTCTCTGGACTCACTGCACTGCATCCCCAGTGGTGCCAGTGCACTCTCTGGACTCCCGGCACCGCATCCCCAGTGGTGCCAGTGCACTCTCTGTGCTCACTGCAGTGCATCCCCAGTGGTGCCAGTGCACTCTCTGGACTCACTGCACTGCATCCCCAGTGGTGCCAGTGCACTCACTGGATTCACTGCACTGCATCCCCAGTGGTGCTAGTGCACTCTCTGGACTCACTGCACTGCATCCCCAGTGGTACCAGTGCACTCTCTGGACTCACTGAAGTGCATTCTCAGTGGTGCCAGTGCACTCTGTGGACTCACTGCAGTGCATCCCCAGTGGTGCCAGTGCGCTCTCTGGACTCACTGCAGTGCATCCCCAGTGGTGCCAGTGCGCTCTCTGGACTCACTGCACTGCATCCCCAGTGGTGCCAGTGCACTCTCTGGACTCACTGCACTGCATCCCCAGTGGTGCCAGTGCACTCTCTGGACTCACTGCAGTGCATCCCCAGTGGTGCCAGTGCACTCTCTGGACTCACTGCACTGCAACCCCAGTGGTACCAGTGCACTCTGTGGACTCACTGCAGTGCATCCCCAGTGGTGCCAGTGCACTCTCTGGACTCACTGCACTGCATCCCCAGTGGTGCCAATGCACTCTCTGGACTCACTGCACTGCATCCCCAGTGGTGCCAGTACACTCTCTGGACTCACTGCACTGCATCCCAAGTGGTGCCAGTGCACTCTCTCGAGTCACTGCACTACATCCCCAGTGGTGCCAGTGCACTCACTGGACTCACTGTACTGCATCATCAGTGGTGCCAGTGCACTCTCTGGACTCACTGCAGTGCATCCCCAGTGGTGCCAGTGCACTCTCTGGACTCACTGCACTGCATCCCCAGTGGTGCCAGTGCACTCACTGGACTCACTATACTGCATCACCAGTGGTGCCAGTGCACTCTCTGGACTCACTGCACTGCATCCCCAGTGTTGCCAGTGCGTTCACTGGACTCACTGTACTGCATCTCCAGTGGTGCCAGTGCACTCTCTGGGCTCACTGCAGTGCATCCCCAGTGGTGCCAGTGCACTCACTGGATTCACTGCACTGCATCCCCAGTGGTGCTAGTGCACTCTCTGGACTCACTGCAGTGCATCCCCAGTGGTAACAGTGCACTCTCTGGACTCACTGAAGTGCATTCTCAGTGGTGCCAGTGCACTCTGTGGACTCACTGCAGTGCATCCCCAGTGGTGCCAGTGCGCTCTCTGGACTCACTGCAGTGCATCCCCAGTGGTGCCAGTGCACTCTCTGGACTCACTGCACTGCATCCCCAGTGCTGCCAGTGCACTCTCTGGACTCACTGCACTGCATCCCCAGTGGTGCCAGTGCACTCTCTGGACTCACTGCAGTGCATCCCCAGTGGTGCCAGTGCACTCTCTGGACTCACTTCACTGCATCCCCAGTGGTGCTAGTGCACTCTCTGGACTCACTGCAGTGCATCCCCAGTGGTGCCAGTGCACTCTCTGGACTCACTGCACTGCATCCCCAGTGGTGCCAATGCACTCTCTGGACTCACTGCACTGCATCGCCAGTGGTGCCAGTGCACTCTCTGGACTCACTGAAGTGCATCCCCAGTGGTGCCTGTGCACTCTCTGGAGTCACTGCACTGCATCCCCAGTGGTGCTAGTGCACTCTGTGGACTCACTGCAGTGCATCCCCAGTGGTGCCAGTGCACTCTCTGGACTCACTGAAGGGCATTCTCAGTGGTGCCAGTGCACTCTCTGGACTCACTGCAGTGCATCCCCAGTGGTGCCAGTACACTCACTGGACTGACTGCACTGCATCCCCAGTGGTGCCAGTGCACTCTCTGGACTCACCGCACCGCATCCCCAGTGGTACCAGTGCACTCTCTGGAGTAACTGCAGTGCATCACCAGTGGTGCCAGTGCACTCTCTGGACTCACTGCACTGCATCCCCAGTGGTGCCAGTGCACTCTCTGGAGTCACTGCACTGCATCCCCAGTGGTGCCAGAGCACTCTCTGGACTCACTGCAGTGCATCCCCAGTGGTGCCAGAGCACTCTCTGGACTCACTGCACTGCATCCCCAGTGGTGCCAGTGCACTCTCTGGACTCACTGAAGTGCATTCCAGTGGTGCCAGTGCACTCTCTGGACTCACTGCACTGCATCCCCAGTGGTTCTAGTGCACTCTTTGGACTCACTGCAGTGCATCCCCAGTGGTGCCAGTGCACTCTCTGGACTCACTGAAGGGCATTCTCAGTGGTGCCAGTGCACTCTCTGGACTCACTGCAGTGCATCCCCAGTGGTGCCAGTACACTCACTGGACTGACTGCACTGCATCCCCAGTGGTGCCAGTGCACTCTCTGGACTCACCGCACCGCATCCCCAGTGGTGCCAGTGCACTCTCTGGAGTAACTGCAGTGCATCACCAGTGGTGCCAGTGCACTCTGTGGACTCACTGCACTGCATCCCCAGTGGTGCCAGTGCACTCTCTGGACTCACTGCACTGCATCCCCAGTGGTGCCAGAGCACTCTCTGGACTCACTGCAGTGCATCCCCAGTGGTGCCAGTGCACTCTCTGGACTCACTGCACTGCATCCCCAGTGGTGCCAGTGCACTCTCTGGACTCCCGGCACCGCATCCCCAGTGGTGCCAGTGCACTCTCTGGGCTCACTGCAGTGCATCCCCAGTGGTGCCAGTGCACTCTCTTGACTCACTGCACTGCATCCCCAGTGGTGCCAGTGCACTCACTGGATTCACTGCACTGCATCCCCTGTGGTGCTAGTGCACTCTCTGGACTCACTGCAGTGCATCCCCAGTGGTAACAGTGCACTCTCTGGACTCACTGAAGTGCATTCTCAGTGGTGCCAGTGCACTCTGTGGACTCACTGCAGTGCATCCCCAGTGGTGCCAGTGCGCTCTCTGGACTCACTGCAGTGCATCCCCAGTGGTGCCAGTGCACTCTCTGGACTCACTGCACTGCATCCCCAGTGCTGCCAGTGCACTCTCTGGACTCACTGAAGTGCATTCTCAGTGGTGCCAGTGCACTCTGTGGACTCACTGCAGTGCATCCCCAGTGGTGCCAGTGCGCTCTCTGGACTCACTGCAGTGCATCCCCAGTGGTGCCAGTGCACTCTCTGGACTCACCGCACCGCATCCCCAGTGGTGCCAGTGCCCTCTCTGGAGTAACTGCAGTGCATCACCAGTGGTGCCAGTGCACTCTCTGGACTCACTACACTGCATCCCCAGTGGTGCCAATGCACTCTCTGGACTCACTGCACTGCATCCCCAGTGGTGCCAGAGCACTCTCTGGACTCACTGCAGTGCATCCCCAGTGGTGCCAGTGCACTCTCTGGACTCACTGCACTGCATCCCCAGTGGTGCCAGTGCACTCTCTGGACTCACTGAACTGCATCCCCAGTGGTGCCAGTGCACTCTCTGGACTCACTGCACTGCATCCCCAGTGCTGCCAGTGCACTCTCTTGACTCACTGCACTGCATCCCCAGTGGTGCCACTGCACTCACTGGATTCACTGCACTGCATCCCCAGTGGTGCTAGTGCACTCTCTGGACTCACTGCAGTGCATCCCCAGTGGTACAAGTGCACTCTCTGGACTCACTGAAGTGCATTCTCAGTGGTGCCAGTGCACTCTGTGGACTCACTGCAGTGCATCCCCAGTGGTGCCAGTGCGCTCTCTGGACTCACTGCAGTGCATCCCCAGTGCTGCCAGTGCACTCTCTGGACTCACTGCAGTGCATCCCCAGTGGTGCCAGTGCACTCTCTGGACTCACTGCACTGCATCCCCAGTGGTGCCAGTGCACTCTCTGGACTCACTGCAGTGCATCCCCAGTGGTGCCAGTGCACTCTCTGGACTCACTGCACTGCATCCCCAGTGGTACCAGTGCACTCTGTGGACTCACTGCAGTGCATCCCCAGTGGTGCCAGTGCACTCTCTGGACTCACTGCACTGCATCCCCAGTGGTGCCAGTGCACTCTCTGGACTCACTGCACTGCATCCCCAGTGGTGCCAGTGCACTCTCTGGACTCACTGAAGTGCATCCCCAGTGGTGCCAGTGCACTCTCTGGGCTCACTGCAGTGCATCCCCAGTGGTGCTAGTGCACTCTGTGGACTCACTGCAGTGCATCCCCAGTGGTGCCAGTGCACTCTCTGGACTCACTGAAGGGCATTCTCAGTGGTGCCAGTGCACTCTCTGGCCTAACTGCAGTGCATCTCCAGTGGTGCCAGTACACTCACTGGACTGACTGCACTGCATCCCCAGTGGTGCCAGTGCACTCTCTGGACTCACTGAGGTGCATCCCCAGTGGTGCCAGTGCACTCTCTGGAGTAACTGCAGTGCATCACCTGTGGTGTCAGTGCACTCTCTGGACTCACTGCACTGCATCCCCAGTGGTGCCAGTGCACTCTCTGGACTCACTGCACTTCATCCCCAGTGGTGCCAGAGCACTCTCTGGACTCACTGCACTGCATCCCCAGTATTGCCAGTGCACTCTCTGGACTCACTGCACTGCATCCCCAGTGGTGCCAGTGCACTCTCTGGACTCACTGCACTGCATCCCCAGTGGTGCCAGTGCACTCTCTGGACTCCCGGCACCGCATCCCCAGTGGTGCCAGTGCACTCTCTGTGCTCACTGCAGTGCATCCCCAGTGGTGCCAGTGCACTCTCTTGACTCACTGCACTGCATCGCCAGTGGTGCCAGTGCACTCACTGGATTCACTGCACTGCATCCCCAGTGGTGCTAGTGCACTCTCTGGACTCACTGCAGTGCATCCCCAGTGGTACCAGTGCACTCTCTGGACTCACTGAAGTGCATTCTCAGTGGTGCCAGTGCACTCTGTGGACTCACTGCAGTGCATCCCCAGTGGTGCCAGTGCGCTCTCTGGACTCACTGCAGTGCATCCCCAGTGGTGCCAGTGCACTCTCTGGACTCACTGCACTGCATCCCCAGTGCTGCCAGTGCACTCTCTGGACTCACTGCACTGCATCCCCAGTGGTGCCAGTGCACTCTCTGGACTCACTGCAGTGCATCCCCAGTGGTGCCAGTGCACTCTCTGGACTCACTGCAGTGCATCCCCAGTGGTGCCAGTGCACTCTCTGGACTCACTGCAGTGCATCCCCAGTGGTGCCAGTTCACTCTGTGGACTCACTGCAGTGCATCCCCAGTGGTGCCAGTGCACTCTCTGGACTCACTGCACTGCATCCCAAGTGGTACCAGTGCACTCTCTGGACTCACTGCACTGCATCCCCAGTGGGGCCAGTGCACTCTCTCGAGTCACTGCACTACATCCCCAGTGGTGCCAGTGCACTCTCTGGACTCACTGTACTGCATTCCCAGTGGTGCTAGTGCACTCTCTGGACTCACTGCAGTGCATCCCCAGTGGTGCCAGTGCACTCTCTGGACTCACTGCAGTGCATCCCCAGTGGTGCCAGTGCACTCTCTGGACTCACTGCACTGCATCCCCAGTGGTGCCAGTGCACTCTCTGGACTCACTGAACTGCATCACCAGTGGTGCCAGTGCACTCTCTGGACTCACTGCACTGCATCCCCAGTGCTGCCAGTGCACTCTCTTGACTCACTGCACTGCATCCCCAGTGGTGCCAGTGCACTCACTGGATTCACTGCACTGCATCCCCAGTGGTGCTAGTGCACTCTCTGGACTCACTGCAGTGCATCCCCAGTGGTACCAGTGCACTCTCTGGACTCACTGAAGTGCATTCTCAGTGGTGCCAGTGCACTCTGTGGACTCACTGCAGTGCATCCCCAGTGGTGCCAGTGCGCTCTCTGGACTCACTGCAGTGCATCCCCAGTGCTGCCAGTGCACTCTCTGGACTCACTGCAGTGCATCCCCAGTGGTGCCAGTGCACTCTCTGGACTCACTGCACTGCATCCCCAGTGGTGCCAGTGCACTCTCTGGACTCACTGCAGTGCATCCCCAGTGGTGCCAGTGCACTCTCTGGACTCACTGCACTGCATCCCCAGTGGTACCAGTGCACTCTGTGGACTCATCGCAGTGCATCCCCAGTGGTGCCAGTGCACTCTCTGGACTCACTGCACTGCATCCCCAGTGGTGCCAGTGCACTCTCTGGACTCACTGCACTGCATCCCCAGTGGTGCCAGTGCACTCTCTGGACTCACTGCACTGCATCCCCAGTGGTGCCAGTGCACTCTCTGGGCTCACTGCACTGCATCCCCAGTGGTGCTAGTGCACTCTGTGGACTCACTGCAGTGCATCCCCAGTGGTGCCAGTGCACTCTCTGGACTCACTGAAGGGCATTCTCAGTGGTGCCAGTGCACTCTCTGGGCTAACTGCAGTGCATCCCCAGTGGTGCCAGTACACTCACTGGACTGACTGCACTGCATCCCCAGTGGTGCCAGTGCACTCTCTGGACTCACTGAGGTGCATCCCCAGTGGTGCCAGTGCACTCTCTGGAGTAACTGCAGTGCATCACCTGTGGTGTCAGTGCACTCTCTGGACTCACTGCACTGCATCCCCAGTGGTGCCACTGCACTCTCTGGACTCACTGCACTTCATCCCCAGTGGTGCCAGAGCACTCTCTGGACTCACTGCAGTGCATCCCCAGTGGTGCCAGTGCACTCTCTGGACTCACTGCACTGCATCCCCAGTAGTGCCAGTGCACTCTCTGGACTCACTGCACTGCATCCCCAGTGGTGCCAGTGCACTCTCTGGACTCCCGGCACCGCATCCCCAGTGGTGCCAGTGCACTCTCTGTGCTCACTGCAGTGCATCCCCAGTGGTGCCAGTGCACTCTCTTGACTCACTGCACTGCATCCCCAGTGGTGCCAGTGCACTCACTGGCTTCACTGCACTGCATCCCCAGTGGTGCTAGTGCACTCTCTGGACTCACTGCAGTGCATCCCCAGTGGTACCAGTGCACTCTCTGGACTCACTGAAGTGCATTCTCAGTGGTGCCAGTGCACTCTGTGGACTCACTGCAGTGCATCCCCAGTGGTGCCAGTGCGCTCTCTGGACTCACTGCAGTGCATCCCCAGTGGTGTCAGTGCACTCTCTGGACTCACTGCACTGCATCCCCAGTGCTGCCAGTGCACTCTCTGGACTCACTGCACTGCATCCCCAGTGGTGCCAGTGCACTCTCTGGACTCACTGCACTGCATCTCCAGTGGTGCCAGTGCACTCTCTGGACTCACTGCAGTGCATCCCCAGTGGTGCCAGTGCACTCTCTGGACTCACTGCAGTGCATCCCCAGTGGTGCCAGTGCACTCTCTGGACTCACTGCAGTGCATCCCCAGTGGTGCCAGTTCACTCTGTGGACTCACTGCAGTGCATCCCCAGTGGTGCCAGTGCACTCTCTCGACTCACTGCACTGCAACCCCAGTGTTGCCAGTGCACTCTCTGGACTCACTGCACTGCATCCCCAGTGGTGCCAGTGCACTCTCTGGACTCACTTCAGTGCATCCCCAGTGGTGCCAGAGCACTCTCTGGACTCACTGCACTGCATCCCCAGTCGTGCCAGTGCACTGTCTGGACTCACTGCAGTGCATCCCCAGTGGTGCCAGTGCACTCTCTGGACTCACTGCACTGCATCCCCAGTGCTGCCAGTGCACTCTCTGGACTCACTGCACTGCATCCCCAGTGGTGCCACTGCACTCTCTGGACTCACTGCACTGCATGTCCAGTGGTGCCAGTGCACTCTCTGCACTCACTGCACTGCATCCCCAGTGGTGCCAGTGCACTCACTGGACTCACTGCAGTGCATTCCCTCTGGTGCCAGTGCACTCTCTGGACTCACTGCACTGCATCCCCAGTGGTGTCAGTGCACTCTCTGGCCTCACTGCAGTGCATCCCCAGTGGTGCCAGTGCACTCTGTGGACTCACTGCAGTGCATCCCCAGTGGTGCCAGTGCACTCTCTGGACTCACTGAAGTGCATCACCAGTGGTGCCAGTGCACTCTCTGGACTCACTGCACTGCATCCCCACTGGTGCCAGTGCACTCTCTGGACTCACTGCACTGCATCCCCAGTGGTGCCAGAGCACTCTCTGGACTCACTGCACTGCATCCTCTGTGCTGCCAGTGCACTCTCTGGACTCACTGCACTGCATCCCCAGTGGTGCCAGTGCACTCTCTGGACTCACTGAAGTGCATTCCAGTGGTGCCAGTGCACTCTCTGGACTCACTGCACTGCATCCCCAGTGGTTCTAGTGCACTCTTTGGACTCACTGCAGTGCATCCCCAGTGGTGCCAGTGCACTCTCTGGACTCACTGAAGGGCATTCTCAGTGGTGCCAGTGCACTCTCTGGACTCACTGCAGTGCATCCCCAGTGGTGCCAGTACACTCACTGGACTGACTGCACTGCATCCCCAGTGGTGCCAGTGCACTCTCTGGACTCACCGCACCGCATCCCCAGTGGTGCCAGTGCACTCTCTGGAGTAACTGCAGTGCATCACCAGTGGTGCCAGTGCACTCTCTGGACTCACTGCACTGCATCCCCAGTGGTGCCAGTGCACTCTCTGGACTCACTGCACTGCATCCCCAGTGGTGCCAGAGCACTCTCTGGACTCACTGCAGTGCATCCCCAGTGGTGCCAGTGCACTCTCTGGACTCACTGCACTGCATCCCCAGTGGTGCCAGTGCACTCTCTGGACTCCCGGCACCGCATCCCCAGTGGTGCCAGTGCACTCTCTGGGCTCACTGCAGTGCATCCCCAGTGGTGCCAGTGCACTCTCTTGACTCACTGCACTGCATCCCCAGTGGTGCCAGTGCACTCACTGGATTCACTGCACTGCATCCCCTGTGGTGCTAGTGCACTCTCTGGACTCACTGCAGTGCATCCCCAGTGGTAACAGCGCACTCTCTGGACTCACTGAAGTGCATTCTCAGTGGTGCCAGTGCACTCTGTGGACTCACTGCAGTGCATCCCCAGTGGTGCCAGTGCGCTCTCTGGACTCACTGCAGTGCATCCCCAGTGGTGCCAGTGCACTCTCTGGACTCACTGCACTGCATCCCCAGTGCTGCCAGTGCACTCTCTGGACTCACTGAAGTGCATTCTCAGTGGTGCCAGTGCACTCTGTGGACTCACTGCAGTGCATCCCCAGTGGTGCCAGTGCGCTCTCTGGACTCACTGCAGTGCATCCCCAGTGGTGCCAGTGCACTCTCTGGACTCACTGCACTGCATCCCCAGTGCTGCCAGTGCACTCTCTGGACTCACTGCACTGCATCCCCAGTGGTGCCAGTGCACTCTCTGGACTCACTGCAGTGCATCCCCAGTGGTGCCAGTGCACTCTCTGGACTCACTGCAGTGCATCCCCAGTGGTGCCAGTGCACTCTCTGCACTCACTGCAGTGCATCCCCAGTGGTGCCAGTTCACTCTGTGGACTCACTGCAGTGCATCCCCAGTGGTGCCAGTGCACTCTCTGGACTCACTGCACTGCATCCCAAGTGGTACCAGTGCACTCTCTGGACTCACTGCACTGCATCCCCAGTGGGGCCAGTGCACTCTCTCGAGTCACTGCACTACATCCCCAGTGGTGCCAGTGCACTCTCTGGACTCACTGTACTGCATTCCCAGTGGTGCTAGTGCACTCTCTGGACTCACTGCAGTGCATCCCCAGTGGTGCCAGTGCACTCTCTGGACTCACTGCAGTGCATCCCCAGTGCTGCCAGTGCACTCTCTGGACTCACTGCACTGCATCCCCAGTGGTGCCAGTGCACTCTCTGGACTCACTGAACTGCATCACCAGTGGTGCCAGTGCACTCTCTGGACTCACTGCACTGCATCCCCAGTGCTGCCAGTGCACTCTCTTGACTCACTGCACTGCATCCCCAGTGGTGCCAGTGCACTCACTGGATTCACTGCACTGCATCCCCAGTGGTGCTAGTGCACTCTCTGGACTCACTGCAGTGCATCCCCAGTGGTACCAGTGCACTCTCTGGACTCACTGAAGTGCATTCTCAGTGGTGCCAGTGCACTCTGTGGACTCACTGCAGTGCATCCCCAGTGGTGCCAGTGCGCTCTCTGGACACACTGCAGTGCATCCCCAGTGCTGCCAGTGCACTCTCTGGACTCACTGCAGTGCATCCCCAGTGGTGCCAGTGCACTCTCTGGACTCACTGCACTGCATCCCCAGTGGTGCCAGTGCACTCTCTGGACTCACTGCAGTGCATCCCCAGTGGTGCCAGTGCACTCTCTGGACTCACTGCACTGCATCCCCAGTGGTACCAGTGCACTCTGTGGACTCACTGCAGTGCATCCCCAGTGGTGCCAGTGCACTCTCTGGACTCACTGCACTGCATCCCCAGTGGTGCCAGTGCGCTCTCTGGACTCACTGCACTGCATCCCCAGTGGTGCCAGTGCACTCTCTGGACTCACTGAAGTGCATCCCCAGTGGTGCCAGTGCACTCTCTGGGCTCACTGCAGTGCATCCCCAGTGGTGCTAGTGCACTCTGTGGACTCACTGCAGTGCATCCCCAGTGGTGCCAGTGCACTCTCTGGACTCACTGAAGGGCATTCTCAGTGGTGCCAGTGCACTCTCTGGGCTAACTGCAGTGCATCCCCAGTGGTGCCAGTACACTCACTGGACTGACTGCACTGCATCCCCAGTGGTGCCAGTGCACTCTCTGGACTCACTGAGGTGCATCCCCAGTGGTGCCAGTGCACTCTCTGGAGTAACTGCAGTGCATCACCTGTGGTGTCAGTGCACTCTCTGGACTCACTGCACTGCATCCCCAGTGGTGCCACTGCACTCTCTGGACTCACTGCACTTCATCCCCAGTGGTGCCAGAGCACTCTCTGGACTCACTGCAGTGCATCCCCAGTGGTGCCAGTGCACTCTCTGGACTCACTGCACTGCATCCCCAGTGGTGCCAGTGCACTCTCTGGACTCACTGCACTGCATCCCCAGTGGTGCCAGTGCACTCTCTGGACTCCCGGCACCGCATCCCCAGTGGTGCCAGTGCACTCTCTGTGCTCACTGCAGTGCATCCCCAGTGGTGCCAGTGCACTCTCTTGACTCACTGCACTGCATCCCCAGTGGTGCCAGTGCACTCACTGGCTTCACTGCACTGCATCCCCAGTGGTGCTAGTGCACTCTCTGGACTCACTGCAGTGCATCCCCAGTGGTACCAGTGCACTCTCTGGACTCACTGAAGTGCATTCTCAGTGGTGCCAGTGCACTCTGTGGACTCACTGCAGTGCATCCCCAGTGGTGCCAGTGCGCTCTCTGGACTCACTGCAGTGCATCCCCAGTGGTGTCAGTGCACTCTCTGGACTCACTGCACTGCATCCCCAGTGCTGCCAGTGCACTCTCTGGACTCACTGCACTGCATCCCCAGTGGTGCCAGTGCACTCTCTGGACTCACTGCACTGCATCTCCAGTGGTGCCAGTGCACTCTCTGGACTCACTGCAGTGCATCCCCAGTGGTGCCAGTGCACTCTCTGGACTCACTGCAGTGCATCCCCAGTGGTGCCAGTGCACTCTCTGGACTCACTGCAGTGCATCCCCAGTGGTGCCAGTTCACTCTGTGGACTCACTGCAGTGCATCCCCAGTGGTGCCAGTGCACTCTCTCGACTCACTGCACTGCAACCCCAGTGTTGCCAGTGCACTCTCTGGACTCACTGCACTGCATCCCCAGTGGTGCCAGTGCACTCTCTGGACTCACTTCAGTGCATCCCCAGTGGTGCCAGAGCACTCTCTGGACTCACTGCACTGCATCCCCAGTCGTGCCAGTGCACTGTCTGGACTCACTGCAGTGCATCCCCAGTGGTGCCAGTGCACTCTCTGGACTCACTGCACTGCATCCCCAGTGCTGCCAGTGCACTCTCTGGACTCACTGCACTGCATCCCCAGTGGTGCCACTGCACTCTCTGGACTCACTGCACTGCATGTCCAGTGGTGCCAGTGCACTCTCTGCACTCACTGCACTGCATCCCCAGTGGTGCCAGTGCACTCACTGGACTCACTGCAGTGCATTCCCTCTGGTGCCAGTGCACTCTCTGGACTCACTGCACTGCATCCCCAGTGGTGTCAGTGCACTCTCTGGCCTCACTGCAGTGCATCCCCAGTGGTGCCAGTGCACTCTGTGGACTCACTGCAGTGCATCCCCAGTGGTGCCAGTGCACTCTCTGGACTCACTGAAGTGCATCACCAGTGGTGCCAGTGCACTCTCTGGACTCACTGAAGTGCATCCCCACTGGTGCCAGTGCACTCTCTGGACTCACTGCACTGCATCCCCAGTGGTGCCAGAGCACTCTCTGGACTCACTGCACTGCATCCTCTGTGCTGCCAGTGCACTCTCTGGACTCACTGCACTGCATCCCCAGTGGTGCCAGTGCACTCTCTGGAGTCACTGAAGTGCATTCCAGTGGTGCCAGTGCACTCTCTGGACTCACTGCACTGCATCCCCAGTGGTTCTAGTGCACTCTTTGGACTCACTGCAGTGCATCCCCAGAGGTGCCAGTGCACTCTCTGGACTCACTGAAGGGCATTCTCAGTGGTGCCAGTGCACTCTCTGGACTCACTGCAGTGCATCCCCAGTGGTGCCAGTACACTCACTGGACTGACTGCACTGCATCCCCAGTGGTGCCAGTGCACTCTCTGGACTCACCGCACCGCATCCCCAGTGGTGCCAGTGCACTCTCTGGAGTAACTGCAGTGCATCACCAGTGGTGCCAGTGCACTCTCTGGACTCACTGCACTGCATCCCCAGTGGTGCCAGTGCACTCTCTGGACTCACTGCACTGCATCCCCAGTGGTGCCAGAGCACTCTCTGGACTCACTGCAGTGCATCCCCAGTGGTGCCAGTGCACTCTCTGGACTCACTGCACTGCATCCCCAGTGGTGCCAGTGCACTCTCTGGACTCCCGGCACCGCATCCCCAGTGGTGCCAGTGCACTCTCTGGGCTCACTGCAGTGCATCCCCAGTGGTGCCAGTGCACTCTCTTGACTCACTGCACTGCATCCCCAGTGGTGCCAGTGCACTCACTGGATTCACTGCACTGCATCCCCTGTGGTGCTAGTGCACTCTCTGGACTCACTGCAGTGCATCCCCAGTGGTAACAGTGCACTCTCTGGACTCACTGAAGTGCATTCTCAGTGGTGCCAGTGCACTCTGTGGACTCACTGCAGTGCATCCCCAGTGGTGCCAGTGCGCTCTCTGGACTCACTGCAGTGCATCCCCAGTGGTGCCAGTGCACTCTCTGGACTCACTGCACTGCATCCCCAGTGCTGCCAGTGCACTCTCTGGACTCACTGCAGTGCATCCCCAGTGGTGCCAGTGCACTCTCTGGACTCACTGCACTGCATCCCCAGTGGTGCCAGTGCACTCTCTGGACTCACTGCAGTGCATCCCCAGTGGTGCCAGTGCACTCTCTGGACTCACTGCACTGCATCCCCAGTGGTGCCAATGCACTCTCTGGACTCACTGCACTGCATCGCCAGTGGTGCCAGTGCACTCTCTGGACTCACTGAAGTGCATCCCCAGTGCTGCCAGTGCACTCTCTGGAGTCACTGCACTGCATCCCCAGTGGCGCTAGTGCACTCTGTGGACTCACTGCAGTGCATCCCCAGTGGTGCCAGTGCACTCTCTGGACTCACTGAAGGGCATTCTCAGTGGTGCCAGTGCACTCTCTGGACTCACTGCAGTGCATCCCCAGTGGTGCCAGTACACTCACTGGACTGACTGCACTGCATCCCCAGTGGTGCCAGTGCACTCTCTGGACTCACCGCACCGCATCCCCAGTGGTGCCAGTGCACTCTCTGGAGTAAATGCAGTGCATCACCAGTGGTGCCAGTGCACTCTCTGGACTCACTGCACTGCATCCCCAGTGGTGCCAGTGCACTCTCTGGACTCACTGCAGTGCATCCCCAGTGCTGCCAGAGCACTCTCTGGACTCACTGCAGTGCATCCCCAGTGGTGCCAGAGCACTCTCTGGACTCACTGCACTGCATCCCCAGTGGTGCCAGTGCACTCTCTGGACTCACTGCACTGCATCCCCAGTGGTGCCAGTGCACTCTCTGGACTCCCGGCACCGCATCCCCAGTGGTGCCAGTGCACTCTCTGTGCTCACTGCAGTGCATCCCCAGTGGTGCCAGTGCACTCTCTGGACTCACTGCACTGCATCCCCAGTGGTGCCAGTGCACTCACTGGATTCACTGCACTGCATCCCCAGTGGTGCTAGTGCACTCTCTGGACTCACTGCACTGCATCCCCAGTGGTACCAGTGCACTCTCTGGACTCACTGAAGTGCATTCTCAGTGGTGCCAGTGCACTCTGTGGACTCACTGCAGTGCATCCCCAGTGGTGCCAGTGCGCTCTCTGGACTCACTGCAGTGCATCCCCAGTGGTGCCAGTGCGCTCTCTGGACTCACTGCACTGCATCCCCAGTGGTGCCAGTGCACTCTCTGGACTCACTGCACTGCATCCCCAGTGGTGCCAGTGCACTCTCTGGACTCACTGCAGTGCATCCCCAGTGGTGCCAGTGCACTCTCTGGACTCACTGCACTGCAACCCCAGTGGTACCAGTGCACTCTGTGGACTCACTGCAGTGCATCCCCAGTGGTGCCAGTGCACTCTCTGGACTCACTGCACTGCATCCCCAGTGGTGCCAATGCACTCTCTGGACTCACTGCACTGCATCCCCAGTGGTGCCAGTACACTCTCTGGACTCACTGCACTGCATCCCAAGTGGTGCCAGTGCACTCTCTCGAGTCACTGCACTACATCCCCAGTGGTGCCAGTGCACTCACTGGACTCACTGTACTGCATCATCAGTGGTGCCAGTGCACTCTCTGGACTCACTGCAGTGCATCCCCAGTGGTGCCAGTGCACTCTCTGGACTCACTGCACTGCATCCCCAGTGGTGCCAGTGCACTCACTGGACTCACTATACTGCATCACCAGTGGTGCCAGTGCACTCTCTGGACTCACTGCACTGCATCCCCAGTGTTGCCAGTGCGTTCACTGGACTCACTGTACTGCATCTCCAGTGGTGCCAGTGCACTCTCTGGGCTCACTGCAGTGCATCCCCAGTGGTGCCAGTGCACTCACTGGATTCACTGCACTGCATCCCCAGTGGTGCTAGTGCACTCTCTGGACTCACTGCAGTGCATCCCCAGTGGTAACAGTGCACTCTCTGGACTCACTGAAGTGCATTCTCAGTGGTGCCAGTGCACTCTGTGGACTCACTGCAGTGCATCCCCAGTGGTGCCAGTGCGCTCTCTGGACTCACTGCAGTGCATCCCCAGTGGTGCCAGTGCACTCTCTGGACTCACTGCACTGCATCCCCAGTGCTGCCAGTGCACTCTCTGGACTCACTGCACTGCATCCCCAGTGGTGCCAGTGCACTCTCTGGACTCACTGCAGTGCATCCCCAGTGGTGCCAGTGCACTCTCTGGACTCACTTCACTGCATCCCCAGTGGTGCTAGTGCACTCTCTGGACTCACTGCAGTGCATCCCCAGTGGTGCCAGTGCACTCTCTGGACTCACTGCACTGCATCCCCAGTGGTGCCAATGCACTCTCTGGACTCACTGCACTGCATCGCCAGTGGTGCCAGTGCACTCTCTGGACTCACTGAAGTGCATCCCCAGTGGTGCCTGTGCACTCTCTGGAGTCACTGCACTGCATCCCCAGTGGTGCTAGTGCACTCTGTGGACTCACTGCAGTGCATCCCCAGTGGTGCCAGTGCACTCTCTGGACTCACTGAAGGGCATTCTCAGTGGTGCCAGTGCACTCTCTGGACTCACTGCAGTGCATCCCCAGTGGTGCCAGTACACTCACTGGACTGACTGCACTGCATCCCCAGTGGTGCCAGTGCACTCTCTGGACTCACCGCACCGCATCCCCAGTGGTACCAGTGCACTCTCTGGAGTAACTGCAGTGCATCACCAGTGGTGCCAGTGCACTCTCTGGACTCACTGCACTGCATCCCCAGTGGTGCCAGTGCACTCTCTGGAGTCACTGCACTGCATCCCCAGTGGTGCCAGAGCACTCTCTGGACTCACTGCAGTGCATCCCCAGTGGTGCCAGAGCACTCTCTGGACTCACTGCACTGCATCCCCAGTGGTGCCAGTGCACTCTCTGGACTCACTCACTGCATCCCCAGTGGTGCCAGTGCACTCTCTGGACTCCCGGCACCGCATCCCCAGTGGTGCCAGTGCACTCTCTGTGCTCACTGCAGTGCATCCCCAGTGGTGCCAGTGCACTCTCTGGACTCACTGCACTGCATCCCCAGTGGTGCCAGTGCACTCACTGGATTCACTGCACTGCATCCCCAGTGGTGCTAGTGCACTCTCTGGACTCACTGCACTGCATCCCCAGTGGTGCCAGTGCGCTCTCTGGACTCACTGCACTGCATCCCCAGTGGTGCCAGTACACTCACTGGACTGACTGCACTGCATCCCCAGTGGTGCCAGTGCACTCTCTGGACTCACCGCACCGCATCCCCAGTGGTACCAGTGCACTCTCTGGAGTAACTGCAGTGCATCACCAGTGGTGCCAGTGCACTCTCTGGACTCACTGCACTGCATCCCCAGTGGTGCCAGTGCACTCTCTGGAGTCACTGCACTGCATCCCCAGTGGTGCCAGAGCACTCTCTGGACTCACTGCAGTGCATCCCCAGTGGTGCCAGAGCACTCTCTGGACTCACTGCACTGCATCCCCAGTGGTGCCAGTGCACTCTCTGGACTCACTCACTGCATCCCCAGTGGTGCCAGTGCACTCTCTGGACTCCCGGCACCGCATCCCCAGTGGTGCCAGTGCACTCTCTGTGCTCACTGCAGTGCATCCCCAGTGGTGCCAGTGCACTCTCTGGACTCACTGCACTGCATCCCCAGTGGTGCCAGTGCACTCACTGGATTCACTGCACTGCATCCCCAGTGGTGATAGTGCACTCTCTGGACTCACTGCACTGCATCCCCAGTGGTACCAGTGCACTCTCTGGACTCACTGAAGTGCATTCTCAGTGGTGCCAGTGCACTCTGTGGACTCACTGCAGTGCATCCCCAGTGGTGCCAGTGCGCTCTCTGGACTCACTGCAGTGCATCCCCAGTGGTGTCAGTGCACTCTCTGGACTCACTGCACTGCATCCCCAGTGCTGCCAGTGCACTCTCTGGACTCACTGCACTGCATCCCCAGTGGTGCCAGTGCACTCTCTGGACTCACTGCACTGCATCTCCAGTGGTGCCAGTGCACTCTCTGGACTCACTGCAGTGCATCCCCAGTGGTGCCAGTGCACTCTCTGGACTCACTGCAGTGCATCCCCAGTGGTGCCAGTGCACTCTCTGGACTCACTGCAGTGCATCCCCAGTGGTGCCAGTTCACTCTGTGGACTCACTGCAGTGCATCCCCAGTGGTGCCAGTGCACTCTCTCGACTCACTGCACTGCAACCCCAGTGTTGCCAGTGCACTCTCTGGACTCACTGCACTGCATCCCCAGTGGTGCCAGTGCACTCTCTGGACTCACTTCAGTGCATCCCCAGTGGTGCCAGAGCACTCTCTGGACTCACTGCACTGCATCCCCAGTCGTGCCAGTGCACTGTCTGGACTCACTGCAGTGCATCCCCAGTGGTGCCAGTGCACTCTCTGGACTCACTGCACTGCATCCCCAGTGCTGCCAGTGCACTCTCTGGACTCACTGCACTGCATCCCCAGTGGTGCCACTGCACTCTCTGGACTCACTGCACTGCATGTCCAGTGGTGCCAGTGCACTCTCTGCACTCACTGCACTGCATCCCCAGTGGTGCCAGTGCACTCACTGGACTCACTGCAGTGCATTCCCTCTGGTGCCAGTGCACTCTCTGGACTCACTGCACTGCATCCCCAGTGGTGTCAGTGCACTCTCTGGCCTCACTGCAGTGCATCCCCAGTGGTGCCAGTGCACTCTGTGGACTCACTGCAGTGCATCCCCAGTGGTGCCAGTGCACTCTCTGGACTCACTGAAGTGCATCACCAGTGGTGCCAGTGCACTCTCTGGACTCACTGCACTGCATCCCCACTGGTGCCAGTGCACTCTCTGGACTCACTGCACTGCATCCCCAGTGGTGCCAGAGCACTCTCTGGACTCACTGCACTGCATCCTCTGTGCTGCCAGTGCACTCTCTGGACTCACTGCACTGCATCCCCAGTGGTGCCAGTGCACTCTCTGGACTCACTGAAGTGCATTCCAGTGGTGCCAGTGCACTCTCTGGACTCACTGCACTGCATCCCCAGTGGTTCTAGTGCACTCTTTGGACTCACTGCAGTGCATCCCCAGTGGTGCCAGTGCACTCTCTGGACTCACTGAAGGGCATTCTCAGTGGTGCCAGTGCACTCTCTGGACTCACTGCAGTGCATCCCCAGTGGTGCCAGTACACTCACTGGACTGACTGCACTGCATCCCCAGTGGTGCCAGTGCACTCTCTGGACTCACCGCACCGCATCCCCAGTGGTGCCAGTGCACTCTCTGGAGTAACTGCAGTGCATCACCAGTGGTGCCAGTGCACTCTCTGGACT
Source organism: Anser cygnoides (assembly GCF_040182565.1). Taxonomy (NCBI): domain Eukaryota; kingdom Metazoa; phylum Chordata; class Aves; order Anseriformes; family Anatidae; genus Anser; species Anser cygnoides. Next base: position 43,246,932 of record NC_089876.1, read on the forward strand.
CACTGCACTGCATCCCCAGTGGTGCCAGTGCACTCTCTGGACTCACTGCACTGCATCCCCAGTGGTGCCAGAGCACTCTCTGGACTCACTGCAGTGCATCCCCAGTGGTGCCAGTGCACTCTCTGGACTCACTGCACTGCATCCCCAGTGGTGCCAGTGCACTCTCTGGACTCCCGGCACCGCATCCCCAGTGGTGCCAGTGCACTCTCTGGGCTCACTGCAGTGCATCCCCAGTGGTGCCAGTGCACTCTCTTGACTCACTGCACTGCATCCCCAGTGGTGCCAGTGCACTCACTGGATTCACTGCACTGCATCCCCTGTGGTGCTAGTGCACTCTCTGGACTCACTGCAGTGCATCCCCAGTGGTAACAGTGCACTCTCTGGACTCACTGAAGTGCATTCTCAGTGGTGCCAGTGCACTCTGTGGACTCACTGCAGTGCATCCCCAGTGGTGCCAGTGCGCTCTCTGGACTCACTGCAGTGCATCCCCAGTGGTGCCAGTGCACTCTCTGGACTCACTGCACTGCATCCCCAGTGCTGCCAGTGCACTCTCTGGACTCACTGCAGTGCATCCCCAGTGGTGCCAGTGCACTCTCTGGACTCACTGCACTGCATCCCCAGTGGTGCCAGTGCACTCTCTGGACTCACTGCACTGCATCCCCAGTGGTGCCAGTGCACTCTCTGGACTCACTGCACTGCATCCCCAGTGGTGCCAGAGCACTCTCTGGACTCACTGCACTGCATCCTCTGTGCTGCCAGTGCACTCTCTGGACTCACTGCACTGCATCCCCAGTGGTGCCAGTGCACTCTCTGGACTCACTGAAGTGCATTCCAGTGGTGCCAGTGCACTCTCTGGACTCACTGCACTGCATCCCCAGTGGTTCTAGTGCACTCTTTGGACTCACTGCAGTGCATCCCCAGTGGTGCCAGTGCACTCTCTGGACTCACTGAAGGGCATTCTCAGTGGTGCCAGTGCACTCTCTGGACTCACTGCAGTGCATCCCCAGTGGTGCCAGTACACTCACTGGACTGACTGCACTGCATCCCCAGTGGTGCCAGTGCACTCTCTGGACTCACCGCACCGCATCCCCAGTGGTGCCAGTGCACTCTCTGGAGTAACTGCAGTGCATCACCAGTGGTGCCAGTGCACTCTCTGGACTCACTGCACTGCATCCCCAGTGGTGCCAGTGCACTCTCTGGACTCACTGCACTGCATCCCCAGTGGTGCCAGAGCACTCTCTGGACTCACTGCAGTGCATCCCCAGTGGTGCCAGTGCACTCTCTGGACTCACTGCACTGCATCCCCAGTGGTGCCAGTGCACTCTCTGGACTCCCGGCACCGCATCCCCAGTGGTGCCAGTGCACTCTCTGGGCTCACTGCAGTGCATCCCCAGTGGTGCCAGTGCACTCTCTTGACTCACTGCACTGCATCCCCAGTGGTGCCAGTGCACTCACTGGATTCACTGCACTGCATCCCCTGTGGTGCTAGTGCACTCTCTGGACTCACTGCAGTGCATCCCCAGTGGTAACAGTGCACTCTCTGGACTCACTGAAGTGCATTCTCAGTGGTGCCAGTGCACTCTGTGGACTCACTGCAGTGCATCCCCAGTGGTGCCAGTGCGCTCTCTGGACTCACTGCAGTGCATCCCCAGTGGTGCCAGTGCACTCTCTGGACTCACTGCACTGCATCCCCAGTGCTGCCAGTGCACTCTCTGGACTCACTGCAGTGCATCCCCAGTGGTGCCAGTGCACTCTCTGGACTCACTGCACTGCATCCCCAGTGGTGCCAGTGCACTCTCTGGACTCACTGCAGTGCATCCCCAGTGGTGCCAGTGCACTCTCTGGACTCACTGCACTGCATCCCCAGTGGTGCCAATGCACTCTCTGGACTCACTGCACTGCATCGCCAGTGGTGCCAGTGCACTCTCTGGACTCACTGAAGTGCATCCCCAGTGCTGCCAGTGCACTCTCTGGAGTCACTGCACTGCATCCCCAGTGGTGCTAGTGCACTCTGTGGACTCACTGCAGTGCATCCCCAGTGGTGCCAGTGCACTCTCTGGACTCACTGAAGGGCATTCTCAGTGGTGCCAGTGCACTCTCTGGACTCACTGCAGTGCATCCCCAGTGGTGCCAGTACACTCACTGGACTGACTGCACTGCATCCCCAGTGGTGCCAGTGCACTCTCTGGACTCACCGCACCGCATCCCCAGTGGTGCCAGTGCACTCTCTGGAGTAAATGCAGTGCATCACCAGTGGTGCCAGTGCACTCTCTGGACTCACTGCACTGCATCCCCAGTGGTGCCAGTGCACTCTCTGGACTCACTGCAGTGCATCCCCAGTGGTGCCAGAGCACTCTCTGGACTCACTGCAGTGCATCCCCAGTGGTGCCAGAGCACTCTCTGGACTCACTGCACTGCATCCCCAGTGGTGCCAGTGCACTCTCTGGACTCACTGCACTGCATCCCCAGTGGTGCCAGTGCACTCTCTGGACTCCCGGCACCGCATCCCCAGTGGTGCCAGTGCACTCTCTGTGCTCACTGCAGTGCATCCCCAGTGGTGCCAGTGCACTCTCTGGACTCACTGCACTGCATCCCCAGTGGTGCCAGTGCACTCACTGGATTCACTGCACTGCATCCCCAGTGGTGCTAGTGCACTCTCTGGACTCACTGCACTGCATCCCCAGTGGTACCAGTGCACTCTCTGGACTCACTGAAGTGCATTCTCAGTGGTGCCAGTGCACTCTGTGGACTCACTGCAGTGCATCCCCAGTGGTGCCAGTGCGCTCTCTGGACTCACTGCAGTGCATCCCCAGTGGTGCCAGTGCGCTCTCTGGACTCACTGCACTGCATCCCCAGTGGTGCCAGTGCACTCTCTGGACTCACTGCACTGCATCCCCAGTGGTGCCAGTGCACTCTCTGGACTCACTGCAGTGCATCCCCAGTGGTGCCAGTGCACTCTCTGGACTCACTGCACTGCAACCCCAGTGGTACCAGTGCACTCTGTGGACTCACTGCAGTGCATCCCCAGTGGTGCCAGTGCACTCTCTGGACTCACTGCACTGCATCCCCAGTGGTGCCAATGCACTTTCTGGACTCACTGCACTGCATCCCCAGTGGTGCCAGTACACTCTCTGGACTCACTGCACTGCATCCCAAGTGGTGCCAGTGCACTCTCTCGAGTCACTGCACTACATCCCCAGTGGTGCCAGTGCACTCACTGGACTCACTGTACTGCATCATCAGTGGTGCCAGTGCACTCTCTGGACTCACTGCAGTGCATCCCCAGTGGTGCCAGTGCACTCTCTGGACTCACTGCACTGCATCCCCAGTGGTGCCAGTGCACTCACTGGACTCACTATACTGCATCACCAGTGGTGCCAGTGCACTCTCTGGACTCACTGCACTGCATCCCCAGTGTTGCCAGTGCGTTCACTGGACTCACTGTACTGCATCTCCAGTGGTGCCAGTGCACTCTCTGGGCTCACTGCAGTGCATCCCCAGTGGTGCCAGTGCACTCACTGGATTCACTGCACTGCATCCCCAGTGGTGCTAGTGCACTCTCTGGACTCACTGCAGTGCATCCCCAGTGGTAACAGTGCACTCTCTGGACTCACTGAAGTGCATTCTCAGTGGTGCCAGTGCACTCTGTGGACTCACTGCAGTGCATCCCCAGTGGTGCCAGTGCGCTCTCTGGACTCACTGCAGTGCATCCCCAGTGGTGCCAGTGCACTCTCTGGACTCACTGCACTGCATCCCCAGTGCTGCCAGTGCACTCTCTGGACTCACTGCACTGCATCCCCAGTGGTGCCAGTGCACTCTCTGGACTCACTGCAGTGCATCCCCAGTGGTGCCAGTGCACTCTCTGGACTCACTTCACTGCATCCCCAGTGGTGCTAGTGCACTCTCTGGACTCACTGCAGTGCATCCCCAGTGGTGCCAGTGCACTCTCTGGACTCACTGCACTGCATCCCCAGTGGTGCCAATGCACTCTCTGGACTCACTGCACTGCATCGCCAGTGGTGCCAGTGCACTCTCTGGACTCACTGAAGTGCATCCCCAGTGGTGCCTGTGCACTCTCTGGAGTCACTGCACTGCATCCCCAGTGGTGCTAGTGCACTCTGTGGACTCACTGCAGTGCATCCCCAGTGGTGCCAGTGCACTCTCTGGACTCACTGAAGGGCATTCTCAGTGGTGCCAGTGCACTCTCTGGACTCACTGCAGTGCATCCCCAGTGGTGCCAGTACACTCACTGGACTGACTGCACTGCATCCCCAGTGGTGCCAGTGCACTCTCTGGACTCACCGCACCGCATCCCCAGTGGTACCAGTGCACTCTCTGGAGTAACTGCAGTGCATCACCAGTGGTGCCAGTGCACTCTCTGGACTCACTGCACTGCATCCCCAGTGGTGCCAGTGCACTCTCTGGAGTCACTGCACTGCATCCCCAGTGGTGCCAGAGCACTCTCTGGACTCACTGCAGTGCATCCCCAGTGGTGCCAGAGCACTCTCTGGACTCACTGCACTGCATCCCCAGTGGTGCCAGTGCACTCTCTGGACTCACTCACTGCATCCCCAGTGGTGCCAGTGCACTCTCTGGACTCCCGGCACCGCATCCCCAGTGGTGCCAGTGCACTCTCTGTGCTCACTGCAGTGCATCCCCAGTGGTGCCAGTGCACTCTCTGGACTCACTGCACTGCATCCCCAGTGGTGCCAGTGCACTCACTGGATTCACTGCACTGCATCCCCAGTGGTGCTAGTGCACTCTCTGGACTCACTGCACTGCATCCCCAGTGGTACCAGTGCACTCTCTGGACTCACTGAAGTGCATTCTCAGTGGTGCCAGTGCACTCTGTGGACTCACTGCAGTGCATCCCCAGTGGTGCCAGTGCGCTCTCTGGACTCACTGCAGTGCATCCCCAGTGGTGCCAGTGCGCTCTCTGGACTCACTGCACTGCATCCCCAGTGCTGCCAGTGCACTCTCTGGACTCACTGCACTGCATCCCCAGTGGTGCCAGTGCACTCTCTGGACTCACTGCAGTGCATCCCCAGTGCTGCCAGTGCACTCTCTGGACTCACTGCAGTGCATCCCCAGTGGTGCCAGTGCACTCTCTGGACTCACTGCACTGCATCCCCAGTGGTACCAGTGCACTCTGTGGACTCACTGCAGTGCATCCCCAGTGGTGCCATTGCACTCTCTGGACTCACTGAAGGGCATTCTCAGTGGTGCCAGTGCACTCTCTGGACTCACTGCAGTGCATCACCAGTGGTGCCAGTGCACTCTCTGGACTCACCGCACCGCATCCCCAGTGGTGCCAGTGCACTCTCTGGAGTAACTGCACTGCATCCCCAGAGGTGCCAGTGCACTCTCTGGACTCACTGTACTGCATCCCCAGTGGTGCCAGTGCACTCTCTGGACTCACTGCACTGCATCCCCAGTGGTGCCAGAGCACTCTCTGGACTCACTGCACTGCATCCCCAGTGCTGCCTGTGCACTCTCTGGACTCACTGCACTGCATCCCCAGTGGTGCCACTGCACTCTCTGGACTCACTGCACTGCATCCCCAGTGGTGCCAGTGCACTCCCTGCACTCACTGCACTGCATCCCCAGTGGTGCCAGTGCGCTCTCTGGACTCACTGCAGTGCATTCCCTCTGGTGCCAGTGCACTCTCTGGACTCACTGCACTGCATCCCCAGTGGTGCCAGTGCACTCTCTGGACTCACTGCAGTGCATCCCCAGTGGTGCCAGTGCACTCTCTGGTATCACTGCAGTGCATCCCCAGTGGTGCCAGTGCACTCTCTGGACTCACTGAAGTGCATCCCCCGTGGTGCCAGTGCGATCTCTGGACTCACTGCACTGCATTCCCAGTGGTGCCAGTGCACACTCTGGACTCACTGCACTACATCCCCAGTGGTGCCAGTGCACTCTCTGGACTCACTGCAGTGCATCCCCAGTGGTGCCAGTGCACTCTCTGGACTCACTGCACTGCATCCCCAGTGGTGCTAGTGCACTCTGTGGACTCACTGCACTGCATCCCCAGTGGTGCCAGAGCACTCTCTGGACTCACTGCACTGCATCCCCAGTGGAGCCAGTGCACTCTCTGGACTCACTGCACTGCATCCCCAGTGGCGCCAGTGCACTCTCTGGACTCACTGCAGTGCATCCCCAGTGGAGCCCGTGCACTCTCTGGACTCACTGAAGTGCATTCCCTCTGGTGCCAGTGCACTCTCTGGACTCACTGCAGTGCATCCCCAGTGGTGCCAGTGCACTCTCTGGACTCACTGCACTGCATCCCCAGTGGTGCCAGTGCATTCTCTGGACTCACTGCAGTGCATCACCAGTGGTGCCAGTGCACTCTCTGGACACACTGAGGTGCATCCCCAGTGGTGCCAGAGCACTCTCTGGACTCACTGCACTGCATCCCCAGTGGTGCCAGAGCACTCTCTGGACTCACTGCAGTGCATCCCCAGTGGTGCCAGTGCACTCTCTGGACTCACTGTACTGCATCCCCAGTGGTGCCAGTGCACTCTCTGGACTCACTGCACTGCATCCCCAGTGGTGCCAGAGCACTCTCTGGACTCACTGCAGTGCATCCCCAGTGGTGCCAGTGCACTCTCTGGACTCACTGCACTGCATCCCCAGTGGTGCCAATGCACTCTCTGGACTCACTGCTGTGCATCCCCAGTGGTGCCAGTGCACTCTCTGGACTCACTGTACTGCATCCCCAGTGGTACCAGTGCACTCTCTGGACTCACTGCACTGCATCCCCATTGGTGCCAGTGCACTCTGTGGACTCACTGCACTGCATCCCCATTGGTGCCAGGGCACTCTCTGGACTCACTGTAGTGCATCCCCAGTGGTGCAAGTGCACTCTCTGGACTCACTGCAGTGCATCCCCAGTGCTGCCAGTGCACTCTCTGGACTCACTGAAGTGCATTCTCAGTGGTGCCAGTGCACTCTCTGGACTCACTGCAGTGCATCCCCAGTCGTGCCAGTGAACTCACTGGACTCACTGCACTGCATCCCCAGTGGTGCCAGTGCACTCTCTGGACTCACTGAAGTGCATTCTCAGTGGTGCCAGTGCACTCTCTGGACTCACTGCACTGCATCATCAGTGGTGCCAGTGCTATCCCTGGACTCACTGCACTGCATCCCCAGTGGTGCCAGTGCACTCTCTGGACTCACTGCAGTGCATCCCCAGTGGAGCCCGTGCACTCTGTGGACTCACTGCAGTGCATCCCCAGTGGTGCCAGTGCACTCTCTGGACTCACTGAAGGGCATCCCCAGTGGTGCCAGTACACTCACTGGACTGACTGCACTGCATCCCCAGTGGTGCTAGTGCACTCTCTGGACTCACAGCACTGCATCTCCATTGGTGCCAGAGCACTCTCTGGACTCACTGCAATGCATCCCCAGTGGTGCCAGTGCACTCTCTGGACTCACTGTACTGCATCCCCAGTGGTGCCAGTGCACTCTCTGGACTCACTGCTGTGCATCCCCAGTGGTGCCAGTGTACTCTGTGGACTCACTGCAGTGCATCCCCAGTGGTGCAAGTGAACTCTCTAGACTCACTGCAGTGCATCCCCAGTGGTGCCAGTACACTCACTGGACTCACTGCACTGCATCCCCAGTGGTGCCAGTGAACTCTCTGGACTTGCTGCACTGCATCTCCAGTGGTGCCAGTGCACTCTCTGGACTCACTGATGTGCATCCCCAGTGGTGCCTGTGCACTCTCTGGAGTAACTGCAGTGCATCCCCAGCGGTGCCAAAGCACTCTCTGGACTCCCGGCACCGCATCCCCAGTGGTGCCAGTGCACTCTCTGGGCTCACTGCAGTGCATCCCCAGTGGTGCCAGTGCACTCTCTGGAGTCACTGCACTGCATCCCCAGTGGTGCCAATGCACTCTCTGGACCTCCGGCACCGCATCCCCAGTGGAGCCAGTGCACTCTCTGGACTCGCGGCACTGCATCCCCAGTGGTTCCAGTGCACTCTCTCGAATCACTGCACTACATCCCCAGTTGTGCCAGTGCACTCACTGGACTCTCTGTACTGCATCATCAGTGGTGCCAGTGCACTCTCTGGACTCACTGCACTGCATCCCCAGTGGTGCCAGTGCACTCTCTGGACTCACTGCACTGCATCCCCAGTGGTGCCAGTGCTATCCCTGGACTCACTGTAGTGCATCCCTAGTGGTGCCAGTGCACTCTCTGGACTCACTGCAGTGCATCCCCAGTGGTGCCAGTGCACTCTCTGGACTCACTGAAGTGCATTCTCAGTGGTGCCAGTGCACTCTCTGGACTCACTGCACTGCATCCCCAGTCGTGCCAGTGAACTCACTGGACTCACTGCACTGCATCCCCAGTGGTGCCAGTGCACTCTCTGGGCTCACTGAAGTGCATTCTCAGTGGTGCCAGTGCACTCTCTGGACTCACTGCACTGCATCATCAGTGGTGCCAGTGCTATCCCTGGACTCACTGTAGTGCATCCCCAGTGGTTCCAGTGCACTCTCTGGACTCACTGCAGGGCATCCCCAGTGGTGCCAGTGCACTCTCTGGACTCACTGCACTGCATCCCCAGTGGTGCCAGTGCACTCTCTGGACTCACTGCACTGCACCCCAATGCTGCCAGTGCACTCTCTGGCGTCACTGCACTGCATCCCCAGTGGTGCCAGTGCACTCTCTGGACTCACTGAAGTGCATTCTCAGTGGTGCCAGTGCATTCTCTGGACTCACTGCAGTGCATCCCCAGTGGTGCCAGTGAACTCACTGGACTCACTGCACTGCATCCCCAGTGGTGCCAGTGCACTCTCTGGGCTCACTGCAGGGCATCCCCAGTGGTGCCAGAGCACTCTCTGGACTCACTGCACTGCATCATCAGTGGTGCCAGTGCTATCCCTGGACTCACTGTAGTGCATCCCAGTGGTGCCAGTGCACTCTCTGGACTCACTGCACTGCATCCCCAGTGGAGCCAGTGCACTCTCTGGACTCACTGCACCGCATCCCCAGTGGTGCCAGTGCACTCTCTGTAGTGACTGCAGTGCATCCCCAGTGGTGCCAGTGCACTCTCTGGACTCGCGTCAATGCATCCCCAGTGGTGCTAATGCACTCTCTGGACTCACTGCACTGCATCCCGAGTGGTGCCAGTGCACTCTCTGGACTCACTGCAGTGCATCCCCAGTGGTGCCAGTGCACTCTCTGGACTCACTGTAGTGCATCCCCAGTGGTGCCAGTGCACTCTCTGGACTCACTGCAGGGCATCCCCAGTGGTGCCAGTGCACTCTCTGGACTCACTGCACTGCATCCCCAGTGGTGCCAGTGCACTCTCTGGACTCACTGCAGTGCATCCCCAGTGGTGCCAGTGCACTCTCTGGACTCACTGCACTGCATCCCCAGTGGTGCTAGTGCACTCTCTGGACTCACTGCAGTGCATCCCCAGTGGTGCCAGTGCACTCTCTGGACTCACTGCACTGCATCCCCAGTGGTGCCAATGCACTCTCTGGGCTCACTGCAGTGCATCCCCAGTGGTGCCAGTGCACTCTCTGGACTCGCGTCAATGCATCCCCAGTGGTGCTAATGCACTCTCTGGACTCACTGCACTGCATCCCGAGTGGTGCCAGTGCACTCTCTGGACTCACTGCACTGCATCCCCAGTGCTGCCAGTGCACTCTCTGGACTCACTGCACTGCATCCCCAGTGGTGCCAGTGCACTCTCTGGACTCACTGCACTGCATCCCCAGTGGTGCCAGTGCACTCTCTGGACTCACTGCAGTGCATCCCCAGTGGTGCCAGTGCACTCTCTGGACTCACTGCACTGCATCCCCAGTGGTGCTAGTGCACTCTCTGGACTCACTGCAGTGCATCCCCAGTGGTGCCAGTGCACTCTCTGGACTCACTGCACTGCATCCCCAGTGGTGCCAATGCACTCTCTGGACTCACTGCACTGCATCGCCAGTGGTGCCAGTGCACTCTCTGGACTCACTGAAGTGCATCCCCAGTGCTGCCAGTGCACTCTCTGGAGTCACTGCACTGCATCGCCAGTGGTGCTAGTGCACTCTGTGGACTCACTGCAGTGCATCCCCAGTGGTGCCAGTGCACTCTCTGGACTCATTGAAGGGCATTCTCAGTGGTGCCAGTGCACTCTCTGGACTCACTGCAGTGCATCCCCAGTGGTGCCAGTACACTCACTGGACTGACTGCACTGCATCCCCAGTGGTGCCAGTGCACTCTCTGGACTCACCGCACCGCATCCCCAGTGGTGCCAGTGCACTCTCTGGAGTAACTGCAGTGCATCACCTGTGGTGCCAGTGCACTCTCTGGACTCACTGCACTGCATCCCCAGTGGTACCAGTGCACTCTCTGGACTCACTGAAGTGCATTCTCAGTGGTGCCAGTGCACTCTGTGGACTCACTGCAGTGCATCCCCAGTGGTGCCAGTGCGCTCTCTGGACTCACTGCAGTGCATCCCCAGTGGTACCAGTGCGCTCTCTGGACTCACTGCAATGCATCCCCAGTGCTGCCAGTGCACTCTCTGGACTCACTGCACTGCATCCCCAGTGGTGCCAGTGCACTCTCTGGACTCACTGCAGTGCATCCCCAGTGGTGCCAGTGCACTCTCTGGACTCACTGCACTGCATCCCCAGTGGTACCAGTGCACTCTGTGGACTCACTGCAGTGCATCCCCAGTGGTGCCAGTGCACTCTCTGGACTCACTGCACTGCATCCCCAGTGGTGCCAATGCAATCTCTGGACTCACTGCACTGCATCCCCAGTGGTGCCAGTGCACTCTCTGGACTACCTGCACTGCATCCCAAGTGGTGCCAGTGCACTCTCTCGAGTCACTGCACTACATCCCCAGTGGTGCCAGTGCACTCACTGGACTCACTGTACTGCATCATCAGTGGTTCCAGTGCACTCTCTGGACTCACTGCAGTGCATCCCCAGTGGTGCCAGTGCACTCTCTGGACTCACTGCACTGCATCCCCAGTGGTGCCAGTGCACTCACTGGACTCACTATACTGCATCACCAGTGGTGCCAGTGCACTCTCTGGACTCACTGCACTGCATCCCCAGTGTTGCCAGTGCATTCACTGGACTCACTGTACTGCATCTCCAGTGGTGCCAGTGCACTCTCTGGGCTCACTGCAGTGCATCCCCAGTGGTGCCAGTGCACTCACTGGATTCACTGCACTACATTCCCAGTGGTGCTAGTGCACTCTCTGGACTCACTGCAGTGCATCCCCAGTGGTGCCAGTGCACTCTTTGGACTCACTGAAGTGCATTCTCAGTTGTGCCAGTGCACTCTCTGGACTCACTGCACTGCATCCCCAGTGGTGCCAGTGCGCTCTCTGGACTCACTGAAGTGCATTCTCAGTGGTGCCAGTGCACTCTCTGGACTCACTGCAGTGCATCCCCAGTGGTGCCTGTACACTCTCTGGACTCACTGCACTGCATCCCCAGTGGTGCTAGTGCACTCTGTGGACTCACTGCAGTGCATCCCCAGTGGTGCCATTGCACTCTCTGGACTCACTGAAGGGCATTCTCAGTGGTGCCAGTGCACTCTCTGGACTCACTGCAGTGCATCACCAGTGGTGCCAGTGCACTCTCTGGACTCACCGCACCGCATCCCCAGTGGTGCCAGTGCACTCTCTGGAGTAACTGCACTGCATCCCCAGAGGTGCCAGTGCACTCTCTGGACTCACTGCACTGCATCCCCAGTGGTGCCAGTGCACTCTCTGGACTCACTGCACTGCATCCCCAGTGGTGCCAGAGCACTCCCTGCACTCACTGCACTGCATCCCCAGTGGTGCCAGTGCACTCTCTGGACTCACTGCAGTGCATTCCCTCTGGTGCCAGTGCACTCTCTGGACTCACTGCACTGCATCCCCAGTGGTGCCAGTGCACTCTCTGGACTCACTGCACTGCATCCCCAGTGGTGCCAGTGCACTCTCTGGACTCACTGCAGTGCATCCCCAGTGGTGCCAGTGCACTCTCTGGACTCACTGAAGTGCATCCCCCGTGGTGCCAGTGCGATCTCTGGACTCACTGCACTGCATTCCCAGTGGTGCCAGTGCACACTCTGGACTCACTGCACTGCATCCCCAGTGGTGCCAGTGCACTCTCTGGACTCACTGCAGTGCATCCCCAGTGTTGCCAGTGCACTCTCTGGACTCACTGCACTGCATCCCCAGTGGTGCTAGTGCACTCTGTGGACTCACTGCAGTGCATTCCCAGTGGTGCCAGAGCACTCTCTGGACTCACTGCACTGCATCCCCAGTGGAGCCAGTGCACTCTCTGGACTCACTGCACTGCATCCCCAGTGGCGCCAGTGCACTCTGTGGACTCACTGCAGTGCATCCCCAGTGGAGCCCGTGCACTCTCTGGACTCACTGAAGTGCATTCCCTCTGGTGCCAGTGCACTCTCTGGACTCACTGCACTGCATCCCCAGTGGTGCCAGTGCACTCTCTGGACTCACTGCACTGCATCCCCAGTGGTGCCAGTGCATTCTCTGGACTCAGTGCAGTGCATCACCAGTGGTGCCAGTGCACTCTCTGGATTCACTGAGGTGCATCCCCAGTGGTGCCAGTGCAATCTCTTGACTCACTGCAGTGCATCCCCAGTGGTGCCAGTGCACTCTGTGGACTCACTGCAGTGCATCCCCAGTGGTGCCAGAGCACTCTCTGGACTCACTGCAGTGCATTCTCAGTGGTGCCAGTGCACTCTCTGGACTCACTGTACTGCATCCCCAGTGGTGCCAGTGCACTCTGTGGACTCACTGCAGTGCATCCCCAGTGGAGCCCGTGCACTCTCTGGACTCACTGAAGTGCATCCCCAGTGGTGCCAGTGCACTCTCTGGACTCACTGCACTGCATCCCCAGTGGTGCCAGTGCACTCTGTGGACTCACTGCAGTGCATCCCGAGTGGTGCCAGTGCACTCTCTGGACTCACTGAAGTGCATTCTCAGTGGTGCCAGTGCACTCTCTGGACTCACTGCAGTGCATCCCCAGTGGTGCCAGTACACTCACTGGACTGACTGCACTGCATCCCCAGTGGTGCTAGTGCACTCTCTGGACTCACTGCACTGCATCGCCAGTGGTGCCAGAGCACTCTCTGGACTCACTGCAGTGCATCCCCAGTGGTGCCAGTGCACTCTCTGGACTCACTGTACTGCATCCCCAGTGGTGCCAGTGCACTCTGTGGACTCACTGCTGTGCATCCCCATTGGTGTCAGTGCACTCTCTGGACTCACTGCACTGCATCCCCAGTGGTGTCAGTGCACTCTCTGGACTCACTGCACTGCATCCCCAGTGGTGCAAGTGTACTCTCTGGACTCACTGGAGTGCATCCCAAGTGGTGCCAATGCACTCTCTGGACTCACTGCAGTGCATCCCCAGTGGTGCCAGTACACTCACTGGACTCACTGCACTGCATCCCCAGTGGTGCCAGTGCAGTCTCTGCACTCACTGAAGTGCATCTCCAGTGGTGCCAGTGAACTCTCTGGACTCACTGCAGTGCATCCCCAGTGGTGCCAGTGCACTCTCTGGACTCACTGCACTGCATCCCAAGTGGTGCCAGTGCACTCTCTGGACTCACTGCACTGCATCTCCAATGGTGCCAGTGTACTCACTGGACTCACTGCACTGCATCCCCAGTGGTGCCAGTGCACTCTGTGGACTCACTGAAGTGCATCCCCATTGGTGCCAGTGCACTCTCTGGACTCACTGCACTGCATCCCCAGTGGTGCCAGTGCACTCTCTGGACTCACTGCACTGCATCCCCACTGGTGCAAGTGCACTCTCTGGACTCACTGCAGTGCATCCCCAGTGGTGCCAATGCACTCTCTGGACTCACTGCAGTGCATCCCCAGTGGTGCCAATACACTCACTGGACTCACTGCACTGCATCCCCAGTGGTGCCAGTGCACTCTCTGCACTCACTGAAGTGCATCTCCAGTGGTGCCAGTGAACTCTCTGGACTCACTGCAGTGCATCCCCAGTGGTGCCAGTGCACTCTCTGGACTCACTGCACTGCATCCCCAGTGGTGCCAGTGCACTCTCTGGACTCACTGCACTGCATCTCCAATGGTGCCAGTGCACTCTCTGGACTCACTGCACTGCATCCCCAGTGCTGCCAATGCACTCTCTGGACTCACTGTACTGCATCCCCAGTGGTGCCAGTGCACTCTCTGGACTCACTGTACTGCATCCCCAGTGGTGCCAGTGCACTCTCTGGACTCACTGCACTGCATCCCCATTGGTGCCAGTGCACTCTGTGGACTCACTGCACTGCATCCCCATTGGTGCCAGGGCACTCTGTGGACTCACTGTAGTGCATCCCCAGTGGTGCCAGTGCACTCTCTGGACTCACTGCAGTGCATCCCCAGTGGTGCCAGTGCACTCTCTGGACTCACTGAAGTGCATTCTCAGTGGTGCCAGTGCACTCTCTGGACTCACTGCACTGCATCCCCAGTCGTGCCAGTGAACTCACTGGACTCACTGCACTGCATCCCCAGTGGTGCCAGTGCACTCTCTGGGCTCACTGAAGTGCATTCTCAGTGGTGCCAGTGCACTCTCTGGACTCACTGCACTGCATCATCAGTGGTGCCAGTGCTATCCCTGGACTCACTGCACTGCATCCCCAGTGGTGCCAGTGCACTCTGTGGACTCACTGCAGTGCATCCCCAGTGGAGCCCGTGCACTCTGTGGACTCACTGCAGTGCATCCCCAGTGGTGCCAGTGCACTCTCTGGACTCACTGAAGGGCATCCCCAGTGGTGCCAGTGCACTCTGTGGACTCACTGCTGTGCATCCCCATTGGTGTCAGTGCACTCTCTGGACTCACTGCACTGCATCCCCAGTGGTGTCAGTGCACTCTCTGGACTCACTGCACTGCATCCCCAGTGGTGCAAGTGTACTCTCTGGACTCACTGGAGTGCATCCCAAGTGGTGCCAATGCACTCTCTGGACTCACTGCAGTGCATCCCCAGTGGTGCCAGTACACTCACTGGACTCACTGCACTGCATCCCCAGTGGTGCCAGTGCAGTCTCTGCACTCACTGAAGTGCATCTCCAGTGGTGCCAGTGAACTCTCTGGACTCACTGCAGTGCATCCCCAGTGGTGCCAGTGCACTCTCTGGACTCACTGCACTGCATCCCAAGTGGTGCCAGTGCACTCTCTGGACTCACTGCACTGCATCTCCAATGGTGCCAGTGTACTCACTGGACTCACTGCACTGCATCCCCAGTGGTGCCAGTGCACTCTGTGGACTCACTGAAGTGCATCCCCATTGGTGCCAGTGCACTCTCTGGACTCACTGCACTGCATCCCCAGTGGTGCCAGTGCACTCTCTGGACTCACTGCACTGCATCCCCACTGGTGCAAGTGCACTCTCTGGACTCACTGCAGTGCATCCCCAGTGGTGCCAATGCACTCTCTGGACTCACTGCAGTGCATCCCCAGTGGTGCCAATACACTCACTGGACTCACTGCACTGCATCCCCAGTGGTGCCAGTGCACTCTCTGCACTCACTGAAGTGCATCTCCAGTGGTGCCAGTGAACTCTCTGGACTCACTGCAGTGCATCCCCAGTGGTGCCAGTGCACTCTCTGGACTCACTGCACTGCATCCCCAGTGGTGCCAGTGCACTCTCTGGACTCACTGCACTGCATCCCCAGTGGTGCCAGTGCACTCTCTGGACTCACTGCACTGCATCTCCAATGGTGCCAGTGCACTCTCTGGACTCACTGCACTGCATCCCCAGTGCTGCCAATGCACTCTCTGGACTCACTGTACTGCATCCCCAGTGGTGCCAGTGCACTCTCTGGACTCACTGTACTGCATCCCCAGTGGTGCCAGTGCACTCTCTGGACTCACTGCACTGCATCCCCATTGGTGCCAGTGCACTCTGTGGACTCACTGCACTGCATCCCCATTGGTGCCAGGGCACTCTGTGGACTCACTGTAGTGCATCCCCAGTGGTGCCAGTGCACTCTCTGGACTCACTGCAGTGCATCCCCAGTGGTGCCAGTGCACTCTCTGGACTCACTGAAGTGCATTCTCAGTGGTGCCAGTGCACTCTCTGGACTCACTGCACTGCATCCCCAGTCGTGGCAGTGAACTCACTGGACTCACTGCACTGCATCCCCAGTGGTGCCAGTGCACTCTCTGGGCTCACTGAAGTGCATTCTCAGTGGTGCCAGTGCACTCTCTGGACTCACTGCACTGCATCATCAGTGGTGCCAGTGCTATCCCTGGACTCACTGCACTGCATCCCCAGTGGTGCCAGTGCACTCTGTGGACTCACTGCAGTGCATCCCCAGTGGTGCCAGTGCACTCTCTGGACTCACTGAAGGGCATCCCCAGTGGTGCCAGTACACTCACTGGACTGACTGCACTGCATCCCCAGTGGTGCTAGTGCACTCTCTGGACTCACAGCACTGCATCTCCATTGGTGCCAGAGCACTCTCTGGACTCACTGTAATGCATCCCCAGTGGTGCCAGTGCACTCTCTGGACTCACTGTACTGCATCCCCAGTGGTGCCAGTGCACTCTCTGGACTCACTGCTGTGCATCCCCAGTGGTGCCAGTGCACTCTGTGGACTCACTGCAGTGCATCCCCAGTGGTGCAAGTGCACTCTCTAGACTCACTGCAGTGCATCCCCAGTGGTGCCAGTACACTCACTGGACTCACTGCACTGCATCCCCAGTGGTGCCAGTGAACTCTCTGGACTTGCTGCACTGCATCCCCAGTGGTGCCAGTGCACTCTCTGGACTCACTGATGTGCATCCCCAGTGGTGCCTGTGCACTCTCTGGAGTAACTGCAGTGCATCCCCAGCGGTGCCAAAGCACTCTCTGGACTCCCGGCACCGCATCCCCAGTGGTGCCAGTGCACTCTCTGGGCTCACTGCAGTGCATCCCCAGTGGTGCCAGTGCACTCTCTGGAGTCACTGCACTGCATCCCCAGTGGTGCCAATGCACTCTCTGGACCTCCGGCACCGCATCCCCAGTGGAGCCAGTGCACTCTCTGGACTCGCGGCACTGCATCCCCAGTGGTTCCAGTGCACTCTCTCGAGTCACTGCACTACATCCCCAGTTGTGCCAGTGCACTCACTGGACTCTCTGTACTGCATCATAAGTGGTGCCAGTGCACTCTCTGGACTCACTGCACTGCATCCCCAGTGGTGCCAGTGCACTCTCTGGACTCACTGCACTGCATCCCCAGTGGTGCCAGTGCTATCCCTGGACTCACTGTAGTGCATCCCCAGTGGTGCCAGTGCACTCTCTGGACTCACTGCAGTGCATCCCCAGTGGTGCCAGTGCACTCTCTGGACTCACTGAAGTGCATTCTCAGTGGTGCCAGTGCACTCTCTGGACTCACTGCAGTGCATCCCCAGTCGTGCCAGTGAACTCACTGGACTCACTGCACTGCATCCCCAGTGGTGCCAGTGCACTCTCTGGGCTCACTGAAGTGCATTCTCAGTGGTGCCAGTGCACTCTCTGGACTCACTGCACTGCATCATCAGTGGTGCCAGTGCTATCCCTGGACTCACTGTAGTGCATCCCCAGTGGTTCCAGTGCACTCTCTGGACTCACTGCAGGGCATCCCCAGTGGTGCCAGTGCACTCTCTGGACTCACTGCACTGCACCCCAATGCTGCCAGTGCACTCTCTGGCGTCACTGCACTGCATCCCCAGTGGTGCCAGTGCACTCTCTGGACTCACTGAAGTGCATTCTCAGTGGTGCCAGTGCACTCTCTGGACTCACTGCACTGCATCCCCAGTGGAGCCAGTGCACTCTCTGGACTCACTGCACCGCATCCCCAGTGGTGCCAGTGCACTCTCTGTAGTGACTGCAGTGCATCCCCAGTGGTGCCAGTGCACTCTCTGGACTCGCGTCAATGCATCCCCAGTGGTGCCAGTGCACTCTCTGGAGTAACTGCACTGCATCCCCAGAGGTGCCAGTACACTCTCTGGACTCACTGCACTGCATCCCCAGTGGTGCCAGTGCACTCTCTGGACTCACTGTAGTGCATCCCCAGTGGTGCCAGTGCACTCTCTGGACTCACTGCAGGGCATCCCCAGTGGTGCCAGTGCACTCTCTGGACTCACTGCACTGCATCCCCAGTGGTGCCAGTGCACTCTCTGGACTCACTGCAGTGCATCCCCAGTGGTGCCAGTGCACTCTCTGGACTCGCGTCAATGCATCCCCAGTGGTGCTAATGCACTCTCTGGACTCACTGCACTGCATCCCGAGTGGTGCCAGTGCACTCTCTGGACTCACTGCACTGCATCCCCAGTGCTGCCAGTGCACTCTCTGGACTCACTGCACTGCATCCCCAGTGGTGCCAGTGCACTCTCTGGACTCACTGCACTGCATCCCCAGTGGTGCCAGTGCACTCTCTGGACTCACTGCAGTGCATCCCCAGTGGTGCCAGTGCACTCTCTGGACTCACTGCACTGCATCCCCAGTGGTGCTAGTGCACTCTCTGGACTCACTGCAGTGCATCCCCAGTGGTGCCAGTGCACTCTCTGGACTCACTGCACTGCATCCCCAGTGGTACCAGTGCACTCTGTGGACTCACTGCAGTGCATCCCCAGTGGTGACAGTGCACTCTCTGGACTCACTGCACTGCATCCCCAGTGGTGCCAATGCACTCTCTGGACTCACTGCACTGCATCGCCAGTGGTGCCAGTGCACTCTCTGGACTCACTGAAGTGCATCCCCAGTGCTGCCAGTGCACTCTCTGGAGTCACTGCACTGCATCCCCAGTGGTGCTAGTGCACTCTGTGGACTCACTGCAGTGCATCCCCAGTGCTGCCAGTGCACTCTCTGGACTCACTGAAGGGCATTCTCAGTGGTGCCAGTGCACTCTCTGGACTCACTGCAGTGCATCCCCAGTGGTGCCAGTACACTCACTGGACTGACTGCACTGCATCCCCAGTGGTGCCAGTGCACTCTCTGGACTCACCGCACCGCATCCCCAGTGGTGCCAGTGCACTCTCTGGAGTAACTGCAGTGCATCACCTGTGGTGCCAGTGCACTCTCTGGACTCACTGCACTGCATCCCCAGTGGTACCAGTGCACTCTCTGGACTCACTGAAGTGCATCCCCAGTGGTGCCAGTGCACTCTGTGGACTCACTGCAGTGCATCCCCAGTGGTGCCAGTGCGCTCTCTGGACTCACTGCAGTGCATCCCCAGTGGTACCAGTGCGCTCTCTGGACTCACTGCAATGCATCCCCAGTGCTGCCAGTGCACTCTCTGGACTCACTGCACTGCATCCCCAGTGGTGCCAGTGCACTCTTTGGACTCACTGCAGTGCATCCCCAGTGGTGCCAGTGCACTCTCTGGACTCACTACACTGCATCCCCAGTGGTACCAGTGCACTCTGTGGACTCACTGCAGTGCATCCCCAGTGGTGCCAGTGCACTCTCTGGACTCACTGCACTGCATCCCCAGTGGTGCCAATGCAATCTCTGGACTCACTGCACTGCATCCCCAGTGGTGCCAGTGCACTCTCTGGACTCACTGCACTGCATCCCAAGTGGTGCCAGTGCACTCTCTGGAGTCACTGCACTACATCCCCAGTGGTGCCAGTGCACTCACTGGACTCACTGTACTGCATCATCAGTGGTGCCAGTGCACTCTCTGGACTCACTGCAGTGCATCCCCAGTGGTGCCAGTGCACTCTCTGGACTCACTGCACTGCATCCCCAGTGGTGCCAGTGCACTCACTGGACTCACTATACTGCATCACCAGTGGTGCCAGTGCACTCTCTGGACTCACTGCACTGCATCCCCAGTGTTGCCAGTGCATTCACTGGACTCACTGTACTGCATCTCCAGTGGTGCCAGTGCACTCTCTGGGCTCACTGCAGTGCATCCCCAGTGGTGCCAGTGCACTCACTGGATTCACTGCACTACATTCCCAGTGGTGCTAGTGCACTCTCTGGACTCACTGCAGTGCATCCCCAGTGGTGCCAGTGCACTCTTTGGACTCACTGAAGTGCATTCTCAGTTGTGCCAGTGCACTCTCTGGACTCACTGCACTGCATCCCCAGTGGTGCCAGTGCGCTCACTGGACTCACTGAAGTGCATTCTCAGTGGTGCCAGTGCACTCTCTGGACTCACTGCAGTGCATCCCCAGTGGTTCCAGTACACTCTCTGGACTCACTGCACTGCATCCCCAGTGGTGCTAGTGCACTCTGTGGACTCACTGCAGTGCATCCCCAGTGGTGCCATTGCACTCTCTGGACTCACTGAAGGGCATTCTCAGTGGTGCCAGTGCACTCTCTGGACTCACTGCAGTGCATCACGAGTGGTGCCAGTGCACTCTCTGGACTCACCGCACCGCATCCCCAGTGGTGCCAGTGCACTCTCTGGAGTAACTGCACTGCATCCCCAGAGGTGCCAGTGCACTCTCTGGACTCACTGCACTGCATCCCCAGTGGTGCCAGTGCACTCTCTGGACTCACTGCACTGCATCCCCAGTGGTGCCAGAGCACTCTCTGGACTCACTGCACTGCATCCCCAGTGCTGCCTGTGCACTCTCTGGACTCACTGCACTGCATCCCCAGTGGTGCCACTGCACTCTCTGGACTCACTGCACTGCATCCCCAGTGGTGCCAGTGCACTCCCTGCACTCACTGCACTGCATCCCCAGTGGTGCCAGTGCACTCTCTGGACTCACTGCAGTGCATTCCCTCTGGTGCCAGTGCACTCTCTGGACTCACTGCACTGCATCCCCAGTGGTGCCAGTGCACTCTCTGGACTCACTGCACTGCATCCCCAGTGGTGCCAGTGCACTCTCTGGACTCACTGCAGTGCATCCCCAGTGGTGCCAGTGCACTCTCTGGACTCACTGAAGTGCATCCCCCGTGGTGCCAGTGCGATCTCTGGACTCACTGCACTGCATTCCCAGTGGTGCCAGTGCACACTCTGGACTCACTGCACTGCATCCCCAGTGGTGCCAGTGCACTGTCTGGACTCACTGCAGTGCATCCCCAGTGTTGCCAGTGCACTCTCTGGACTCACTGCACTGCATCCCCAGTGGTGCTAGTGCACTCTGTGGACTCACTGCACTGCATCCCCAGTGGTGCCAGAGCACTCTCTGGACTCACTGCACTGCATCCCCAGTGGAGCCAGTGCACTCTCTGGACTCACTGCACTGCATCCCCAGTGGCGCCAGTGCACTCTCTGGACTCACTGCAATGCATCCCCAGTGGAGCCCGTGCACTCTCTGGACTCACTGAAGTGCATTCCCTCTGGTGCCAGTGCACTCTCTGGACTCACTGCACTGCATCCCCAGTGGTGCCAGTGCACTCTCTGGACTCACTGCACTGCATCCCCAGTGGTGCCAGTGCATTCTCTGGACTCACTGCAGTGCATCACCAGTGGTGCCAGTGCACTCTCTGGATTCACTGAGGTGCATCCCCAGTGGTGCCAGTGCAATCTCTTGACTCACTGCAGTGCATCCCCAGTGGTGCCAGTGCACTCTCTGGACTCACTGCACTGCATCCCCAGTGGTGCCAGAGCACTCTCTGGACTCACTGCAGTGCATTCTCAGTGGTGCCAGTGCACTCTCTGGACTCACTGTACTGCATCCCCAGTGGTGCCAGTGCACTCTGTGGACTCACTGCAGTGCATCCCCAGTGGAGCCCGTGCACTCTCTGGACTCACTGAAGTGCATCCCCAGTGGTGCCAGTGCACTCTCTGGACTCACTGCACTGCATCCCCAGTGGTGCCAGTGCACTCTGTGGACTCACTGCAGTGCATCCCCAGTGGTGCCAGTGCACTCTCTGGACTCACTGAAGTGCATTCTCAGTGGTGCCAGTGCACTCTCTGGACTCACTGCAGTGCATCCCCAGTGGTGCCAGTACACTCACTGGACTGACTGCACTGCATCCCCAGTGGTGCTAGTGCACTCTCTGGACTCACTGCACTGCATCGCCAGTGGTGCCAGAGCACTCTCTGGACTCACTGCACTGCATCCCCAGTGGTGTCAGTGCACTCTCTGGACTCACTGCACTGCATCCCCAGTGGTGCAAGTGTACTCTCTGGACTCACTGGAGTGCATCCCAAGTGGTGCCAATGCACTCTCTGGACTCACTGCAGTGCATCCCCAGTGGTGCCAGTACACTCACTGGACTCACTGCACTGCATCCCCAGTGGTGCCAGTGCAGTCTCTGCACTCACTGAAGTGCATCTCCAGTGGTGCCAGTGAACTCTCTGGACTCACTGCAGTGCATCCCCAGTGGTGCCAGTGCACTCTCTGGACTCACTGCACTGCATCCCCAGTGGTGCCAGTGCACTCTCTGGACTCACTGCACTGCATCCCCAGTGGTGCCAGTGCACTCTCTGGACTCACTGCACTGCATCTCCAATGGTGCCAGTGCACTCTCTGGACTCACTGCACTGCATCCCCAGTGGTGCCAATGCACTCTCTGGACTCACTGCTGTGCATCCCCAGTGGTGCCAGTGCACTCTCTGGACTCACTGTACTGCATCCCCAGTGGTGCCAGTGCACTCTCTGGACTCACTGCACTGCATCCCCATTGGTGCCAGTGCACTCTCTGGACTCACTGCAGTGCATCCCCATTGGTGCCAGGGCACTCTGTGGACTCACTGTAGTGCATCCCCAGTGGTGCCAGTGCACTCTCTGGACTCACTGCAGTGCATCCCCAGTGGTGCCAGTGCACTCTCTGGACTCACTGAAGTGCATTCTCAGTGGTGCCAGTGCACTCTCTGGACTCACTGCAGTGCATCCCCAGTCGTGCCAGTGAACTCACTGGACTCACTGCACTGCATCCCCAGTGGTGCCAGTGCACTCTCTGGGCTCACTGAAGTGCATTCTCAGTGGTGCCAGTGCACTCTCTGGACTCACTGCACTGCATCATCAGTGGTGCCAGTGCTATCCCTGGACTCACTGCACTGCATCCCCAGTGGTGCCAGTGCACTCTGTGGACTCACTGCAGTGCATCCCCAGTGGAGCCCGTGCACTCTGTGGACTCACTGCAGTGCATCCCCAGTGGTGCCAGTACACTCACTGGACTCACTGCACTGCATCCCCAGTGGTGCCAGTGAACTCTCTGGACTTGCTGCACTGCATCCCCAGTGGTGCCAGTGCACTCTCTGGACTCACTGATGTGCATCCCCAGTGGTGCCTGTGCACTCTCTGGAGTAACTGCAGTGCATCCCCAGCGGTGCCAAAGCACTCTCTGGACTCCCGGCACCGCATCCCCAGTGGTGCCAGTGCACTCTCTGGGCTCACTGCAGTGCATCCCCAGTGGTGCCAGTGCACTCTCTGGAGTCACTGCACTGCATCCCCAGTGGTGCCAATGCACTCTCTGGACCTCCGGCACCGCATCCCCAGTGGAGCCAGTGCACTCTCTGGACTCGCGGCACTGCATCCCCAGTGGTTCCAGTGCACTCTCTCGAGTCACTGCACTACATCCCCAGTTGTGCCAGTGCACTCACTGGACTCACTGCACTGCATCATCAGTGGTGCCAGTGCTATCCCTGGACTCACTGTAGTGCATCCCCAGTGGTTCCAGTGCACTCTCTGGACTCACTGCAGGGCATCCCCAGTGGTGCCAGTGCACTCTCTGGACTCACTGCACTGCACCCCAATGCTGCCAGTGCACTCTCTGGCGTCACTGCACTGCATCCCCAGTGGTGCCAGTGCACTCTCTGGACTCACTGAAGTGCATTCTCAGTGGTGCCAGTGCATTCTCTGGACTCACTGCAGTGCATCCCCAGTGGTGCCAGTGAACTCACTGGACTCACTGCACTGCATCCCCAGTGGTGCCAGTGCACTCTCTGGGCTCACTGCAGGGCATCCCCAGTGGTGCCAGAGCACTCTCTGGACTCACTGCACTGCATCATCAGTGGTGCCAGTGCTATCCCTGGACTCACTGTAGTGCATCCCAGTGGTGCCAGTGCACTCTCTGGACTCACTGCACTGCATCCCCAGTGGAGCCAGTGCACTCTCTGGACTCACTGCACCGCATCCCCAGTGGTGCCAGTGCACTCTCTGTAGTGACTGCAGTGCATCCCCAGTGGTGCCAGTGCACTCTCTGGACTCGCGTCAATGCATCCCCAGTGGTGCTAATGCACTCTCTGGACTCACTGCACTGCATCCCGAGTGGTGCCAGTGCACTCTCTGGACTCACTGCAGTGCATCCCCAGTGGTGCCAGTGCACTCTCTGGACTCACTGTAGTGCATCCCCAGTGGTGCCAGTGCACTCTCTGGACTCACTGCAGGGCATCCCCAGTGGTGCCAGTGCACTCTCTCGAGTCACTGCACTACATCCCCAGTGGTGCCAGTGCACTCACTGGACTCACTGTACTGCATCATCAGTGGTGCCAGTGCACTCTCTGGACTCACTGCAGTGCATCCCCAGTGGTGCCAGTGCACTCTCTGGACTCACTGCACTGCATCCCCAGTGGTGCCAGTGCACTCACTGGACTCACTATACTGCATCACCAGTGGTGCCAGTGCACTCTCTGGACTCACTGCACTGCATCCCCAGTGTTGCCAGTGCATTCACTGGACTCACTGTACTGCATCTCCAGTGGTGCCAGTGCACTCTCTGGGCTCACTGCACTGCATCCCCAGTGGTGCCAGTGCACTCACTGGATTCACTGCACTACATTCCCAGTGGTGCTAGTGCACTCTCTGGACTCACTGCAGTGCATCCCCAGTGGTGCCAGTGCACTCTTTGGACTCACTGAAGTGCATTCTCAGTTGTGCCAGTGCACTCTCTGGACTCACTGCACTGCATCCCCAGTGGTGCCAGTGCGCTCTCTGGACTCACTGAAGTGCATTCTCAGTGGTGCCAGTGCACTCTCTGGACTCACTGCAGTGCATCCCCAGTGGTGCCAGTACACTCTCTGGACTCACTGCACTGCATCCCCAGTGGTGCTAGTGCACTCTGTGGACTCACTGCAGTGCATCCCCAGTGGTGCCAGTGCACTCTCTGGACTCACTGAAGGGCATTCTCAGTGGTGCCAGTGCACTCTCTGGACTCACTGCAGTGCATCACCAGTGGTGCCAGTGCACTCTCTGGACTCACTGCAGTGCATTCCCAGTGGTGCCAGTGCACTCTCTGGAGTAACTGCACTGCATCCCCAGAGGTGCCAGTGCACTCTCTGGACTCACTGCACTGCATCCCCAGTGGTGCCAGAGCACTCTCTGGACTCACTGCACTGCATCCCCAGTGCTGCCTGTGCACTCTCTGGACTCACTGCACTGCATCCCCAGTGGTGCCACTGCACTCTCTGGACTCACTGCACTGCATCCCCAGTGGTGCCAGTGCACTCTCTGGACTCACTGCAGTGCATCCCCAGTGGTGCCAGTGCACTCTCTGGACTCACTGAAGTGCATCCCCCGTGGTGCCAGTGCGATCTCTGGACTCACTGCACTGCATTCCCAGTGGTGCCAGTGCAAACTCTGGACTCACTGCACTGCATCCCCAGTGGTGCCAGTGCACTCTCTGGACTCACTGCACTGCATCCCCAGTGGTGCTAGTGCACTCTGTGGACTCACTGCACTGCATCCCCAGTGGTGCCAGAGCACTCTCTGGACTCACTGCACTGCATCCCCAGTGGTGCCAGTGCACTCTCTGGACTCACTGCACTGCATCCCCAGTGGCGCCAGTGCACTCTCTGGACTCACTGCAGTGCATCCCCAGTGGAGCCCGTGCACTCTCTGGACTCACTGAAGTGCATTCCCTCTGGTGCCAGTGCACTCTCTGGACTCACTGCACTGCATCCCCAGTGGTGCCAGTGCACTCTCTGGACTCACTGCACTGCATCCCCAGTGGTGCCAGTGCATTCTCTGGACTCACTGCAGTGCATCCCCAGTGGTGCCAGTGCACTCTCTGGATTCACTGAGGTGCATCCCCAGTGGTGCCAGTGCAATCTCTTGACTCACTGCAGTGCATCCCCAGTGGTGCCAGTGCACTCTCTGGACTCACTGCACTGCATCCCCAGTGGTGCCAGTGCACTCTGTGGACTCACTGCAGTGCATCCCCAGTGGAGCCCGTGCACTCTCTGGACTCACTGAAGTGCATCCCCAGTGGTGCCAGTGCACTCTCTGGACTCACTGCACTGCATCCCCAGTGGTGCCAGTGCACTCTGTGGACTCACTGCAGTGCATCCCCAGTGGTGC
This sequence comes from Anser cygnoides, assembly GCF_040182565.1. Lineage (NCBI taxonomy): Eukaryota > Metazoa > Chordata > Aves > Anseriformes > Anatidae > Anser > Anser cygnoides. Next base: position 43,273,094 of record NC_089876.1, read on the forward strand.
CAGTGCACTCTCTGGACTCACTGAAGTGCATTCTCAGTGGTGCCAGTGCACTCTCTGGACTCACTGCAGTGCATCCCCAGTGGTGCCAGTACACTCACTGGACTGACTGCACTGCATCCCCAGTGGTGCTAGTGCACTCTCTGGACTCACTGCACTGCATCGCCAGTGGTGCCAGAGCACTCTCTGGACTCACTGCAGTGCATCCCCAGTGGTGCCAGTGCACTCTCTGGACTCACTGTACTGCATCCCCAGTGGTGCCAGTGCACTCTGTGGACTCACTGCTGTGCATCCCCATTGGTGTCAGTGCACTCTCTGGACTCACTGCACTGCATCCCCAGTGGTGTCAGTGCACTCTCTGGACTCACTGCACTGCATCCCCAGTGGTGCAAGTGTACTCTCTGGACTCACTGGAGTGCATCCCAAGTGGTGCCAATGCACTCTCTGGACTCACTGCAGTGCATCCCCAGTGGTGCCAGTACACTCACTGGACTCACTGCACTGCATCCCCAGTGGTGCCAGTGCAGTCTCTGCACTCACTGAAGTGCATCTCCAGTGGTGCCAGTGAACTCTCTGGACTCACTGCAGTGCATCCCCAGTGGTGCCAGTGCACTCTCTGGACTCACTGCACTGCATCCCAAGTGGTGCCAGTGCACTCTCTGGACTCACTGCACTGCATCTCCAATGGTGCCAGTGTACTCACTGGACTCACTGCACTGCATCCCCAGTGGTGCCAGTGCACTCTGTGGACTCACTGAAGTGCATCCCCATTGGTGCCAGTGCACTCTCTGGACTCACTGCACTGCATCCCCAGTGGTGCCAGTGCACTCTCTGGACTCACTGCACTGCATCCCCAGTGGTGCAAGTGCACTCTCTGGACTCACTGCAGTGCATCCCCAGTGGTGCCAATGCACTCTCTGGACTCACTGCAGTGCATCCCCAGTGGTGCCAATACACTCACTGGACTCACTGCACTGCATCCCCAGTAGTGCCAGTGCACTCTCTGCACTCACTGAAGTGCATCTCCAGTGGTGCCAGTGAACTCTCTGGACTCACTGCAGTGCATCCCCAGTGGTGCCAGTGCACTCTCTGGACTCACTGCACTGCATCCCCAGTGGTGCCAGTGCACTCTCTGGACTCACTGCACTGCATCCCCAGTGGTGCCAGTGCACTCTCTGGACTCACTGCACTGCATCTCCAATGGTGCCAGTGTACTCTCTGGACTCACTGCACTGCATCCCCAGTGGTGCCAATGCACTCTCTGGACTCACTGCTGTGCATCCCCAGTGGTGCCAGTGCACTCTCTGGACTCACTGTACTGCATCCCCAGTGCTGCCAGTGCACTCTCTGGACTCACTGTACTGCATCCCCAGTGGTGCCAGTGCACTCTCTGGACTCACTGCACTGCATCTCCAATGGTGCCAGTGTACTCTCTGCACTCACTGCACTGCATCCCCAATGGTACCAATGCACTCTCTGGACTCACTGCTGTGCATCCCCAGTGGTGCCAGTGCACTCTCTGGACTCACTGTACTGCATCCCCAGTGGTGCCAGTGCACTCTCTGGACTCACTGCACTGCATCCCCATTGGTGCCAGGGCACTCTGTGGACTCACTGCAGTGCATCCCCAGTGGTGCCAGTGCACTCTCTGGACTCACTGCAGTGCATCCCCAGTGGTGCCAGTGCACTCTCTGGACTCACTGAATTGCATTCTCAGTGGTGCCAGTGCACTCTCTGGACTCACTGCAGTGCATCCCCAGTCGTGCCAGTGAACTCACTGGACTCACTGCACTGCACCCCAGTGGTGCCAGTGCACTCTCTGGGCTCACTGAAGTGCATTCTCAGTGGTGCCAGTGCACTCTCTGGACTCACTGCACTGCATCCCCAGTGGTGCCAGTGCACTCTCTGGACTCACTGATGTGCATCCCCAGTGGTGCCTGTGCACTCTCTGGAGTAACTGCAGTGCATCCCCAGCGGTGCCAAAGCACTCTCTGGACTCCCGGCACCGCATCCCCAGTGGTGCCAGTGCACTCTCTGGGCTCACTGCAGTGCATCCCCAGTGGTGCCAGTGCACTCTCTGGAGTCACTGCACTGCATCCCCAGTGGTGCCAATGCACTCTCTGGACCTCCGGCACCGCATCCCCAGTGGAGCCAGTGCACTCTCTGGACTCGCGGCACTGCATCCCCAGTGGTTCCAGTGCACTCTCTCGAGTCACTGCACTACATCCCCAGTTGTGCCAGTGCACTCACTGGACTCTCTGTACTGCATCATAAGTGGTGCCAGTGCACTCTCTGGACTCACTGCACTGCATCCCCAGTGGTGCCAGTGCACTCTCTGGACTCACTGCACTGCATCCCCAGTGGTGCCAGTGCTATCCCTGGACTCACTGTAGTGCATCCCCAGTGGTGCCAGTGCACTCTCTGGACTCACTGCAGTGCATCCCCAGTGGTGCCAGTGCACTCTCTGGACTCACTGAAGTGCATTCTCAGTGGTGCCAGTGCACTCTCTGGACTCACTGCAGTGCATCCCCAGTCGTGCCAGTGAACTCACTGGACTCACTGCACTGCATCCCCAGTGGTGCCAGTGCACTCTCTGGGCTCACTGAAGTGCATTCTCAGTGGTGCCAGTGCACTCTCTGGACTCACTGCACTGCATCATCAGTGGTGCCAGTGCTATCCCTGGACTCACTGTAGTGCATCCCCAGTGGTTCCAGTGCACTCTCTGGACTCACTGCAGTGCATCCCCAGTGGTGCCAGTGCACTCTCTGGACTCACTGCACTGCACCCCAATGCTGCCAGTGCACTCTCTGGCGTCACTGCACTGCATCCCCAGTGGTGCCAGTGCACTCTCTGGACTCACTGAAGTGCATTCTCAGTGGTGCCAGTGCATTCTCTGGACTCACTGCAGTGCATCCCCAGTGGTGCCAGTGAACTCACTGGACTCACTGCACTGCATCCCCAGTGGTGCCAGTGCACTCTCTGGGCTCACTGCAGGGCATCCCCAGTGGTGCCAGAGCACTCTCTGGACTCACTGCACTGCATCATCAGTGGTGCCAGTGCTATCCCTGGACTCACTGTAGTGCATCCCAGTGGTGCCAGTGCACTCTCTGGACTCACTGCACTGCATCCCCAGTGGAGCCAGTGCACTCTCTGGACTCACTGCACCGCATCCCCAGTGGTGCCAGTGCACTCTCTGTAGTGACTGCAGTGCATCCCCAGTGGTGCCAGTGCACTCTCTGGACTCGCGTCAATGCATCCCCAGTGGTGCTAATGCACTCTCTGGACTCACTGCACTGCATCCCGAGTGGTGCCAGTGCACTCTCTGGACTCACTGCAGTGCATCCACAGTGGTGCCAGTGCACTCTCTGGACTCACTGTAGTGCATCCCCAGTGGTGCCAGTGCACTCTCTGGACTCACTGCAGGGCATCCCCAGTGGTGCCAGTGCACTCTCTCGAGTCACTGCACTACATCCCCAGTGGTGCCAGTGCACTCACTGGACTCACTGTACTGCATCATCAGTGGTGCCAGTGCACTCTCTGGACTCACTGCAGTGCATCCCCAGTGGTGCCAGTGCACTCTCTGGACTCACTGCACTGCATCCCCAGTGGTGCCAGTGCACTCACTGGACTCACTATACTGCATCACCAGTGGTGCCAGTGCACTCTCTGGACTCACTGCACTGCATCCCCAGTGTTGCCAGTGCATTCACTGGACTCACTGTACTGCATCTCCAGTGGTGCCAGTGCACTCTCTGGGCTCACTGCACTGCATACCCAGTGGTGCCAGTGCACTCACTGGATTCACTGCACTACATTCCCAGTGGTGCTAGTGCACTCTCTGGACTCACTGCACTGCATCCCCAGTGGTGCCAGTGCGCTCTCTGGACTCACTGAAGTGCATTCTCAGTGGTGCCAGTGCACTCTCTGGACTCACTGCACTGCATCCCCAGTGGTGCTAGTGCACTCTGTGGACTCACTGCAGTGCATCCCCAGTGGTGCCAGTGCACTCTCTGGACTCACTGAAGGGCATTCTCAGTGGTGCCAGTGCACTCTCTGGACTCACTGCAGTGCATCACCAGTGGTGCCAGTGCACTCTCTGGACTCACCGCACCGCATCCCCAGTGGTGCCAGTGCACTCTCTGGAGTAACTGCACTGCATCCCCAGAGGTGCCAGTGCACTCTCTGGACTCACTGCACTGCATCCCCAGTGGTGCCAGTGCACTCTCTGGACTCACTGCACTGCATCCCCAGTGGTGCCAGAGCACTCTCTGGACTCACTGCACTGCATCCCCAGTGCTGCCTGTGCACTCTCTGGACTCACTGCACTGCATCCCCAGTGGTGCCACTGCACTCTCTGGACTCACTGCACTGCATCCCCAGTGGTGCCAGTGCACTCCCTGCACTCACTGCACTGCATCCCCAGTGGTTCCAGTGCACTCTCTGGACTCACTGCAGTGCATTCCCTCTGGTGCCAGTGCACTCTCTGGACTCACTGCACTGCATCCCCAGTGGTGCCAGTGCACTCTCTGGACTCACTGCACTGCATCCCCAGTGGTGCCAGTGCACTCTCTGGACTCACTGCAGTGCATCCCCAGTGGTGCCAGTGCACTCTCTGGACTCACTGAAGTGCATCCCCCGTGGTGCCAGTGCGATCTCTGGACTCACTGCACTGCATTCCCAGTGGTGCCAGTGCACACTCTGGACTCACTGCACTGCATCCCCAGTGGTGCCAGTGCACTCTCTGGACTCACTGCAGTGCATCCCCAGTGGAGCCCGTGCACTCTCTGGACTCACTGAAGTGCATTCCCTCTGGTGCCAGTGCACTCTCTGGACTCACTGCAATGCATCCCCAGTGGTGCCAGTGCACTCTCTGGACTCACTGCACTGCATCCCCAGTGGTGCCAGTGCATTCTCTGGACTCACTGCAGTGCATCACCAGTGGTGCCAGTGCACTCTCTGGATTCACTGAGGTGCATCCCCAGTGGTGCCAGTGCAATCTCTTGACTCACTGCAGTGCATCCCCAGTCGTGCCAGTGAACTCACTGGACTCACTGCACTGCATCCCCAGTGGTGCCAGTGCACTCTCTGGGCTCACTGAAGTGCATTCTCAGTGGTGCCAGTGCACTCTCTGGACTCACTGCACTGCATCCCCAGTGGTGCCAGTGCACTCTGTGGACTCACTGCAGTGCATCCCCAGTGGAGCCCGTGCACTCTCTGGACTCACTGAAGTGCATCCCCAGTGGTGCCAGTGCACTCTCTGGACTCACTGCACTGCATCCCCAGTGGTGCCAGTGCACTCTGTGGACTCACTGCAGTGCATCCCCAGTGGTGCCAGTGCACTCTCTGGACTCACTGAAGTGCATTCTCAGTGGTGCCAGTGCACTCTCTGGACTCACTGCAGTGCATCCCCAGTGGTGCCAGTACACTCACTGGACTGACTGCACTGCATCCCCAGTGGTGCTAGTGCACTCTCTGGACTCACTGCACTGCATCGCCAGTGGTGCCAGAGCACTCTCTGGACTCACTGCAGTGCATCCCCAGTGGTGCCAGTGCACTCTCTGGACTCACTGTACTGCATCCCCAGTGGTGCCAGTGCACTCTGTGGACTCACTGCTGTGCATCCCCATTGGTGTCAGTGCACTCTCTGGACTCACTGCACTGCATCCCCAGTGGTGTCAGTGCACTCTCTGGACTCACTGCACTGCATCCCCAGTGGTGCAAGTGTACTCTCTGGACTCACTGGAGTGCATCCCAAGTGGTGCCAATGCACTCTCTGGACTCACTGCAGTGCATCCCCAGTGGTGCCAGTACACTCACTGGACTCACTGCACTGCATCCCCAGTGGTGCCAGTGCAGTCTCTGCACTCACTGAAGTGCATCTCCAGTGGTGCCAGTGAACTCTCTGGACTCACTGCAGTGCATCCCCAGTGGTGCCAGTGCACTCTCTGGACTCACTGCACTGCATCCCAAGTGGTGCCAGTGCACTCTCTGGACTCACTGCACTGCATCTCCAATGGTGCCAGTGTACTCACTGGACTCACTGCACTGCATCCCCAGTGGTGCCAGTGCACTCTGTGGACTCACTGAAGTGCATCCCCATTGGTGCCAGTGCACTCTCTGGACTCACTGCACTGCATCCCCAGTGGTGCCAGTGCACTCTCTGGACTCACTGCACTGCATCCCCAGTGGTGCAAGTGCACTCTCTGGACTCACTGCAGTACATCCCCAGTGGTGCCAATGCACTCTCTGGACTCACTGCACTGCATCCCCAGTGGTGCCAGTGCACTCTCTGCACTCACTGAAGTGCATCTCCAGTGGTGCCAGTGAACTCTCTGGACTCACTGCAGTGCATCCCCAGTGGTGCCAGTGCACTCTCTGGACTCACTGCACTGCATCCCCAGTGGTGCCAGTGCACTCTCTGGACTCACTGCACTGCATCCCCAGTGGTGCCAGTGCACTCTCTGGACTCACTGCACTGCATCTCCAATGGTGCCAGTGTACTCTCTGGACTCACTGCACTGCATCCCCAGTGGTGCCAATGCACTCTCTGGACTCACTGCTGTGCATCCCCAGTGGTGCCAGTGCACTCTCTGGACTCACTGTACTGCATCCCCAGTGGTGCCAGTGCACTCTCTGGACTCACTGCACTGCATCCCCATTGGTGCCAGTGCACTCTGTGGACTCACTGCACTGCATCCCCATTGGTGCCAGGGCACTCTGTGGACTCACTGCAGTGCATCCCCAGTGGTGCCAGTGCACTCTCTGGACTCACTGCAGTGCATCCCCAGTGGTGCCAGTGCACTCTCTGGACTCACTGAAGTGCATTCTCAGTGGTGCCAGTGCACTCTCTGGACTCACTGCAGTGCATCCCCAGTCGTGCCAGTGAACTCACTGGACTCACTGCACTGCACCCCAGTGGTGCCAGTGCACTCTCTGGGCTCACTGAAGTGCATTCTCAGTGGTGCCAGTGCACTCTCTGGACTCCCTGCACTGCATCATCAGTGGTGCCAGTGCTATCCCTGGACTCACTGCACTGCATCCCCAGTGGTGCCAGTGCACTCTGTGGACTCACTGCAGTGCATCCCCAGTGGAGCCCGTGCACTCTGTGGACTCACTGCAGTGCATCCGCAGTGGTGCCAGTGCACTCTCTGGACTCACTGAAGGGCATCCCCAGTGGTGCCAGTACACTCACTGGACTGACTGCACTGCATCCCCAGTGGTGCTAGTGCACTCTCTGGACTCACAGCACTGCATCTCCATTGGTGCCAGAGCACTCTCTGGACTCACTGCAATGCATCCCCAGTGGTGCCAGTGCACTCTCTGGACTCACTGAACTGCATCCCCAGTGGTGCCAGTGCACTCTCTGGACTCACTGCTGTGCATCCCCAGTGGTGCCAGTGCACTCTGTGGACTCACTGCAGTGCATCCCCAGTGGTGCAAGTGCACTCTCTAGACTCACTGCAGTGCATCCCCAGTGGTGCCAGTACACTCACTGGACTCACTGCACTGCATCCCCAGTGGTGCCAGTGAACTCTCTGGACTTGCTGCACTGCATCCCCAGTGGTGCCAGTGCACTCTCTGGACTCACTGATGTGCATCCCCAGTGGTGCCTGTGCACTCTCTGGAGTAACTGCAGTGCATCCCCAGCGGTGCCAAAGCACTCTCTGGACTCCCGGCACCGCATCCCCAGTGGTGCCAGTGCACTCTCTGGGCTCACTGCAGTGCATCCCCAGTGGTGCCAGTGCACTCTCTGGAGTCACTGCACTGCATCCCCAGTGGTGCCAATGCACTCTCTGGACCTCCGGCACCGCATCCCCAGTGGAGCCAGTGCACTCTCTGGACTCGCGGCACTGCATCCCCAGTGGTTCCAGTGCACTCTCTCGAGTCACTGCACTACATCCCCAGTTGTGCCAGTGCACTCACTGGACTCTCTGTACTGCATCATCAGTGGTGCCAGTGCACTCTCTGGACTCACTGCACTGCATCCCCAGTGGTGCCAGTGCACTCTCTGGACTCACTGCACTGCATCCCCAGTGGTGCCAGTGCTATCCCTGGACTCACTGTAGTGCATCCCCAGTGGTGCCAGTGCACTCTCTGGACTCACTGCAGTGCATAGCCAGTGGTGCCAGTGCACTCTCTGGACTCACTGAAGTGCATTCTCAGTGGTGCCAGTGCACTCTCTGGACTCACTGCAGTGCATCCCCAGTCGTGCCAGTGAACTCACTGGACTCACTGCACTGCATCCCCAGTGGTGCCAGTGCACTCTCTGGGCTCACTGAAGTGCATTCTCAGTGGTGCCAGTGCACTCTCTGGACTCACTGCACTGCATCATCAGTGGTGCCAGTGCTATCCCTGGACTCACTGTAGTGCATCCCCAGTGGTTCCAGTGCACTCTCTGGACTCACTGCAGGGCATCCCCAGTGGTGCCAGTGCACTCTCTGGACTCACTGCACTGCACCCCAATGCTGCCAGTGCACTCTCTGGCGTCACTGCACTGCATCCCCAGTGGTGCCAGTGCACTCTCTGGACTCACTGAAGTGCATTCTCAGTGGTGCCAGTGCATTCTCTGGACTCACTGCAGTGCATCCCCAGTGGTGCCAGTGAACTCACTGGACTCACTGCACTGCATCCCCAGTGGTACCAGTGCACTCTCTGGAGTCACTGCACTGCATCCCCAGTGGTGCTAGTGCACTCTGTGGACTCACTGCACTGCATCCCCAGTGGTGCCAGTGCACTCTCTGGACTCACTGCACTGCATCATCAGTGGTGCCAGTGCTATCCCTGGACTCACTGTAGTGCATCCCCAGTGGTTCCAGTGCACTCTCTGGACTCACTGCAGGGCATCCCCAGTGGTGCCAGTGCACTCTCTGGACTCACTGCACTGCACCCCAGTGCTGCCAGTGCACTCTCTGGCGTCACTGCACTGCATCCCCAGTGGTACCAGTGCACTCTGTGGACTCACTGCAGTGCATCCCCAGTGGTGCCAGTGCACTCTCTGGACTCACTGCAGTGCATCCCCAGTGGTGCCAGTGCACTCTCTGGACTCACTGCACTGCATCCCCAGTGGTGCCAGTGCACTCTCTGGAGTCACTGCACTGCATCCCCAGTGGTGCTAGTGCACTCTGTGGACTCACTGCACTGCATCCCCAGTGGTGCCAGAGCACTCTCTGGACTCACTGCAGTGCATCCCCAGTGGTGCCAGTGCACTCTCTGGACTCACTGCACTGCATCCCCAGTGGTGCCAGTGCACTCTCTGGACTCACTGCACTGCATCCCCAGTGGTGCCAGTGCACTCTCTGGACTCCCGGCACCGCATCCCCAGTGGTGCCAGTGCACTCTCTGTGCTCACTGCAGTGCATCCCCAGTGGTGCCAGGGCACTCTTTTGACTCACTGCACTGCATCCCCAGTGGTGCCAGTGCACTCACTGGATTCACTGCACTGCATCCCCAGTGGTGCTAGTGCACTCTCTGGACTCACTGCAGTGCATCCCCAGTGGTACCAGTGCACTCTCTGGACTCACTGAAGTGCATTCTCAGTGGTGCCAGTGCACTCTGTGGACTCACTGCACTGCATCCCCAGTGGTGCCAGTGCGCTCTCTGGACTCACTGCAGTGCATCCCCAGTGGTGCCAGTGCACTCTCTGGACTCACTGCACTGCATCCCCAGTGCTGCCAGTGCACTCTCTGGACTCACTGCACTGCATCCCCAGTGGTGCCAGTGCACTCTCTGGACTCACTGCACTGCATCCCCAGTGGTGCCAGTGCACTCTCTGGACTCACTGCAGTGCATCCCCAGTGGTGCCAGTGCACTCTCTGGACTCACTGCACTGCATCCCCAGTGGTACCAGTGCACTCTGTGGACTCACTGCAGTGCATCCCCAGTGGTGCCAGTGCACTCTCTGGACTCACTGCACTGCATCCCAAGTGGTACCAGTGCACTCTCTGGACTCTGTGCACTGCATCCCCAGTGGGGCCAGTGCACTCTCTCGAGTCACTGCACTACATCCCCAGTGGTGCCAGTGCACTCTCTGGACTCACTGTACTGCATTCCCAGTGGTGCTAGTGCACTCTCTGGACTCACTGCAGTGCATCCCCAGTGGTGCCAGTGCACTCTTTGGACTCATTGAAGTGCATTCTCAGTGGTGCCAGTGCACTCTCTGGACTCACTGCACTGCATCCCCAGTGGTGCCAGTGCACTCTCTGGACTCACTGCACTGCAACCCCAGTGTTGCCAGTGCACTCTCTGGACTCACTGCACTGCATCCCCAGTGGTGCCAGTGCACTCTCTGGACTCACTTCAGTGCATCCCCAGTGGTGCCAGAGCACTCTCTGGACTCACTGCACTGCATCCCCAGTGGTGCCAGTGCACTCTCTGGACTCACTGCACTGCATCCCCAGTGGTGCCAGTGCACTCTCTGGACTCACTGCACTGCATCCCCAGTGCTGCCAGTGCACTCTCTGGACTCACTGCAGTGCATCCCCAGTGGTGCCACTGCACTCTCTGGACTCACTGCATTGCATGTCCAGTGGTGCCAGTGCACTCTCTGCACTCACTGCACTGCATCCCCAGTGGTGCCAGTGCACTCACTGGACTCACTGCAGTGCATTCCCTCTGGTGCCAGTGCACTCTCTGGACTCACTGCACTGCATCCCCAGTGGTGTCAGTGCACTCTCTGGACTCACTGCAGTGCATCCCCAGTGGTGCCAGTGCACTCTGTGGACTCACTGCAGTGCATCCCCAGTGGTGCCAGTGCACTCTCTGGACTCACTGAAGTGCATCACCAGTGGTGCCAGTGCACTCTCTGGACTCACTGCACTGCATCCCCAGTGGAGCCAGTGCACTCTCTGGACTCACTGCACCGCATCCCCAGTGGTGCCAGTGCACTCTCTGTAGTGACTGCAGTGCATCCCCAGTGGTGCCAGTGCACTCTCTGGACTCGCGTCAATGCATCCCCAGTGGTGCTAATGCACTCTCTGGACTCACTGCACTGCATCCCGAGTGGTGCCAGTGCACTCTCTGGACTCACTGCAGTGCATCCCCAGTGGTGCCAGTGCACTCTCTGGACTCACTGTAGTGCATCCCCAGTGGTGCCAGTGCACTCTCTGGACTCACTGCAGGGCATCCCCAGTGGTGCCAGTGCACTCTCTGGACTCACTGCACTGCATCCCCAGTGGTGCCAGTGCACTCTCTGGACTCACTGCACTGCACCCCAATGCTGACAGTGCACTCTCTGGCGTCACTGCACTGCATCCCCCGTGGTGCCAGTGCACTCTCTGGACTCACTGGAGTGCATTCTCAGTGGTGCCTGTGCACTCTCTGGACTCACTGCACTGCATCCCCAGTGGTGCCAGTGCACTCTCTGGACTCACTGCACTGCATCCCCAGTGGTGCCAGTGCATTCTCTGGACTCACTGCAGTGCATCACCAGTGGTGCCAGTGCACTCTCTGGATTCACTGAGGTGCATCCCCAGTGGTGCCAGTGCAATCTCTTGACTCACTGCAGTGCATCCCCAGTCGTGCCAGTGAACTCACTGGACTCACTGCACTGCATCCCCAGTGGTGCCAGTGCACTCTCTGGGCTCACTGAAGTGCATTCTCAGTGGTGCCAGTGCACTCTCTGGACTCACTGCACTGCATCCCCAGTGGTGCCAGTGCACTCTGTGGACTCACTGCAGTGCATCCCCAGTGGAGCCAGTGCACTCTCTGGACTCACTGCACTGCATCCCCAGTGGTGCCAGTGCACTCTCTGGACTCACTGCACTGCATCCCCAGTGGTGCCAGTGCACTCTGTGGACTCACTGCAGTGCATCCCCAGTGGTGCCAGTGCACTCTCTGGACTCACTGAAGTGCATTCTCAGTGGTGCCAGTGCACTCTCTGGACTCACTGCAGTGCATCCCCAGTGGTGCCAGTACACTCACTGGACTGACTGCACTGCATCCCCAGTGGTGCTAGTGCACTCTCTGGACTCACTGCACTGCATCGCCAGTGGTGCCAGAGCACTCTCTGGACTCACTGCAGTGCATCCCCAGTGGTGCCAGTGCACTCTCTGGACTCACTGTACTGCATCCCCAGTGGTGCCAGTGCACTCTGTGGACTCACTGCTGTGCATCCCCATTGGTGTCAGTGCACTCTCTGGACTCACTGCACTGCATCCCCAGTGGTGTCAGTGCACTCTCTGGACTCACTGCACTGCATCCCCAGTGGTGCAAGTGTACTCTCTGGACTCACTGGAGTGCATCCCAAGTGGTGCCAATGCACTCTCTGGACTCACTGCAGTGCATCCCCAGTGGTGCCAGTACACTCACTGGACTCACTGCAGTGCATCCCCAGTGGTGCCAGTGCAGTCTCTGCACTCACTGAAGTGCATCTCCAGTGGTGCCAGTGAACTCTCTGGACTCACTGCAGTGCATCCCCAGTGGTGCCAGTGCACTCTCTGGACTCACTGCACTGCATCCCAAGTGGTGCCAGTGCACTCTCTGGACTCACTGCACTGCATCTCCAATGGTGCCAGTGTACTCACTGGACTCACTGCACTGCATCCCCAGTGGTGCCAGTGCACTCTGTGGACTCAGTGAAGTGCATCCCCATTGGTGCCAGTGCACTCTCCGGACTCACTGCACTGCATCCCCAGTGGTGCCAGTGCACTCTCTGGACTCACTGCACTACATCCCCAGTGGTGCAAGTGCACTCTCTGGACTCACTGCAGTACATCCCCAGTGGTGCCAATGCACTCTCTGGACTCACTGCACTGCATCCCCAGTGGTGCCAGTGCACTCTCTGCACTCACTGAAGTGCATCTCCAGTGGTGCCAGTGAACTCTCTGGACTCACTGCAGTGCATCCCCAGTGGTGCCAGTGCACTCTCTGGACTCACTGCACTGCATCCCCAGTGGTGCCAGTGCACTCTCTGGACTCACTGCACTGCATCCCCAGTGGTGCCAGTGCACTCTCTGGACTCACTGCACTGCATCTCCAATGGTGCCAGTGTACTCTCTGGACTCACTGCACTGCATCCCCAGTGGTGCCAATGCACTCTCTGGACTCACTGCTGTGCATCCCCAGTGGTGCCAGTGCACTCTCTGGACTCACTGTACTGCATCCCCAGTGGTGCCAGTGCACTCTCTGGACTCACTGCACTGCATCCCCATTGGTGCCAGTGCACTCTGTGGACTCACTGCACTGCATCCCCATTGGTGCCAGGGCACTCTGTGGACTCACTGCAGTGCATCCCCAGTGGTGCCAGTGCACTCTCTGGACTCACTGCAGTGCATCCCCAGTGGTGCCAGTGCACTCTCTGGACTCACTGAAGTGCATTCTCAGTGGTGCCAGTGCACTCTCTGGACTCACTGCAGTGCATCCCCAGTCGTGCCAGTGAACTCACTGGACTCACTGCACTGCACCCCAGTGGTGCCAGTGCACTCTCTGGGCTCACTGAAGTGCATTCTCAGTGGTGCCAGTGCACTCTCTGGACTCACTGCACTGCATCATCAGTGGTGCCAGTGCTATCCCTGGACTCACTGCACTGCATCCCCAGTGGTGCCAGTGCACTCTGTGGACTCACTGCAGTGCATCCCCAGTGGAGCCCGTGCACTCTGTGGACTCACTGCAGTGCATCCGCAGTGGTGCCAGTGCACTCTCTGGACTCACTGAAGGGCATCCCCAGTGGTGCCAGTACACTCACTGGACTGACTGCACTGCATCCCCAGTGGTGCTAGTGCACTCTCTGGACTCACAGCACTGCATCTCCATTGGTGCCAGAGCACTCTCTGGACTCACTGCAATGCATCCCCAGTGGTGCCAGTGCACTCTCTGGACTCACTGAAGTGCATCCCCAGTGGTGCCAGTGCACTCTCTGGACTCACTGCTGTGCATCCCCAGTGGTGCCAGTGCACTCTGTGGACTCACTGCAGTGCATCCCCAGTGGTGCAAGTGCACTCTCTAGACTCACTGCAGTGCATCCCCAGTGGTGCCAGTACACTCACTGGACTCACTGCACTGCATCCCCAGTGGTGCCAGTGAACTCTCTGGACTTGCTGCACTGCATCCCCAGTGGTGCCAGTGCACTCTCTGGACTCACTGATGTGCATCCCCAGTGGTGCCTGTGCACTCTCTGGAGTAACTGCAGTGCATCCCCAGCGGTGCCAAAGCACTCTCTGGACTCCCGGCACCGCATCCCCAGTGGTGCCAGTGCACTCTCTGGGCTCACTGCAGTGCATCCCCAGTGGTGCCAGTGCACTCTCTGGAGTCACTGCACTGCATCCCCAGTGGTGCCAATGCACTCTCTGGACCTCCGGCACCGCATCCCCAGTGGAGCCAGTGCACTCTCTGGACTCGCGGCACTGCATCCCCAGTGGTTCCAGTGCACTCTCTCGAGTCACTGCACTACATCCCCAGTTGTGCCAGTGCACTCACTGGACTCTCTGTACTGCATCATCAGTGGTGCCAGTGCACTCTCTGGACTCACTGCACTGCATCCCCAGTGGTGCCAGTGCACTCTCTGGACTCACTGCACTGCATCCCCAGTGGTGCCAGTGCTATCCCTGGACTCACTGTAGTGCATCCCCAGTGGTGCCAGTGCACTCTCTGGACTCACTGCAGTGCATAGCCAGTGGTGCCAGTGCACTCTCTGGACTCACTGAAGTGCATTCTCAGTGGTGCCAGTGCACTCTCTGGACTCACTGCAGTGCATCCCCAGTCGTGCCAGTGAACTCACTGGACTCACTGCACTGCATCCCCAGTGGTGCCAGTGCACTCTCTGGGCTCACTGAAGTGCATTCTCAGTGGTGCCAGTGCACTCTCTGGACTCACTGCACTGCATCATCAGTGGTGCCAGTGCTATCCCTGGACTCACTGTAGTGCATCCCCAGTGGTTCCAGTGCACTCTCTGGACTCACTGCAGGGCATCCCCAGTGGTGCCAGTGCACTCTCTGGACTCACTGCACTGCACCCCAATGCTGCCAGTGCACTCTCTGGCGTCACTGCACTGCATCCCCAGTGGTGCCAGTGCACTCTCTGGACTCACTGAAGTGCATTCTCAGTGGTGCCAGTGCATTCTCTGGACTCACTGCAGTGCATCCCCAGTGGTGCCAGTGAACTCACTGGACTCACTGCACTGCATCCCCAGTGGTGCCAGTGCACTCTCTGGGCTCACTGCAGGGCATCCCCAGTGGTGCCAGAGCACTCTCTGGACTCACTGCACTGCATCATCAGTGGTGCCAGTGCTATCCCTGGACTCACTGTAGTGCATCCCAGTGGTGCCAGTGCACTCTCTGGACTCACTGCACTGCATCCCCAGTGGAGCCAGTGCACTCTCTGGACTCACTGCACCGCATCCCCAGTGGTGCCAGTGCACTCTCTGTAGTGACTGCAGTGCATCCCCAGTGGTGCCAGTGCACTCTCTGGACTCGCGTCAATGCATCCCCAGTGGTGCTAATGCACTCTCTGGACTCACTGCACTGCATCCCGAGTGGTGCCAGTGCACTCTCTGGACTCACTGCAGTGCATCCCCAGTGGTGCCAGTGCACTCTGTGGACTCACTGAAGTGCATCCCCATTGGTGCCAGTGCACTCTCTGGACTCACTGCACTGCATCCCCAGTGGTGCCAGTGCACTCTCTGGACTCACTGCACTGCATCCCCAGTGGTGCCAGTGCACTCTCTGGACTCACTGCACTGCACCCCAATGCTGCCAGTGCACTCTCTGGCGTCACTGCACTGCATCCCCCGTGGTGCCAGTGCACTCTCTGGACTCACTGGAGTGCATTCTCAGTGGTGCCTGTGCACTCTCTGGACTCACTGCACTGCATCCCCAGTGGTGCCAGTGCACTCTCTGGACTCACTGCACTGCATCCCCAGTGGTGCCAGTGCACTCTGTGGACTCACTGCAGTGCATCCCCAGTGGTGCCAGTGCACTCTCTGGACTCACTGAAGTGCATTCTCAGTGGTGCCAGTGCACTCTCTGGACTCACTGCAGTGCATCCCCAGTGGTGCCAGTGAACTCACTGGACTCACTGCACTGCATCCCCAGTGGTGCCAGTGCACTCTCTGGGCTCACTGCAGGGCATCCCCAGTGGTGCCAGAGCACTCTCTGGACTCACTGCACTGCATCATCAGTGGTGCCAGTGCTATCCCTGGACTCACTGTAGTGCATCCCCAGTGGTGCCAGTGCACTCTCTGGGCTCACTGCAGGGCATCCCCAGTGGTGCCAGTGCACTCTCTGGACTCACTGCACTGCATCCCCAGTATTGCCAGTGCACTCTCTGGACTCACTGCAGTGCATCCCCAGTGCTGCCAGTGCACTCTCTGGACTCACTGCACAGCATCCCCAGTGGTGCCACTGCACTCTCTGGACTCACTGCATTGCATGTCCAGTGGTGCCAGTGCACTCTCTGCACTCACTGCACTGCATCCCCAGTGGTGCCAGTGCACTCACTGGACTCACTGCAGTGCATTCCCTCTGGTGCCAGTGCACTCTCTGGACTCACTGCACTGCATCCCCAGTGGTGTCAGTGCACTCTCTGGACTCACTGCAGTGCATCCCCAGTGGTGCCAGTGCACTCTGTGGACTCACTGCAGTGCATCCCCAGTGGTGCCAGTGCACTCTCTGGACTCACTGAAGTGCATCCCCAGTGGTGCCAGTGCACTCTCTGGACTCACTGAACTGCATCCCCAGTGGTGCCAGTGCACTCTCTGGACTCACTGCACTGCATCCCCAGTCCTGCCAGTGCACTCTCTTGACTCACTGCACTGCATCCCCAGTGGTGCCAGTGCACTCTCTGGACTCACTGAAGTGCAATCTCAGTGGAGCCAGTGCACTCTCTGGACTCACTGCAGTGCATCCCCAGTGGTGCCAGTACACTCACTGGACTGACTGAAGTGCATCCCCAGTGGTGTCAGTGCACTCTCTGGAGTCACTGCGCTGCATCCCCAGTGGTGCAAGTGCACTCCCTGGACTCACTGCACTGCATTCCCAGTGGTAACAGTGAAGTCTTTGGACTCACTGAAGGGCATTCTCAGTGGTGCCAGTGCACTCTCTGGACTCACTGCAGTGCATCCCCAGTGGTGCCAGTACACTCACTGGACTGACTGCACTGCATCCCCAGTGGTGCCAGTGCACTCTCTGGACTCACCGCACCGCATCCCCAGTGGTGCCAGTGCACTCTCTGGAGTAACTGCAGTGCATCACCAGTGGTGCCAGTGCACTCTCTGGACTCACTGCACTGCATCACCTATGGTTCCAGTGCACTCTCTGGACTCACTGCACTGCATCCCCAGTGGTGCCAGAGCACTCTCTGGACTCACTGCAGTGCATCCCCAGTGGTGCCAGTGCACTCTCTGGACTCACTGCACTGCATCCCCAGTGGTGCCAGTGCACTCTCTGGACTCACTGAACTGCATCCCCAGTGGTGCCAGTGCACTCTCTGGACTCACTGCACTGCATCCCCAGTGCTGCCAGTGCACTCTCTTGACTCACTGCACTGCATCCCCAGTGGTGCCAGTGCACTCACTGGATTCACTGCACTGCATCCCCAGTGGTGCTAGTGCACTCTCTGGACTCACTGCAGTGCATCCCCAGTGGTACCAGTGCACTCTCTGGACTCACTGAAGTGCATTCTCAGTGGTGCCAGTGCACTCTGTGGACTCACTGCAGTGCATCCCCAGTGGTGCCAGTGCGCTCTCTGGACTCACTGCAGTGCATCCCCAGTGGTGCCAGTGCACTCTCTGGACTCACTGCACTGCATCCCCAGTGGTACCAGTGCACTCTCTGGACTCACTGAAGTGCATCCCCAGTGGTGCCAGTGCACTCTCTGGACTCACTGCAGTGCATCCCCAGTGGTGCCAGTGCACTCTCTGGACTCACTGCACTGCATCCCCAGTGGTGCCAGTGCACTCTCTGGAGTCACTGCACTGCATCCCCAGTGGTGCTAGTGCACTCTGTGGACTCACTGCACTGCATCCCCAGTGGTGCCAGAGCACTCTCTGGACTCACTGCAGTGCATCCCCAGTGGTGCCAGTGCACTCTCTGGACTCACTGCACTGCATCCCCAGTGGTGCCAGTGCACTCTCTGGACTCACTGCACTGCATCCCCAGTGGTGCCAGTGCACTCTCTGGACTCCCGGCACCGCATCCCCAGTGGTGCCAGTGCACTCTCTGTGCTCACTGCAGTGCATCCCCAGTGGTGCCAGGGCACTCTTTTGACTCACTGCACTGCATCCCCAGTGGTGCCAGTGCACTCACTGGATTCACTGCACTGCATCCCCAGTGGTGCTAGTGCACTCTCTGGACTCACTGCAGTGCATCCCCAGTGGTACCAGTGCACTCTCTGGACTCACTGAAGTGCATTCTCAGTGGTGCCAGTGCACTCTGTGGACTCACTGCAGTGCATCCCCAGTGGTGCCAGTGCGCTCTCTGGACTCACTGCAGTGCATCCCCAGTGGTGCCAGTGCACTCTCTGGACTCACTGCACTGCATCCCCAGTGCTGCCAGTGCACTCTCTGGACTCACTGCACTGCATCCCCAGTGGTGCCAGTGCACTCTCTGGACTCACTGCACTGCATCCCCAGTGGTGCCAGTGCACTCTCTGGACTCACTGCAGTGCATCCCCAGTGGTGCCAGTGCACTCTCTGGACTCACTGCACTGCATCCCCAGTGGTACCAGTGCACTCTGTGGACTCACTGCAGTGCATCCCCAGTGGTGCCAGTGCACTCTCTGGACTCACTGCACTGCATCCCAAGTGGTACCAGTGCACTCTCTGGACTCACTGCACTGCATCCCCAGTGGTGTCAGTGCACTCTCTGGACTCACTGCACTGCATCCCCAGTGGTGCAAGTGTACTCTCTGGACTCACTGGAGTGCATCCCAAGTGGTGCCAATGCACTCTCTGGACTCACTGCAGTGCATCCCCAGTGGTGCCAGTACACTCACTGGACTCACTGCACTGCATCCCCAGTGGTGCCAGTGCAGTCTCTGCACTCACTGAAGTGCATCTCCAGTGGTGCCAGTGAACTCTCTGGACTCACTGCAGTGCATCCCCAGTGGTGCCAGTGCACTCTCTGGACTCACTGCACTGCATCCCAAGTGGTGCCAGTGCACTCTCTGGACTCACTGCACTGCATCTCCAATGGTGCCAGTGTACTCACTGGACTCACTGCACTGCATCCCCAGTGGTGCCAGTGCACTCTGTGGACTCAGTGAAGTGCATCCCCATTGGTGCCAGTGCACTCTCCGGACTCACTGCACTGCATCCCCAGTGGTGCCAGTGCACTCTCTGGACTCACTGCACTACATCCCCAGTGGTGCAAGTGCACTCTCTGGACTCACTGCAGTACATCCCCAGTGGTGCCAATGCACTCTCTGGACTCACTGCACTGCATCCCCAGTGGTGCCAGTGCACTCTCTGCACTCACTGAAGTGCATCTCCAGTGGTGCCAGTGAACTCTCTGGACTCACTGCAGTGCATCCCCAGTGGTGCCAGTGCACTCTCTGGACTCACTGCACTGCATCCCCAGTGGTGCCAGTGCACTCTCTGGACTCACTGCACTGCATCCCCAGTGGTGCCAGTGCACTCTCTGGACTCACTGCACTGCATCTCCAATGGTGCCAGTGTACTCTCTGGACTCACTGCACTGCATCCCCAGTGGTGCCAATGCACTCTCTAGACTCACTGCTGTGCATCCCCAGTGGTGCCAGTGCACTCTCTGGACTCACTGTACTGCATCCCCAGTGGTGCCAGTGCACTCTCTGGACTCACTGCACTGCATCCCCATTGGTGCCAGTGCACTCTGTGGACTCACTGCACTGCATCCCCATTGGTGCCAGGGCACTCTGTGGACTCACTGCAGTGCATCCCCAGTGGTGCCAGTGCACTCTCTGGACTCACTGCAGTGCATCCCCAGTGGTGCCAGTGCACTCTCTGGACTCACTGAAGTGCATTCTCAGTGGTGCCAGTGCACTCTCTGGACTCACTGCAGTGCATCCCCAGTCGTGCCAGTGAACTCACTGGACTCACTGCACTGCACCCCAGTGGTGCCAGTGCACTCTCTGGGCTCACTGAAGTGCATTCTCAGTGGTGCCAGTGCACTCTCTGGACTCACTGCACTGCATCATCAGTGGTGCCAGTGCTATCCCTGGACTCACTGCACTGCATCCCCAGTGGTGCCAGTGCACTCTGTGGACTCACTGCAGTGCATCCCCAGTGGAGCCCGTGCACTCTGTGGACTCACTGCAGTGCATCCGCAGTGGTGCCAGTGCACTCTCTGGACTCACTGAAGGGCATCCCCAGTGGTGCCAGTACACTCACTGGACTGACTGCACTGCATCCCCAGTGGTGCTAGTGCACTCTCTGGACTCACAGCACTGCATCTCCATTGGTGCCAGAGCACTCTCTGGACTCACTGCAATGCATCCCCAGTGGTGCCAGTGCACTCTCTGGACTCACTGAAGTGCATCCCCAGTGGTGCCAGTGCACTCTCTGGACTCACTGCTGTGCATCCCCAGTGGTGCCAGTGCACTCTGTGGACTCACTGCAGTGCATCCCCAGTGGTGCAAGTGCACTCTCTAGACTCACTGCAGTGCATCCCCAGTGGTGCCAGTACACTCACTGGACTCACTGCACTGCATCCCCAGTGGTGCCAGTGAACTCTCTGGACTTGCTGCACTGCATCCCCAGTGGTGCCAGTGCACTCTCTGGACTCACTGATGTGCATCCCCAGTGGTGCCTGTGCACTCTCTGGAGTAACTGCAGTGCATCCCCAGCGGTGCCAAAGCACTCTCTGGACTCCCGGCACCGCATCCCCAGTGGTGCCAGTGCACTCTCTGGGCTCACTGCAGTGCATCCCCAGTGGTGCCAGTGCACTCTCTGGAGTCACTGCACTGCATCCCCAGTGGTGCCAATGCACTCTCTGGACCTCCGGCACCGCATCCCCAGTGGAGCCAGTGCACTCTCTGGACTCGCGGCACTGCATCCCCAGTGGTTCCAGTGCACTCTCTCGAGTCACTGCACTACATCCCCAGTTGTGCCAGTGCACTCACTGGACTCTCTGTACTGCATCATCAGTGGTGCCAGTGCACTCTCTGGACTCACTGCACTGCATCCCCAGTGGTGCCAGTGCACTCTCTGGACTCACTGCACTGCATCCCCAGTGGTGCCAGTGCTATCCCTGGACTCACTGTAGTGCATCCCCAGTGGTGCCAGTGCACTCTCTGGACTCACTGCAGTGCATAGCCAGTGGTGCCAGTGCACTCTCTGGACTCACTGAAGTGCATTCTCAGTGGTGCCAGTGCACTCTCTGGACTCACTGCAGTGCATCCCCAGTCGTGCCAGTGAACTCACTGGACTCACTGCACTGCATCCCCAGTGGTGCCAGTGCACTCTCTGGGCTCACTGAAGTGCATTCTCAGTGGTGCCAGTGCACTCTCTGGACTCACTGCACTGCATCATCAGTGGTGCCAGTGCTATCCCTGGACTCACTGTAGTGCATCCCCAGTGGTTCCAGTGCACTCTCTGGACTCACTGCACTGCATCCCCAGTGGTGCCAGTGCACTCTCTGGACTCACTGCACTGCACCCCAATGCTGCCAGTGCACTCTCTGGCGTCACTGCACTGCATCCCCAGTGGTGCCAGTGCACTCTCTGGACTCACTGAAGTGCATTCTCAGTGGTGCCAGTGCATTCTCTGGACTCACTGCAGTGCATCCCCAGTGGTGCCAGTGAACTCACTGGACTCACTGCACTGCATCCCCAGTGGTGCCAGTGCACTCTCTGGGCTCACTGCAGGGCATCCCCAGTGGTGCCAGAGCACTCTCTGGACTCACTGCACTGCATCATCAGTGGTGCCAGTGCTATCCCTGGACTCACTGTAGTGCATCCCAGTGGTGCCAGTGCACTCTCTGGACTCACTGCACTGCATCCCCAGTGGAGCCAGTGCACTCTCTGGACTCACTGCACCGCATCCCCAGTGGTGCCAGTGCACTCTCTGTAGTGACTGCAGTGCATCCCCAGTGGTGCCAGTGCACTCTCTGGACTCGCGTCAATGCATCCCCAGTGGTGCTAATGCACTCTCTGGACTCACTGCACTGCATCCCGAGTGGTGCCAGTGCACTCTCTGGACTCACTGCAGTGCATCCCCAGTGGTGCCAGTGCACTCTGTGGACTCACTGAAGTGCATCCCCATTGGTGCCAGTGCACTCTCTGGACTCACTGCACTGCATCCCCAGTGGTGCCAGTGCACTCTCTGGACTCACTGCACTGCATCCCCAGTGGTGCCAGTGCACTCTCTGGACTCACTGCACTGCACCCCAATGCTGCCAGTGCACTCTCTGGCGTCACTGCACTGCATCCCCCGTGGTGCCAGTGCACTCTCTGGACTCACTGGAGTGCATTCTCAGTGGTGCCTGTGCACTCTCTGGACTCACTGCACTGCATCCCCAGTGGTGCCAGTGCACTCTCTGGACTCACTGCACTGCATCCCCAGTGGTGCCAGTGCACTCTGTGGACTCACTGCAGTGCATCCCCAGTGGTGCCAGTGCACTCTCTGGACTCACTGAAGTGCATTCTCAGTGGTGCCAGTGCACTCTCTGGACTCACTGCAGTGCATCCCCAGTGGTGCCAGTGAACTCACTGGACTCACTGCACTGCATCCCCAGTGGTGCCAGTGCACTCTCTGGGCTCACTGCAGGGCATCCCCAGTGGTGCCAGAGCACTCTCTGGACTCACTGCACTGCATCATCAGTGGTGCCAGTGCTATCCCTGGACTCACTGTAGTGCATCCCCAGTGGTGCCAGTGCACTCTCTGGGCTCACTGCAGGGCATCCCCAGTGGTGCCAGTGCACTCTCTGGACTCACTGCACTGCATCCCCAGTATTGCCAGTGCACTCTCTGGACTCACTGCAGTGCATCCCCAGTGCTGCCAGTGCACTCTCTGGACTCACTGCACAGCATCCCCAGTGGTGCCACTGCACTCTCTGGACTCACTGCATTGCATGTCCAGTGGTGCCAGTGCACTCTCTGCACTCACTGCACTGCATCCCCAGTGGTGCCAGTGCACTCACTGGACTCACTGCAGTGCATTCCCTCTGGTGCCAGTGCACTCTCTGGACTCACTGCACTGCATCCCCAGTGGTGTCAGTGCACTCTCTGGACTCACTGCAGTGCATCCCCAGTGGTGCCAGTGCACTCTGTGGACTCACTGCAGTGCATCCCCAGTGGTGCCAGTGCACTCTCTGGACTCACTGAAGTGCATCCCCAGTGGTGCCAGTGCACTCTCTGGACTCACTGCACTGCATCCCCAGTGGTGCCAGTGCACTCTCTGGACTCACTGCACTGCATCCCCAGTCCTGCCAGTGCACTCTCTTGACTCACTGCACTGCATCCCCAGTGGTGCCAGTGCACTCTCTGGACTCACTGAAGTGCAATCTCAGTGGAGCCAGTGCACTCTCTGGACTCACTGCAGTGCATCCCCAGTGGTGCCAGTACACTCACTGGACTGACTGAAGTGCATCCCCAGTGGTGTCAGTGCACTCTCTGGAGTCACTGCGCTGCATCCCCAGTGGTGCAAGTGCACTCCCTGGACTCACTGCACTGCATTCCCAGTGGTAACAGTGAAGTCTTTGGACTCACTGAAGGGCATTCTCAGTGGTGCCAGTGCACTCTCTGGACTCACTGCAGTGCATCCCCAGTGGTGCCAGTACACTCACTGGACTGACTGCACTGCATCCCCAGTGGTGCCAGTGCACTCTCTGGACTCACCGCACCGCATCCCCAGTGGTGCCAGTGCACTCTCTGGAGTAACTGCAGTGCATCACCAGTGGTGCCAGTGCACTCTCTGGACTCACTGCACTGCATCACCTATGGTTCCAGTGCACTCTCTGGACTCACTGCACTGCATCCCCAGTGGTGCCAGAGCACTCTCTGGACTCACTGCAGTGCATCCCCAGTGGTGCCAGTGCACTCTCTGGACTCACTGCACTGCATCCCCAGTGGTGCCAGTGCACTCTCTGGACTCACTGAACTGCATCCCCAGTGGTGCCAGTGCACTCTCTGGACTCACTGCACTGCATCCCCAGTGCTGCCAGTGCACTCTCTTGACTCACTGCACTGCATCCCCAGTGGTGCCAGTGCACTCACTGGATTCACTGCACTGCATCCCCAGTGGTGCTAGTGCACTCTCTGGACTCACTGCAGTGCATCCCCAGTGGTACCAGTGCACTCTCTGGACTCACTGAAGTGCATTCTCAGTGGTGCCAGTGCACTCTGTGGACTCACTGCAGTGCATCCCCAGTGGTGCCAGTGCGCTCTCTGGACTCACTGCAGTGCATCCCCAGTGGTGCCAGTGCACTCTCTGGACTCACTGCACTGCATCCCCAGTGGTACCAGTGCACTCTGTGGACTCACTGCAGTGCATCCCCAGTGGTGCCAGTGCACTCTCTGGACTCACTGCAGTGCATCCCCAGTGGTGCCAGTGCACTCTCTGGACTCACTGCACTGCATCCCCAGTGGTGCCAGTGCACTCTCTGGAGTCACTGCACTGCATCCCCAGTGGTGCTAGTGCACTCTGTGGACTCACTGCACTGCATCCCCAGTGGTGCCAGAGCACTCTCTGGACTCACTGCAGTGCATCCCCAGTGGTGCCAGTGCACTCTCTGGACTCACTGCACTGCATCCCCAGTGGTGCCAGTGCACTCTCTGGACTCACTGCACTGCATCCCCAGTGGTGCCAGTGCACTCTCTGGACTCCCGGCACCGCATCCCCAGTGGTGCCAGTGCACTCTCTGTGCTCACTGCAGTGCATCCCCAGTGGTGCCAGGGCACTCTTTTGACTCACTGCACTGCATCCCCAGTGGTGCCAGTGCACTCACTGGATTCACTGCACTGCATCCCCAGTGGTGCTAGTGCACTCTCTGGACTCACTGCAGTGCATCCCCAGTGGTACCAGTGCACTCTCTGGACTCACTGAAGTGCATTCTCAGTGGTGCCAGTGCACTCTCTGGACTCACTGCAGTGCATCCCCAGTGGTGCCAGTGCGCTCTCTGGACTCACTGCAGTGCATCCCCAGTGGTGCCAGTGCACTCTCTGGACTCACTGCACTGCATCCCCAGTGCTGCCAGTGCACTCTCTGGACTCACTGCACTGCATCCCCAGTGGTGCCAGTGCACTCTCTGGACTCACTGCACTGCATCCCCAGTGGTGCCAGTGCACTCTCTGGACTCACTGCAGTGCATCCCCAGTGGTGCCAGTGCACTCTCTGGACTCACTGCACTGCATCCCCAGTGGTACCAGTGCACTCTGTGGACTCACTGCAGTGCATCCCCAGTGGTGCCAGTGCACTCTCTGGACTCACTGCACTGCATCCCAAGTGGTACCAGTGCACTCTCTGGACTCTGTGCACTGCATCCCCAGTGGGGCCAGTGCACTCTCTCGAGTCACTGCACTACATCCCCAGTGGTGCCAGTGCACTCTCTGGACTCACTGTACTGCATTCCCAGTGGTGCTAGTGCACTCTCTGGACTCACTGCAGTGCATCCCCAGTGGTGCCAGTGCACTCTTTGGACTCACTGAAGTGCATTCTCAGTGGTGCCAGTGCACTCTCTGTACTCACTGAAGTGCATCCCCAGTGGTGCCAGTGCACTCTCTGGACTCACTGCACTGCAACCCCAGTGTTGCCAGTGCACTCTCTGGACTCACTGCACTGCATCCCCAGTGGTGCCAGTGCACTCTCTGGACTCACTTCAGTGCATCCCCAGTGGTGCCAGAGCACTCTCTGGACTCACTGCACTGCATCCCCAGTGGTGCCAGTGCACTCTCTGGACTCACTGCACTGCATCTCCAGTGGTGCCAGTGCACTCTCTGGACTCACTGCACTGCATCCCCAGTGCTGCCAGTGCACTCTCTGGACTCACTGCAGTGCATCCCCAGTGGTGCCACTGCACTCTCTGGACTCACTGCATTGCATGTCCAGTGGTGCCAGTGCACTCTCTGCACTCACTGCACTGCATCCCCAGTGGTGCCAGTGCACTCACTGGACTCACTGCAGTGCATTCCCTCTGGTGCCAGTGCACTCTCTGGACTCACTGCACTGCATCCCCAGTGGTGTCAGTGCACTCTCTGGACTCACTGCAGTGCATCCCCAGTGGTGCCAGTGCACTCTGTGGACTCACTGCAGTGCATCCCCAGTGGTGCCAGTGCACTCTCTGGACTCACTGAAGTGCATCACCAGTGGTGCCAGTGCACTCTCTGGACTCACTGCACTGCATCCCCAGTGGAGCCAGTGCACTCTCTGGACTCACTGCACCGCATCCCCAGTGGTGCCAGTGCACTCTCTGTAGTGACTGCAGTGCATCCCCAGTGGTGCCAGTGCACTCTCTGGACTCGCGTCAATGCATCCCCAGTGGTGCTAATGCACTCTCTGGACTCACTGCACTGCATCCCGAGTGGTGCCAGTGCACTCTCTGGACTCACTGCAGTGCATCCCCAGTGGTGCCAGTGCACTCTCTGGACTCACTGTAGTGCATCCCCAGTGGTGCCAGTGCACTCTCTGGACTCACTGCAGGGCATCCCCAGTGGTGCCAGTGCACTCTCTGGACTCACTGCACTGCATCCCCAGTGGTGCCAGTGCACTCTCTGGACTCACTGCACTGCACCCCAATGCTGACAGTGCACTCTCTGGCGTCACTGCACTGCATCCCCCGTGGTGCCAGTGCACTCTCTGGACTCACTGGAGTGCATTCTCAGTGGTGCCTGTGCACTCTCTGGACTCACTGCACTGCATCCCCAGTGGTGCCAGTGCACTCTCTGGACTCACTGCACTGCATCCCCAGTGGTGCCAGTGCACTCTCTGGACTCACTGCACTGAATCCCCAGTGGTGCCAGTGCACTCTCTGGACTCACTGAAGTGCATTCTCAGTGGTGCCAGTGCACTCTCTGGACTCACTGCACTGCATCCCCAGTGGTGCCAGTGAACTCACTGGACTCACTGCACTGCATCCCCAGTGGTGCCAGTGCACTCTCTGGGCTCACTGCAGGGCATCCCCAGTGGTGCCAGAGCACTCTCTGGACTCACTGCACTGCATCATCAGTGGTGCCAGTGCTATCCCTGGACTCACTGTAGTGCATCCCCAGTGGTGCCAGTGCACTCTCTGGGCTCACTGCAGGGCATCCCCAGTGGTGCCAGTGCACTCTCTGGACTCACTGCACTGCATCCCCAGTATTGCCAGTGCACTCTCTGGACTCACTGCACTGCATCCCCAGTGCTGCCAGTGCACTCTCTGGACTCACTGCACAGCATCCCCAGTGGTGCCACTGCACTCTCTGGACTCACTGCATTGCATGTCCAGTGGTGCCAGTGCACTCTCTGCACTCACTGCACTGCATCCCCAGTGGTGCCAGTGCACTCACTGGACTCACTGCAGTGCATTCCCTCTGGTGCCAGCGCACTCTCTGGATTCACTGCACTGCATCCCCAGTGGTGTCAGTGCACTCTCTGGACTCACTGCAGTGCATCCCCAGTGGTGCCAGTGCACTCTGTGGACTCACTGCAGTGCATCCCCAGTGGTGCCAGTGCACTCTCTGGACTCACTGAAGTGCATCCCCAGTGGTGCCAGTGCACTCTCTGGACTCACTGCACTGCATCCCCAGTGGTGCCAGTGCACTCTCTGGACTCACTGCACTGCATCCCCAGTCCTGCCAGTGCACTCTCTTGACTCACTGCACTGCATCCCCAGTGGTGCCAGTGCACTCTCTGGACTCACTGAAGTGCAATCTCAGTGGAGCCAGTGCACTCTCTGGACTCACTGCAGTGCATCCCCAGTGGTGCCAGTACACTCACTGGACTGACTGAAGTGCATCCCCAGTGGTGTCAGTGCACTCTCTGGAGTCACTGCGCTGCATCCCCAGTGGTGCAAGTGCACTCCCTGGACTCACTGCACTGCATTCCCAGTGGTAACAGTGAAGCCTTTGGACTCACTGAAGGGCATTCTCAGTGGTGCCAGTGCACTCTCTGGACTCACCGCACCGCATCCCCAGTGGTGCCAGTGCACTCTCTGGAGTAACTGCAGTGCATCACCAGTGGTGCCAGTGCACTCTCTGGACTCACTGCACTGCATCCCCAGTGGTGCCAGTGCACTCTCTGGACTCACTGCACTGCATCCCCAGTGGTGCCACAGCACTCTCTGGACTCACTGCAGTGCATCCCCAGTGGTGCCAGTGCACTCTCTGGACTCACTGCACTGCATCCCCAGTGGTGCCAGTGCACTCTCTGGACTCACTGAACTGCATCCCCAGTGGTGCCAGTGCACTCTCTGGACTCACTGCACTGCATCCCCATTGGTGCCAGTGCACTCTCTTGACTCACTGCACTGCATCCCCAGTGGTGCCAGTGCACTCACTGGATTCACTGCACTGCATCCCCAGTGGTGCTAGTGCACTCTCTGGACTCACTGCAGTGCATCCCCAGTGGTACCAGTGCACTCTCTGGACTCACTGAAGTGCATTCTCAGTGGTGCCAGTGCACTCTGTGGACTCACTGCAGTGCATCCCCAGTGGTGCCAGTGCGCTCTCTGGACTCACTGCAGTGCATCCCCAGTGGTGCCAGTGCACTCTCTGGACTCACTGCAGTGCATCCCCAGTGCTGCCAGTGCACTCTCTGGACTCACTGCACTGCATCCCCAGTGGTGCCAGTGCACTCTCTGGACTCACTGCACTGCATCCCCAGTGGTGCCAGTGCACTCTCTGGACTCACTGCACTGCATCCCCAGTGGTGCCAGTGCACTCTCTGGACTCACTGCACTGCATCCCCAGTGGTACCAGTGCACTCTGTGGACTCACTGCAGTGCATCCCCAGTGGTGCCAGTGCACTCTCTGGACTCACTGCACTGCATCCCCAGTGGTGCCAGTGCACTCTCTGGACTCACTGCACTGCATCCCCAGTGGTGCCAGTGCACTCTCTGGAGTCACTGCACTGCATCCCCAGTGGTGCTAGTGCACTCTGTGGACTCACTGCAGTGCATCCCCAGTGGTGCCAGTGCACTCTCTGGACTCACTGCAGTGCATCCCCAGTGGTGCCAGTGCACTCTCTGGACTCACCGCACCGCAACCCCAGTGGTGCCAGTGCACTCTCTGGAGTAACTGCAGTGCATCACCTGTGGTGCCAGTGCACTCTCTGGACTCACTGCACTGCATCCCCAGTGGTGCCACTGCACTCTCTGGACTCACTGCACTGCATCCCCAGTGGTGCCAGAGCACTCTCTGGACTCACTGCAGTGCATCCCCAGTGGTGCCAGTGCACTCTCTGGACTCACTGCACTGCATCCCCAGTGGTGCCAGTGCACTCTCTGGACTCCCGGCACCGCATCCCCAGTGGTGCCAGTGCACTCTCTGTGCTCACTGCAGTGCATCCCCAGTGGTGCCAGGGCACTCTCTTGACTCACTGCACTGCATCCCCAGTGGTGCCAGTGCACTCACTGGATTCACTGCACTGCATCCCCAGTGGTGCTAGTGCACTCTCTGGACTCACTGCAGTGCATCCCCAGTGGTACCAGTGCACTCTCTGGACTCACTGAAGTGCATTCTCAGTGGTGCCAGTGCACTCTGTGGACTCACTGCAGTGCATCCCCAGTGGTGCCAGTGCGCTCTCTGGACTCACTGCAGTGCATCCCCAGTGGTGCCAGTGCACTCTCTGGACTCACTGCACTGCATCCCCAGTGCTGCCAGTGCACTCTCTGGACTCACTGCACTGCATCCCCAGTGGTGCCAGTGCACTCTCTGGACTCACTGCACTGCATCCCCAGTGGTGCCAGTGCACTCTCTGGACTCACTGCAGTGCATCCCCAGTGGTGCCAGTGCACTCTCTGGACTCACTGCACTGCATCCCCAGTGGTACCAGTGCACTCTGTGGACTCACTGCAGTGCATCCCCAGTGGTGCCAGTGCACTCTCTGGACTCACTGCACTGCATCCCAAGTGGTACCAGTGCACTCTCTGGACTCACTGCACTGCATCCCCAGTGGGGCCAGTGCACTCTCTCGAGTCACTGCACTACATCCCCAGTGGTGCCAGTGCACTCTCTGGACTCACTGTACTGCATTCCCAGTGGTGCTAGTGCACTCTCTGGACTCACTGCAGTGCATCCCCAGTGGTGCCAGTGCACTCTTTGGACTCACTGAAGTGCATTCTCAGTGGTGCCAGTGCACTCTCTGGACTCACTGCACTGCATCCCCAGTGGTGCCAGTGCACTCTCTGGACTCACTGCACTGCAACCCCAGTGTTGCCAGTGCACTCTCTGGACTCACTGCACTGCATCCCCAGTGGTGCCAGTGCACTCTCTGGACTCACTTCAGTGCATCCCCAGTGGTGCCAGAGCACTCTCTGGACTCACTGCACTGCATCCCCAGTGGTGCCAGTGCACTCTCTGGACTCACTGCACTGCATCCCCGGTATTGCCAGTGCACTCTCTGGACTCACTGCACTGCATCCCCAGTGCTGCCAGTGCACTCTCTGGACTCACTGCACTGCATCCCCAGTGGTGCCACTGCACTCTCTGCACTCACTGCACTGCATCCCCAGTGGTGCCAGTGCACTCACTGGACTCACTGCAGTGCATTCCCTCTGGTGCCAGTGCACTCTCTGGACTCACTGCACTGCATCCCCAGTGGTACCAGTGCACTCTGTGGACTCACTGCAGTGCATCCCCAGTGGTGCCAGTGCACTCTCTGGACTCACTGCACTGCATCCCCAGTGGTGCCAGTGCACTCTCTGGACTCACTGCACTGCATCCCCAGTGGTACCAGTGCACTCTCTGGACTCACTGAAGTGCATTCTCAGTGGTGCCAGTGCACTCTGTGGACTCACTGCAGTGCATCCCCAGTGGTGCCAGTGCGCTCTCTGGACTCACTGCAGTGCATCCCCAGTGGTGCCAGTGCACTCTCTGGACTCACTGCAGTGCATCCCCAGTGCTGCCAGTGCACTCTCTGGACTCACTGCACTGCATCCCCAGTGGTGCCAGTGCACTCTCTGGACTCACTGCACTGCATCCCCAGTGGTGCCAGTGCACTCTCTGGACTCACTGCACTGCATCCCCAGTGGTGCCAGTGCACTCTCTGGACTCACTGCACTGCATCCCCAGTGGTACCAGTGCACTCTGTGGACTCACTGCAGTGCATCCCCAGTGGTGCCAGTGCACTCTCTGGACTCACTGCACTGCATCCCCAGTGGTGCCAGTGCACTCTCTGGACTCACTGCACTGCATCCCCAGTGGTGCCAGTGCACTCTCTGGAGTCACTGCACTGCATCCCCAGTGGTGCTAGTGCACTCTGTGGACTCACTGCAGTGCATCCCCAGTGGTGCCAGTGCACTCTCTGGACTCACTGCAGTGCATCCCCAGTGGTGCCAGTGCACTCTCTGGACTCACCGCACCGCAACCCCAGTGGTGCCAGTGCACTCTCTGGAGTAACTGCAGTGCATCACCTGTGGTGCCAGTGCACTCTCTGGACTCACTGCACTGCATCCCCAGTGGTGCCACTGCACTCTCTGGACTCACTGCACTGCATCCCCAGTGGTGCCAGAGCACTCTCTGGACTCACTGCAGTGCATCCCCAGTGGTGCCAGTGCACTCTCTGGACTCACTGCACTGCATCCCCAGTGGTGCCAGTGCACTCTCTGGACTCCCGGCACCGCATCCCCAGTGGTGCCAGTGCACTCTCTGTGCTCACTGCAGTGCATCCCCAGTGGTGCCAGGGCACTCTCTTGACTCACTGCACTGCATCCCCAGTGGTGCCAGTGCACTCACTGGATTCACTGCACTGCATCCCCAGTGGTGCTAGTGCACTCTCTGGACTCACTGCAGTGCATCCCCAGTGGTACCAGTGCACTCTCTGGACTCACTGAAGTGCATTCTCAGTGGTGCCAGTGCACTCTGTGGACTCACTGCAGTGCATCCCCAGTGGTGCCAGTGCGCTCTCTGGACTCACTGCAGTGCATCCCCAGTGGTGCCAGTGCACTCTCTGGACTCACTGCACTGCATCCCCAGTGCTGCCAGTGCACTCTCTGGACTCACTGCACTGCATCCCCAGTGGTGCCAGTGCACTCTCTGGACTCACTGCACTGCATCCCCAGTGGTGCCAGTGCACTCTCTGGACTCACTGCAGTGCATCCCCAGTGGTGCCAGTGCACTCTCTGGACTCACTGCACTGCATCCCCAGTGGTACCAGTGCACTCTGTGGACTCACTGCAGTGCATCCCCAGTGGTGCCAGTGCACTCTCTGGACTCACTGCACTGCATCCCAAGTGGTACCAGTGCACTCTCTGGACTCACTGCACTGCATCCCCAGTGGTGCCAGTGCACTCTCTGGACTCACTGCACTGCATCCCCGGTATTGCCAGTGCACTCTCTGGACTCACTGCACTGCATCCCCAGTGCTGCCAGTGCACTCTCTGGACTCACTGCACTGCATCCCCAGTGGTGCCACTGCACTCTCTGCACTCACTGCACTGCATCCCCAGTGGTGCCAGTGCACTCACTGGACTCACTGCAGTGCATTCCCTCTGGTGCCAGTGCACTCTCTGGACTCACTGCACTGCATCCCCAGTGGTGTCAGTGCACTCTCTGGACTCACTGCAGTGCATCCCCAGTGGTGCCAGTGCACTCTGTGGACTCACTGCAGTGCATCCCCAGTGGTGCCAGTGCGCTCTCTGGACTCACTGAAGTGCATCCCCAGTGGTGCCAGTGCACTCTCTGGACTCACTGCACTGCATCCCCAGTGGTGCCAGTGCACTCTCTGGACTCACTGCACTGCATCCCCAGTGGTGCCAGAGCACTCTCTGGACTCACTGCACTGCATCCTCTGTGCTGCCAGTGCACTCTCTGGACTCACTGCACTGCATCCCCAGTGGTGCCAGTGCACTCTCTGGACTCACTGTACTGCATCCCCAGTGGAGCGCGTGCACTCTCTGGACTCACTGAAGTGCATCCCCAGTGGTGCCAGTGCACTCTCTGGACTCACTGCACTGCATCCCCAGTGGTGCTAGTGCACTCTTTGGACTCACTGCAGTGCATCCCCAGTGGTGCCAGTGCACTCTCTGGACTCACTGAAGGGCATTCTCAGTGGTGCCAGTGCACTCTCTGGACTCACTGCAGTGCATCCCCAGTGGTGCCAGTACACTCACTGGACTGACTGCACTGCATCCCCAGTGGTGCCAGTGCACTCTCTGGACTCACCGCACCGCATCCCCAGTGGTGCCAGTGCACTCTCTGGACTCACTGCACTGCACCCCCAGTGGTGCCAGTGCACTCACTGGATTCACTGCACTGCATCCCCAGTGGTGCTAGTGCACTCTCTGGACTCACTGCAGTGCATCCCCAGTGGTAACAGTGTACTCTCTGGACTCACTGAAGTGCATTCTCAGTGGTGCCAGTGCACTCTGTGGACTCACTGCAGTGCATCCCCAGTGGTGCCAGTGCGCTCTCTGGACTCACTGCAGTGCATCCCCAGTGGTGCCAGTGCACTCTCTGGACTCACTGCACTGCATCCCCAGTGCTGCCAGTGCACTCTCTGGACTCACTGCACTGCATCCCCAGTGGTGCCAGTGCACTCTCTAGACTCACTGCACTGCATCCCCAGTGGTGCCAGTGCACTCTCTGGACTCACTGCAGTGCATCCCCAGTGGTGCCAGTGCACTCTCTGGACTCACTGCACTGCATCCCCAGTGGTGCCAATGCACTCTCTGGACTCACTGCACTGCATCGCCAGTGGTGCCAGTGCACTCTCTGGACTCACTGAAGTGCATCCCCAGTGGTGCCAGTGCAATCTCTGGAGT
Organism: Anser cygnoides; assembly: GCF_040182565.1. Lineage (NCBI taxonomy): Eukaryota > Metazoa > Chordata > Aves > Anseriformes > Anatidae > Anser > Anser cygnoides. Next base: position 43,306,894 of record NC_089876.1, read on the forward strand.
CACTGCACTGCATCCCCAGTGGTGCTAGTGCACTCTGTGGACTCACTGCAGTGCATCCCCAGTGGTGCCAGTGCACTCTCTGGACTCACTGAAGGGCATTCTCAGTGGTGCCAGTGCACTCTCTGGACTCACTGCAGTGCATCCCCAGTGGTGCCAGTACACTCACTGGACTGACTGCACTGCATCCCCAGTGGTGCCAGTGCACTCTCTGGACTCACCGCACCGCATCCCAGTGGTGCCAGTGCACTCTCTGGAGTAACTGCAGTGCATCACCAGTGGTGCCAGTGCACTCTCTGGACTCACTGCACTGCATCCCCAGTGGTGCCAGTGCACTCTCTGGACTCACTGCACTGCATCCCAAGTGGTGCCAGTGCACTCTCTCGAGTCACTGCACTACATCCCCAGTGGTGCCAGTGCACTCTCTGGACTCACTGTACTGCATCATCAGTGGTGCCAGTGCACTCTCTGGACTCACTGCAGTGCATCCCCAGTGGTGCCAGTGCACTCTCTGGACTCACTGCACTGCATCCCCAGTGGTGCCAGTGCACTCACTGGACTCACTATACTGCATCCCCAGTGGTGCCAGTGCACTCTCTGGACTCACTGCACTGCATCCCCAGTGTTGCCAGTGCATTCACTGGACTCACTGTACTGCATCTCCAGTGGTGCCAGTGCACTCTCTGGGCTCACTGCAGTGCATCCCCAGTGGTGCCAGTGCACTCACTGGATTCACTGCACTACATTCCCAGTGGTGCTAGTGCACTCTCTGGACTCACTGCAGTGCATCCCCAGTGGTGCCAGTGCACTCTTTGGACTCACTGAAGTGCATTCTCAGTTGTGCCAGTGCACTCTCTGGACTCACTGCACTGCATCCCCAGTGGTGCCAGTGCGCTCTCTGGACTCACTGAAGTGCATTCTCAGTGGTGCCAGTGCACTCTCTGGACTCACTGAAGGGCATTCTCAGTGGTGCCAGTGCACTCTCTGGACTCACTGCAGTGCATCACCAGTGGTGCCAGTGCACTCTCTGGACTCACCGCACCGCATCCCCAGTGGTGCCAGTGCACTCTCTGGAGTAACTGCACTGCATCCCCAGAGGTGCCAGTACACTCTCTGGACTCACTGCACTGCATCCCCAGTGGTGCCAGTGCACTCTCTGGACTCACTGCACTGCATCCCCAGTGGTGCCAGAGCACTCTCTGGACTCACTGCACTGCATCCCCAGTGCTGCCTGTGCACTCTCTGGAATCACTGCACTGCATCCCCAGTGGTGCCACTGCACTCTCTGGACTCACTGCACTGCATCCCCAGTGGTGCCAGTGCACTCCCTGCACTCACTGCACTGCATCCCCAGTGGTGCCAGTGCACTCTCTGGACTCACTGCAGTGCATCCCCAGTGTTGCCAGTGCACTCTCTGGACTCACTGCACTGCATCCCCAGTGGTGCCAGTGCACTCTCTGGACTCACTGCAGTGCATCCCCAGTGGTGCCAGTGCACTCTCTGGACTCACTGCAGTGCATCCCCAGTGGTGCCAGTGCACTCTCTGGACTCACTGAAGTGCATCCCCCGTGGTGCCAGTGCGATCTCTGGACTCACTGCACTGCATTCCCAGTGGTGCCAGTGCACACTCTGGACTCACTGCACTGCATCCCCAGTGGTGCCAGTGCACTCTCTGGACTCACTGCACTGCATCCCCAGTGGTGCCAGTGCACTCTCTGGACTCCCGGCACCGCATCCCCAGTGGTGCCAGTGCACTCTCTGTGCTCACTGCAGTGCATCCCCAGTGGTGCCAGTGCACTCTCTGGACTCACTGCACTGCATCCCCAGTGGTGCCAGTGCACTCACTGGATTCACTGCACTGCATCCCCAGTGGTGCTAGTGCACTCTCTGGACTCACTGCACTGCATCCCCAGTGGTACCAGTGCACTCTCTGGACTCACTGAAGTGCATTCTCAGTGGTGCCAGTGCACTCTGTGGACTCACTGCAGTGCATCCCCAGTGGTGCCAGTGCGCTCTCTGGACTCACTGCACTGCATCCCCAGTGGTGCCAGTGCACTCTCTGGACTCACTGCACTGCATCCCCAGTGGTGCCAGTGCACTCTCTGGACTCACTGCACTGCATCCCCAGTGGTGCCAGTGCACTCTCTGGAGTCACTGCAGTGCATCCCCAGTGGTGCCAGTGCACTCTCTGGACTCACTGCACTGCATCCCCAGTGGTACCAGTGCACTCTCTGGACTCACTGCAGTGCATCCCCAGTGGTGCCAGTGCACTCTCTGGACTCACTGCACTGCATCCCCAGTGGTGCCAATGCACTCTCTGGACTCACTGCACTGCATCCCCAGTGGTGCCAGTGCACTCTCTGGACTCACTGCACTGCATCCCAAGTGGTGCCAGTGCACTCTCTCGAGTCACTGCACTACATCCCCAGTGGTGCCAGTGCACTCACTGGACTCACTGTACTGCATCATCAGTGGTGCCAGTGCACTCCCTGCACTCACTGCACTGCATCCCCAGTGGTGCCAGTGCACTCTCTGGACTCACTGCAGTGCATTCCCTCTGGTGCCAGTGCACTCTCTGGACTCACTGCACTGCATCCCCAGTGGTGCCAGTGCACTCTCTGGACTCACTGCAGTGCATCCCCAGTGGTGCCAGTGCACTCTCTGGACTCACTGCAGTGCATTCCCAGTGGTGCCAGTGCACTCTCTGGACTCACTGAAGTGCATCCCCCGTGGTGCCAGTGCGATCTCTGGACTCACTGCACTGCATTCCCAGTGGTGCCAGTGCACACTCTGGACTCACTGCACTGCATCCCCAGTGGTGCCAGTGCACTCTCTGGACTCACTGCAGTGCATCCCCAGTGTTGCCAGTGCACTCTCTGGACTCACTGCACTGCATCCCCAGTGGTGCTAGTGCACTCTGTGGACTCACTGCACTGCATCCCCAGTGGTGCCAGAGCACTCTCTGGACTCACTGCACTACATCCCCAGTGGAGCCAGTGCACTCTCTGGACTCACTGCACTGCATCCCCAGTGGCGCCAGTGCACACTCTGGACTCACTGCAGTGCATCCCCAGTGGAGCCCGTGCACTCTCTGGACTCACTGAAGTGCATTCCCTCTGGTGCCAGTGCACTCTCTGGACTCACTGCACTGCATCCCCAGTGGTGCCAGTGCACTCTCTGGACTCACTGCACTGCATCCCCAGTGGTGCCAGTGCATTCTCTGGACTCACTGCAGTGCATCACCAGTGGTGCCAGTGCACTCTCTGGACTCACTGAGGTGCATCCCCAGTGGTGCCAGTGCAATCTCTGGACTCACTGCAGTGCATCCCCAGTGGTGCCAGTGCACTCTCTGGACTCACTGCACTGCATCCCCAGTGGTTCCAGAGCACTCTCTGGACTCACTGCAGTGCATCCCCAGTGGTGCCAGTGCACTCTCTGGACTCACTGTACTGCATCCCCAGTGGTGCCAGTGCACTCTGTGGACTCACTGCAGTGCATCCCCAGTGGAGCCCGTGCACTCTCTGGACTCACTGAAGTGCATCCCCAGTGGTGCCAGTGCACTCTCTGGACTCACTGCACTGCATCCCCAGTGGTGCCAGTGCACTCTGTGGACTCACTGCAGTGCATCCCCAGTGGTGCCAGTGCACTCTCTGGACTCACTGAAGTGCATTCTCAGTGGTGCCAGTGCACTCTCTGGACTCACTGCAGTGCATCCCCAGTAGTGCCAGTACACTCACTGGACTGACTGCACTTCATCCCCAGTGGTGCTAGTGCACTCTCTGGACTCACTGCACTGCATCGCCAGTGGTGCCAGAGCACTCTCTGGACTCACTGCAGTGCATCCCCAGTGGTGCCATTGCACTCTCTGGACTCACTGTACTGCATCCCCAGTGGTGCCAGTGCACTCTGTGGACTCACTGCTGTGCATCCCCATTGGTGTCAGTGCACTCTCTGGACTCACTGCACTGCATCCCCAGTTGTGCAAGTGTACTCTCTGGACTCACTGGAGTGCATCCCAAGTGGTGCCAATGCACTCTCTGGACTCACTGCAGTGCATCCCCAGTGGTGCCAGTACACTCACTGGACTCACTGCACTGCATCCCCAGTGGTGCCAGTGCACTCTGTGGACTCACTGAAGTGCATCCCCATTGGTGCCAGTGCACTCTCTGGACTCACTGCAGTGCATCCCCAGTCGTGCCAGTGAACTCACTGGACTCACTGCACTGCAACCCCAGTGGTGCCAGTGCACTCTCTGGGCTCACTGAAGTGCATTCTCTGTGGTGCCAGTGCACTCTCTGGACTCACTGCACTGCATCATCAGTGGTGCCAGTGCTATCCCTGGACTCACTGTAGTGCATCCCCAGTGGTTCCAGTGCACTCTCTGGACTCACTGCACTGCATCCCCAGTGGTGCCAGTGCACTCTCTGGAGTCACTGCAGTGCATCCCCAGTGGTGCCAGTGCACTCTCTGGACTCACTGCACTGCATCCCCAGTGGTACCAGTGCACTCTCTGGACTCACTGCAGTGCATCCCCAGTGGTGCCAGTGCACTCTCTGGACTCACTGCACTGCATCCCCAGTGGTGCCAATGCACTCTCTGGACTCACTGCACTGCATCCCCAGTGGTGCCAGTGCACTCTCTGGACTCACTGCACTGCATCCCAAGTGGTGCCAGTGCACTCTCTCGAGTCACTGCACTACATCCCCAGTGGTGCCAGTGCACTCACTGGACTCACTGTACTGCATCATCAGTGGTGCCAGTGCACTCCCTGCACTCACTGCACTGCATCCCCAGTGGTGCCAGTGCACTCTCTGGACTCACTGCAGTGCATTCCCTCTGGTGCCAGTGCACTCTCTGGACTCACTGCACTGCATCCCCAGTGGTGCCAGTGCACTCTCTGGACTCACTGCAGTGCATCCCCAGTGGTGCCAGTGCACTCTCTGGACTCACTGCAGTGCATTCCCAGTGGTGCCAGTGCACTCTCTGGACTCACTGAAGTGCATCCCCCGTGGTGCCAGTGCGATCTCTGGACTCACTGCACTGCATTCCCAGTGGTGCCAGTGCACACTCTGGACTCACTGCACTGCATCCCCAGTGGTGCCAGTGCACTCTCTGGACTCACTGCAGTGCATCCCCAGTGTTGCCAGTGCACTCTCTGGACTCACTGCACTGCATCCCCAGTGGTGCTAGTGCACTCTGTGGACTCACTGCACTGCATCCCCAGTGGTGCCAGAGCACTCTCTGGACTCACTGCACTACATCCCCAGTGGAGCCAGTGCACTCTCTGGACTCACTGCACTGCATCCCCAGTGGCGCCAGTGCACACTCTGGACTCACTGCAGTGCATCCCCAGTGGAGCCCGTGCACTCTCTGGACTCACTGAAGTGCATTCCCTCTGGTGCCAGTGCACTCTCTGGACTCACTGCACTGCATCCCCAGTGGTGCCAGTGCACTCTCTGGACTCACTGCACTGCATCCCCAGTGGTGCCAGTGCATTCTCTGGACTCACTGCAGTGCATCACCAGTGGTGCCAGTGCACTCTCTGGACTCACTGAGGTGCATCCCCAGTGGTGCCAGTGCAATCTCTGGACTCACTGCAGTGCATCCCCAGTGGTGCCAGTGCACTCTCTGGACTCACTGCACTGCATCCCCAGTGGTTCCAGAGCACTCTCTGGACTCACTGCAGTGCATCCCCAGTGGTGCCAGTGCACTCTCTGGACTCACTGTACTGCATCCCCAGTGGTGCCAGTGCACTCTGTGGACTCACTGCAGTGCATCCCCAGTGGAGCCCGTGCACTCTCTGGACTCACTGAAGTGCATCCCCAGTGGTGCCAGTGCACTCTCTGGACTCACTGCACTGCATCCCCAGTGGTGCCAGTGCACTCTGTGGACTCACTGCAGTGCATCCCCAGTGGTGCCAGTGCACTCTCTGGACTCACTGAAGTGCATTCTCAGTGGTGCCAGTGCACTCTCTGGACTCACTGCAGTGCATCCCCAGTAGTGCCAGTACACTCACTGGACTGACTGCACTTCATCCCCAGTGGTGCTAGTGCACTCTCTGGACTCACTGCACTGCATCGCCAGTGGTGCCAGAGCACTCTCTGGACTCACTGCAGTGCATCCCCAGTGGTGCCATTGCACTCTCTGGACTCACTGTACTGCATCCCCAGTGGTGCCAGTGCACTCTGTGGACTCACTGCTGTGCATCCCCATTGGTGTCAGTGCACTCTCTGGACTCACTGCACTGCATCCCCAGTTGTGCAAGTGTACTCTCTGGACTCACTGGAGTGCATCCCAAGTGGTGCCAATGCACTCTCTGGACTCACTGCAGTGCATCCCCAGTGGTGCCAGTACACTCACTGGACTCACTGCACTGCATCCCCAGTGGTGCCAGTGCACTCTGTGGACTCACTGAAGTGCATCCCCATTGGTGCCAGTGCACTCTCTGGACTCACTGCAGTGCATCCCCAGTCGTGCCAGTGAACTCACTGGACTCACTGCACTGCAACCCCAGTGGTGCCAGTGCACTCTCTGGGCTCACTGAAGTGCATTCTCTGTGGTGCCAGTGCACTCTCTGGACTCACTGCACTGCATCATCAGTGGTGCCAGTGCTATCCCTGGACTCACTGTAGTGCATCCCCAGTGGTTCCAGTGCACTCTCTGGACTCGCGTCAATGCATCCCCAGTGGTGCTAATGCACTCTCTGGACTCACTGCACTGCATCCCGAGTGGTGCCAGTGCACTCTCTGGACTCACTGTAGTGCATCCCCAGTGGTGCCAGTGCACTCTCTGGACTCACTGCAGGGCATCCCCAGTGGTGCCAGTGCACTCTCTGGACTCACTGCACTGCATCCCCAGTGGTGCCAGTGCACTCTCTGGACTCACTGCACTGCACCCCAATGCTGCCAGTGCACTCTCTGGCGTCACTGCACTGCATCCCCCGTGGTGCCAGTGCACTCTCTGGACTCACTGGAGTGCATTCTCAGTGGTGCCTGCGCACTCTCTGGACTCACTGAAGTGCATTCTCAGTGGTGCCAGTGCACTCTCTGGACTCACTGCAGTGCATCCCCAGTGGTGCCAGTGAACTCACTGGACTCACTGCACTGCATGTCCAGTGGTGCCAGTGCACTCTCTGGGCTCACTGCAGGGCATCCCCAGTGGTGCCAGAGCACTCTCTGGACTCACTGCACTGCATCATCAGTGGTGCCAGTGCTATCCCTGGACTCACTGTAGTGCATCCCCAGTGGTGCCAGTGCACTCTCTGGACTCACTGCAGTGCATCCCCAGTGGAGCCAGTGCACTCTCTGGACTCACTGCACTGCATCCCCAGTGGTGCCAGTGCACTCTCTGGATTGACTGCAGTGCATCCCCAGTGGTGCCAGTGCACTCTCTGGACTCGCGTCAATGCATCCCCAGTGGTGCTAATGCACTCTCTGGACTCACTGCACTGCATCCCGAGTGGTGCCAGTGCACTCTCTGGTCTCACTGCAGTGCATCCCCAGTGGTGCCAGTGCACTCTCTGGACTCACTGCACTGCATCCCCAGTGCTGCCAGTGCTCTCTCTGGACTCACTGCACTGCATCCACAGTGGTGCCAGTGCACTCTCTGGACTCACTGCAGTGCATCACCAGTGGTGCCAGTGCACTCTCTGGACACACTGAAGTGCATTCTCAGTGGTGCCAGTGCACTCTCTGGACTCACTGCGCTGCATCCCCAGTGGTGCCAGTACACTCACTGGACTCACTGCACTGCATCCCCAGTGGTGCCAGAGCAGTCTCTGCACTCACTGAAGTGCATCTCCAGTGGTGCCAGTGAACTCTCTGGACTCACTGCACTGCATCCCCAGTGGTGCCAGTGCACTCTCTGGACTCACTGCACTGCATCCCTAGTGGTGCCAGGGCACTCTCTGCAGACACTGCAGTGCATCCCCAAAGGTGACAGTGCACTCTCTGGACTCACTGCACTGCATCCCCAGTGGTGCCAGTGCACTCTCTGGACTCACTGCACTGCATCCCCAATGGTGCCAGTGCTATCCCTGGACTCACTGTAGTGCATCCCCAGTGGTGCCAGTGCACTCTCTGGACTCACTGCAGGGCATCCCCAGTGGTGCCAGTGCACTCTCTGGACTCACTGCACTGCATCCCCAGTAGTGCCAGTGCACTCTCTGCACTCACTTCACTGCATCGCCAGTGGTGCCAGTGCACTCTCTGGACTCACTGCACTGCATCCCCAGTGGTGCCAGTACACTCACTGGACTGACTGAAGTGCATCCCCAGTGGTGTCAGTGCACTCTCTGGAGTCACTGCGCTGCATCCCCAGTGGTGCAAGTGCACTCCCTGGACTCACTGCACTGCATTCCCAGTGGTGACAGTGAAGTCTTTGGACTCACTGCACTCCATCCCCACTGGTGCCTTTGCACTCCCTGGACTCACTGCACTGCTCCAGCCGCGGCAGCCGCTCCAGCCGCGGTAGCCCTCCAGCCGTGGCAGCCGCTCCACTCGGTAGCGGCTGGAGCGGCTGCCGCGGCTGGAGCGGCTGGAGCGGCTGCCGCGGCTGGAGCGGCTGCCGCGGTTGGAGCGGCTGCCGCGGCTGGAGCGGCTGGAGCGGCTGCCGCGGCTGGAGCGGCTGGAGCGGCTGCCGCGGCTGGAGCGGATGGCGCGGCTGGAGGAGCTACCGCGTCTGGAGCGGTTAACGCGGCTGGAGCGGATGCCGAGGCTGGAGCGGTTGCCGCGGCTGGTGCGGCTGGAGAGGCTGCCGCGGCTGGAGCAGTGCAGTGAGTCCAGAGAGTGCACTGGCACCTTGGGGATGCAGTGCAGTGAGTAAAGAGAGTGCACTGGCACCATTGGGGATGCAGTGCAGTGAGTCCAGAGAGTGTACTGGCACCACTGGGGATGCAGTGCAGTGAGTCCAGAGAGTGCACTGGCACCACTGGGGATGCAATGCAGTGAGTCCAGAGAGTGCACTGGCACCACTGGGCATGCAGTGCTGTGAGTCCAGAGAGTGCCCCGGCAACACTGGGAATGCACTACAGTGACTGCAGAGACTGCACTGACACCACTGCGGATGCAGTGCCGCGAGTCCAGAGAGTGCACTGGCACCACTGGGGATGCGGTGCCGGGAGTCCAGAGAGTGCTTTGGCCCCACTGGGGATGCACTGCAGTGACTCCATAGAGTGCACTGGCACTAATGGGGATGCACTGCAGTTAGTCCAGAGAGTGCACTGGCACCACTGGAGATGCAGTGCCGTGAGTCCAGAGAATGCACTGGCACCACTGGGGATACGGTGCCGGGAGTCCAGAGAGTGCACTGACACCACTGGGGATGCGGTGCCTGGAGTCCAGAGAGTGCCTTGGCACCACTGGGGATGCAGTGCAGTGAGTCCACAGAGTGCACTGACACCAGTGGGAATGCGGTGCAGTGAGTCCAGAGAGTGCAATGGCACCACTGGGGATGCACTGCAGTGAGTCCAGAGTGCACTAGCACCACTGGGGATGCAGAGCAGTGAGTCCAGAGAGTGCACTGGCACCACGGAGAATGCATTTCAGTGAGACCAGAGAGTGCCGCTCCATCCTCGGCATCCGCTCCAGCCGAGTCAACCCCGCGTTAGCCCCTCCAGCCGCGGCAGACGCTCCAGCCGCTCCAGCCGCTCCAGCCGCTCCAGCCGCGGCAGCCGCTCCAGCCCCTCCAGCCGCGCCAGCCTCTCCATCCGCGGCAGCCGCTCCAGCCGCGGCAGCCGCTCCAGCCGCTCCAGCCGCGGCAGCCGCTCCAGCCGCTACCGAGTGGAGCGGCTGCCACGGCTGGAGGGCTACCGCGGCTGGAGCGGCTGCCGCGGCTGTAGCAGTGCAGTGAGTCCAGGGAGTGCACTGGCACCACTGGGGATGCAGCGCAGTGAGTCCAGAGAGTGCACTGACACCACTGGGGATGCACTTCAGTCAGTCCAGTGAGTGCACTGGCACCACTGGGGATGCAGTGCAGTGAGTCCAGAGAGTGCACTGGCAGGATTGGGGATGCCCTGCAGTGAGTCCAGAGAGCGCACTGGCACTACTGGGGATGCCCTGCAGTGAGTCCAGAGAGCGCACTGGCACCACTGGGGATGCCCTGCAGTGAGGCCAGAGAGGGCAATGGCCCCACTGGGCATGCACTCCAATGAGTCCAGAGAGTGCACTTGAACCACGGGGGATGCACTGCAGTGAGTCCAGAGAGTGCACTGGCACCACTGGGGATGCACTGCAGTGAGTCCAGAGAGTGCACTGGCACCACTGGGGATGCACTGCAGTGAGTCCAGAGACTGCACTGGCACCACTGGGGATGCACTGCAGTGAGTCCAGAGAGTGCACTGGCACCACTGGGGATGCACTGCAGTGAGTCCACAGAGTGCACTGGCACCACTGGGGATGCACTGCAGTGAGTCCAGAGAGTGCACTGGCACCACTGAAAATGCACTTCAGTGTGTCCAGAGAGTGCACTGGCACCACTGGGGATGCACTGCAGTGAGTCCAGAGAGTGCACTAGCGCCACTGGGGATGCACTGCAGTGAGTCCAGAGAGTGCACTGGCACCACTGGGGATGCACTGCAGTGAGTCCAGTGAGTGCTCTGGCACCACTGGTGATGCAGTGCAGTGAGTCCAGAGAGTGCACTGGCACCACTGGTGATGCAGTGCAGTGAGTCCAGAGAGTGGCGCTCCAGCCTCGGTTTCCGCTCCAGCCGCGTCAGCCGCTCCAGCCGCGGTAGCCCCTCCAGCCGCGGCATACGCTCTAGAGGCTTCAACCGCGTCAGCCTCTCCAGCCGCGTTAGCCCCTCCAGCCGCGGCAGCCGCTCCAGCCGCGGCAGCCGCTCCAGCCGCTCCAGCCGCGGTAACCGCTCCAAACGCGGCAGGAGATCCAGCCGCGGCAGCCGCTCCAGCCGCTCTAGCCTCGGCAGCCGCTCCAGCCGCTACCGAGTGGAGCGTCTGCCACGGCTGGAGCGGTTGCCGCGGTTGGAGCGCCTGCCGCTTTTGGAGCGGCTGCCGCGGCTTCCGCGGCTGGTGCGGCTGCCGCGGTTGGAGAGTCTGCCGCGTATGCCGCGGACGGAGCGGCTGCCGCGGATGGAGCGGCTGCCGCGGCTGCCGCGGCTGCCGAGGCTGGAGGGCTACCGCGGCTGGAGCGACTGCCGCGGCTGGAGTAGTTCAGTTAGTCCAGAGAGTGCAGAGGCACCACTAGGGATGCAGTGCAGTGAGTCCAGAGAGTGCACTGGCACCACTGGGGAAGCAGTGCAGTGAGTCCAGAGAGTTCACTGGCACCACTGGAGATGCACTTCAGTGAGTGCAGAGACTGCACTGGCACCACTGGGGATGCAGTGCAGTGAGTCCAGTGAGTGTACTGGCACCACTGGGGATACAGCGCAGTGAGTCAAGAGAGTGCACTGGCACCACTGAGAATGCACTTCAGTGTGTCCAGAGAGTGCACTGGCACCACTGGTGATGCACTGCAGTGAGTCCAGAGAGTGCACTGGCACCACTCTGGATGCAGTGCAGTGAGTCCAGAGAGAGCACTGGCACCACTGGGGATGCAGTGCAGTGAGTCCAGAGAGTGCACTGGCTCCACTAGGGATGCACTGCAGTGAGTCCAGAGAGTGCACTGGCACCACTGGGGATGCACTGCAGTGAGTCCACAGAGTGCACTGGCACCGCTCGGGATGCAGTGCAGTGAGTCCAGAGTGCATTAGCACCACTGGGGATGCACTGCAGTGAGACCAGAGAGTGTACTGGCACCACTGGGGATGCACTGAAGTGAGTCCAGAGAGTGCACTGGCACCACTGGGAATGCACTTCAATGAGTCCAGAGAGTGCACTGGCACCACTGGGGATGCACTGCAGTGAGTCCACAGAGTGCACTAGCACTACAGGGGATGCAGTGCAGTGAGTCCAGAGAGTGCACTGGCACCACTGGGGATGCACTGCAGTGAGTCCAGAGAGTGCACTGGCAATACTGGGGATGAAGTGCAGTGAGTCCAGAGAGTGCACTGGCACCACTGAGAATGCACTTCAGTGAGTCCAGAGAGTGCACCGGCACCACTGGGGATGCACTGCAGTGAGTCCAGAGATTGCACTGGCACCACTGGGGATGCAGTACAGTGAGTCCACACAGTGCACTAGCACCAATGGGGATGCAGTGCAGTGAGTCCAGAGAGTGCACTGGCACCAATGGGGATGCAGTGCAGTGAGTCCAGAGAGTGCACTGGCACCACTGGTGATGCACTGCTGTGAGTCCAGAGAGTGCTCTTGCACCACAGGGGATGCAGTGCAGTGACTCAAGAGAGTGCACTGGCCACACTGGGGATGCAGTGCAGTGAGTCCAGAGAGTGCACTGGCACCACTGGGGATGCAGTGCAGTGAGTCCAGAGAGTGCAATGGCACCACTGCGGATGCACTGCTGTGAGTCCAGAGAGTGCACTGGCTCCACTGGGGATGCACTGCAGTGAGTCCAGAGAGTGCACTGGCACCACTGGGGATGCACTGCAGTGAGTCCAGAGAGTGTATTGGCACCACTGGGGATGCACTAAAGTGAGTCCAGAGAGTGCACTGGCACCACTGGGAATGCACTTCAGTGAGTCCAGAGAGTGCACTGGCACCACTGGGGATGCACTGCAGTGAGTCCACAGAGTGCAATAGCACTACTGGGGATGCACTGCAGTGAGTCCAGAGAGTGCGCTGGAACCACTGGGGGTGCAGTGCAGTGAGTCCAGAGAGTGCACTGGCACCACTGGGGATGCAGTGCAGTGACTCCAGAGAGTGCACTGGCACCACTGGGGATGCACTGCAGTGAGTCCAGTGAGTGCACTGGCACCACTGGGGATGCAGTGCAGTGAGTCCAGAGAGTGCACTGGCACCACTGGGGATGCAGTGCAGTAAGTTCAGAGAGTGCACTGGCACCACTGGGGAAGCAGTGCAGTGAGTCCAGAGAGTGCAGTGGCACCACTGGGGATGCAGTGCAGTGAGTCCAGAGAGTGCACTGGCACCACTGGGGATGCAGTGCAGTGAGTCCAGAGATTGCACTGGCACCACTGGGGATGCACTGCAGTGAGTCCAGAGAGTGCACTGGCACCACTGGGGATGCAGTGCAGTGAGTCCAGAGAGTGCACTGGCACCACTGAGAATGAACTGCAGTGAGTCCAGAGAGCGCACTGGCACCACTGGGGATGCAGTGCAGTGAGTCCAGAGATTGCACTGGCACCACTGGGGATGCAGTGCTGTGACTCCAGAGAGCGCACTGGCACCACTGGGGATGCAGTGCAGTGAGTCCAGAGAGTGCACTGGCACCACTGGGGATGCACTGCAGTGAGTCCAGAGAGAGCACTGGCACCAATGGGGATGCACTGCAGTGACTCGAAAGAGTGCACTGGCACCACTGGGGAAGCAGTGCAGTGAGTCCAGAGAGTGCACTGGCACAACTGGGGATGCAGTGCAGTGAGTCCAGAGAGTGCACTGGCAATACTGGGGATGCAGTGCAGTGAGTCCAGAGAGTGCACTGGCACCACTGAGAATGCACTTCAGTGAGTCCAGAGAGTGCACTGGCACCACTGGGGATGCAGTACAGTGAGTCCACACAGTGCACGAGCACCACTGTGGATGCAGTGCAGTGAGTCCAGAGAGTGCACTGGCACCACTGGGGATGCACTGCAGTGAGTCCAGAGAGCGCACTGGCACCACTGGTGATGCACTGCTGTGAGTCCAGAGAGTGCTCTTGCACCACTGGGGATGCACTGCAGTGAGTCCACAGAGTGCACTAGCACTACTGGGGATGCAGTGCAGTGAGTCCAGAGAGTGCACTGGCACCACTGGGGATGCACTGCAGTGAGTCCAGAGAGTGCAGTGGCAATACTGGGGATGCAGTTTAGTGAGTCCAGAGAGTGCACTGGCACCACTGAGAATGCACTTCAGTGAGTCCAGAGAGTGCACTGGCTCCACTGGGGATGCACTGCAGTGAGTCCAGAGATTGCACTGGCACCACTGGGGATGCAGTACAGTGAGTCCACACAGTGCACTAGCACCACTGGGGATGCAGTGCAGTGAGTCCAGAGAGTGCACTGGCACCACTGGGGATGCAGTGCAGTGAGTCCAGAGAGTGCACTGGCACCACTGGTGATGCACTGCTGTGAGTCCAGAGAGTGCTCTTGCACCACAGGGGATGCAGTGCAGTGACTCAAGAGAGTGCACTGGCACCACTGGGGATGCAGTGCAGTGAGTCCAGAGAGTGCACTGGCACCACTGGGGATGCAGTGCAGTGAGTCCAGAGAGTGCTCTGGCACCACTGGGGATGCCCTGCAGTGAGCCCAGAGAGTGCACTGGCACCACTGGACATGCAGTGCAGTGAGTCCAGTGAGTTCACTGGCACCACTGGGGATGCACTGCAGTGAGTCCAGAGAGTGCACTGGCACCACTGAGAATGCACTTCAGTGAGTCCAGAGAGTGCGCAGGCACCACTGAGAATGCACTCCAGTGAGTCCAGAGAGTGCACTGGCACCACGGGGGATGCAGTGCAGTGACGCCAGAGAGTGCACTGGCAGCATTGGGGTGCAGTGCAGTGAGTCCAGAGAGTGCACTGGCACCACTGGGGATGCAGTGCAGTGAGTCCAGAGAGTGCACTGGCACCACTGGGGATGCCCTGCAGTGAGTCCAGAGAGTGCACTGGCACCACTGGGGATGCACTACAGTGAGTCCAGAGAGTGCACTGGCACCACTGGGGATGCACTGCAGTGAGTCCAGAGAGTGCACTGGCACCACTCGGGATGCAGTGCAGTGAGTCCAGAGAGTGCATTAGCACCACTGGGGATGCATTGACGCGAGTCCAGAGAGTGCACTGGAACCACTGGGGATGCACTACAGTGAGTCCAGGGATAGCACTGGCACCACTGATGATGCAGTGCAGTGAGTCCAGAGAGTGCACTGGCACCACAGAGAATGCACTTCAGTGAGCCCAGAGAGTGCACTGGCACCACTGGGGTTGCAGTGCAGTGAGTCCAGTGAGTTCACTGGCACGACTGGGGATGCACTGCAGTGAGTCCAGAGAGTGCACTGGCACCAATGGGGATGCACTTCAGTGAGTCCACAGAGTGCACTGGCACCACTGGGGATGCAGTGCAGTGAGTCCAGTGAGTGTACTGGCACCACTGGGGATGCACTGCAGTGAGTCCAGAGAGTGCATTGGCACCACTTGGGATGCACTCCAGTGAGTCCAGAGAGTACACTTGCACCACTGGGGATGCAGTGCAGTGAGTCCAGAGAGTGCACTGACACCAATGGGGATGCACAGCAGTGAGTCCACAGAGTGCACTGGCACCACTGGGGATGCAGTACAGTGAGTCCAGAGAGTGCAATGGCACCACTGGGGATGCACTGCAGTGAGTCCAGAGAGTGCTCTGGCACCACTGGCGATGCAGTGCAGTGAGTCCAGAGAGTGCACTAGCACCACTGGGGATGAAGTGCAGTCAGTCCAGTGAGTGTACTGGCACTACTGGGGATGCACTGCAGTGAGTCCAGAGAGTGCACTGGCACCACTGAGAATGCACTTCAGTGAGTCAAGAGAGTGCACTGGCACCACTGGGGATGCACTGCAGTGAGTCCACAGAGTGCACTGGCACCACTGGGGATGCAGTGCAGTGAGTCCAGAGAGTGCACTGGCACCACTGGGGATGCACTTCAGTGAGTCCAGAGAGTGCACGGGCTCCACTGGGGATGCACTGCAGTGAGTCCACAGAGTGCACTGGCACCACTGGGGATGCAGTACAGTGAGTCCAGAGAGTGCACTGGCACCACTGGGGATGCACTGCAGTGAGTCCAGAGAGTGCTCTGGAACCACTGGGGATGCAGTGCAGTGAGTCCAGAGAGTGCACTGGCACCACTGGGGATGCACTGCAGTGAGTCAAGAGATTGCACTGGCACCACTGGGGATGCACCTCAGTGAGTCCAGAGAGTGCACTGGCACCACTGGTGATGCACTGCAGTGAGTCCAGAGAATGCACTGGCACCACTGGGGATGCAGTGCAGTGAGTCCAGAGAGTGCACTGGCACCAGAGGGAATGCACTTCAGTGAGTCCAGAGAGTGCACGGGCTCCACTGGGGATGCACTGCAGTGAGTCCAGAGAGTGCACTGGCGCCACTGGGGATGCAGTGCAGTGAGTCCAGAGAGTGCACTGGCTCCACTGGGGATGTAGTGCAGTGAGTCCAGAGAGTGCTCTGGCACCACTGGGGATGCAGTGCAGTGAGTCCACAGAGTGCACTGGCACCACTGGGGATGCAGTGCAGTGAGTCCAGAGAGTGCACTGGCACCAGAGGGAATGCACTGCAGTGAGTCCAGAGAGTGCACTGGCACCACTGGGGATGCAGTGCAGTGAGTGCAGGGAGTGCACTGGCACCACTGGGGATGCAGTGCAGTGAGTCCAGAGAGTGCAGTGGCACCACTGGGGATGCAGTGCAGTGAGTCCAGAGAGTGCACAGGCAGCACTGGGGATGCAGTGCAGTGAGTCCAGAGAGTGCTCTGGCACCACTGGGGATGCAGTGCAGTGAGTCCAGAGAGTGCACTGGCACCACTGGGGATGCAGTGCAGTGAGTCCAGAGAGTGTACTGGCACCTCTGGGGATGCAGTGCAGTTACTCCAGAGAGTGCACTGGCACCACTGGGGATGCGGTGCGGTGAGTCCAGAGAGTGCACTGGCACCACTGGTGATGCACTGCAGTGAGTCCAGAGAGTGCACTGGCACCACTGAGAATGCCCTTCAGTGAGTCCAGAGAGTGCAATGGCACCACTGGGGATGCACTGCAGTGAGTCCACAGAGTGCACTAGCACCACTGGGGATGCAGTGCAGTGAGTCCAGAGAGTGTACTGGCACCTCTGGGGATGCAATGCAGTGAGTCCAGAGAGTGCACTGGCACCACTGAGAATGCACTTCAGTGAGTCCAGAGAGCGCACTGGCACCACTGGGGATGCAGTGCAGTGAGTCCAGAGAGTGCACTGGCACAACTGAGAATGCACTTCAGTGAGTCCAAAGAGTGCACTGGCACCATTGGGGATGCACTGCAGTGAGTCCAGAGAGTGCACTAGCACCACTGGGAATGTAGTGCAGTGAATCCAGTGAGTGCACTGGCACCACTGGGGATGCACTGCAGTGAGCCCAGAGAGTGCACTGGCACCACTGGAGATGCAGTACAGTGAGTCCAGTGAATGCACTGGCAACACTGGGGATGCAGTGCAGTGAGTCCAGAGAGTGCACTGGCACCACTGGGGATGCAGTATAGTGAGTCCAGTGAGTGCACTGGCACCACTGGGGATGCAGTGCAGTGAGTCCAGAGAGTGCACTGGCACCACTGGGGATGCACTGCAGTGAGTCCAGAGAGTGCACTGGCACCACTGATGATGCAGTACAGTGAGTCCAGTGAGTGCACTGGCACCACTGGGGATGTAGTGCAGTGACTCGAGAGAGTGCACTGGCACCACTTGGGATGCAGTGCAGTGAGTCCAGAGAGTGCACTGGCACCACTGGGGATGCAGTGCAGTGAGTCCAGAGAGTGCATTGGCACCACTGGGGATGCAGTGCAGTGAGTCCAGAGAGTGCACTGGCACCACTGGGGATGCACTGCAGTGAGTCCAGAGAGTGCACTGGTACCACTGGGGATGCAGTGCAGTGAGTCCAGAGAGTGCACTGGCACCACTGGGGATGCACTGCAGTGAGTCCAGAGAGTGCACTGGCACCACTGGGGATGCAGTGCAGTGAGTCCAGAGAGTGCACTGGCACCACTGGGGATGCAGTGCAGTGAGTCCAGAGAGTGCACTGGCACCACTGGGGATGCACTGCAGTGAGTCCAGAGAGCGCACTGGCACCACTGGGGATGCACTGCAGTGAGTCCACAGAGTGCACTGGCACCACTGAGAATGCACTTCAGTGAGTCCAGAGAGTGCACTGGTACCACTGGGGATGCAGTGCAGTGAGTCCAGAGAGTGCACTAGCACCACTGGGGATGCAGTGCAGTGAATCCAGTGAGTGCACTGGCACCACTGGGGATGCAGTGCAGTGAGTCCAGAGAGTGCACTGGCACCACTGGGGATGCACTGCAGTGAGCACAGAGAGTGCACTGGCACCACTGGGGATGCGGTGCCGGGAGTCCAGAGAGTGCACTGGCACCACTGGGGATGCAGTGCAGTGAGTCCAGAGAGTGCACTGGCACCACTGGGGATGCACTGCAGTGAGTCCACAGAGTGCAGTAGCACCACTGGGGATGCAGTGCAGTGACTCCAGAGAGTGCACTGGCACCACTGGGGATGCACTTCAGTGAGTCCAGAGAGTGCACTGGCACCACTGGGGATGCAGTGCAGTGAGTCCAGAGAGTGCACTGGCACCACTGGGGATGCAGTGCAGTGAGTCCAGAGAGTGCACTGGCACCACTGGGGATGCACTGCAGTGAGTCCACAGAGTGCACTGGTACCACTGGGGATGCAGTGCAGTGAGTCCAGAGAGTGCACTGGCACCACTGGGATGCGGTGCGGTGAGTCCAGAGAGTGCACTGGCACCACTGGGGATGCAGTGCAGTCAGTCCAGTGAGTGTACTGGCACCACTGGGGATGCACTGCAGTGAGTCCAGAGAGTGCACTGGCACCACTGAGAATGCCCTTCAGTGAGTCCAGAGAGTGCACTGGCACCACTGGGGATGCACTGCAGTGAGTCCACAGAGTGCACTAGCACCACTGGGGATGCAGTGCAGTGACTCCAGAGATTGCACTGGCACCACTGGGGATGCACTTCAGTGAGTCCAGAGAGTGCACTGGCACCACTGGCGATGCAGTGCAGTGAGTCCAGAGAGTGCATTGGCACCACTGGGGATGCAGTGCAGTGAGTCCAGAGAGTGCACTGGCACCACTGGGGATGCACTGCAGTGAGTCCAGAGAGTGCACTGGCACCACTGGGGATGCAGTGCAGTGAGTCCAGAGAGTGCACTGGCACCACTGGGGATGCAGTGCAGTGAGTCCAGAGAGTGCACTGGCAGCACTGGGGATGCAGTGCAGTGAGTCCAGAGAGTGCACTGGCACCACTGGGGATGCACTGCAGTGAGTCCAGAGAGCGCACTGGCACCACTGGGGATGCACTGCAGTGAGTCCACAGAGTGCACTGGCACCACTGAGAATGCACTTCAGTGAGTCCAGAGAGTGCACTGTTACCACTGGGGATGCACTGCAGTGAGTCCAGAGAGTGCACTAGCACCACTGGGGATGCAGTGCAGTGAATCCAGTGAGTGCACTGGCACCACTGGGGGTGCAGTGCAGTGAGTCCAGAGAGTGCACTGGCACCACTGGGGATGCGGTGCGGTGAGTCCAGAGAGTGCACTGGCACCACTGGGGATGCAGTGCAGTCAGTCCAGTGAGTGTACTGGCACCACTGGGGATGCAGTGCAGTGAGTCCAGAGAGTGCACTGGCACCACTGAGAATGCCCTTCAGTGAGTCCAGAGAGTGCACTGGCACCACTGGGGATGCACTGCAGTGAGTCCAAAGAGTGCACTAGCACCACTGGGGATGCAGTGCAGTGAGTCCAGAGAGTGCACTGGCACCACTGGGGATGCACTTCAGTGAGTCCAGAGAGTG
The DNA here is from genome assembly GCF_040182565.1 of Anser cygnoides. Lineage (NCBI taxonomy): Eukaryota > Metazoa > Chordata > Aves > Anseriformes > Anatidae > Anser > Anser cygnoides. The sequence goes on from NC_089876.1 coordinate 43,326,499, forward strand.
CACTGGCAGCACAGAGGATGCAGTGCAGTGAGTCCAGAGAGTGCTCTGGCACCACTGGGGATGCAGTGCAGTGAGTCCAGAGAGTGCACTGGCACCACTGGGGATGCAGTGCAGTGAGTCCAGAGAGTGCACTGGCACCACTGGGGATGCACTTCAGTGAGTCCAGAGAGTGCACTGGCACCACTGGGGATGCACTGCAGTGAGTCCACAGAGTGCACTGGCACCACTGGGGATGCACTGCAGTGAGTCCAGAGAGTGCACTGACACCACTGGGGATGCAGTGCAGTGAGTCCAGAGAGTGCACTGGCACCAGAGGGAATGCACTGCAGTGAGTCCAGTGAGTGCACTGGCACCACTGGGGATGCAGTGCAGTGAGTGCAGAGAGTGCACTGGCACCACTGGACATGCAGTGCAGTGAGTCCAGAGAGTGCAGTGGCACCACTGGGGATGCAGTGCAGTGAGTCCAGAGAGTGCAGTGGCAGCACTGGGGATGCAGTGCAGTGAGTCCAGAGAGTGCACTGGCAATACCGGGGATGCAGTGCAGTGAGTCCAGAGAGTGCACTGGCACCACTGGGGATGCAGTGCAGTGAGTCCAGAGAGTGCTCTGGCACCACTGGGGATGCACTGAAGTGAGTCCAGAGAGTGCACTGGCACCACTGGGGATGCAGTGCAGTGAGTCCAGAGAGTGCACTGGCAACACTGGGGTTGCAGTGCAGTGAGTCCAGAGAGTGCACTGGCACCACTGGGGATGCAGTGCAGTGAGTCCAGAGAGTGCACTGGCACCACTGAGAATGCACTTCAGTGAGTCCAAAGAGTGCACTGGCACCACTGGGGATGCACTGCAGTGAGTCCAGAGAGTGCACTAGCACCACTGGGAATGCAGTACAGTGAGTCCAGAGAGTGCACTGGCACCACTGGGGATGTAGTGCAGTGACTCGAGAGAGTGCACTGGCCCCACTGGGGATGCAGTGCAGTGAGTCCAGAGAGTGCACTGGTACCACTTGGGATGCAGTGCAGTGAGTCCAGAGAGTGCACTGGCACCACTGGGGATGCACTGCAGTGAGTCCACAGAGTGCACTGGTACCACTGGGGATGCAGTGCAGTGAGTCCAGAGAGTGCACTGGCACCACTGGGGATGCACTGCAGTGAGTCCAGAGAGTGCACTGGCACCACTGGGGATGCAGTGCAGTGAGTCCAGAGAGTGCACTGGCACCACTGGGGATGCACTGCAGTGAGTCCAGAGAGCGCACTGGCACCACTGGGGATGCACTGCAGTGAGTCCACAGAGTGCACTGGCACCACTGAGAATGCACTTCAGTGAGTCCAGAGAGTGCACTGGTACCACTGGGGATGCACTGCAGTGAGTCCAGAGAGTGCACTAGCACCACTGGGGATGCAGTGCAGTGAATCCAGTGAGTGCACTGGCACCACTGGGGATGCAGTGCAGTGAGTCAAGAGAGTGCCCTGGCACCACTGGGGATGCACTGCAGTGAGCACAGAGAGTGCACTGGCACCACTGGGGATGCGGTGCCGGGAGTCCAGAGAGTGCACTGGCACCACTGGGGATGCAGTGCAGTGAGTCCAGAGAGTGCACTGGCACCACTGGGGATGCAGTGCAGTGAGTCCAGAGAGTGCACTGGCACCACTGGGGATGCACTGCAGTGAGTCCAGAGAGTGCTCTGGCACCACTGGGGATGCAGTGCAGTGAGTCCAGAGAGTGCAGTGGCACCACTGGGGATGCAGTGCAGTGAGTCCAGAGAGTGCACTGGCAGCACAGGTGATGCACTGCAGTTACTCCAGAGAGTGCACTGGCACCACTGGGGTTGCGGTGCGGTGAGTCCAGAGAGTGCACTGGCACCACTGGGGATGCAGTGCAGTCAGTCCAGTGAGTGTACTGGCACCACTGGGGATGCACTGCAGTTAGCCCAGAGAGTGCACTGGCACCACTGAGAATGCCCTTCAGTGAGTCCAGAGAGTCCACTGGCACCACTGGGGATGCACTGCAGTGAGTCCACAGAGTGCACTAGCACCACTGGGGATGCAGTGCAGTGACTCCAGAGAGTGCACAGGCACCACTGGGGATGCAGTGCAGTGAGTCCAGAGAGTGCACTGGCACCACTGGGATGCAGTGCAGTGAGTCCAGAGAGTGCACTGGCACCACTGGGGATGCACTGCAGTGAGTCCACAGAGTGCACTGGTACCACTGGGGATGCAGTGCAGTGAGTCCAGAGAGTGCACTGGCACCACTGGGGATGCACTGCAGTGAGTCCAGAGAGTGCACTGGCACCACTGGGGATGCAGTGCAGTGAGTCCAGAGAGTGCACTGGCACCACTGGGGATGCAGTGCAGTGAGTCCAGAGAGTGCACTGGCAGCACTGGGGATGCACTGCAGTGAGTCCAGAGAGTGCACTGGCACCACTGGGGATGCACTGCAGTGAGTCCAGAGAGCGCACTGGCACCACTGGGGATGCACTGCAGTGAGTCCACAGAGTGCACTGGCACCACTGAGAATGCACTTCAGTGAGTCCAGAGAGTGCACTGGTACCACTGGGGATGCACTGCAGTGAGTCCAGAGAGTGCACTAGCACCACTGGGGATGCAGTGCAGTGAATCCAGTGAGTGCACTGGCACCACTGGGGATGCAGTGCAGTGAGTCAAGAGAGTGCACTGGCACCAATGGGGATGCAGTGCAGTGAGTCCAGAGAGTGCACTGGCACCACTGGGGATGCAGTTCAGTGAGTCCAGAGAGTGCACTGGCACCACTGGGGATGCAGTGCAGTGAGTCCAGAGAGTGCACTGGCACCACTGGGGATGCACTGCAGTGAGTCCAGAGAGTGCTCTGGCACCACTGGGGATGCAGTGCAGTGAGTCCAGAGAGTGCACTGGCACCACTGGGGATGCAGTGCAGTGAGTCCAGAGAGTGCACTGGCACCACTGGGGATGCAGTGCAGTGAGTCCAGAGAGTGCACTGGCACCAGAGGGAATGCACTTCAGTGAGTCCAGAGAGTGCACGGGCTCCACTGGGGATGCACTGCAGTGAGTCCAGAGAGTGCACTGGCGCCACTGGGGATGCAGTGCAGTGAGTCCAGAGAGTGCACTGGCTCCACTGGGGATGTAGTGCAGTGAGTCCAGAGAGTGCTCTGGCACCACTGGGGATGCAGTGCAGTGAGTCCACAGAGTGCACTAGCACCACTGGGGATGCAGTGCAGTGAGTCCAGAGAGTGCACTGGCAACACTGGGGATGCACTGCAGTGAGTCCAGAGAGTGCACTGGCACCACTGGGGATGCAGTGCAGTGAGTCCAGAGTGTGCACTGGCACCACTGGGAATGCAGTGCAGTGAGTCCAGAGATCGCACTGGCACCACGGGGGATGCACTTCAGTGAGTCCAGAGAGTGCACTGGCACCACTGGGGATGCACTGCAGTGAGTCCAGAGAGTGCACTGGCACCACTGGGGATGCACTGCAGTGAGTCCAGAGAGTGCACTGGCACCACTGGGGATGCAGTGCAGTGAGTCCAGAGAGTGCACTGGCACCAGAGGGAATGCACTGCAGTGAGTCCAGAGAGTGCACTGGCACCACTGGGGATGCAGTGCAGTGAGTGCAGGGAGTGCACTGGCACCACTGGGGATGCAGTGCAGTGAGTCCAGAGAGTGCAGTGGCACCACTGGGGATGCAGTGCAGTGATTCCAGAGAGTGCACAGGCAGCACTGGGGATGCAGTGCAGTGAGTCCAGAGAGTGCTCTGGCACCACTGGGGATGCAGTGCAGTGAGTCCAGAGAGTGCACTGGCACCACTGGGGATGCAGTGCAGTGAGTCCAGAGAGTGTACTGGCACCTCTGGGGATGCAGTGCAGTTACTCCAGAGAGTGCACTGGCACCACTGGGGATGCGGTGCGGTGAGTCCAGAGAGTGCACTGGCACCACTGGTGATGCACTGCAGTGAGTCCAGAGAGTGCACTGGCACCACTGAGAATGCCCTTCAGTGAGTCCAGAGAGTGCACTGGCACCACTGAGAATGCACTTCAGTGAGTCCAGAGAGCGCACTGGCACCACTGGGGATGCAGTGCAGTGAGTCCAGAGAGTGCACTGGCACAACTGAGAATGCACTTCAGTGAGTCCAAAGAGTGCACTGGCACCACTGGGGATGCACTGCAGTGAGTCCAGAGAGTGCACTAGCACCACTGGGAATGTAGTGCAGTGAATCCAGTGAGTGCACTGGCACCACTGGGGATGCACTGCAGTGAGCCCAGAGAGTGCACTGGCACCACTGGAGATGCAGTACAGTGAGTCCAGTGAATGCACTGGCAACACTGGGGATGCAGTGCAGTGAGTCCAGAGAGTGCACTGGCACCACTGGGGATGCAGTATAGTGAGTCCAGTGAGTGCACTGGCACCACTGGGGATGCAGTGCAGTGAGTCCAGAGAGTGCACTGGCACCACTGGGGATGCACTGCAGTGAGTCCAGAGAGTGCACTGGCACCACTGATGATGCAGTACAGTGAGTCCAGTGAGTGCACTGGCACCACTGGGGATGTAGTGCAGTGACTCGAGAGAGTGCACTGGCACCACTTGGGATGCAGTGCAGTGAGTCCAGAGAGTGCACTGGCACCACTGGGGATGCAGTGCAGTGAGTCCAGAGAGTGCATTGGCACCACTGGGGATGCAGTGCAGTGAGTCCAGAGAGTGCACTGGCACCACTGGGGATGCACTGCAGTGAGTCCAGAGAGTGCACTGGTACCACTGGGGATGCAGTGCAGTGAGTCCAGAGAGTGCACTGGCACCACTGGGGATGCACTGCAGTGAGTCCAGAGAGTGCACTGGCACCACTGGGGATGCAGTGCAGTGAGTCCAGAGAGTGCACTGGCACCACTGGGGATGCAGTGCAGTGAGTCCAGAGAGTGCACTGGCACCACTGGGGATGCAGTGCAGTGAGTCCAGAGAGCGCACTGGCACCACTGGGGATGCACTGCAGTGAGTCCAGAGAGCGCACTGGCACCACTGGGGATGCAGTGCAGTGAGTCCACAGAGTGCACTGGCACCACTGAGAATGCACTTCAGTGAGTCCAGAGAGTGCACTGGTACCACTGGGGATGCAGTGCAGTGAGTCCAGAGAGTGCACTAGCACCACTGGGGATGCAGTGCAGTGAATCCAGTGAGTGCACTGGCACCACTGGGGATGCAGTGCAGTGAGTCCAGAGAGTGCACTGGCACCACTGGGGATGCACTGCAGTGAGCACAGAGAGTGCACTGGCACCACTGGGGATGCGGTGCCGGGAGTCCAGAGAGTGCACTGGCACCACTGGGGATGCAGTGCAGTGAGTCCAGAGAGTGCACTGGCACCACTGGGGATGCAGTGCAGTGAGTCCAGAGAGTGCTCTGGCACCACTGGGGATGCACTGCAGTGAGTCCAGAGAGTGCTCTGGCACCACTGGGGATGCAGTGCAGTGAGTCCAGAGAGTGCACTGGCACCACTGGGGATGCAGTGCAGTGAGTCCAGAGAGTGCACTGGCACCACTGGTGATGCACTGCAGTTACTCCAGAGAGTGCACTGGCACCACTGGGATGCGGTGCGGTGAGTCCAGAGAGTGCACTGGCACCACTGGGGATGCAGTGCAGTCAGTCCAGTGAGTGTACTGGCACCACTGGGGATGCACTGCAGTGAGTCCAGAGAGTGCACTGGCACCACTGAGAATGCCCTTCAGTGAGTCCAGAGAGTGCACTGGCACCACTGGGGATGCACTGCAGTGAGTCCACAGAGTGCACTAGCACCACTGGGGATGCAGTGCAGTGACTCCAGAGATTGCACTGGCACCACTGGGGAAGCAGTGCAGTGAGTCCAGAGAGTGCACTGGCACCACTGGCGATGCAGTGCAGTGAGTCCAGAGAGTGCATTGGCACCACTGGGGATGCAGTGCAGTGAGTCCAGAGAGTGCACTGGCACCACTGGGGATGCACTGCAGTGAGTCCAGAGAGTGCACTGGCACCACTGGGGATGCAGTGCAGTGAGTCTAGAGAGTGCACTGGCACCACTGGAGATGCAGTGCAGTGAGTCCAGAGAGTGCACTGGCAGCACTGGGGATGCAGTGCAGTGAGTCCAGAGAGTGCACTGGCACCACTGGGGATGCACTGCAGTGAGTCCAGAGAGCGCACTGGCACCACTGGGGATGCAGTGCAGTGAGTCCACAGAGTGCACTGGCACCACTGAGAATGCACTTCAGTGAGTCCAGAGAGTACACTGTTACCACTGGGGATGCACTGCAGTGAGTCCAGAGAGTGCACTAGCACCACTGGGGATGCAGTGCAGTGAATCCAGTGAGTGCACTGGCACCACTGGGGGTGCAGTGCAGTGAGTCCAGAGAGTGCACTGGCACCACTGGGGATGCGGTGCGGTGAGTCCAGAGAGTGCACTGGCACCACTGGGGATGCAGTGCAGTCAGTCCAGTGAGTGTACTGGCACCACTGGGGATGCACTGCAGTGAGTCCAGAGAGTGCACTGGCACCACTGAGAATGCCCTTCAGTGAGTCCAGAGAGTGCACTGGCACCACTGGGGATGCACTGCAGTGAGTCCAAAGAGTGCACTAGCACCACTGGGGATGCAGTGCAGTGAGTCCAGAGAGTGCACTGGCACCACTGGGGATGCACTTCAGTGAGTCCAGAGAGTGCACGCGCTCCACTGGGGATGCAGTACAGTGAGTCCAGAGAGTGCACTGGCACCACTGGGGATGCAGTGCAGTGAGTCCAGAGAGTGCACTGGCAGCACAGAGGATGCAGTGCAGTGAGTCCAGAGAGTGCTCTGGCACCACTGGGGATGCAGTGCAGTGAGTCCAGAGAGTGCACTGGCACCACTGGGGATGCAGTGCAGTGAGTCCAGAGAGTGCACTGGCACCACTGGGGATGCACTTCAGTGAGTCCAGAGAGTGCACTGGCACCACTGGGGATGCACTGCAGTGAGTCCACAGAGTGCACTGGCACCACTGGGGATGCACTGCAGTGAGTCCAGAGAGTGCACTGACACCACTGGGGATGCAGTGCAGTGAGTCCAGAGAGTGCACTGGCACCAGAGGGAATGCACTGCAGTGAGTCCAGTGAGTGCACTGGCACCACTGGGGATGCAGTGCAGTGAGTGCAGAGAGTGCACTGGCACCACTGGACATGCAGTGCAGTGAGTCCAGAGAGTGCAGTGGCACCACTGGGGATGCAGTGCAGTGAGTCCAGAGAGTGCACTGGCAGCACTGGGGATGCAGTGCAGTGAGTCCAGAGAGTGCACTGGCAATACCGGGGATGCAGTGCAGTGAGTCCAGAGAGTGCACTGGCACCACTGGGGATGCAGTGCAGTGAGTCCAGAGAGTGCTCTGGCACCACTGGGGATGCACTGAAGTGAGTCCAGAGAGTGCACTGGCACCACTGGGGATGCAGTGCAGTGAGTCCAGAGAGTGCACTGGCAACACTGGGGTTGCAGTGCAGTGAGTCCAGAGAGTGCACTGGCACCACTGGGGATGCAGTGCAGTGAGTCCAGAGAGTGCACTGGCACCACTGAGAATGCACTTCAGTGAGTCCAAAGAGTGCACTGGCACCACTGGGGATGCACTGCAGTGAGTCCAGAGAGTGCACTAGCACCACTGGGAATGCAGTACAGTGAGTCCAGAGAGTGCACTGGCACCACTGGGGATGTAGTGCAGTGACTCGAGAGAGTGCACTGGCCCCACTGGGGATGCAGTGCAGTGAGTCCAGAGAGTGCACTGGTACCACTTGGGATGCAGTGCAGTGAGTCCAGAGAGTGCACTGGCACCACTGGGGATGCACTGCAGTGAGTCCACAGAGTGCACTGGTACCACTGGGGATGCAGTGCAGTGAGTCCAGAGAGTGCACTGGCACCACTGGGGATGCACTGCAGTGAGTCCAGAGAGTGCACTGGCACCACTGGGGATGCAGTGCAGTGAGTCCAGAGAGTGCACTGGCACCACTGGGGATGCAGTGCAGTGAGTCCAGAGAGTGCACTGGCAGCACTGGGGATGCAGTGCAGTGAGTCCAGAGAGTGCACTGGCACCACTGGGGATGCACTGCAGTGAGTCCAGAGAGCGCACTGGCACCACTGGGGATGCACTGCAGTGAGTCCACAGAGTGCACTGGCACCACTGAGAATGCACTTCAGTGAGTCCAGAGAGTGCACTGGTACCACTGGGGATGCACTGCAGTGAGTCCAGAGAGTGCACTAGCACCACTGGGGATGCAGTGCAGTGAATCCAGTGAGTGCACTGGCACCACTGGGGATGCAGTGCAGTGAGTCAAGAGAGTGCCCTGGCACCACTGGGGATGCACTGCAGTGAGCACAGAGAGTGCACTGGCACCACTGGGGATGCGGTGCCGGGAGTCCAGAGAGTGCACTGGCACCACTGGGGATGCAGTGCAGTGAGTCCAGAGAGTGCACTGGCACCACTGGGGATGCACTGCAGTGAGTCCAGAGAGTGCTCTGGCACCACTGGGGATGCAGTGCAGTGAGTCCAGAGAGTGCAGTGGCACCACTGGGGATGCAGTGCAGTGAGTCCAGAGAGTGCACTGGCACCACAGGTGATGCACTGCAGTTACTCCAGAGAGTGCACTGGCACCACTGGGGTTGCGGTGCGGTGAGTCCAGAGAGTGCACTGGCACCACTGGGGATGCACTGCAGTGAGTCCAGAGAGTGCACTGGCACCACTGGGGATGCACTGCAGTGAGTCCACAGAGTGCACTAGCACCACTGGGGATGCAGTGCAGTGACTCCAGAGAGTGCACTGGCACCACTGGGGATGCAGTGCAGTGAGTCCAGAGAGTGCACTGGCACCACTGGGGATGCAGTGCAGTGAGTCCAGAGAGTGCACTGGCACCACTGGGGATGCACTGCAGTGAGTCCACAGAGTGCACTGGTACCACTGGGGATGCAGTGCAGTGAGTCCAGAGAGTGCACTGGCACCACTGGGGATGCAGTGCAGTGAGTCCAGAGAGTGCACTGGCACCACTGGGGATGCAGTGCAGTGAGTCCAGAGAGTGCACTGGCACCACTGGGGATGCAGTGCAGTGAGTCCAGAGAGTGCACTGGCAGCACTGGGGATGCACTGCAGTGAGTCCAGAGAGTGCACTGGCACCACTGGGGATGCACTGCAGTGAGTCCAGAGAGCGCACTGGCACCACTGGGGATGCACTGCAGTGAGTCCACAGAGTGCACTGGCACCACTGAGAATGCACTTCAGTGAGTCCAGAGAGTGCACTGGTACCACTGGGGATGCACTGCAGTGAGTCCAGAGAGTGCACTAGCACCACTGGGGATGCAGTGCAGTGAATCCAGTGAGTGCACTGGCACCACTGGGGATGCAGTGCAGTGAGTCAAGAGAGTGCACTGGCACCAATGGGGATGCAGTGCAGTGAGTCCAGAGAGTGCACTGGCACCACTGGGGATGCAGTTCAGTGAGTCCAGAGAGTGCACTGGCACCACTGGGGATGCAGTGCAGTGAGTCCAGAGAGTGCACTGGCACCACTGGGGATGCACTGCAGTGAGTCCAGAGAGTGCTGTGGCACCACTGGGGATGCAGTGCAGTGAGTCCAGAGAGTGCACTGGCACCACTGGGGATGCAGTGCAGTGAGTCCAGAGAGTGCACTGGCACCACTGGTGATGCACTGCAGTTACTCCAGAGAGTGCACTGGCACCACTGGGGATGCGGTGCGGTGAGTCCAGAGAGTGCACTGGCACCACTGAGAATGCCCTTCAGTGAGTCCAAAGACTTCACTGTTACCACTGGGAATGCAGTGCAGTGAGTCCAGGGAGTGCACTTGCACCACTGGGGATGCAGCGCAGTGACTCCAGAGAGTGCACTGACACCACTGGGGATGCACTTCAGTCAGTCCAGTGAGTGTACTGGCACCACTGGGGATGCACTGCAGTGAGTCCAGAGAGTGCACTGGCTCCACTGAGATTGCACTTCAGTGAGTCCAGAGAGTGCACTGGCACCACTGGGGATGCAGTGCAGTGAGTCAAGAGAGTGCACTGGCAGGACTGGGGATGCAGTGCAGTGAGTCCAGAGAGTGCACTGGCACCACTGGGGATGCAGTGCAGTGAGTCCAGAGAGTGCACTGGCACCACTGGGGATGCACTTCAGTGAGTCCAGAGAGTGCACTGGCACCACTGGGGATGCACTGCAGTGAGTCCACAGAGTGCACTGGCACCACTGGGGATGCACTGCAGTGAGTCCAGAGAGTGCACTGACACCACTGGGGATGCAGTGGCCCACCATACTTTCGAGGAACCGGCCTTCGTCCAAGTACAAGAAAGGAAGGAATCGAACCCTCACATGCTGGTTTCAAGCCAACTGCATTAACCGCTCATGCTTCTTTCTTATGAGACGTTAGTAAACCAATTACATAGCCTTGTCAAGACTAAATCACAGGTAAAAATCCTGTACATCTCATGTGGCCAACCTCTCCCAACTAGGATTCCAAGACGCCTCATCACCCATCATAGAAGAACTCGTTGAATTCCACGACCACGCCCTAATCGTTGCCCTAGCTATCTGCAGCCTAGTTCTCTACCTTTTAGCCCACATACTAACAGAAAAACTCTCGTCCAATGCTGTAGACGCCCAAGAAGCAGAGCTGATCTGGACAATCCTACCTGCTATCGTCCTGGTACTCCTCGCCCTCCCATCCCTACAAATCCTCTACATAATGGACAAAATCGATGAACCAGACCTCACCCTAAAAGCCATCGGCCACCAATGATACTGAAGCTACGAATACACAGACTTCAAAGACCTATCATTCGACTCCTACATAGTGCCCACCCCAGACTTACCCAACGGCCACTTCCGACTGCTAGAAGTTGACCACCGCGTAGTTATCCCAATAGAATCCCCCATCCGCGTGATCATTACTGCAGGAGACGTACTCCACTCCTGAGCAGTCCCAACGCTCGGAGTTAAAACAGACGCAATCCCAGGCCGACTAAACCAAACTTCATTCATTACCACCCGGCCTGGGATTTTTTACGGACAATGCTCAGAAATTTGCGGGGCTAATCACAGCTACATACCCATTGTAGTAGAATCAACCCCACTCCCACATTTCGAGGCCTGATCGTCCCTTCTATCATCATCCTAATCATTAAGAAGCTATGCAACAGCACTAGCCTTTTAAGCTAGCCAAAGAGGGACTTCCCCCTCCTTAATGATATGCCACAGCTTAACCCCGCACCATGATTTTCAATCATAATTATAACCTGATTAACCCTAGCACTCCTCATCCAACCAAAACTACTAGCCTTCACCACAACCAACCCCCCATCAAATAAGACCTCCCTCACTACCAAACCCACACCATGATCCTGACCATGAACCTAAGCTTCTTTGACCAATTTTCCAGCCCCAATCTATTCGGCATCCCCTTAATCCTACTATCCCTACTCTTCCCAGCCCTACTATTCCCGTCCCCAAACAACCGATGAATCAACAACCGCCTTTCTACTATCCAAACATGACTCCTTCACCTAATCACAAAACAACTAATAGTCCCACTCAACAAAAATGGCCACAAATGAGCCATAATATTTACATCCCTAATAATCATACTTCTTACAATCAACCTTCTAGGCCTCCTTCCATATACATTCACCCCAACCACCCAACTATCTATGAACATAGCCCTAGCCTTCCCACTATGGCTCGCCACACTACTAACAGGCCTACGAAACCAACCATCAGCCTCTTTAGCCCACCTATTACCCGAAGGTACCCCTACACCCCTAATCCCCGCACTAATCCTGATCGAAACAACCAGCCTACTAATCCGCCCCCTAGCCCTCGGAGTCCGCCTTACAGCCAACCTTACAGCAGGACACTTACTCATCCAACTCATCTCTACAGCCTCCATTGCATTAATACCCACCCTTCCTGCAGTATCCATCCTAACAATAATCATCCTACTACTCCTAACCATCCTAGAAGTAGCAGTAGCCATAATCCAGGCCTACGTCTTCGTGCTCCTTCTAAGCCTATACTTACAAGAAAACATCTAATGGCACACCAAGCACACTCATACCACATAGTTGACCCAAGCCCTTGACCAATCTTCGGGGCAGCCGCCGCCCTACTCACAACCTCAGGATTAATCATGTGATTCCACTACAACTCATCCATACTACTAACCCTAGGCCTCATCTCAGTACTCCTAGTAATACTCCAATGATGACGAGACATTGTACGAGAAAGCACCTTCCAAGGCCATCACACTCCCACAGTCCAAAAAGGCCTACGATACGGCATAATCCTTTTCATCACATCCGAAGCATTCTTCTTCTTAGGGTTCTTCTGAGCGTTCTTCCACTCGAGCCTGGCCCCAACCCCAGAACTAGGAGGCCAATGACCCCCAACAGGAATTAAACCACTCAACCCGATAGAAGTCCCCCTACTAAACACAGCCATCCTACTAGCCTCAGGCGTTACCGTAACGTGAGCCCATCACAGCATCACAGAAGGAAACCGAAAACACGCCATCCACGCCCTAACCCTAACGATCCTCCTGGGATTCTACTTCACAGCCCTACAAGCAATAGAATACCACGAAGCCCCATTCTCAATCGCCGATAGCGTCTACGGATCTACCTTCTTCGTTGCCACTGGATTCCACGGACTCCACGTAATCATCGGATCCTCCTTCCTGACCGTCTGCCTCTTCCGACTGATCAAGTTCCACTTTACATCAGACCACCACTTCGGATTCGAGGCAGCAGCCTGATACTGACACTTCGTAGACATCATCTGACTATTCCTCTACATAACCATCTACTGATGAGGATCTTGCTCTTCTAGTATATTAATTACAATTGACTTCCAATCTCTAGAATCTGGTATAAACCCAGAGGAGAGCAATGAACGCACTCATGTTCATATTCGCCCTATCATCAATCCTAAGCGCCGCCCTAACCGCATTAAACTTCTGACTCGCCCAAATAAACCCCGACTCAGAGAAACTCTCACCGTACGAATGTGGATTCGACCCACTTGGATCTGCTCGATTACCATTCTCAGTCCGATTCTTCCTCAGTAGCCATCCTGTTCGTCCTATTCGACCTAGAAATCGCCCTCCTACTCCCCCTGCCATGAGCCGTCCAACTCCAATCCCCCCTAATGACCCTCACCTGAACTGTAGTGATCCTCCTTCTCCTAACACTCGGACTGGCCTACGAGTGAATTCAAGGGGGCCTAGAATGAGCAGAATAACAGAAAGTTAGTCTAACCAAAAAGATAGCTGGTTTCGACCCAGCAGATTACAGCCAACCCTGTAACTTTCTTATGTCGCCCCTACATTTAAGCTTCTACTCAGCCTTCATTTTCAGCGGACTAGGGCTAGCCTTCCACCGAACCCACCTAGTATCCGCCCTACTATGCCTTGAAAGCATAATATTATCGATATTCGTAGGCCTATCAATATGATCCATCGAAAACCAAGTCTCCTCATTCACCATGGTACCAATTCTCATGCTAACCTTCTCAGCGTGTGAGGCGGGCACAGGCCTGGCCATCCTAGTAGCCTCCACCCGCACACATGGCTCCGACCATCTACACAACCTAAACCTCCTGCAATGCTAAAAATCATCCTACCCACAATCATACTTCTTCCAACAGCCCTGCTGTCTCCACCAAAATTTCTATGGACTAACACCACCTTATACAGCCTCCTAATCGCTGCCCTAAGCCTACAGTGATTAATCCCAACCTACTACCCCTACAAATTTTTATCCAACTGAACAGGAATTGACCAAATCTCATCCCCCCTCCTAGTACTATCCTGCTGACTACTCCCACTCATAATCATAGCAAGCCAAAACCACCTGCAACAAGAACCCCTACAACGCAAACGAATCTTTATCTCAACCTTAGTCGCAGTCCAGCCATTCATCCTACTAGCCTTTTCCACCACAGAACTAGCACTATTTTACATCTCATTTGAAGCAACCCTCATTCCCACCCTAATCTTAATCACCCGATGGGGGAACCAACCAGAACGCCTAAGCGCTGGCATCTACCTGCTATTCTACACGCCAGTAAGCTCTCTACCCCTGCTAATCACAATCATACACCTATACGTGAAAATTGGCACCCTGCACCTGCCAACCCTACAACTAACCCACCCAACCCTATCCACCTCATGGACAGGAATACTATCAGGTCTAGCACTGCTCATAGCATTCATAGTAAAAGCCCCACTATACGGCCTACACCTCTGACTGCCAAAAGCCCACGTAGAAGCACCCATCGCAGGCTCAATACTCCTCGCCACCCTACTACTAAAGCTAGGAGGATACGGAATTATACGAGTCACTCTATTTATGGGCCCACTGTCCAACCTCCTGCACTACCCCTTCCTAACCCTGGCCCTATGAGGCGCCCTAATGACTAGCTCAATCTGCCTACGACAGACCTAAAATCACTAATCGCTTATTCATCCGTTAGCCACATAGGCCTAGTTATCGCCGCAGGAATAATCCAAACCCACTGATCATTCTCAGGGGCAATGATCCTAATAATTTCCCATGGACTAACTTCCTCCATACTATTCTGCCTAGCCAACACAAACTATGAACGTACGCACAGCCGAATTCTACTACTCACACGAGGCCTACAACCTCTCCTACCACTCATAGCTACTTGATGATTGCTGGCCAATCTAACAAACATAGCCTTACCCCCAACAACAAACCTCATAGCAGAGCTAACCATTATAATCACCTTATTCAACTGATCTGCCTTCACGATCATCCTAACAGGAATCGCAACCCTACTAACCGCCTCCTACACCTTATTCATACTACTAATGACCCAACGAGGCTCAATCCCCTCCCACATCACATCTATGCAAAACTCAACCACGCGAGAACACCTGCTCATAACACTCCACATTATCCCAATATTCCTCCTAATCCTCAAACCCGAACTGATCTCCGGAATCCCCTCATGCAAGTATAGTTTAAACCAAACATTAGACTGTGATTCTAAGAATAGAAGTTCAAACCTTCTTACCTGCCGAGGGGAGGGTTTAACCAACAAGAGCTGCTAACTCTTACATCTGAGCCTAAAACCTCAGCCCCCTTACTTTTAAAGGATAACAGCAATCCACTGGTCTTAGGAACCACCCATCT
Source organism: Anser cygnoides (assembly GCF_040182565.1). Taxonomy (NCBI): domain Eukaryota; kingdom Metazoa; phylum Chordata; class Aves; order Anseriformes; family Anatidae; genus Anser; species Anser cygnoides. Next base: position 43,341,663 of record NC_089876.1, read on the forward strand.
TGGTGCAAATCCAAGTAAAAGTAGTGAACCCCACACTACTAATCAACTCCCTCACACTACTCACGCTGACAATCCTCCTAACCCCAATCATCCTGCCATTTCTATTTAAAAACTTTAAAAACACCCCACAAGCCACCACCCGCGCTGTTAAAACCGCATTCCTAATTAGCCTAGCCCCTACAACCGCATTCATCTACTCGGGAGTAGAATCTGTCACCTGCCACTGGGAGTGAAAATTCATTATAAACTTTAAAATCCCCCTGAGCCTAAAAATAGACCAATACTCAATAACATTTCTTCCAATCGCCCTATTTGTAACATGATCAATCCTACAATTCGCCATATGATACATGGCCTCAGAGCCATACGTAACAAAATTTTTCACCTACCTACTGACATTCCTAGTCGCCATACTCCTCCTAACAACCGCAAACATATTCCTCCTATTCGTAGGCTGGGAAGGAGTACGAATCATGTCCTTCCTTCTCATCGGCTGATGACAAGGCCGAGCAGATGCCAACACCGCCGCCCTACGAGCCGTAATCTACAACCGAATCGGAGACATCGGACTGATCCTGAGCATAGCATGACTAGCTTCAACATTCAACACCTGAGAGATCCAACAAGCCGTACACCCCCACCAAACCCCAATCCTCCCCCTCATAGGATTAATCCTCGCAGCCGCAGGAAAATCCGCCCAATTTGGACTCCACCCATGACTGCCCGCAGCAATAGAAGGCCCCACCCCAGTATCAGCCCTACTGCACTCCAGTACCATAGTAGTAGCCGGAATCTTCCTGCTCATCCGCATGCACCCCCTGCTAGCCACCAACCAGACAGCCCTAACTGCCTGCCTATGCCTAGGTGCTCTATCAACCCTATTCGCTGCCACATGCGCCCTAACCCAAAATGACATCAAAAAAATCATTGCTTTCTCAACATCCAGCCAACTAGGACTAATAATAGTCACTATCGGACTAAACCTCCCACAACTAGCCTTCCTACACATCTCAACCCATGCCTTCTTTAAAGCCATACTATTCCTATGCTCAGGGTCTATCATCCACAACCTAAACGGAGAACAAGATATCCGAAAGATAGGAGGCCTACAGAAAATACTCCCAGTCACTACTTCCTGCCTAACCATCGGAAACCTGGCGCTGATAGGAACCCCATTCCTAGCCGGATTCTACTCAAAAGACCTCATCATCGAAAGCTTAAACACATCATACCTAAATACTTGAGCCCTACTCCTAACCCTTATAGCCACAGCATTCACCGCAACCTACAGCATCCGCATAACCATCCTAGTCCAAGCTGGACAAACCCGAATCCCCCCAATAGTATCAATAAACGAAAACAACCCACTAATCACCGCCCCCCTAACCCGACTCGCCCTAGGCAGCATTACAGCAGGAATAATCATTACCTCTTTCATCACACCAACCAAAACCCCCCCAATAACCATACCCCTTATCACCAAAACCGCTGCCATCCTCATAACAATCCTAGGAATCATCCTAGCCCTAGAACTATCGAACATAACACACACCCTCACTCACCCCAAACCAACCCCCCTCATAAACTTCTCCTCTGCATTAGGGTACTTCAACCCCCTAGTACACCGATTCTTCTCCAAAAACCTACTAGAAAAGGGACAAAACATTGCCCTACACTTGATCGACCTCTCCTGACTCAAAAAAATAGGGCCAGAGGGCCTTGCTGAACTACAAGTAGCCGCAAGCAAAGCCGCAACCTCAATACACACAGGGCTAATTAAGGCCTACCTAGGATCCTTCGCCCTCTCCATCCTGGTAATAATCCTAATAACACACAGACTCACTAATGGCCCCTAACATCCGCAAATCCCATCCCCTACTAAAAATAATCAACAACTCCCTAATCGACCTACCCGCCCCCTCCAACATCTCTGCCTGATGAAACTTCGGCTCCCTTCTAGCCATCTGCTTAGCCACACAAATCCTAACAGGCCTGCTACTAGCCATACACTACACCGCAGACACTTCACTCGCCTTCTCCTCAGTAGCTCACACATGCCGAGACGTCCAGTACGGATGGCTCATCCGCAACCTCCACGCCAACGGTGCTTCGCTCTTCTTTATCTGCATCTACTTACACATCGGACGAGGCCTCTACTACGGCTCCTACCTATACAAAGAAACCTGAAACACAGGAGTAATCCTCCTACTCACCCTAATAGCAACTGCCTTCGTAGGGTATGTCCTACCATGAGGACAAATGTCATTCTGAGGGGCCACCGTAATCACCAACCTATTCTCAGCCATCCCGTACATTGGGCAAACTCTAGTAGAATGAGCCTGAGGAGGATTCTCAGTAGACAATCCAACCTTAACCCGATTCTTCGCCATCCACTTCCTACTGCCCTTCCTAATTGCAGGAATCACCCTAGTCCACCTAACCTTCCTACACGAATCAGGCTCAAATAACCCACTAGGAATCGTATCAGACTGCGACAAAATCCCATTCCACCCATACTTCTCCATTAAAGACAGCTTAGGGCTTACCCTAATAATCACCCCTCTAATAGCACTAGCCCTATTTTCACCGAACCTCCTGGTTCTTGGAATCCTAGTTGGGAGTGGTTGGCCACATGAGATGTACAGGATTTTTACCTGTGATTTAGTCTTGACAAGGCTATGTAATTGGTTCACTAACGTCTCATAAGAAAGAAGCATGAGCGGTTAATGCAGTTGGCTTGAAACCCATCCCCAGTGGTGCCAGTGCACTCTCTGGACTCACTGAAGTGCATCCCCAGTGGTGCCAGTGCACTCTCTGCACTCACTGCACTGCATCCCCAGTGGTGCCAGTGCAATCTCTGGACTCACTGCAGTGCATCCCCAGTGGTGCCAGTGCACTCTCTGGACTCACTGTACTGCACCCCCAGTGGTGCCAGTGCACTCACTGGACTGACTGTACTGCATCATCTGTGGTGCCAGTGCACTCTCTGGACTCACTGCAATGCATCCCCAGTGGTGCCAGTGCACTCTCTGGACTCACTGCACTGCATCCCCAGTGGTGCCAGTGCACTCACTGGACTCACTGCACTGCATCCCCAGTGGTGCCAGTGCAATCTCTGGACTCACTGCAGTGCATCCCCAGTGGTGCCAGTGCAATCTCTGGACTCACTGCACTGCATCCCCAGTGGTGCCAGTGCACTCACTGGACTCACTGCAGTGCATCCCCAGTGGTGCCAGTGCACTCTCTGGACTCACTGCACTGCATCCCCAGTGGTGCCAGTGCACTCTGTGGACTCACTGCAGTGCATCCCCAGTGGTGCCAGTGCACTCTCTGGACTCACTGTACTGCACCCCCAGTGGTGCCAGTGCACTCACTGGACTGACTGCACTGCATCCCCAGTGGTGCCGGTGCACTCTCTGGACTCACTGCACTGCATCCCCACTGATGCCAGTGTACTCTCTGGACTCACTGCACTGCATCCCCAGTGGTGCCAGTGCACTCACTGGACTCACTGGACACATCCCCAGTGGTGCCAGTGCACTCTCTGGACTCACTGCAGTGCATCCCCAGTGGTGCCAGTGCACTCTCTGGACTCACTGCAATGCATCCCCACTGGTGCCAGTGTACTCTCTGGACTCACTGCAGTGCATCCCTAGTGGTGCCAGTGCACTCTCTGGACTCACTGCACTGCATCCCCAGTGGTGTCAGTGCACTCTCTGGACTCACTGAAGTGCATCCCCAGTTGTGCCAGTGCACTCTCTGGACTCACTGCACTGCTTCCCCAGTGGTGCCAGTGCACTCTCTGTACTCACTGCACTGCATCCCCAGTGGTGCCAGTGCAATCTCTGGACTCACTGAAGTGCATCCCCAGTGGTGCCAGTGCACTCTCTGGACTCACTGCAGTGCATCCCCAGTGGTGCCAGTGCACTCTCTGGACTCACTGTACTGCATCACCAGTGGTGCCAGTGCACTCTCTGGACTCACTGCAGTGCATTCCCAGTGGTGCCAGTGCACTCTTTGGATTCACTGCACTGCAGCCCCATTGGTGCCAGTGCACTCTCTGGACTCACTGCACTGCATCACAGGTGGTACCAGTGCACTCTCTGGACTCACTGCACTGCATCCCCAGTGGTGCCAGTGCACTCTCTGGACTCACTGCACTGCATCCCCAGTGGTGCCAGTGCACTCTCTGCACTCACTTCTCTGCATGCCCAGTGGTGCCAGTGAAGTCTCTGGACTCACTGCACTGCATCCCCAGTGGTGCCAGTGCACTCTCTGGACTCACTGCACTGCATCCCCAGTGGTGCCAGTGCAGTCTCTGGAGTAACTGCAGTGCATCCCCACTGGTGCCAAAGCACTCTCTGGACTCCCGGCACCGCATCCCCAGTGGTGCCAGTGCACTCTCTGGACTCACTGCACTGCATCCCCAGTGGTGCCAGTGCACTCTCTGGAGTCACAGCACTGCATCCACAGTGGTGCCAGTGCACTCTCTGGACTCACTGAAGTGCATCCCCAGTGGTGCCAGTGCACTCTCTGGACTCACTGAAGTGCATTCTCAGTGGTGCCAGTGCACTCTCTGGACTCACTGCAGTGCATCCCCAGTGGTGCCAGTACACTCACTGGACTCACTGCAGTGCATCCCCAGTGGTGCCAGTGCACTCTCTGGACTCACTAAACTGCATCACCAGTGGTGCCTCTGCACTCTCTGGACTCACTGCACTGCTTCCCCAGTGGTGCAAGTGCACTCACTGGACTCACTGCAGTGCATCCCCACTGGTGCCAGTGCACTCTCTGGGCTCACTGCAGTGCATCCCCAGTGGTGCCAGTGCACTCTCTGGACTCACTGCACTGCATCCCCAGTGGTGCCTGTGCGCTCTCTGGAGTCACTGCACTGCATCTCCAGTGGTGCCAGTGCACTCTCTGGACTCACTGCACTGCATCCCCAGTGCTGCCAGTGCACTCTGTGGACTCACTGCACTGCATCCCTAGTGGTGCCACTGCACTCTCTGGACTCACTGCACTGCTTCCCCAGTGGTGCCAGTGCACTCTCTGGACTCACTGCACTGCATCCCCAGTGGTGCCAGTGCACTCACTGGACTCACTGCAGTGCATCCCCACTGGTGCCAGTGCACTCTCTGGACTCACTGCACTGCATCCCCAGTGGTGCCAGTGCACTCTCTGGACTCACTGCACTGCATCCCCAGTGGTTCCAGCGCACTCTCTGGACTCACTGCACTGCATCCCCAGTGGTGCTAGTGCACTCTGTGGACTCACTGCAGTGCATCCCCAGTGGTGCCAGTGCACTCTCTGGACTCACTGAAGTGCATTCTCAGTGGTGCCAGTGCACTCTCTGGACTCACTTCAGTGCATCCCCAGTGGTGCCTGTACACTCTCTGGACTCACTGCAGTGCATCCCCAGTGGTGCCAGTGCACTCTCTGGACTCACTGCAGTGCATCCCCAGTGGAGCTAGTGCACTCTCTGGACTCACTGCAGTGCATCCGCAGTGGTGCCATTGCACTCTCTGGACTCACTGCAGTGCATCTCCAGTGGTGCCAGTGCACTCTCTGGACTCACTGCACTGCATCCCCAGTGCTGCCAGTGCACTCTCTTGAGTCACTGCACTGCATCCCCTGTGGTGCAAGAGCACTCTCTGGACTCACAGCAGTGCATCACCAGTGGTGCCAGTGCACTCTCTGGACTCACTGCACTGCATCCCCAGTGGTGCCAGTGCACTCTCTGGACTCACTGCACTGCATCCCCAGTGGTGCTAGTGCACTGTGTGGACTCACTGTACTGCATCCCCAGTGGTGCCAGTGCGCTCTCTGGACTCACTGCAGTGCATCCCCAGTGGTGCCAGTGCACTCTCAGGACTCACTGCAGTGCATCCCCAGTGGTGCCAGTGCACTCTCTGCACTCACTGCACTGCATCCCCAGTAGTGACAGTGCACTCTCTGGACTCACTGCAGTGCATCCCCAGTGGTGCCAGTGCACTCTCTGGACTCACTGCACTGCATCCCCAGTAGTGCCAGTGCACTCTCTGGACTCACTGCACTGCATCCCCAGTGGTGCCAGTGCACTCACTGGATTCACTGCACTGCATCCCCAGTGGTGCCAGTGCACTCTCTGGACTCACTGCACTGCATCCCCAGTGGTGCCAGTGCACTCTCTGGACTCACTGAAGTGCATTCTCAGTGGTGCCAGTGCACTCTCTGGACTCACTGCACTGCATCTCCAGTGGTGCCAGTGCACTGTCTGGACTCACTGAACTGCATCCCCAGTGGTGCCAGTGCATTCTTTGGACTCACTGCACTTCATCCCTAGTGGTGCCACTGCACTCTCTGGACTCACTGCACTTCTTCCCCAGTGGTGCCAGTGCACTCTCTGGACTCACTGCACTGCATCCCCAGTGGTGCCAGTGCACTCACTGGACTCACTGCAGTGCATCCCCACTGGTGCCAGTGCACTCTCTGGGCTCACTGCAGTGCATCCCCAGTGGTGCCAGTGCACTCTCTGGACTCACTGCACTGCATCCCCAGTGGTGCCTGTGCGCTCTCTGGAGTCACAGCACTGCATCCCCAGTGGTGCCAGTGCAATCTCTGGACTCACTGCACTGCATCCCCAGTGGTGCCAGTGCACTCTCTGGACTCACTGAAGTGCATTCTCAGTGGTGCCAGTGCACTCTCTGGACTCACTGCACTGCATCCCCAGTGGTGCCAGTGCACTCTCTGGACTCACTGAACTGCATCCCCAGTGGTGCCAGTGCACTCTCTGGACTCACTGCACTGCATCCCCAGTGCTGCCAGTGCACTCTGTGGACTCACTGTACTGCATCCCTAGTGGTGCCACTGCACTCTCTGGACTCACTGCACTGCTTCCCCAGTGGTGCCAGTGCACTCTCTGGACTCACTGCAGTGCATCCCCAGTGGTGCCAGTGCACTCACTGGACTCACTGCAGTGCATCCCCACTGGTGCCAGTGCACTCTCTGGACTCACTGCACTGCATCCCCAGTGGTGCCAGTGCACTCTCTGGACTCACTGCACTGCATCCCCAGTGGTTCCAGCGCACTCTCTGGACTCACTGCACTGCATCCCGAGTGGTGCTAGTGCACTCTGTGGACTCACTGCAGTGCATCCCCAGTGGTGCCAGTGCACTCTCTGGACTCACTGAAGTGCATTCTCAGTGGTGCCAGTGCACTCTCTGGACTCACTTCAGTGCATCCCCAGTGGTGCCAGTACACTCAGTGGACTCACTGCAGTGCATCCCCAGTGGTGCCAGTGCACTCTCTGGACTCACTGCAGTGCATCCCCAGTGGAGCTAGTGCACTCTCTGGACTCACTGCAGTGCATCCGCAGTGGTGCCAGTGCACTCTCTGGACTCACTGCAGTGCATCTCCAGTGGTGCCAGTGCACTCTCTGGACTCACTGCACTGCATCCCCAGTGCTGCCAGTGCACTCTCTTGAGTCACAGCACTGCATCCCCTGTGGTGCAAGAGCACTCTCTGGACTCACAGCAGTGCATCACCAGTGGTGCCAGTGCACTCTCTGGACTCACTGCACTGCATCCCCAGTGGTGCCAGTGCACTCTCTGGACTCACTGCACTGCATCCCCAGTGGTGCTAGTGCACTGTGTGGACTCACTGTACTGCATCCCCAGTGGTGCCAGTGCGCTCTCTGGACTCACTGCAGTGCATCCCCAGTGGTGCCAGTGTACTCTCAGGACTCACTGCAGTGCATCCCCAGTGGTGCCAGTGCACTCTCTGCACTCACTGCACTGCATCCCCAGTAGTGACAGTGCACTCTCTGGACTCACTGCAGTGCATCCCCAGTGGTGCCAGTGCACTCTCTGGACTCACTGCACTGCATCCCCAGTAGTGCCAGTGCACTCTCTGGACTCACTGCACTGCATCCCCAGTGGTGCCAGTGCACTCACTGGATTCACTGCACTGCATCCCCAGTGGTGCCAGTGCACTCTCTGGACTCACTGCACTGCATCCCCAGTGGTGCCAGTGCACTCTCTGGACTCACTGAAGTGCATTATCAGTGGTGCCAGTGCACTCTCTGGACTCACTGCACTGCATCTCCAGTGGTGCCAGTGCACTCTCTGGACTCACTGAACTGCATCCCCAGTGGTGCCAGTGCACTCTTTGGACTCACTGCACTGCATCCCTAGTGGTGCCACTGCACTCTCTGGACTCACTGCACTTCTTCCCCAGTGGTGCCAGTGCACTCTCTGGACTCACTGCACTGCATCCCCAGTGGTGCCAGTGCACTCACTGGACTCACTGCAGTGCATCCCCACTGGTGCCATTGCACTCTCTGGACTCACTGCACTGCATCCCCAGTGGTGCCAGTGCAGTCTCTGGAGTAACTGCAGTGCATCCCCACTGGTGCCAAAGCACTCTCTGGACTCCCGGCACCGCATCCCCAGTGGTGCCAGTGCACTCTCTGGACTCACTGCACTGCATCCCCAGTAGTGCCAGTGCACTCTCTGGACTCACTGCACTGCATCCCCAGTGGTGCCAGTGCACTCACTGGACTCACTGTACTGCACCCCCAGTGGTGCCAGTGCACTCACTGGACTGACTGCACTGCATCCCCAGTGGTGCCAGTGCACTCTCTGGACTCACTGCACTGCATCCCCACTGGTGCCAGTGTACTCTCTGGACTCACTGCACTGCATCCCCAGTGGTGCCAGTGTACTCACTGGACTCACTGGACACATCCCCAGTGGTGCCAGTGCACTCTCTGGACTCACTGCAGTGCATCCCCAGTGGTGCCAGTGCACTCTCTGGACTCACTGCAGTGCATTCCCAGTGGTGCCAGTGCACTCTTTGGACTCACTGCACTGCAGCCCCATTGGTGCCAGTGCACTCTCTGGACTCACTGCACTGCATCACAGGTGGTACCAGTGCACTCTCTGGACTCACTGCACTGCATCCCCAGTGGTGCCAGTGCACTCTCTGGACTCACTGCAGTGCATCACCAGTGGTGCCAGTGCACTCTCTGGACTCACTGCACTGCATCCCCAGTGGTGCCAGTGCACTCTCTGGACTCACTGCACTGCATCCCCAGTGGTGCCAGTGCACTCTCTGGACTCACTGCACTGCATCCCCAGTGGTGCAAGTTCACTCTCTCGAGTCACTGCACTACATCCCCAGTGGTACCAGTGCACTCACTGAACTCACTGTACTGCATCATCTGTGGTGCCAGTGCACTCTCTCGACTCACTGCACTGCATCCCCAGTGGTGCCAGTGCACTCTCTGGACTCACTGCACTGTATCCCCAGTGGTGCCAGTGCACTCACTGGATTCACTGCACTGCATCCCCAGTGGTGCCAGTGCACTCTCTGGACTCACTGCACTGCATCCCCAGTGGTGCCAGTGCACTCTGTGGACTCACTGCACTGCATCCCCAGTGGTGACAGTGCACTCTCTGGACTCACTGCACTGCATCCCCAGTGGTGCCAGTGCACTCTCTGGACTCACTGCACTGCATCCCCAGTGGTGCCAGTGCAGTCTCTGGAGTAACTGCAGTGCATCCCCACTGGTGCCAAAGCACTCTCTGGACTCCCGGCACCGCATCCCCAGTGGTGCCAGTGCACTCTCTGGAGTCACAGCACTGCATCCCCAGTGGTGCCAGTGCACTCTCTGGACTCACTGCAGTGCATCCCCAGTGGTGCCAGTGCACTCTCTGGACTCACTGAAGTGCATTCTCAGTGGTGCCAGTGCACTCTCTGGACTCACTGCACTGCATCCCCAGTGGTGCTAGTGCACTCTGTGGACTCACTGCAGTGCATCCCCAGTGGTGCCAGTGCACTCTCTGGACTCACTGAAGTGCATTCTCAGTGGTGCCAGTGCACTCTCTGGACTCACTTCAGTGCATCCCCAGTGGTGCCAGTACACTCTCTGGACTCACTGCAGTGCATCCCCAGTGGTGCCAGTGCACTCTCTGGACTCACTGCAGTGCATCCCCAGTGGAGCTAGTGCACTCTCTGGACTCACTGCAGTGCATCCGCAGTGGTGCCATTGCACTCTCTGGACTCACTGCACTGCATCTCCAGTGGTGCCAGTGCACTCTCTGGACTCACTGCACTGCATTCCCAGTGCTGCCAGTGCACTCTCTTGAGTCACTGCACTGCATCCCCTGTGGTGCAAGAGCACTCTCTGGACTCACAGCAGTGCATCACCAGTGGTGCCAGTGCACTCTCTGGACTCACTGCACTGCATCCCCAGTGGTGCCAGTGCACTCTCTGGACTCACTGCACTCCATCCCCAGTGGTGCTAGTGCACTGTGTGGACTCACTGTACTGCATCCCCAGTGGTGCCAGTGCGCTCTCTGGACTCACTGCAGTGCATCCCCAGTGGTGCCAGTGCACTCTCAGGACTCACTGCAGTGCATCCTCAGTGGTGCCAGTGCACTCTCTGCACTCACTGCACTGCATCCCCAGTAGTGACAGTGCACTCTCTGGACTCACTGCAGTGCATCCCCAGTGGTGCCAGTGCACTCTCTGGACTCACTGCACTGCATCCCCAGTAGTGCCAGTGCACTCTCTGGACTCACTGCACTGCATCCCCAGTGGTGCCAGTGCACTCACTGGATTCACTGCACTGCATCCCCAGTGGTGCCAGTGCACTCTCTGGACTCACTGCACTGCATCCCCAGTGGTGCCAGTGCACTCTGTGGACTCACTGTACTGCATCCCCAGTGGTGACAGTGCACTCTCTGGACTCACTGCAGTGCATCCCCAGTGGTGCCAGTACACTCTCTGGACTCACTGCAGTGCATCCCCACTGGTGCCAAAGCACTCTCTGGACTCACTGCAGTGCATCCCCAGTGGTGCCACTGCACTCTCTGGACTCACTGCAGTGCATCCCCAGTGGTGCCAGTGCACTCTCTGGACTCATTGAAGTGCATTCTCAGTGGTGCCAGTGCACTCTCTGGACTCACTGCAGTGCATCCCCAGTGGTGCCAGTACACTCACTGGACTCACTGCACTGCATCCCCAGTGGTGCCAGTGCACTCTCTGGACTCACTGCAGTGCATCCCCAGTGGTGCCACTGCACTCTCTGGACTCACTGCACTGCTTCCCCAGTGGTGCCAGTGCACTCACTGGACTCACTGCAGTGCATCCCCAGTGGTGCCAGTGCACTCTCTGGGCTCACTGCAGTGCATCCCCAGTGGTGCCAGTGCACTCTCTGGACTCACTGCACTGCATCCCCAGTGGAGCCAGTGCGCTCTCTGGAGTCACAGCACTGCATCCCCAGTGGTGCCAGTGCAATCTCTGGACTCACTGCACTCCATCCCCAGTGGTGCCAGTTCACTCTCTGGACTCACTGCACTGCATCCCCGGTGGTGCCAGTGCAGTCTCTGGAGTAACTGCAATGCATCCCCATTGGTGCCAAAGCACTCTCTGGACTCCCAGCACCGCATCCCCAGTGGTGCCAGTGCACTCTCTGGACTCACTGAAGTGCATTCTCAGTGGTGCCAGTGCACTCTCTGGACTCACTGCAGTGCATCCCCAGTGGTGCCAGTACACTCACTGGACTCACTGCAGTGCATCCCCAGTGGTGCCAGTGCACTCTCTGGACTCACTAAACTGCATCACCAGTGGTGCCTCTGCACTCTCTGGACTCACTGCACTGCTTCCCCAGTGGTGCAAGTGCACTCACTGGACTCACTGCAGTGCATCCCCACTGGTGCCAGTGCACTCTCTGGGCTCACTGCAGTGCATCCCCAGTGGTGCCAGTGCACTCTCTGGACTCACTGCACTGCATCCCCAGTGGTGCCTGTGCGCTCTCTGGAGTCACTGCACTGCATCTCCAGTGGTGCCAGTGCACTCTCTGGACTCACTGCACTGCATCCCCAGTGCTGCCAGTGCACTCTGTGGACTCACTGCACTGCATCCCTAGTGGTGCCACTGCACTCTCTGGACTCACTGCACTGCTTCCCCAGTGGTGCCAGTGCACTCTCTGGACTCACTGCACTGCATCCCCAGTGGTGCCAGTGCACTCACTGGACTCACTGCAGTGCATCCCCACTGGTGCCAGTGCACTCTCTGGACTCACTGCACTGCATCCCCAGTGGTGCCAGTGCACTCTCTGGACTCACTGCACTGCATCCCCAGTGGTTCCAGCGCACTCTCTGGACTCACTGCACTGCATCCCCAGTGGTGCTAGTGCACTCTGTGGACTCACTGCAGTGCATCCCCAGTGGTGCCAGTGCACTCTCTGGACTCACTTCAGTGCATCCCCAGTGGTGCCTGTACACTCTCTGGACTCACTGCAGTGCATCCCCAGTGGTGCCAGTGCACTCTCTGGACTCACTGAAGTGCATCCCCAGTGGAGCTAGTGCACTCTCTGGACTCACTGCAGTGCATCCGCAGTGGTGCCATTGCACTCTCTGGACTCACTGCAGTGCATCTCCAGTGGTGCCAGTGCACTCTCTGGACTCACTGCACTGCATCCCCAGTGCTGCCAGTGCACTCTCTTGAGTCACTGCACTGCATCCCCTGTGGTGCAAGAGCACTCTCTGGACTCACAGCAGTGCATCCCCAGTGGTGCCAGTGCACTCTCTGGACTCACTGCACTGCATCCCCAGTGGTGCCAGTGCACTCTCTGGACTCACTGCACTGCATCCCCAGTGGTGCTAGTGCACTGTGTGGACTCACTGTACTGCATCCCCAGTGGTGTCAGTGCGCTCTCTGGACTCACTGCAGTGCATCCCCAGTGGTGCCAGTGCACTCTCAGGACTCACTGCAGTGCATCCCCAGTGGTGCCAGTGCACTCTCTGCACTCACTGCACTGCATCCCCAGTAGTGACAGTGCACTCTCTGGACTCACTGCAGTGCATCCCCAGTGGTGCCAGTGCACTCTCTGGACTCACTGCACTGCATCCCCAGTAGTGCCAGTGCACTCTCTGGACTCACTGCACTGCATCCCCAGTGGTGCCAGTGCACTCACTGGATTCACTGCACTGCATCCCCAGTGGTGCCAGTGCACTCTCTGGACTCACTGCACTGCATCCCCAGTGGTGCCAGTGCACTCTCTGGACTCACTGAAGTGCATTCTCAGTGGTGCCAGTGCACTCTCTGGACTCACTGCACTGCATCTCCAGTGGTGCCAGTGCACTCTCTGGACTCACTGAACTGCATCCCCAGTGGTGCCAGTGCATTCTTTGGACTCACTGCACTTCATCCCTAGTGGTGCCACTGCACTCTCTGGACTCACTGCACTTCTTCCCCAGTGGTGCCAGTGCACTCTCTGGACTCACTGCACTGCATCCCCAGTGGTGCCAGTGCACTCACTGGACTCACTGCAGTGCATCCCCACTGGTGCCAGTGCACTCTCTGGGCTCACTGCAGTGCATCCCCAGTGGTGCCAGTGCACTCTCTGGACTCACTGCACTGCATCCCCAGTGGTGCCTGTGCGCTCTCTGGAGTCACAGCACTGCATCCCCAGTGGTGCCAGTGCAATCTCTGGACTCACTGCACTGCATCCCCAGTGGTGCCAGTGCACTCTCTGGACTCACTGAAGTGCATTCTCAGTGGTGCCAGTGCACTCTCTGGACTCACTGCACTGCATCCCCAGTGGTGCCAGTGCACTCTCTGGACTCACTGAACTGCATCCCCAGTGGTGCCAGTGCACTCTCTGGACTCACTGCACTGCATCCCCAGTGCTGCCAGTGCACTCTGTGGACTCACTGTACTGCATCCCTAGTGGTGCCACTGCACTCTCTGGACTCACTGCACTGCTTCCCCAGTGGTGCCAGTGCACTCTCTGGACTCACTGCAGTGCATCCCCAGTGGTGCCAGTGCACTCACTGGACTCACTGCAGTGCATCCCCACTGGTGCCAGTGCACTCTCTGGACTCACTGCACTGCATCCCCAGTGGTGCCAGTGCACTCTCTGGACTCACTGCACTGCATCCCCAGTGGTTCCAGCGCACTCTCTGGACTCACTGCACTGCATCCCCAGTGGTGCTAGTGCACTCTGTGGACTCACTGCAGTGCATCCCCAGTGGTGCCAGTGCACTCTCTGGACTCACTGAAGTGCATTCTCAGTGGTGCCAGTGCACTCTCTGGACTCACTTCAGTGCATCCCCAGTGGTGCCAGTACACTCAGTGGACTCACTGCAGTGCATCCCCAGTGGTGCCAGTGCACTCTCTGGACTCACTGCAGTGCATCCCCAGTGGAGCTAGTGCACTCTCTGGACTCACTGCAGTGCATCCGCAGTGGTGCCAGTGCACTCTCTGGACTCACTGCAGTGCATCTCCAGTGGTGCCAGTGCACTCTCTGGACTCACTGCACTGCATCCCCAGTGCTGCCAGTGCACTCTCTTGAGTCACAGCACTGCATCCCCTGTGGTGCAAGAGCACTCTCTGGACTCACAGCAGTGCATCACCAGTGGTGCCAGTGCACTCTCTGGACTCACTGCACTGCATCCCCAGTGGTGCCAGTGCACTCTCTGGACTCACTGCACTGCATCCCCAGTGGTGCTAGTGCACTGTGTGGACTCACTGTACTGCATCCCCAGTGGTGCCAGTGCGCTCTCTGGACTCACTGCAGTGCATCCCCAGTGGTGCCAGTGTACTCTCAGGACTCACTGCAGTGCATCCCCAGTGGTGCCAGTGCACTCTCTGCACTCACTGCACTGCATCCCCAGTAGTGACAGTGCACTCTCTGGACTCACTGCAGTGCATCCCCAGTGGTGCCAGTGCACTCTCTGGACTCACTGCACTGCATCCCCAGTAGTGCCAGTGCACTCTCTGGACTCACTGCACTGCATCCCCAGTGGTGCCAGTGCACTCACTGGATTCACTGCACTGCATCCCCAGTGGTGCCAGTGCACTCTCTGGACTCACTGCACTGCATCCCCAGTGGTGCCAGTGCACTCTCTGGACTCACTGAAGTGCATTATCAGTGGTGCCAGTGCACTCTCTGGACTCACTGCACTGCATCTCCAGTGGTGCCAGTGCACTCTCTGGACTCACTGAACTGCATCCCCAGTGGTGCCAGTGCACTCTTTGGACTCACTGCACTGCATCCCTAGTGGTGCCACTGCACTCTCTGGACTCACTGCACTTCTTCCCCAGTGGTGCCAGTGCACTCTCTGGACTCACTGCACTGCATCCCCAGTGGTGCCAGTGCACTCACTGGACTCACTGCAGTGCATCCCCACTGGTGCCATTGCACTCTCTGGACTCACTGCACTGCATCCCCAGTGGTGCCAGTGCAGTCTCTGGAGTAACTGCAGTGCATCCCCACTGGTGCCAAAGCACTCTCTGGACTCCCGGCACCGCATCCCCAGTGGTGCCAGTGCACTCTCTGGACTCACTGCACTGCATCCCCAGTAGTGCCAGTGCACTCTCTGGACTCACTGCACTGCATCCCCAGTGGTGCCAGTGCACTCACTGGACTCACTGTACTGCACCCCCAGTGGTGCCAGTGCACTCACTGGACTGACTGCACTGCATCCCCAGTGGTGCCAGTGCACTCTCTGGACTCACTGCACTGCATCCCCACTGGTGCCAGTGTACTCTCTGGACTCACTGCACTGCATCCCCAGTGGTGCCAGTGCACTCACTGGACTCACTGGACACATCCCCAGTGGTGCCAGTGCACTCTCTGGACTCACTGCAGTGCATCCCCAGTGGTGCCAGTGCACTCTCTGGACTCACTGCAGTGCATTCCCAGTGGTGCCAGTGCACTCTTTGGACTCACTGCACTGCAGCCCCATTGGTGCCAGTGCACTCTCTGGACTCACTGCACTGCATCACAGGTGGTACCAGTGCACTCTCTGGACTCACTGCACTGCATCCCCAGTGGTGCCAGTGCACTCTCTGGACTCACTGCAGTGCATCACCAGTGGTGCCAGTGCACTCTCTGGACTCACTGCACTGCATCCCCAGTGGTGCCAGTGCACTCTCTGGACTCACTGCACTGCATCCCCAGTGGTGCCAGTGCACTCTCTGGACTCACTGCACTGCATCCCCAGTGGTGCAAGTTCACTCTCTCGAGTCACTGCACTACATCCCCAGTGGTACCAGTGCACTCACTGGACTCACTGTACTGCATCATCTGTGGTGCCAGTGCACTCTCTCGACTCACTGCACTGCATCCCCAGTGGTGCCAGTGCACTCTCTGGACTCACTGCACTGTATCCCCAGTGGTGCCAGTGCACTCACTGGATTCACTGCACTGCATCCCCAGTGGTGCCAGTGCACTCTCTGGACTCACTGCACTGCATCCCCAGTGGTGCCAGTGCACTCTGTGGACTCACTGCACTGCATCCCCAGTGGTGACAGTGCACTCTCTGGACTCACTGCACTGCATCCCCAGTGGTGCCAGTGCACTCTCTGGACTCACTGCACTGCATCCCCAGTGGTGCCAGTGCAGTCTCTGGAGTAACTGCAGTGCATCCCCACTGGTGCCAAAGCACTCTCTGGACTCCCGGCACCGCATCCCCAGTGGTGCCAGTGCACTCTCTGGAGTCACAGCACTGCATCCCCAGTGGTGCCAGTGCACTCTCTGGACTCACTGCAGTGCATCCCCAGTGGTGCCAGTGCACTCTCTGGACTCACTGAAGTGCATTCTCAGTGGTGCCAGTGCACTCTCTGGACTCACTGCACTGCATCCCCAGTGGTGCTAGTGCACTCTGTGGACTCACTGCAGTGCATCCCCAGTGGTGCCAGTGCACTCTCTGGACTCACTGAAGTGCATTCTCAGTGGTGCCAGTGCACTCTCTGGACTCACTTCAGTGCATCCCCAGTGGTGCCAGTACACTCTCTGGACTCACTGCAGTGCATCCCCAGTGGTGCCAGTGCACTCTCTGGACTCACTGCAGTGCATCCCCAGTGGAGCTAGTGCACTCTCTGGACTCACTGCAGTGCATCCGCAGTGGTGCCATTGCACTCTCTGGACTCACTGCACTGCATCTCCAGTGGTGCCAGTGCACTCTCTGGACTCACTGCACTGCATTCCCAGTGCTGCCAGTGCACTCTCTTGAGTCACTGCACTGCATCCCCTGTGGTGCAAGAGCACTCTCTGGACTCACAGCAGTGCATCACCAGTGGTGCCAGTGCACTCTCTGGACTCACTGCACTGCATCCCCAGTGGTGCCAGTGCACTCTCTGGACTCACTGCACTCCATCCCCAGTGGTGCTAGTGCACTGTGTGGACTCACTGTACTGCATCCCCAGTGGTGCCAGTGCGCTCTCTGGACTCACTGCAGTGCATCCCCAGTGGTGCCAGTGCACTCTCAGGACTCACTGCAGTGCATCCTCAGTGGTGCCAGTGCACTCTCTGCACTCACTGCACTGCATCCCCAGTAGTGACAGTGCACTCTCTGGACTCACTGCAGTGCATCCCCAGTGGTGCCAGTGCACTCTCTGGACTCACTGCACTGCATCCCCAGTAGTGCCAGTGCACTCTCTGGACTCACTGCACTGCATCCCCAGTGGTGCCAGTGCACTCACTGGATTCACTGCACTGCATCCCCAGTGGTGCCAGTGCACTCTCTGGACTCACTGCACTGCATCCCCAGTGGTGCCAGTGCACTCTGTGGACTCACTGTACTGCATCCCCAGTGGTGACAGTGCACTCTCTGGACTCACTGCAGTGCATCCCCAGTGGTGCCAGTACACTCTCTGGACTCACTGCAGTGCATCCCCACTGGTGCCAAAGCACTCTCTGGACTCACTGCAGTGCATCCCCAGTGGTGCCACTGCACTCTCTGGACTCACTGCAGTGCATCCCCAGTGGTGCCAGTGCACTCTCTGGACTCATTGAAGTGCATTCTCAGTGGTGCCAGTGCACTCTCTGGACTCACTGCAGTGCATCCCCAGTGGTGCCAGTACACTCACTGGACTCACTGCACTGCATCCCCAGTGGTGCCAGTGCACTCTCTGGACTCACTGCAGTGCATCCCCAGTGGTGCCACTGCACTCTCTGGACTCACTGCACTGCTTCCCCAGTGGTGCCAGTGCACTCACTGGACTCACTGCAGTGCATCCTCACTGGTGCCAGTGCACTCTCTGGGCTCACTGCAGTGCATCCCCAGTGGTGCCAGTGCACTCTCTGGACTCACTGCACTGCATCCCCAGTGGAGCCAGTGCGCTCTCTGGAGTCACAGCACTGCATCCCCAGTGGTGCCAGTGCAATCTCTGGACTCACTGCACTCCATCCCCAGTGGTGCCAGTTCACTCTCTGGACTCACTGCACTGCATCCCCGGTGGTGCCAGTGCAGTCTCTGGAGTAACTGCAATGCATCCCCATTGGTGCCAAAGCACTCTCTGGACTCCCAGCACCGCATCCCCAGTGGTGCCAGTGCACTCTCTGGACTCACTGCACTGCATGCCCAGTGGTGCCAGTGCACTCTCTGGACTCACTGTACTGCATACCCACTGGTGCCAGTGCACTCTGTGGACTCACTGCAGTGCATCCCCAGTGGTGCCAGTGCACTCTCTGGACTCACTGCACTGCATGCCCAGTGGTGCCAGTGCACTCTCTGGACTCACTGCACTGCATCCCCATTGGTGCCAAAGCACTCTCTGGACTCCCAGCACCGCATCCCCAGTGGTGCCAGTGCACTCTCTGGACTCACTGTACTGCATCCCCAGTGGTGACAGTGCACTCTCTGGACTCACTGCACTGCATCCCCAGTGGTGCCAGTGCACTCTCTGGACTCACTGCAGTGCATCCGCAGTGGTGCCAGTGCACTCTCTGGACTCACTGCACTGAAGCCCCAGTGGTGCCAGTGCACTCTCTGGACTCACTGCACTGCATCCCCAGTGGTGCCAGTGCACTCTCTGGACTCACTGCACTGCATCCCCAGTGGTGCCAGTGCACTCTCTGGACTCACTGCAGGGCATCCCCAGTGGTGCCAGTGCACTGTCTGGACTCACTGCAGTGCATCCCCAGTGGTGCCAGTGCACTCTCTGGACTCACTGTACTGCACCCCCAGTGGTGCCAGTGCACTCACTGGACTGACTGCACTGCATCCCCAGTGGTGCCAGTACACTCTCTGGACTCACTGCACTGCATCCCCACTGGTGCCAGTGTACTCTCTGGACGCACTGCACTGCATCCCCAGTGTTCCCAGTGCACTCACTGGAGTCACTGGACACATCCCCAGTGGTGCCAGTGCACTCTCTGGACTCACTGCAGTGCATCCCCAGTGGTGCCAGTGCACTCTCTGGACTCACTGAAGTGCATTCTCAGTGGTGCCAGTGTACTCTCTGGACTCACTGCAGTGCATCCCCAGTGGTGCCAGTGCACTCTCTGGACTCACTGCACTGCATCCCCACTGGTGCCAGTGCACTCTCTGGACTCACTGAAGTGCATCCCCAGTTGTGCCAGTGCACTCTCTGGACTCAATGCACTGCATCCCCAGTGGTGCCAGTGCACTCTCTGGACTCACTGCACTGCATCCCCAGTGGTGCCAGTGCAATCTCTGCACTCACTGTAGTGCATCCCCAGTGGTGCCAGTGCACTCTCTGGACTCACTGCAATGCATTCCCAGTGGTGCCAGTGCACTCTCTGGACTCACTGTACTGCATCACCAGTGGTGCCAGTGCACTCTCTGGACTCACTGCAGTGCATTCCCAGTGGTGCCAGTGCACTCTCTGGACTCACTGCACTGCAGCCCCATTGGTGCCAGTGCACTCTCTGGACTCACTGCACTGCATCACAGGTGGTGCCAGTGCACTCTCTGGACTCACTGCACTGCATCCCCAGTGGTGCCAGTGCACTCTCTGCACTCACTTCTCTGCATTCCCAGTGGTGCCAGTGAACTCTCTGGACTCACTGCACTGCATCCCCAGTGGTGCCAGTGCAATCTCTGGACTCACTGCAGTGCATCACCAGTGGTGCCAGTGCACTCTCTGGACTCACTGCACTGCATCCCCAGTGGTGCCAGTGCACTCTCTGGACTCACTGCAGTGCATCCCCAGTGGTGCCAGTGCACTCTCTGGACTCACTGCACTGCATCCCCAGTGGAGCAAGTGCACTCTCTCGAGTCACTGCACTACATCCCCAGTGGTGCCAGTGCACTCACTGGACTCACTGAAGTGCATCATCTGTGGTGCCAGTGCACTCTCTGGACTCACTGCAATGCATCCCCAGTGGTGCCAGTGCACTCTCTGGACTCACTGCACTGCATCCCCAGTGGTGCCAGTGCACTCTCTGGACTCACTGCACTGTATCCCCAGTGGTGCCAGTGCACTCTCTGGATTCACTGCAGTGCATCCCCAGTGGTGCCAGTGCACTCTCTGGACTCACTGCACTGCATCCCCAGTGGTGCCAGTGCACTCTGTGGACTCACTGCACTGCATCCCCAGTGGTGCCAGTGCACTCTCTGGACTCACTGCAGTGCATCCCCAGTGGTGCCAGTGCACTCTCTGGACTCACTGCACTGCATCCCCAGTGGTGCCAGTGCAGTCTCTGGACTCACTGCAGTGCATCCCCACTGGTGCCAGTGCACTCTCTGGACTCACTGCACCGCATCCCCAGTGGTGCCAGTGCACTCTCTGGACTCACTGCACTGCATCCCCAGTGGTGCCAGTGCACTCTCTGGACTCACTGCAGTGCATCCCCAGTGGTGCCAGTGCACTCTCTGGACTCACTAAACTGCATCACCAGTGGTGCCAGTGCACTCTCTGGACTCACTGCACTGCTTCCCCAGTGGTGCCAGTGCACTCACTGGACTCACTGCAGTGCATCCCCACTGGTGCCAGTGCACTCTCTGGGCTCACTGCAGTGCATCCCCAGTGGTGCCAGTGCACTCTCTGGACTCACTGCACTGCATCCCCAGTGGTGCCTGTGCGCTCTCTGGAGTCACAGCACTGCATCCCCAGTGGTGCCAGTGCACTCTCTGGACTCACTGCACTGCTTCCCCAGTGGTGCCAGTGCACTCTCTGGACTCACTGCACTGCATCCCCAGTGGTGCCAGTGCACTCACTGGACTCACTGCAGTGCATCTCCACTGGTGCCAGTGCACTCTCTGGACTCACTGCACTGCATCCCCAGTGGTGCCAGTGCACTCTCTGGACTCACTGCACTGCATCCCCAGTGGTTCCAGCGCACTCTCTGGACTCACTGCACTGCATCCCCAGTGGTGCCAGTGCACTCTCTGGACTCACTGCAGTGCATCCCCAGTGGTGCCAGTGCACTCTCTGGACTCACTGAAGTGCATTCTCAGTGGTGCCAGTGCACTCTCTGGACTCACTTCAGTGCATCCCCAGTGGTGCCAGTACACTCTCTGGACTCACTGCAGTGCATCCCCAGTGGTGCCAGTGCACTCTCTGGACTCACTGCAGTGCATCCCAGTGGTGCCAGTGCACTCTCTGGACTCACTGCACTGCATCCCCAGTGCTGCCAGTGCACTCTCTTGAGTCACTGCACTGCATCCCCTGTGGTGCAAGAGCACTCTCTGGACTCACTGCACTGCATCACCAGTGGTGCCAGTGCACTCTCTGGACTCACTGCACTGCATCCCCAGTGGTGCCAGTGCACTCTCTGGACTCACTGCACTGCATCCCCAGTGGTGCTAGTGCACTGTGTGGACTCACTGTACTGCATCCCCAGTGGTGCCAGTGCGCTCTCTGGACTCACTGCAGTGCATCCCCAGTGGTGCCAGTGCACTCTCAGGACTCACTGCACTGCATCCCCAGTGGTGCCAGTGCACTCTCTGGACTCACTGCACTGCATCCCCAGTAGTGACAGTGCACTCTCTGGACTCACTGCAGTGCATCCCCAGTGGTGCCAGTGCACTCTCTGGACTCACTGCACTGCATCCCCAGTAGTGCCAGTGCACTCTCTGGACTCACTGCACTGCATCCCCAGTGGTGCCAGTGCACTCACTGGATTCACTGCACTGCATCCCCAGTGGTGCCAGTGCACTCTCTGGACTCACTGCACTGCATCCCCAGTGGTGCCAGTGCACTCTCTGGACTCACTGTACTGCATCCCCAGTGGTGCCAGTGCACTCTCTGGACTCACTGCAGTGCATCCCCAGTGGTGCCAGTGCACTCTCTGGACTCACTGCAGTGCATCCCCACTGGTGCCAGTGCACTCTCTGGACTCACTGCACTGCATCCCCAGTGGTGCCAGTGCAGTCTCTGGAGTAACTGCAGTGCATCCCCAGTGGTGCCAGTGCACTCTCTGGACTCACTGCAGTGCATCCCCAGTGGTGCCAGTGCACTCTCTGGACTCACTGCACTGCATCCCCAGTGGTGCCAGTGCACTCTCTGGACTCATTGAAGTGCATTCTCAGTGGTGCCAGTGCACTCTCTGGACTCACTGCAGTGCATCCCCAGTGGTGCCAGTACACTCTCTGGACTCACTGCACTGCATCCCCAGTGGTGCCAGCGCACTCTCTGGACTCACTAAACTGCATCCCCAGTGGTGCCACTGCACTCTCTGGACTCACTGCACTGCATCCCCAGTGGTGCCAGTGCACTCACTGGACTCACTGCAGTGCATCCCCACTGGTGCCAGTGCACTCTCTGGACTCACTGCACTGCATCCCCAGTGGTGCCAGTGCGCTCTCTGGAGTCACAGCACTGCATCCCCAGTGGTGCCAGTGCAATCTCTGGACTCACTGCACTGCATCCCCAGTGGTGCCAGTGCACTCTCTGGACTCACTGCACTGCATCCCCGGTGGTGCCAGTGCAGTCTCTGGAGTAACTGCACTGCATCCCCACTGGTGCCAAAGCACTCTCTGGACTCCCAGCACCGCATCCCCAGTGGTGCCAGTGCACTCTCTGGACTCACTGCACTGCATCCCCAGTGGTGCCAGTGCACTCTCTGGACTCACTGCAGTGCATCCCCAGTGGTGCCAGTGCACTCTCTGGACTCACTGCAGTGCATCCCCAGTGGTGCCAGTGCACTCTCTGGACTCACTGCAGTGCATCCCCAGTGGTGCCAGTGCACTCTCTGGACTCACTGAAGTGCATTCCCAGTGGTGCCAGTGCACTCTCTGGACTCACTGCAGTGCATCCAGAGTGGTGCCAGTGCACTCACTGGACTCACTGCACTGCATCCCCAGTGGTGCCAGTGCACTCTCTGGACTCACTGCACTGCATCACCAGTGGTGCCAGTGCACTCTCTGGACTCACTGCACTGCTTCCCCAGTGGTGCCAGTGCACTCACTGGACTCACTGCAGTGCATCCCCAGTGGTGCCAGTGCACTCTCTGGACTCACTGCAGTGCATCCCCAGTGGTGCCAGTGCACTCTCTGGACTCACTGCACTGCATCCCCAGTGGTGCCAGTGCACTCTCTGGACTCACTGCACTGCATTCTCAGTGGTGCCAGTGCACTCTCTGGACTCACTGCACTGCATCCCCAGTGGTGCCAGTGCACTCTCTGGACTCACTGCACTGCATCACCAGTGGTGCCAGTGCACTCTCTGGACTCACTGCACTGCATCCCCACTGGTGCCAGTGCACTCTCTGGACTCACTGCACTGCATCCCCAGTGGTGCCAGTGCACTCTCTGGACTCACTGCACTGCATCCCCAGTGGTGCCAGTGCACTCTCTGGACTCACTGCACTGCATCCCCAGTGGTGCCAGTGCACTCACTGGACTCACTGCAGTGCATCCCCAGTGGTGCCAGTGCACTCTCTGGAGTCACTGCACTGCATCCCCAGTGGTGCCAGTGCACTCTCTGGACTCACTGCACTGCATCCCCAGTGGTGCCAGTGCACTCTCTGGACTCACTGCACTGCATCCCCAGTAGTGCTAGTGCACTCTGTGGACTCACTGCAGTGCATCCCCAGTGGTGCCAGTGCACTCTCTGGACTCACTGCAGTGCATCCCCAGTGGTGCCAGTGCACTCTCTGGACTCAATGCACTGCATCGCCAGTGCACTCTCTGGACTCACTGCAGGGCATCCCCGTGGAGCCAGTGCACTCTCAGGACTCACTGCATTGCTTCCCCAGTGGTGCCAGTGCACTCTCTGGACTCACTGCACTGCATCCCCAGTGGTGCCAGTGCACTCTCTGGACTCACTGCACTGCATCCCCAGTGGTGCCAGTGCACTCTCTGGACTCACTGAAGTGCATCCCCAGTGGTGCCAGTGCACTCTCTGGACTCACTGCACTGCATCCCCAGTGGTGCCAGTGCACTCTCTGGACTCACTGCAGTGCATCCCCAGTGGTGCCAGTGCACTCTCTGGACTCACTGAACTGCATCCCCAGTGGTGCCAGTGCACTCTCTGGACTCACTGCACTGCATCCCCAGTGGTGCCAGTGCACTCTCTGGACTCACTGTACTGCATCATCTGTGGTGCCAGTGCACTCTCTGGACTCACTGCAGTGCATCCCCAGTGGTGCCAGTGCACTCTCTGGACTCACTGCACTGCATCCCCAGTGGTGCCAGTGCACTCTCTGGACTCACTGCACTGCATCCCCAGTGTGACAGTGCACTCTCTGGACTCACTGCACTGCATCCCCAGTGGTGCCAGTGCACTCTCTGGACTCACTGCACTGCATCCCCAGTGGTGCCAGTGCAGTCTCTGGACTAACTGCAGTGCATCCCCACTGGTGCCAAAGCACTCTCTGGACTCCCTGCACCGCATCCCCAGTGGTGCCAGTGCACTCTCTGGACTCACTGCACTGCATCCCCAGTGGTGCCAGTGCACTCTCTGGACTCACTGCAGTGCATCCCCAGTGGTGCCAGTGCACTCTCTGGACTCACTGAAGTGCATTCCCAGTGGTGCCAGTGCACTCTCTGGACTCACTGCAGTGCATCCCCAGTGGTGCCAGTGCACTCACTGGACTCACTGCACTGCATCCCCAGTGGTGCCAGTGCACTCTCTGGACTCACTGCACTGCATCACCAGTGGTGCCTCTGCACTCTCTGGACTCACTGCACTGCATCCCCAGTGGTGCCAGTGCACTCTCTGGACTCACTGCAGTGCATCCCCAGTGGTGCCAGTGCACTCTCTGGACTCACTGCAGTGCATCCCCAGTGGTGCCAGTGCACTCTCTGGACTCACTGCACTGCATCCCCAGTGGTGCCAGTGCACTCTCTGGACTCACTGAAGTGCATTCTCAGTGGTGCCAGTGCACTCTCTGGACTCACTGCACTGCATCCCCAGTGGTGCCAGTGCACTCTCTGGACTCACTGAACTGCATCCCCAGTGGTGCCAGTGCACTCTCTGGACTCACTGCACTGCATCCCCAGTGCTGCCAGTGCACTCTCTGGACTCACTGCACTGCATCCCTAGTGGTGCCACTGCACTCTCTGGACTCACTGCACTGCTTCCCCAGTGGTGCCAGTGCACTCTCTGGACTCACTGCACTGCATCCCCAGTGGTGCCAGTGCACTCACTGGACTCACTGCAGTGCATCCCCACTGGTGCCAGTGCACTCTCTGGACTCACTGCACTGCATCCCCAGTGGTGCCAGTGCACTCTCTGGACTCACTGCACTGAATCCCCAGTGGTTCCAGCGCACTCTCTGGACTCACTGCACTGCATCCCCAGTGGTGCTAGTGCACTCTGTGGACTCACTGCAGTGCATCCCCAGTGGTGCCAGTGCACTCTCTGGACTCACTGAAGTGCATTCTCAGTGGTGCCAGTGCACTCTCTGGACTCACTTCAGTGCATCCCCAGTGGTGCCAGTACACTCTCTGGACTCACTGCAGTGCATCCCCAGTGGTGCCAGTGCACTCTCTGGACTCACTGCAGTGCATCCCCAGTGGTGCCAGTACACTCTCTGGACTCACTGCACTGCATCCCCAGTGGTGCCAGTGCACTCTCTGGACTCACTGCACTGCATCTCCAGTGGTGCCAGTGCACTCTCTGGACTCACTGCACTGCATCCCCAGTGCTGCCAGTGCACTCTCTTGAGTCACTGCACTGCATCCCCTGTGGTGCAAGAGCACTCTCTGGACTCACAGCAGTGCATCACCAGTGGTGCCAGTGCACTCTCTGGACTCACTGCACTGCATCCCCAGTGGTGCCAGTGCACTCTCTGGACTCACTGCACTGCATCCCCAGTGGTGCTAGTGCACTGTGTGGACTCACTGTACTGCATCCCCAGTGGTGCCAGTGCACTCTCTGGACTCACTGCAGTGCATCCCCAGTGGTGCCAGTGCACTCTCTGGACTCACTGCACTGCATCCCCAGTGGTGCCAGTGCACTCTCTGGACTCACTGCACTGCATCCCCAGTGGTGCCAGTGCACTCTCTGGACTCACTGCAGTGCATCCCCAGTGGTGCCAGTGCACTCTCTGGACTCACTGCACTGCATCCCCAGTGGTGCCAGTGCACTCTCTGGACTCACTGCACTGCATCCCCAGTGGTGCCAGTGCACTCTCTGGATTCACTGCACTGCATCCCCAGTGGTGCCAGTGCACTCTCTGGACTCACTGCACTGCATCCCCAGTGGTGCCAGTGCACTCTCTGGACTCACTGTACTGCATCCCCAGTGGTGCCAGTGCACTCTCTGGACTCACTGCAGTGCATCCCCAGTGGTGCCAGTGCACTCTCTGGACTCACTGCAGTGCATCCCCACTGGTGCCAGTGCACTCTCTGGACTCACTGCACTGCATCCCCAGTGTTCCCAGTGCACTCACTGGAGTCACTGGACACATCCCCAGTGGTGCCAGTGCACTCTCTGGACTCACTGCAGTGCATCCCCAGTGGTGCCAGTGCACTCTCTGGACTCACTGAAGTGCATTCTCAGTGGTGCCAGTGTACTCTCTGGACTCACTGCAGTGCATCCCCAGTGGTGCCAGTGCACTCTCTGGACTCACTGCACTGCATCCCCACTGGTGCCAGTGCACTCTCTGGACTCACTGAAGTGCATCCCCAGTTGTGCCAGTGCACTCTCTGGACTCAATGCACTGCATCCCCAGTGGTGCCAGTGCACTCTCTGGACTCACTGCACTGCATCCCCAGTGGTGCCAGTGCAATCTCTGCACTCACTGTAGTGCATCCCCAGTGGTGCCAGTGCACTCTCTGGACTCACTGCAATGCATTCCCAGTGGTGCCAGTGCACTCTCTGGACTCACTGTACTGCATCACCAGTGGTGCCAGTGCACTCTCTGGACTCACTGCAGTGCATTCCCAGTGGTGCCAGTGCACTCTTTGGACTCACTGCACTGCAGCCCCATTGGTGCCAGTGCACTCTCTGGACTCACTGCACTGCATCCCCAGTGGTGCCAGTGCACTCTCTGGACTCACTGCAGTGCATCCCCAGTGGTGCCAGTGCACTCTCTGGACTCACTGCACTGCATCCCCAGTGGAGCAAGTGCACTCTCTCGAGTCACTGCACTACATCCCCAGTGGTGCCAGTGCACTCACTGGACTCACTGAAGTGCATCATCTGTGGTGCCAGTGCACTCTCTGGACTCACTGCAATGCATCCCCAGTGGTGCCAGTGCACTCTCTGGACTCACTGCACTGCATCCCCAGTGGTGCCAGTGCACTCTCTGGACTCACTGCACTGTATCCCCAGTGGTGCCAGTGCACTCACTGGATTCACTGCAGTGCATCCCCAGTGGTGCCAGTGCACTCTCTGGACTCACTGCACTGCATCCCCAGTGGTGCCAGTGCACTCTGTGGACTCACTGCACTGCATCCCCAGTGGTGCCAGTGCACTCTCTGGACTCACTGCAGTGCATCCCCAGTGGTGCCAGTGCACTCTCTGGACTCACTGCACTGCATCCCCAGTGGTGCCAGTGCAGTCTCTCGAGTACCTGCAGTGCATCCCCACTGGTGCCAAAGCACTCTCTGGACTCCCGGCACCGCATCCCCAGTGGTGCCAGTGCACTCTCTGGACTCACTGCACTGCATCCCCAGTGGTGCCAGTGCACTCTCTGGACTCACTGCAGTGCATCCCCAGTGGTGCCAGTGCACTCTCTGGACTCACTAAACTGCATCACCAGTGGTGCCTCTGCACTCTCTGGACTCACTGCACTGCTTCCCCAGTGGTGCCAGTGCAGTCTCTGGAGTAACTGCAGTGCATCCCCACTGGTGCCAGTGCACTCCCTGGGCTCACTGCAGTGCATCCCCAGTGGTGCCAGTGCACTCTCTGGACTCACTGCACTGCATCCCCAGTGGTGCCTGTGCGCTCTCTGGAGTCACAGCACTGCATCCCCAGTGGTGCCAGTGCACTCTCTGGACTCACTGCACTGCTTCCCCAGTGGTGCCAGTGCACTCTCTGGACTCACTGCACTGCATCCCCAGTGGTGCCAGTGCAGTCACTGGACTCACTGCAGTGCATCTCCACTGGTGCCAGTGCACTCTCTGGACTCACTGCACTGCATCCCCAGTGGTGCCAGTGCACTCTCTGGACTCACTGCACTGCATCCCCAGTGGTTCCAGCGCACTCTCTGGACTCACTGCACTGCATCCCCAGTGGTGCCAGTGCACTCTCTGGACTCACTGCAGTGCATCCCCAGTGGTGCCAGTGCACTCTCTGGACTCACTGAAGTGCATTCTCAGTGGTGCCAGTGCACTCTCTGGACTCACTTCAGTGCATCCCCAGTGGTGCCAGTACACTCTCTGGACTCACTGCAGTGCATCCCCAGTGGAGCCAGTGCACTCTCTGGACTCACTGCAGTGCATCCGCAGTGGTGCCATTGCACTCTCTGGACTCACTGCACTGCATCCCCAGTGCTGCCAGTGCACTCTCTTGAGTCACTGCACTGCATCACCTGTGGTGCAAGAGCACTCTCTGGACTCACTGCACTGCATCACCAGTGGTGCCAGTGCACTCTCTGGACTCACTGCACTGCATCCCCAGTGGTGCCAGTGCACTCTCTGGACTCACTGCACTGCATCCCCAGTGGTGCTAGTGCACTGTGTGGACTCACTGTACTGCATCCCCAGTGGTGCCAGTGCGCTCTCTGGACTCACTGCAGTGCATCCCCAGTGGTGCCAGTGCACTCTCAGGACTCACTGCACTGCATCCCCAGTGGTGCCAGTGCACTCTCTGGACTCACTGCACTGCATCCCCAGTAGTGACAGTGCACTCTCTGGACTCACTGCAGTGCATCCCCAGTGGTGCCAGTGCACTCTCTGGACTCACTGCACTGCATCCCCAGTAGTGCCAGTGCACTCTCTGGACTCACTGCACTGCATCCCCAGTGGTGCCAGTGCACTCACTGGATTCACTGCACTGCATCCCCAGTGGTGCCAGTGCACTCTCTGGACTCACTGCACTGCATCCCCAGTGGTGCCAGTGCACTCTGTGGACTCACTGTACTGCATCCCCAGTGGTGACAGTGCACTCTCTGGACTCACTGCAGTGCATCCCCAGTGGTGCCAGTGCACTCTCTGGACTCACTGCAGTGCATCCCCACTGGTGCCAGTGCACTCTCTGGACTCACTGCACTGCATCCCCAGTGGTGCCAGTGCAGTCTCTGGAGTAACTGCAGTGCATCCCCAGTGGTGCCAGTGCACTCTCTGGACTCACTGCAGTGCATCCCCAGTGGTGCCACTGCACTCTCTGGACTCACTGCACTGCATCCCCAGTGGTGCCAGTGTACTCTCTGGACTCATTGAAGTGCATTCTCAGTGGTGCCAGTGCACTCTCTGGACTCACTGCAGTGCATCCCCAGTGGTGCCAGTACACTCACTGGACTCACTGCACTGCATCCGCAGTGGTGCCAGCGCACTCTCTGGACTCACTAAACTGCATCCCCAGTGGTGCCACTGCACTCTCTGGACTCACTGCACTGCATCCCCAGTGGTGCCAGTGCACTCACTGGACTCACTGCAGTGCATCCCCACTGGTGCCAGTGCACTCTCTGGACTCACTGCACTGCATCCCCAGTGGTGCCAGTGCGCTCTCTGGAGTCACAGCACTGCATCCCCAGTGGTGCCAGTGCAATCTCTGGACTCACTGCACTGCATCCCCAGTGGTGCCAGTGCACTCTCTGGACTCACTGCACTGCATCCCCGGTGGTGCCAGTGCAGTCTCTGGAGTAACTGCACTGCATCCCCACTGGTGCCAAAGCACTCTCTGGACTCCCAGCACCGCATCCCCAGTGGTGCCAGTGCACTCTCTGGACTCACTGCACTGCATCCCCAGTGGTGCCAGTGCACTCTCTGGACTCACTGCAGTGCATCCCCAGTGGTGCCAGTGCACTCTCTGGACTCACTGCAGTGCATCCCCAGTGGTGCCACTGCACTCTCTGGACTCACTGCAGTGCATCCCCAGTGGTGCCAGTGCACTCTCTGGACTCACTGAAGTGCATTCTCAGTGGTGCCAGTGCACTCTCTGGACTCACTGCAGTGCATCCAGAGTGGTGCCAGTACACTCACTGGACTCACTGCACTGCATCCCCAGTGGTGCCAGTGCACTCTCTGGACTCACTAAACTGCATCACCAGTGGTGCCACTGCACTCTCTGGACTCACTGCACTGCTTCCCCAGTGGTGCCAGTGCACTCACTGGACTGACTGCAGTGCATCCCCACTGGTGCCAGTGCACTCTCTGGGCTCACTGCAGTGCATCCCCAGTGGTGCCAGTGCACTCTCTGGACTCACTGCACTGCATCCCCAGTGGTGCCTGTGCGCTCTCTGGAGTCACAGCACTGCATTCTCAGTGGTGCCAGTGCACTCTCTGGACTCACTGCACTGCATCCCCAGTGGTGCCAGTGCACTCTCTGGACTCACTGAACTGCATCACCAGTGGTGCCAGTGCACTCTCTGGACTCACTGCACTGCATCCCCAGTGCTGCCAGTGCACTCTCTGGACTCACTGCACTGCATCCCCAGTGGTGCCACTGCACTCTCTGGACTCACTGCACTGCTTCCCCAGTGGTGCCAGTGCACTCTCTGGACTCACTGCACTGCATCCCCAGTGGTGCCAGTGCACTCACTGGACTCACTGCAGTGCATCCCCAGTGGTGCCAGTGCACTCTCTGGAGTCACTGCACTGCATCCCCAGTGGTGCCAGTGCACTCTCTGGACTCACTGCACTGCATCCCCAGTGGTTCCAGCGCACTCTCTGGACTCACTGCACTGCATCCCCAGTAGTGCTAGTGCACTCTGTGGACTCAATGCAGTGCATCCCCAGTGCTGCCAGTGCACTCTCTGGACTCACTGCGCTGCATCCCCAGTGGTGCCAGTGCACTCTCTGGACTCACTGCACTGCATCGCCAGTGCACTCTCTGGACTCACTGCAGGGCATCCCCGGTGGAGCCAGTGTACTCTCAGGACTCACTGCAGTGCATCCCCAGTGGTGCCAGTGCACTCTCTGGACTCACTGCACTGCATCCCCAGTGGTGCCAGTGCACTCTCTGGACTCACTGCACTGCATCCCCAGTGGTGTCAGTGCACTCTCTGGACTCACTGAAGTGCATCCCCAGTTGTGCCAGTGCACTCTCTGGACTCAATGCACTGCATCCCCAGTGCTGCCAGTGCAATCTCTGGACTCACTGCACTGCATCCCCAGTGGTGCCAGTGCACTCTCTGGACTCACTGTACTGCATCACCAGTGGTGCCAGTGCACTCTCTGGACTCACTGCAGTGCATTCCCAGTGGTGCCAGTGCACTCTTTGGACTCACTGCACTGCAGCCCCATTGGTGCCAGTGCACTCTCTGGACTCACTGCACTGCATCACAGGTGGTACCAGTGCACTCTCTGGACTCACTGCACTGCATCCCCAGTGGTGCCAGTGCACTCTCTGGACTCACTGCACTGCATCCCCAGTGGTGCCAGTGCACTCTCTGCACTCACTTCTCTGCATGCCCAGTGGTGCCAGTGAAGTCTCTGGACTCACTGCACTGCATCCACAGTGGTGCAGTGCACTCTCTGTCACTGCAGTGCAGTGCAGTGCACTCTCTGGACTCACTGCACTACATCCCCAGTGGTGCCAGCGCACTCTGTGGACTCACTGCAGTGCATCCCCAGTGGTGCCAGTGCACTCTCTGGACTCACTGAACTGCATCCCCAGTGGTGCAAGTGCACTCTCTCGAGTCACTGCACTACATCCCCAGTGGTACCAGTGCACTCACTGGACTCACTGTACTGCATCATCTGTGGTGCCAGTGCACTCTCTGGACTCACTGCAATGCATCCCCAGTGGTGCCAGTGCACTCTCTGGACTCACTGCACTGCATCCCCAGTGGTGCCAGTGCACTCTCTGGACTCACTGCACTGCATCCCCAGTCGTGACAGTGCACTCTCTGGACTCACTGCACTGCATCCCCAGTGGTGCCAGTGCACTCTCTGGACTCACTGCACTGCATCCCCAGTGGTGCCAGTGCAGTCTCTGGAGTAACTGCAGTGCATCCCCACTGGTGCCAAAGCACTCTCTGGACTCCCGGCACCGCATCCCCAGTGGTGCCAGTGCACTCTCTGGAGTCACAGCACTGCATCCCCAGTGGTGTCAGTGCACTCTCTGGACTCACTGCAGTGCATCCCCAGTGGTGCCAGTGCACTCTCTGGACTCACTGAAGTGCATTCTCAGTGGTGCCAGTGCACTCTCTGGACTCACTGCAGTGCATCCCCAGTGGTGCCAGTACACTCACTGGACTCACTGCACTGCATCCCCAGTGGTGCCAGTGCACTCTCTGGACTCACTAAACTGCATCACCAGTGGTGCCTCTGCACTCTCTGGACTCACTGCACTGCTTCCCCAGTGGTGCCAGTGCACTCACTGGACTCACTGCAGTGCATCCCCAGTGGTGCCAGTGCACTCTCTGGGCTCACTGCAGTGCATCCCCAGTGGTGCCAGTGCACTCTCTGGACTCACTGCACTGCATCCCCAGTGGTGCCAGTGCACTCTCTGGACTCACTGAAGTGCATTCTCAGTGGTGCCAGTGCACTCTCTGGACTCACTGCACTGCATCCCCAGTGGTGCCAGTGCACTCTCTGGACTCACTGAACTGCATCCCCAGTGGTGCCAGTGCACTCTCTGGACTCACTGCACTGCATCCCCAGTGCTGCCAGTGCACTCTCTGGACTCACTGCACTGCATCCCTAGTGGTGCCACTGCACTCTCTGGACTCACTGCACTGCTTCCCCAGTGGTGCCAGTGCACTCTCTGGACTCACTGCACTGCATCCCCAGTGGTGCCAGTGTACTCACTGGACTCACTGCAGTGCATCCCCACTGGTGCCAGTGCACTCTCTGGACTCACTGCACTGCATCCCCAGTGGTGCCAGTGCACTCTCTGGACTCACTGCACTGAATCCCCAGTGGTTCCAGCGCACTCTCTGGACTCACTGCACTGCATCCCCAGTGGTGCTAGTGCACTCTGTGGACTCACTGCAGTGCATCCCCAGTGGTGCCAGTGCACTCTCTGGACTCACTGAAGTGCATTCTCAGTGGTGCCAGTGCACTCTCTGGACTCACTTCAGTGCATCCCCAGTGGTGCCAGTACACTCTCTGGACTCACTGCAGTGCATCCCCAGTGGTGCCAGTGCACTCTCTGGACTCACTGCAGTGCATCCCCAGTGGTGCCAGTACACTCACTGGACTGACTGCACTGCATCCGCAGTGGTGCCATTGCACTCTCTGGACTCACTGCACTGCATCTCCAGTGGTGCCAGTGCACTCTCTGGACTCACTGCACTGCATCCCCAGTGCTGCCAGTGCACTCTCTTGAGTCACTGCACTGCATCCCCTGTGGTGCAAGAGCACTCTCTGGACTCACAGCAGTGCATCACCAGTGGTGCCAGTGCACTCTCTGGACTCACTGCACTGCATCCCCAGTGGTGCCAGTGCACTCTCTGGACTCACTGCACTGCATCCCCAGTGGTGCTAGTGCACTGTGTGGACTCACTGTACTGCATCCCCAGTGGTGCCAGTGCGCTCTCTGGACTCACTGCAGTGCATCCCCAGTGGTGCCAGTGCACTCTCTGGACTCACTGCACTGCATCCCCAGTGGTGCCAGTGCACTCTCTGCACTCACTGCACTGCATCCCCAGTAGTGACAGTGCACTCTCTGGACTCACTGCAGTGCATCCCCAGTGGTGCCAGTGCACTCTCTGGACTCACTGCACTGCATCCCCAGTAGTGCCAGTGCACTCTCTGGACTCACTGCACTGCATCCCCAGTGGTGCCAGTGCACTCTCTGGATTCACTGCACTGCATCCCCAGTGGTGCCAGTGCACTCTCTGGACTCACTGCACTGCATCCCCAGTGGTGCCAGTGCACTCTGTGGACTCACTGTACTGCATCCCCAGTGGTGACAGTGCACTCTCTGGACTCACTGCAGTGCATCCCCAGTGGTGCCAGTGCACTCTCTGGACTCACTGCAGTGCATCCCCACTGGTGCCAGTGCACTCTCTGGACTCACTGCACTGCATCCCCAGTGGTGCCAGTGCACTCTCTGGAGTCACTGCAGTGCATCCCCACTGGTGCCAAAGCACTCTCTGGACTCACTGCAGTGCATCCCCAGTGGTGCCACTGCACTCTCTGGACTCACTGCAGTGCATCCCCAGTGGTGCCAGTGCACTCTCTGGACTCATTGAAGTGCATTCTCAGTGGTGCCAGTGCACTCTCTGGACTCACTGCAGTGCATCCCCAGTGGTGCCAGTACACTCACTGGACTCACTGCACTGCATCCCCAGTGGTGCCAGTGCACTCTCTGGACTCCAAGCACCGCATCCCCAGTGGTGCCACTGCACTCTCTGGACTCACTGCACTGCTGCATCCCCAGTGGTGCCAGTGCACTCTCTGGACTCACTGCACTGCATCCCCGGTGGTGCCAGTGCAGTCTCTGGAGTAACTGCACTGCATCCCCATTGGTGCCAAAGCAATCTCTGGACTCCCAGCACCGCATCCCCAGTGGTGCCACTGCACTCTCTGGACTCACTGCACTGCATCCCCAGTGGTGCCAGTGCACTCTCTGGACTCACTGTACTGCATACCCACTGGTGCCAGTGCACTCTGTGGACTCACTGCAGTGCATCCCCAGTGGTGCCAGTGCACTCTCTGGACTCACTGCACTGCATGCCCAGTGGTGCCAGTGCACTCTCTGGACTCCCAGCACTGCATCCCCATTGATGCCAAAGCACTCTCTGGACTCCCAGCACCGCATCCCCAGTGGTGCCAGTGCACTCTCTGGACTCACTGTACTGCATCACCAGTGGTGACAGTGCACTCTCTGGACTCACTGCACTGCATCCCCAGTGGTGCCAGTGCACTCTCTGGACTCACTGCAGTGCATCCCCAGTGGTGCCAGTGCACTCTCTGGACTCACTGCACTGAAGCCCCAGTGGTGCCAGTGCACTCTCTGGACTCACTGCACTGCATCCCCACTGGTGCCAGTGCACTCTCTGGACTCACTGCACTGCATCCCCAGTGGTGCCAGTGCACTCTCTGGACTCACTGCAGGGCATCCCCAGTGGTGCCAGTGCACTGTCTGGACTCACTGCACTGCATCCCCAGTGGTGCCAGTGCACTCTCTGGACTCACTGTACTGCACCCCCAGTGGTGCCAGTGCACTCACTGGACTGACTGCACTGCATCCCCAGTGGTGCCAGTGCACTCTCTGGACTCACTGCACTGCATCCCCACTGGTGCCAGTGTACTCTCTGGACTCACTGCACTGCATCCCCAGTGTTCCCAGTGCACTCACTGGACTCACTGGACACATCCCCAGTGGTGCCAGTGCACTCTCTGGACTCACTGCAGTGCATCCCCAGTGGTGCCAGTGCACTCTCTGGACTCACTGAAGTGCATTCTCAGTGGTGCCAGTGTACTCTCTGGACTCACTGCACTGCATCCCCAGTGGTGCCAGTGCACTCTCTGGACTCACTGCACTGCATCCCCACTGGTGCCAGTGCACTCTCTGGACTCACTGAAGTGCATCCCCAGTTGTGCCAGTGCACTCTCTGGACTCAATGCACTGCATCCCCAGTGGTGCCAGTGCACTCTCTGGACTCACTGCAGTGCATCCCCAGTGGTGCCAGTGCAATCTCTGCACTCACTGTAGTGCATCCCCAGTGGTGCCAGTGCACTCTCTGGACTCACTGCAATGCATCCCCAGTGGTGCCAGTGCACTCTCTGGACTCACTGTACTGCATCACCAGTGGTGCCAGTGCACTCTCTGGACTCACTGCAGTGCATTCCCAGTGGTGCCAGTGCACTCTTTGGACTCACTGCACTGCAGCCCCATTGGTGCCAGTGCACTCTCTGGACTCACTGCACTGCATCACAGGTGGTGCCAGTGCACTCTCTGGACTCACTGCACTGCATCCCCAGTGGTGCCAGTGCACTCTCTGCACTCACTTCTCTGCATTCCCAGTGGTGCCAGTGAAGTCTCTGGACTCACTGCACTGCATCCACAGTGGTGCCAGTGCAATCTCTGGACTCACTGCAGTGCATCACCAGTGGTGCCAGTGCACTCTCTGGACTCACTGCACTGCATCCCCAGTGGTGCCAGTGCACTCTCTGGACTCACTGCAGTGCATCCCCAGTGGTGCCAGTGCACTCTCTGGACTCACTGCACTGCATCCCCAGTGGTGCAAGTGCACTCTCTCGAGTCACTGCACTACATCCCCTGTGGTGCAAGAGCACTCTCTGGACTCACAGCAGTGCATCACCAGTGGTGCCAGTGCACTCTCTGGACTCACTGCAATGCATCCCCAGTGGTGCCAGTGCACACTCTGGACTCACTGCACTGCATCCCCAGTGGTGCCAGTGCACTCTCTGGACTCACTGCACTGTATCCCCAGTGGTGCCAGTGCACTCACTGGATTCACTGCAGTGCATCCCCAGTGGTGCCAGTGCACTCTCTGGACTCACTGCACTGCATCCCCAGTGGTGCCAGTGCACTCTCTGGACTCACTGCACTGCATCCCCAGTGGTGACAGTGCACTCTCTGGACTCACTGCAGTGCATCCCCAGTGGTGCCAGTGCACTCTCTGGACTCACTGCACTGCATCCCCAGTGGTGCCAGTGCAGTCTCTGGAGTAACTGCAGTGCATCCCCACTGGTGCCAAAGTACTCTCTGGACTCCCGGCACCGCATCTCCAGTGGTGCCAGTGCACTCTCTGGACTCACTGCACTGCATCCCCAGTGGTGCCAGTGCACTCTCTGGAGTCACAGCACTGCATCCCCAGTGGTGCCAGTGCACTCTCTGGACTCACTGAAGTGCATCCCCAGTGGTGCCAGTGCACTCTCTGGACTCACTGAAGTGCATTCTCAGTGGTGCCAGTGCACTCTCTGGACTCACTGCAGTGCATCCCCAGTGGTGCCAGTACACTCACTGGACTCACTGCACTGCATCCCCAGTGGTGCCAGTGCACTCTCTGGACTCACTAAACTGCATCACCAGTGGTGCCTCTGCACTCTCTGGACTCACTTCACTGCTTCCCCAGTGGTGCCAGTGCAATCACTGGACTCACTGCAGTGCATCCCCACTGGTGCCAGTGCACTCTCTGTGCTCACTGCAGTGCATCCCCACTGGTGCCAGTGCACTCTCTGGGCTCACTGCACTGCATCCCCAGTGCTGCCAGTGCACTCTCTTGAGTCACTGCACTGCATCCCCTGTGGTGCAAGAGCACTCTCTGGACTCACAGCAGTGCATCACCAGTGGTGCCAGTGCACTCTCTGGACTCACTGCACTGCATCCCCAGTGGTGCCAGTGCACTCTCTGGACTCACTGCACTGCATCCCCAGTGGTGCTAGTGCACTGTGCGGACTCACTGTACTGCATCCCCAGTGGTGCCAGTGCGCTCTCTGGACTCACTGCAGTGCATCCCCAGTGGTGCCAGTGCACTCTCAGGACTCACTGCACTGCATCCCCAGTGGTGCCAGTGCACTCTCTGGACTCACTGCACTGCATCCCCAGTAGTGACAGTGCACTCTCTGGACTCACTGCAGTGCATCCCCAGTGGTGCCAGTGCACTCTCTGGACTCACTGCACTGCATCCCCAGTAGTGCCAGTGCACTCTCTGGACTCACTGCACTGCATCCCCAGTGGTGCCAGTGCACTCACTGGATTCACTGCACTGCATCCCCAGTGGTGCCAGTGCACTCTCTGGACTCACTGCACTGCATCCCCAGTGGTGCCAGTGCACTCTGTGGACTCACTGTACTGCATCCCCAGTGGTGACAGTGCACTCTCTGGACTCACTGCAGTGCATCCCCAGTGGTGCCAGTGCACTCTCTGGACTCACTGCAGTGCATCCCCGCTGGTGCCAGTGCACTCTCTGGACTCACTGCACTGCATCCCCAGTGGTGCCAGTGCAGTCTCTGGAGTAACTGCAGTGCATCCCCAGTGGTGCCAGTGCACTCTCTGGACTCACTGCAGTGCATCCCCAGTGGTGCCACTGCACTCTCTGGACTCACTGCACTGCATCCCCAGTGGTGCCAGTGTACTCTCTGGACTCATTGAAGTGCATTCTCAGTGGTGCCAGTGCACTCTCTGGACTCACTGCAGTGCATCCCCAGTGGTGCCAGTACACTCACTGGACTCACTGCACTGCATCCCCAGTGGTGCCAGCGCACTCTCTGGACTCACTGCAGTGCATCCCCAGTGGTGCCAGTGCACTCTCTGGACTCACTGAACTGCATCCCCAGTGGTGCAAGTGCACTCTCTCGAGTCACTGCACTACATCCCCAGTGGTACCAGTGCACTCACTGGACTCACTGTACTGCATCATCTGTGGTGCCAGTGCACTCTCTGGACTCACTGCAATGCATCCCCAGTGGTGCCAGTGCAATCTCTGGACTCACTGCACTGCATCCCCAGTGGTGCCAGTGCACTCTCTGGACTCACTGCACTGCATCCCCGGTGGTGCCAGTGCAGTCTCTGGAGTAACTGCACTGCATCCCCACTGGTGCCAAAGCACTCTCTGGACTCCCAGCACCGCATCCCCAGTGGTGCCAGTGCACTCTCTGGACTCACTGCACTGCATCCCCAGTGGTGCCAGTGCACTCTCTGGACTCACTGCACTGCATCCCCAGTGGTGCCACTGCACTCTCTGGACTCACTGCAGTGCATCCCCAGTGGTGCCACTGCACTCTCTGGACTCACTGAAGTGCATTCTCAGTGGTGCCAGTGCACTCTCTGGACTCACTGCAGTGCATCCAGAGTGGTGCCAGTACACTCACTGGACTCACTGCACTGTATCCCCAGTGGTGCCAGTGCACTCTCTGGACTCACTAAACTGCATCACCAGTGGTGCCACTGCACTCTCTGGACTCACTGCACTGCTTCCCCAGTGGTGCCAGTGCACTCACTGGACTGACTGCAGTGCATCCCCACTGGTGCCAGTTTACTCTCTGGGCTCACTGCAGTGCATCCCCAGTGGTGCCAGTGCACTCTCTGGACTCACTGCACTGCATCCCCAGTGGTGCCTGTGCGCTCTCTGGAGTCACAGCACTGCATTCTCAGTGGTGCCAGTGCACTCTCTGGACTCACTGCACTGCATCCCCAGTGGTGCCAGTGCACTCTCTGGACTCACTGAACTGCATCACCAGTGGTGCCAGTGCACTCTCTGGACTCACTGCACTGCATCCCCAGTGCTGCCAGTGCACTCTCTGGACTCACTGCACTGCATCCCCAGTGGTGCCACTGCACTCTCTGGACTCACTGCACTGCTTCCCCAGTGGTGCCAGTGCACTCTCTGGACTCACTGCACTGCATCCCCAGTGGTGCCAGTGCACTCTCTGGACTCACTGCAGTGCATCCCCAGTGGTGCCAGTGCACTCTCTGGAGTCACTGCACTGCATCCCCAGTGGTGCCAGTGCACTCTCTGGACTCACTGCACTGCATCCCCAGTGGTTCCAGCGCACTCTCTGGACTCACTGCACTGCATCCCCAGTAGTGCTAGTGCACTCTGTGGACTCAATGCAGTGCATCCCCAGTGCTGCCAGTGCACTCTCTGGACTCACTGCGCTGCATCCCCAGTGGTGCCAGTGCACTCTCTGGACTCACTGCACTGCATCGCCAGTGCACTCTCTGGACTCACTGCAGGGCATCCCCGGTGGAGCCAGTGTAATCTCAGGACTCACTGCAGTGCATCCCCAGTGGTGCCAGTGCACTCTCTGGACTCACTGCACTGCATCCCCAGTGGTGCTAGTGCACTGTGCGGACTCACTGTACTGCATCCCCAGTGGTGCCAGTGCGCTCTCTGGACTCACTGCAGTGCATCCCCAGTGGTGCCAGTGCACTCTCAGGACTCACTGCACTGCATCCCCAGTGGTGCCAGTGCACTCTCTGGACTCACTGCACTGCATCCCCAGTAGTGACAGTGCACTCTCTGGACTCACTGCAGTGCATCCCCAGTGGTGCCAGTGCACTCTCTGGACTCACTGCACTGCATCCCCAGTAGTGCCAGTGCACTCTCTGGACTCACTGCACTGCATCCCCAGTGGTGCCAGTGCACTCACTGGATTCACTGCACTGCATCCCCAGTGGTGCCAGTGCACTCTCTGGACTCACTGCACTGCATCCCCAGTGGTGCCAGTGCACTCTGTGGACTCACTGTACTGCATCCCCAGTGGTGACAGTGCACTCTCTGGACTCACTGCAGTGCATCCCCAGTGGTGCCAGTGCACTCTCTGGACTCACTGCAGTGCATCCCCACTGGTGCCAGTGCACTCTCTGGACTCACTGCACTGCATCCCCAGTGGTGCCAGTGCAGTCTCTGGAGTAACTGCAGTGCATCCCCAGTGGTGCCAAAGCACTCTCTGGACTCACTGCAGTGCATCCCCAGTGGTGCCACTGCACTCTCTGGACTCACTGCACTGCATCCCCAGTGGTGCCAGTGTACTCTCTGGACTCATTGAAGTGCATTCTCAGTGGTGCCAGTGCACTCTCTGGACTCACTGCAGTGCATCCCCAGTGGTGCCAGTACACTCACTGGACTCACTGCACTGCATCCCCAGTGGTGCCAGCGCACTCTCTGGACTCACTGCAGTCCATCCCCAGTGGTGCCAGTGCACTCTCTGGACTCACTGAACTGCATCCCCAGTGGTGCAAGTGCACTCTCTCGAGTCACTGCACTACATCCCCAGTGGTACCAGTGCACTCACTGGACTCACTGTACTGCATCATCTGTGGTGCCAGTGCACTCTCTGGACTCACTGCAATGCATCCCCAGTGGTGCCAGTGCAATCTCTGGACTCACTGCACTGCATCCCCAGTGGTGCCAGTGCACTCTCTGGACTCACTGCACTGCATCCCCGGTGGTGCCAGTGCAGTCTCTGGAGTAACTGCACTGCATCCCCACTGGTGCCAAAGCACTCTCTGGACTCCCAGCACCGCATCCCCAGTGGTGCCAGTGCACTCTCTGGACTCACTGCACTGCATCCCCAGTGGTGCCAGTGCACTCTCTGGACTCACTGCACTGCATCCCCAGTGGTGCCACTGCACTCTCTGGACTCACTGCAGTGCATCCCCAGTGGTGCCACTGCACTCTCTGGACTCACTGCAGTGCATCCCCAGTGGTGCCAGTGCACTCTCTGGACTCACTGAAGTGCATTCTCAGTGGTGCCAGTGCACTCTCTGGACTCACTGCAGTGCATCCAGAGTGGTGCCAGTACACTCACTGGACTCACTGCACTGTATCCCCAGTGGTGCCAGTGCACTCTCTGGACTCACTAAACTGCATCACCAGTGGTGCCACTGCACTCTCTGGACTCACTGCACTGCTTCCCCAGTGGTGCCAGTGCACTCACTGGACTGACTGCAGTGCATCCCCACTGGTGCCAGTGCACTCTCTGGGCTCACTGCAGTGCATCCCCAGTGGTGCCAGTGCACTCTCTGGACTCACTGCACTGCATCCCCAGTGGTGCCTGTGCGCTCTCTGGAGTCACAGCACTGCATTCTCAGTGGTGCCAGTGCACTCTCTGGACTCACTGCACTGCATCCCCAGTGGTGCCAGTGCACTCTCTGGTCTCACTGAACTGCATCACCAGTGGTGCCAGTGCACTCTCTGGACTCACTGCACTGCATCCCCAGTGCTGCCAGTGCACTCTCTGGACTCACTGCACTGCATCCCCAGTGGTGCCACTGCACTCTCTGGACTCACTGCACTGCTTCCCCAGTGGTGCCAGTGCACTCTCTGGACTCACTGCACTGCATCCACAGTGGTGCCAGTGCACTCTCTGGACTCACTGCAGTGCATCCCCAGTGGTGCCAGTGCACTCTCTGGAGTCACTGCACTGCATCCCCAGTGGTGCCAGTGCACTCTCTGGACTCACTGCACTGCATCCCCAGTGGTTCCAGCACACTCTCTGGACTCACTGCACTGCATCCCCAGTAGTGCTAGTGCACTCTGTGGACTCAATGCAGTGCATCCCCAGTGCTGCCAGTGCACTCTCTGGACTCACTGCGCTGCATCCCCAGTGGTGCCAGTGCACTCTCTGGACTCACTGCACTGCATCGCCAGTGCTCTCTCTGGACTCACTGCAGGGCATCCCCGGTGGAGCCAGTGTAATCTCAGGACTCACTGCAGTGCATCCCCAGTGGTGCCAGTGCACTCTCTGGACTCACTGCACTGCATCCCCAGTGGTGCCAGTGCACTCTCTGGACTCACTGCACTGCATCCCCATTGGTGTCAGTGCACTCTCTGGACTCACTGAAGTGCATCCCCAGTTGTGCCAGTGCACTCTCTGGACTCAATGCACTGCATCCCCAGTGGTGCCAGTGCAATCTCTGGACTCACTGCACTGCATCCCCAGTGGTGCCAGTGCACTCTCTGGACTCACTGTACTGCATCACCAGTGGTGCCAGTGCACTCTCTGGACTCACTGCAGTGCATTCCCAGTGGTGCCAGTGCACTCTTTGGACTCACTGCACTGCAGCCCCATTGGTGCCAGTGCACTCTCTGGACTCACTGCACTGCATCACAGGTGGTACCAGTGCACTCTCTGGACTCACTGCACTGCATCCCCAGTGGTGCCAGTGCACTCTCTGGACTCACTGCACTGCATCCCCAGTGGTGCCAGTGCACTCTCTGCACTCACTTCTCTGCATGCCCAGTGGTGCCAGTGAAGTC
This sequence comes from Anser cygnoides, assembly GCF_040182565.1. Taxonomy (NCBI): domain Eukaryota; kingdom Metazoa; phylum Chordata; class Aves; order Anseriformes; family Anatidae; genus Anser; species Anser cygnoides. The sequence goes on from NC_089876.1 coordinate 43,384,582, forward strand.
TCTGGACTCACTGCACTGCATCCACAGTGGTGCCAGTGCACTCTCTGGACTCACTGCAGTGCATCACCAGTGGTGCCAGTGCACTCTCTGGACTCACTGCACTGCATCCCCAGTGGTGCCAGCGCACTCTGTGGACTCACTGCAGTGCATCCCCAGTGGTGCCAGTGCACTCTCTGGACTCACTGCACTGCATCCCCAGTGGTGCCAGTGCACTCTCTGGACTCACTGCACTGCATCCCCAGTGGTGCTAGTGCACTGTGCGGACTCACTGTACTGCATCCCCAGTGGTGCCAGTGCGCTCTCTGGACTCACTGCAGTGCATCCCCAGTGGTGCCAGTGCACTCTCTGGACTCACTGCACTGCATCCCCAGTGGTGCCAGTGCACTCTCTGGACTCACTGCACTGCATCCCCAGTAGTGACAGTGCACTCTCTGGACTCACTGCAGTGCATCCCCAGTGGTGCCAGTGCACTCTCTGGACTCACTGCACTGCATCCCCAGTAGTGCCAGTGCACTCTCTGGACTCACTGCACTGCATCCCCAGTGGTGCCAGTGCACTCACTGGATTCACTGCACTGCATCCCCAGTGGTGCCAGTGCACTCTCTGGACTCACTGCACTGCATCCCCAGTGGTGCCAGTGCACTCTGTGGACTCACTGTACTGCATCCCCAGTGGTGACAGTGCACTCTCTGGACTCACTGCACTGCATCCCCAGTGGTGCCAGTGCACTCTCTGGACTCACTGCAGTGCATCCCCACTGGTGCCAGTGCACTCTCTGGACTCACTGCACTGCATCCCCAGTGGTGCCAGTGCAGTCTCTGGAGTAACTGCAGTGCATCCCCAGTGGTGCCAAAGCACTCTCTGGACTCACTGCAGTGCATCCCCAGTGGTGCCACTGCACTCTCTGGACTCACTGCACTGCATCCCCAGTGGTGCCAGTGTACTCTCTGGACTCATTGAAGTGCATTCTCAGTGGTGCCAGTGCACTCTCTGGACTCACTGCAGTGCATCCCCAGTGGTGCCAGTACACTCACTGGACTCACTCCACTGCATCCCCAGTGGTGCCAGCGCACTCTCTGGACTCACTAAACTGCATCCCCAGTGGTGCCACTGCACTCTCTGGACTCACTGCACTGCATCCCCAGTGGTGCCAGTGCACTCACTGGACTCACTGCAGTGCATCCCCACTGGTGCCAGTGAGCTCTCTGGACTCACTGCACTGCATCCCCAGTGGTGCCAGTGCGCTCTCTGGAGTCACAGCACTGCATCCCCAGTGGTGCCAGTGCAATCTCTGGACTCACTGCACTGCATCCCCAGTGGTGCCAGTGCACTCTCTGGACTCACTGCACTGCATCCCCGGTGGTGCCAGTGCAGTCTCTGGAGTAACTGCACTGCATCCCCACTGGTGCCAAAGCACTCTCTGGACTCCCAGCACCGCATCCCCAGTGGTGCCAGTGCACTCTCTGGACTCACTGCACTGCATCCCCAGTGGTGCCAGTGCACTCTCTGGACTCACTGCACTGCATCCCCAGTGGTGCCAGTGCACTCTCTGGACTCACTGCAGTGCATCCCCAGTGGTGCCACTGCACTCTCTGGACTCACTGCAGTGCATCCCCAGTGGTGCCAGTGCACTCTCTGGACTCACTGAAGTGCATTCTCAGTGGTGCCAGTGCACTCTCTGGACTCACTGCAGTGCATCCAGAGTGGTGCCAGTGCACTCTCTGGACTCACTGCACTGCATCCCCAGTGGTGCCTGTGCGCTCTCTGGAGTCACAGCACTGCATTCTCAGTGGTGCCAGTGCACTCTCTGGACTCACTGCACTGCATCCCCAGTGGTGCCAGTGCACTCTCTGGACTCACTGAACTGCATCCCCAGTGGTGCCAGTGCACTCTCTGGACTCACTGCACTGCATCCCCAGTGCTGCCAGTGCACTCTCTGGACTCACTGCACTGCATCCCCAGTGGTGCCACTGCACTCTCTGGACTCACTGCACTGCTTCCCCAGTGGTGCCAGTGCACTCTCTGGACTCACTGCACTGCATCCCCAGTGGTGCCAGTGCACTCACTGGACTCACTGCAGTGCATCCCCAGTGGTGCCAGTGCACTCTCTGGAGTCACTGCACTGCATCCCCAGTGGTGCCAGTGCACTCTCTGGACTCACTGCACTGCATCCCCAGTGGTTCCAGCGCACTCTCTGGACTCACTGCACTGCATCCCCAGTAGTGCTAGTGCACTCTGTGGACTCAATGCAGTGCATCCCCAGTGCTGCCAGTGCACTCTCTGGACTCACTGCGCTGCATCCCCAGTGGTGCCAGTGCACTCTCTGGACTCACTGCACTGCATCGCCAGTGCACTCTCTGGACTCACTGCAGGGCATCCCCGGTGGAGCCAGTGTACTCTCAGGACTCACTGCAGTGCATCCCCAGTGGTGCCAGTGCACTCTCTGGACTCACTGCACTGCATCCCCAGTGGTGCCAGTGCACTCTCTGGACTCACTGCACTGCATCCCCAGTGGTGTCAGTGCACTCTCTGGACTCACTGAAGTGCATCCCCAGTTGTGCCAGTGCACTCTCTGGACTCAATGCACTGCATCCCCAGTGGTGCCAGTGCAATCTCTGGACTCACTGCACTGCATCCCCAGTGGTGCCAGTGCACTCTCTGGACTCACTGTACTGCATCACCAGTGGTGCCAGTGCACTCTCTGGACTCACTGCAGTGCATTCCCAGTGGTGCCAGTGCACTCTTTGGACTCACTGCACTGCAGCCCCATTGGTGCCAGTGCACTCTCTGGACTCACTGCACTGCATCACAGGTGGTACCAGTGCACTCTCTGGACTCACTGCACTGCATCCCCAGTGGTGCCAGTGCACTCTCTGGACTCACTGCACTGCATCCCCAATGGTGCCAGTGCACTCTCTGCACTCACGTCTCTGCATGCCCAGTGGTGCCAGTGAAGTCTCTGGACTCACTGCACTGCATCCACAGTGGTGCCAGTGCACTCTCTGGACTCACTGCAGTGCATCACCAGTGGTGCCAGTGCACTCTCTGGACTCACTGCACTGCATCCCCAGTGGTGCCAGCGCACTCTGTGGACTCACTGCAGTGCATCCCCAGTGGTGCCAGTGCACTCTCTGGACTCACTGAACTGCATCCCCAGTGGTGCAAGTGCACTCTCTCGAGTCACTGCACTACATCCCCAGTGGTACCAGTGCACTCACTGGACTCACAGTACTGCATCATCTGTGGTGCCAGTGCACTCTCTGGACTCACTGCAATGCATCCCCAGTGGTGCCAGTGCACTCTCTGGACTCACTGCACTGCATCCCCAGTGGTGCCAGTGCACTCTCTGGACTCACTGCACTGTATCCCCAGTGGTGCCAGTGCACTCACTGGATTCACTGCAGTGCATCCCCAGTGGTGCCAGTGCACTCTCTGGACTCACTGCACTGCATCCCCAGTGGTGCCTGTGCGCTCTCTGGAGTCACAGCACTGCATTCTCAGTGGTGCCAGTGCACTCTCTGGACTCACTGCACTGCATCCCCAGTGGTGCCAGTGCACTCTCTGGACTCACTGAACTGCATCACCAGTGGTGCCAGTGCACTCTCTGGACTCACTGCACTGCATCCCCAGTGCTGCCAGTGCACTCTCTGGACTCACTGCACTGCATCCCCAGTGGTGCCACTGCACTCTCTGGACTCACTGCACTGCTTCCCCAGTGGTGCCAGTGCACTCTCTGGACTCACTGCACTGCATCCCCAGTGGTGCCAGTGCACTCTCTGGACTCACTGCAGTGCATCCCCAGTGGTGCCAGTGCACTCTCTGGAGTCACTGCACTGCATCCCCAGTGGTGCCAGTGCACTCTCTGGACTCACTGCACTGCATCCCCAGTGGTTCCAGCGCACTCTCTGGACTCACTGCACTGCATCCCCAGTAGTGCTAGTGCACTCTGTGGACTCAATGCAGTGCATCCCCAGTGCTGCCAGTGCACTCTCTGGACTCACTGCGCTGCATCCCCAGTGGTGCCAGTGCACTCTCTGGACTCACTGCACTGCATCGCCAGTGCACTCTCTGGACTCACTGCAGGGCATCCCCGGTGGAGCCAGTGTAATCTCAGGACTCACTGCAGTGCATCCCCAGTGGTGCCAGTGCACTCTCTGGACTCACTGCACTGCATCCCCAGTGGTGCTAGTGCACTGTGCGGACTCACTGTACTGCATCCCCAGTGGTGCCAGTGCGCTCTCTGGACTCACTGCAGTGCATCCCCAGTGGTGCCAGTGCACTCTCAGGACTCACTGCACTGCATCCCCAGTGGTGCCAGTGCACTCTCTGGACTCACTGCACTGCATCCCCAGTAGTGACAGTGCACTCTCTGGACTCACTGCAGTGCATCCCCAGTGGTGCCAGTGCACTCTCTGGACTCACTGCACTGCATCCCCAGTAGTGCCAGTGCACTCTCTGGACTCACTGCACTGCATCCCCAGTGGTGCCAGTGCACTCACTGGATTCACTGCACTGCATCCCCAGTGGTGCCAGTGCACTCTCTGGACTCACTGCACTGCATCCCCAGTGGTGCCAGTGCACTCTGTGGACTCACTGTACTGCATCCCCAGTGGTGACAGTGCACTCTCTGGACTCACTGCAGTGCATCCCCAGTGGTGCCAGTGCACTCTCTGGACTCACTGCAGTGCATCCCCACTGGTGCCAGTGCACTCTCTGGACTCACTGCACTGCATCCCCAGTGGTGCCAGTGCAGTCTCTGGAGTAACTGCAGTGCATCCCCAGTGGTGCCAAAGCACTCTCTGGACTCACTGCAGTGCATCCCCAGTGGTGCCACTGCACTCTCTGGACTCACTGCACTGCATCCCCAGTGGTGCCAGTGTACTCTCTGGACTCATTGAAGTGCATTCTCAGTGGTGCCAGTGCACTCTCTGGACTCACTGCAGTGCATCCCCAGTGGTGCCAGTACACTCACTGGACTCACTGCACTGCATCCCCAGTGGTGCCAGCGCACTCTCTGGACTCACTGCAGTCCATCCCCAGTGGTGCCAGTGCACTCTCTGGACTCACTGAACTGCATCCCCAGTGGTGCAAGTGCACTCTCTCGAGTCACTGCACTACATCCCCAGTGGTACCAGTGCACTCACTGGACTCACTGTACTGCATCATCTGTGGTGCCAGTGCACTCTCTGGACTCACTGCAATGCATCCCCAGTGGTGCCAGTGCAATCTCTGGACTCACTGCACTGCATCCCCAGTGGTGCCAGTGCACTCTCTGGACTCACTGCACTGCATCCCCGGTGGTGCCAGTGCAGTCTCTGGAGTAACTGCACTGCATCCCCACTGGTGCCAAAGCACTCTCTGGACTCCCAGCACCGCATCCCCAGTGGTGCCAGTGCACTCTCTGGACTCACTGCACTGCATCCCCAGTGGTGCCAGTGCACTCTCTGGACTCACTGCACTGCATCCCCAGTGGTGCCACTGCACTCTCTGGACTCACTGCAGTGCATCCCCAGTGGTGCCACTGCACTCTCTGGACTCACTGCAGTGCATCCCCAGTGGTGCCAGTGCACTCTCTGGACTCACTGAAGTGCATTCTCAGTGGTGCCAGTGCACTCTCTGGACTCACTGCAGTGCATCCAGAGTGGTGCCAGTACACTCACTGGACTCACTGCACTGTATCCCCAGTGGTGCCAGTGCACTCTCTGGACTCACTAAACTGCATCACCAGTGGTGCCACTGCACTCTCTGGACTCACTGCACTGCTTCCCCAGTGGTGCCAGTGCACTCACTGGACTGACTGCAGTGCATCCCCACTGGTGCCAGTGCACTCTCTGGGCTCACTGCAGTGCATCCCCAGTGGTGCCAGTGCACTCTCTGGACTCACTGCACTGCATCCCCAGTGGTGCCTGTGCGCTCTCTGGAGTCACAGCACTGCATTCTCAGTGGTGCCAGTGCACTCTCTGGACTCACTGCACTGCATCCCCAGTGGTGCCAGTGCACTCTCTGGTCTCACTGAACTGCATCACCAGTGGTGCCAGTGCACTCTCTGGACTCACTGCACTGCATCCCCAGTGCTGCCAGTGCACTCTCTGGACTCACTGCACTGCATCCCCAGTGGTGCCACTGCACTCTCTGGACTCACTGCACTGCTTCCCCAGTGGTGCCAGTGCACTCTCTGGACTCACTGCACTGCATCCCCAGTGGTGCCAGTGCACTCTCTGGACTCACTGCAGTGCATCCCCAGTGGTGCCAGTGCACTCTCTGGAGTCACTGCACTGCATCCCCAGTGGTGCCAGTGCACTCTCTGGACTCACTGCACTGCATCCCCAGTGGTTCCAGCACACTCTCTGGACTCACTGCACTGCATCCCCAGTAGTGCTAGTGCACTCTGTGGACTCAATGCAGTGCATCCCCAGTGCTGCCAGTGCACTCTCTGGACTCACTGCGCTGCATCCCCAGTGGTGCCAGTGCACTCTCTGGACTCACTGCACTGCATCGCCAGTGCTCTCTCTGGACTCACTGCAGGGCATCCCCGGTGGAGCCAGTGTAATCTCAGGACTCACTGCAGTGCATCCCCAGTGGTGCCAGTGCACTCTCTGGACTCACTGCACTGCATCCCCAGTGGTGCCAGTGCACTCTCTGGACTCACTGCACTGCATCCCCATTGGTGTCAGTGCACTCTCTGGACTCACTGAAGTGCATCCCCAGTTGTGCCAGTGCACTCTCTGGACTCAATGCACTGCATCCCCAGTGGTGCCAGTGCAATCTCTGGACTCACTGCACTGCATCCCCAGTGGTGCCAGTGCACTCTCTGGACTCACTGTACTGCATCACCAGTGGTGCCAGTGCACTCTCTGGACTCACTGCAGTGCATTCCCAGTGGTGCCAGTGCACTCTTTGGACTCACTGCACTGCAGCCCCATTGGTGCCAGTGCACTCTCTGGACTCACTGCACTGCATCACAGGTGGTACCAGTGCACTCTCTGGACTCACTGCACTGCATCCCCAGTGGTGCCAGTGCACTCTCTGGACTCACTGCACTGCATCCCCAGTGGTGCCAGTGCACTCTCTGCACTCACTTCTCTGCATGCCCAGTGGTGCCAGTGAAGTCTCTGGACTCACTGCACTGCATCCACAGTGGTGCCAGTGCACTCTCTGGACTCACTGCAGTGCATCACCAGTGGTGCCAGTGCACTCTCTGGACTCACTGCACTGCATCCCCAGTGGTGCCAGCGCACTCTGTGGACTCACTGCAGTGCATCCCCAGTGGTGCCAGTGCACTCTCTGGACTCACTGCACTGCATCCCCAGTGGTGCCAGTGCACTCTCTGGACTCACTGCACTGCATCCCCAGTGGTGCTAGTGCACTGTGCGGACTCACTGTACTGCATCCCCAGTGGTGCCAGTGCGCTCTCTGGACTCACTGCAGTGCATCCCCAGTGGTGCCAGTGCACTCTCTGGACTCACTGCACTGCATCCCCAGTGGTGCCAGTGCACTCTCTGGACTCACTGCACTGCATCCCCAGTAGTGACAGTGCACTCTCTGGACTCACTGCAGTGCATCCCCAGTGGTGCCAGTGCACTCTCTGGACTCACTGCACTGCATCCCCAGTAGTGCCAGTGCACTCTCTGGACTCACTGCACTGCATCCCCAGTGGTGCCAGTGCACTCACTGGATTCACTGCACTGCATCCCCAGTGGTGCCAGTGCACTCTCTGGACTCACTGCACTGCATCCCCAGTGGTGCCAGTGCACTCTGTGGACTCACTGTACTGCATCCCCAGTGGTGACAGTGCACTCTCTGGACTCACTGCACTGCATCCCCAGTGGTGCCAGTGCACTCTCTGGACTCACTGCAGTGCATCCCCACTGGTGCCAGTGCACTCTCTGGACTCACTGCACTGCATCCCCAGTGGTGCCAGTGCAGTCTCTGGAGTAACTGCAGTGCATCCCCAGTGGTGCCAAAGCACTCTCTGGACTCACTGCAGTGCATCCCCAGTGGTGCCACTGCACTCTCTGGACTCACTGCACTGCATCCCCAGTGGTGCCAGTGTACTCTCTGGACTCATTGAAGTGCATTCTCAGTGGTGCCAGTGCACTCTCTGGACTCACTGCAGTGCATCCCCAGTGGTGCCAGTACACTCACTGGACTCACTCCACTGCATCCCCAGTGGTGCCAGCGCACTCTCTGGACTCACTAAACTGCATCCCCAGTGGTGCCACTGCACTCTCTGGACTCACTGCACTGCATCCCCAGTGGTGCCAGTGCACTCACTGGACTCACTGCAGTGCATCCCCACTGGTGCCAGTGAGCTCTCTGGACTCACTGCACTGCATCCCCAGTGGTGCCAGTGCGCTCTCTGGAGTCACAGCACTGCATCCCCAGTGGTGCCAGTGCAATCTCTGGACTCACTGCACTGCATCCCCAGTGGTGCCAGTGCACTCTCTGGACTCACTGCACTGCATCCCCGGTGGTGCCAGTGCAGTCTCTGGAGTAACTGCACTGCATCCCCACTGGTGCCAAAGCACTCTCTGGACTCCCAGCACCGCATCCCCAGTGGTGCCAGTGCACTCTCTGGACTCACTGCACTGCATCCCCAGTGGTGCCAGTGCACTCTCTGGACTCACTGCACTGCATCCCCAGTGGTGCCAGTGCACTCTCTGGACTCACTGCAGTGCATCCCCAGTGGTGCCACTGCACTCTCTGGACTCACTGCAGTGCATCCCCAGTGGTGCCAGTGCACTCTCTGGACTCACTGAAGTGCATTCTCAGTGGTGCCAGTGCACTCTCTGGACTCACTGCAGTGCATCCAGAGTGGTGCCAGTGCACTCTCTGGACTCACTGCACTGCATCCCCAGTGGTGCCTGTGCGCTCTCTGGAGTCACAGCACTGCATTCTCAGTGGTGCCAGTGCACTCTCTGGACTCACTGCACTGCATCCCCAGTGGTGCCAGTGCACTCTCTGGACTCACTGAACTGCATCCCCAGTGGTGCCAGTGCACTCTCTGGACTCACTGCACTGCATCCCCAGTGCTGCCAGTGCACTCTCTGGACTCACTGCACTGCATCCCCAGTGGTGCCACTGCACTCTCTGGACTCACTGCACTGCTTCCCCAGTGGTGCCAGTGCACTCTCTGGACTCACTGCACTGCATCCCCAGTGGTGCCAGTGCACTCACTGGACTCACTGCAGTGCATCCCCAGTGGTGCCAGTGCACTCTCTGGAGTCACTGCACTGCATCCCCAGTGGTGCCAGTGCACTCTCTGGACTCACTGCACTGCATCCCCAGTGGTTCCAGCGCACTCTCTGGACTCACTGCACTGCATCCCCAGTAGTGCTAGTGCACTCTGTGGACTCAATGCAGTGCATCCCCAGTGCTGCCAGTGCACTCTCTGGACTCACTGCGCTGCATCCCCAGTGGTGCCAGTGCACTCTCTGGACTCACTGCACTGCATCGCCAGTGCACTCTCTGGACTCACTGCAGGGCATCCCCGGTGGAGCCAGTGTACTCTCAGGACTCACTGCAGTGCATCCCCAGTGGTGCCAGTGCACTCTCTGGACTCACTGCACTGCATCCCCAGTGGTGCCAGTGCACTCTCTGGACTCACTGCACTGCATCCCCAGTGGTGTCAGTGCACTCTCTGGACTCACTGAAGTGCATCCCCAGTTGTGCCAGTGCACTCTCTGGACTCAATGCACTGCATCCCCAGTGGTGCCAGTGCAATCTCTGGACTCACTGCACTGCATCCCCAGTGGTGCCAGTGCACTCTCTGGACTCACTGTACTGCATCACCAGTGGTGCCAGTGCACTCTCTGGACTCACTGCAGTGCATTCCCAGTGGTGCCAGTGCACTCTTTGGACTCACTGCACTGCAGCCCCATTGGTGCCAGTGCACTCTCTGGACTCACTGCACTGCATCACAGGTGGTACCAGTGCACTCTCTGGACTCACTGCACTGCATCCCCAGTGGTGCCAGTGCACTCTCTGGACTCACTGCACTGCATCCCCAATGGTGCCAGTGCACTCTCTGCACTCACGTCTCTGCATGCCCAGTGGTGCCAGTGAAGTCTCTGGACTCACTGCACTGCATCCACAGTGGTGCCAGTGCACTCTCTGGACTCACTGCAGTGCATCACCAGTGGTGCCAGTGCACTCTCTGGACTCACTGCACTGCATCCCCAGTGGTGCCAGCGCACTCTGTGGACTCACTGCAGTGCATCCCCAGTGGTGCCAGTGCACTCTCTGGACTCACTGAACTGCATCCCCAGTGGTGCAAGTGCACTCTCTCGAGTCACTGCACTACATCCCCAGTGGTACCAGTGCACTCACTGGACTCACAGTACTGCATCATCTGTGGTGCCAGTGCACTCTCTGGACTCACTGCAATGCATCCCCAGTGGTGCCAGTGCACTCTCTGGACTCACTGCACTGCATCCCCAGTGGTGCCAGTGCACTCTCTGGACTCACTGCACTGTATCCCCAGTGGTGCCAGTGCACTCACTGGATTCACTGCAGTGCATCCCCAGTGGTGCCAGTGCACTCTCTGGACTCACTGCACTGCATCCCCAGTGGTGCCAGTGCACTCTGTGGACTCACTGCACTGCATCCCCAGTCGTGACAGTGCACTCTCTGGACTCACTGCACTGCATCCCCAGTGGTGCCAGTGCACTCTCTGGACTCACTGCACTGCATCCCCAGTGGTGCCAGTGCAGTCTCTGGAGTAACTGCAGTGCATCCCCACTGGTGCCAAAGCACTCTCTGGACTCCCGGCACCGCATCCCCAGTGGTGCCAGTGCACTCTCTGGAGTCACAGCACTGCATCCCCAGTGGTGTCAGTGCACTCTCTGGACTCACTGCAGTGCATCCCCAGTGGTGCCAGTGCACTCTCTGGACTCACTGAAGTGCATTCTCAGTGGTGCCAGTGCACTCTCTGGACTCACTGCAGTGCATCCCCAGTGGTGCCAGTACACTCACTGGACTCACTGCACTGCATCCCCAGTGGTGCCAGTGCACTCTCTGGACTCACTAAACTGCATCACCAGTGGTGCCTCTGCACTCTCTGGACTCACTGCACTGCTTCCCCAGTGGTGCCAGTGCACTCTCTGGACTCACTGCATTGCATCCCCAGTGGTGCCAGTGCACTCTCTGGGCTCACTGCAGTGCATCCCCAGTGGTGCCAGTGCACTCTCTGGACTCACTGCACTGCATCCCCAGTGGTGCCTGTGCGCTCTCTGGAGTCACAGCACTGCATCCCCAGTGGTGCCAGTGCAATCTCTGGACTCACTGCACTGCATCCCCAGTGGTGCCAGTGCACTCTCTGGACTCACTGAAGTGCATTCTCAGTGGTGCCAGTGCACTCTCTGGACTCACTGCACTGCATCCCCAGTGGTGCCAGTGCACTCTCTGGACTCACTGAACTGCATCCCCAGTGGTGCCAGTGCACTCTCTGGACTCACTGCACTGCATCCCCAGTGCTGCCAGTGCACTCTCTGGACTCACTGCACTGCATCCCTAGTGGTGCCACTGCACTCTCTGGACTCACTGCACTGCTTCCCCAGTGGTGCCAGTGCACTCTCTGGACTCACTGCACTGCATCCCCAGTGGTGCCAGTGTACTCACTGGACTCACTGCAGTGCATCCCCACTGGTGCCAGTGCACTCTCTGGACTCACTGCACTGCATCCCCAGTGGTGCCAGTGCACTCTCTGGACTCACTGCACTGAATCCCCAGTGGTTCCAGCGCACTCTCTGGACTCACTGCACTGCATCCCCAGTGGTGCTAGTGCACTCTGTGGACTCACTGCAGTGCATTCTCAGTGGTGCCAGTGCACTCTCTGGACTCACTGCACTGCATCCCCAGTGGTGCCAGTACACTCTCTGGACTCACTGCAGTGCATCCCCAGTGGTGCCAGTGCACTCTCTGGACTCACTGCAGTGCATCCCCAGTGGTGCCAGTACACTCACTGGACTGACTGCACTGCATCCGCAGTGGTGCCATTGCACTCTCTGGACTCACTGCACTGCATCTCCAGTGGTGCCAGTGCACTCTCTGGACTCACTGCACTGCATCCCCAGTGCTGCCAGTGCACTCTCTTGAGTCACTGCACTGCATCCCCTGTGGTGCAAGAGCACTCTCTGGACTCACAGCAGTGCATCACCAGTGGTGCCAGTGCACTCTCTGGACTCACTGCACTGCATCCCCAGTGGTGCCAGTGCACTCTCTGGACTCACTGCACTGCATCCCCAGTGGTGCTAGTGCACTGTGTGGACTCACTGTACTGCATCCCCAGTGGTGCCAGTGCGCTCTCTGGACTCACTGCAGTGCATCCCCAGTGGTGCCAGTGCACTCTCAGGACTCACTGCACTGCATCCCCAGTGGTGCCAGTGCACTCTCTGCACTCACTGCACTGCATCCCCAGTAGTGACAGTGCACTCTCTGGACTCACTGCAGTGCATCCCCAGTGGTGCCAGTGCACTCTCTGGACTCACTGCACTGCATCCCCAGTAGTGCCAGTGCACTCTCTGGACTCACTGCACTGCATCCCCAGTGGTGCCAGTGCACTCTCTGGATTCACTGCACTGCATCCCCAGTGGTGCCAGTGCACTCTCTGGACTCACTGCACTGCATCCCCAGTGGTGCCAGTGCACTCTGTGGACTCACTGTACTGCATCCCCAGTGGTGACAGTGCACTCTCTGGACTCACTGCAGTGCATCCCCAGTGGTGCCAGTGCACTCTCTGGACTCACTGCAGTGCATCCCCACTGGTGCCAGTGCACTCTCTGGACTCACTGCACTGCATCCCCAGTGGTGCCAGTGCAGTCTCTGGAGTAACTGCAGTGCATCCCCACTGGTGCCAAAGCACTCTCTGGACTCACTGCAGTGCATCCCCAGTGGTGCCACTGCACTCTCTGGACTCACTGCAGTGCATCCCCAGTGGTGCCAGTGCACTCTCTGGACTCATTGAAGTGCATTCTCAGTGGTGCCAGTGCACTCTCTGGACTCACTGCAATGCATCCCCAGTGGTGCCAGTACACTCACTGGACTCACTGCACTGCATCATCTGTGGTGCCAGTGCACTCTCTGGACTCACTGCAATGCATCCCCAGTGGTGCCAGTGCACTCTCTGGACTCACTGCACTGCATCCCCAGTGGTGCCAGTGCACTCTCTGGACTCACTGCACTGTATCCCCAGTGGTGCCAGTGCACTCACTGGATTCACTGCAGTGCATCCCCAGTGGTGCCAGTGCACTCTCTGGACTCACTGCACTGCATCCCCAGTGGTGCCAGTGCACTCTGTGGACTCACTGCACTGCATCCCCAGTCGTGACAGTGCACTCTCTGGACTCACTGCACTGCATCCCCAGTGGTGCCAGTGCACTCTCTGGACTCACTGCACTGCATCCCCAGTGGTGCCAGTGCAGTCTCTGGAGTAACTGCAGTGCATCCCCACTGGTGCCAAAGCACTCTCTGGACTCCCGGCACCGCATCCCCAGTGGTGCCAGTGCACTCTCTGGAGTCACAGCACTGCATCCCCAGTGGTGTCAGTGCACTCTCTGGACTCACTGCAGTGCATCCCCAGTGGTGCCAGTGCACTCTCTGGACTCACTGAAGTGCATTCTCAGTGGTGCCAGTGCACTCTCTGGACTCACTGCAGTGCATCCCCAGTGGTGCCAGTACACTCACTGGACTCACTGCACTGCATCCCCAGTGGTGCCAGTGCACTCTCTGGACTCACTAAACTGCATCACCAGTGGTGCCTCTGCACTCTCTGGACTCACTGCACTGCTTCCCCAGTGGTGCCAGTGCACTCACTGGACTCACTGCAGTGCATCCCCAGTGGTGCCAGGGCACTCTCTGGGCTCACTGCAGTGCATCCCCAGTGGTGCCAGTGCACTCTCTGGACTCACTGCACTGCATCCCCAGTGGTGCCTGTGCGCTCTCTGGAGTCACAGCACTGCATCCCCAGTGGTGCCAGTGCAATCTCTGGACTCACTGCACTGCATCCCCAGTGGTGCCAGTGCACTCTCTGGACTCACTGAAGTGCATTCTCAGTGGTGCCAGTGCACTCTCTGGACTCACTGCACTGCATCCCCAGTGGTGCCAGTGCACTCTCTGGACTCACTGAACTGCATCCCCAGTGGTGCCAGTGCACTCTCTGGACTCACTGCACTGCATCCCCAGTGGTGCCAGTGCACTCTCTGGACTCACTGCACTGCATCCCTAGTGGTGCCACTGCACTCTCTGGACTCACTGCACTGCTTCCCCAGTGGTGCCAGTGCACTCTCTGGACTCACTGCACTGCATCCCCAGTGGTGCCAGTGTACTCACTGGACTCACTGCAGTGCATCCCCACTGGTGCCAGTGCACTCTCTGGACTCACTGCACTGCATCCCCAGTGGTGCCAGTGCACTCTCTGGACTGACTGCACTGAATCCCCAGTGGTTCCAGCGCACTCTCTGGACTCACTGCACTGCATCCCCAGTGGTGCTAGTGCACTCTGTGGACTCACTGCAGTGCATTCTCAGTGGTGCCAGTGCACTCTCTGGACTCACTTCAGTGCATCCCCAGTGGTGCCAGTACACTCTCTGGACTCACTGCAGTGCATCCCCAGTGGTGCCAGTGCACTCTCTGGACTCACTGCAGTGCATCCCCAGTGGTGCCAGTACACTCACTGGACTGACTGCACTGCATCCGCAGTGGTGCCATTGCACTCTCTGGACTCACTGCACTGCATCTCCAGTGGTGCCAGTGCACTCTCTGGACTCACTGCACTGCATCCCCAGTGCTGCCAGTGCACTCTCTTGAGTCACTGCACTGCATCCCCTGTGGTGCAAGAGCACTCTCTGGACTCACAGCAGTGCATCACCAGTGGTGCCAGTGCACTCTCTGGACTCACTGCACTGCATCCCCAGTGGTGCCAGTGCACTCTCTGGACTCACTGCACTGCATCCCCAGTGGTGCCAGTGCACTCTCTGGACTCACTGAACTGCATCCCCAGTGGTGCCAGTGCACTCTCTGGACTCACTGCACTGCATCCCCAGTGCTGCCAGTGCACTCTCTGGACTCACTGCACTGCATCCCCAGTGGTGCCACTGCACTCTCTGGACTCACTGCACTGCTTCCCCAGTGGTGCCAGTGCACTCTCTGGACTCACTGCACTGCATCCCCAGTGGTGCCAGTGCACTCACTGGACTCACTGCAGTGCATCCCCAGTGGTGCCAGTGCACTCTCTGGAGTCACTGCACTGCATCCCCAGTGGTGCCAGTGCACTCTCTGGACTCACTGCACTGCATCCCCAGTGGTTCCAGCGCACTCTCTGGACTCACTGCACTGCATCCCCAGTAGTGCTAGTGCACTCTGTGGACTCAATGCAGTGCATCCCCAGTGCTGCCAGTGCACTCTCTGGACTCACTGCGCTGCATCCCCAGTGGTGCCAGTGCACTCTCTGGACTCACTGCACTGCATCGCCAGTGCACTCTCTGGACTCACTGCAGGGCATCCCCGGTGGAGCCAGTGTACTCTCAGGACTCACTGCAGTGCATCCCCAGTGGTGCCAGTGCACTCTCTGGACTCACTGCACTGCATCCCCAGTGGTGCCAGTGCACTCTCTGGACTCACTGCACTGCATCCCCAGTGGTGTCAGTGCACTCTCTGGACTCACTGAAGTGCATCCCCAGTTGTGCCAGTGCACTCTCTGGACTCAATGCACTGCATTCCCAGTGGTGCCAGTGCAATCTCTGGACTCACTGCACTGCATCCCCAGTGGTGCCAGTGCACTCTCTGGACTCACTGTACTGCATCACCAGTGGTGCCAGTGCACTCTCAGGACTCACTGCAGTGCATTCCCAGTGGTGCCAGTGCACTCTTTGGACTCACTGCACTGCAGCCCCATTGGTGCCAGTGCACTCTCTGGACTCACTGCACTGCATCACAGGTGGTACCAGTGCACTCTCTGGACTCACTGCACTGCATCCCCAGTGGTGCCAGTGCACTCTCTGGACTCACTGCACTGCATCCCCAATGGTGCCAGTGCACTCTCTGCACTCACGTCTCTGCATGCCCAGTGGTGCCAGTGAAGTCTCTGGACTCACTGCACTGCATCCACAGTGGTGCCAGTGCACTCTCTGGACTCACTGCAGTGCATCACCAGTGGTGCCAGTGCACTCTCTGGACTCACTGCACTGCATCCCCAGTGGTGCCAGCGCACTCTGTGGACTCACTGCAGTGCATCCCCAGTGGTGCCAGTGCACTCTCTGGACTCACTGAACTGCATCCCCAGTGGTGCAAGTGCACTCTCTCGAGTCACTGCACTACATCCCCAGTGGTACCAGTGCACTCACTGGACTCACAGTACTGCATCATCTGTGGTGCCAGTGCACTCTCTGGACTCACTGCAATGCATCCCCAGTGGTGCCAGTGCACTCTCTGGACTCACTGCACTGCATCCCCAGTGGTGCCAGTGCACTCTCTGGACTCACTGCACTGTATCCCCAGTGGTGCCAGTGCACTCACTGGATTCACTGCAGTGCATCCCCAGTGGTGCCAGTGCACTCTCTGGACTCACTGCACTGCATCCCCAGTGGTGCCAGTGCACTCTGTGGACTCACTGCACTGCATCCCCAGTCGTGACAGTGCACTCTCTGGACTCACTGCACTGCATCCCCAGTGGTGCCAGTGCACTCTCTGGACTCACTGCACTGCATCCCCAGTGGTGCCAGTGCAGTCTCTGGAGTAACTGCAGTGCATCCCCACTGGTGCCAAAGCACTCTCTGGACTCCCGGCACCGCATCCCCAGTGGTGCCAGTGCACTCTCTGGAGTCACAGCACTGCATCCCCAGTGGTGTCAGTGCACTCTCTGGACTCACTGCAGTGCATCCCCAGTGGTGCCAGTGCACTCTCTGGACTCACTGAAGTGCATTCTCAGTGGTGCCAGTGCACTCTCTGGACTCACTGCAGTGCATCCCCAGTGGTGCCAGTACACTCACTGGACTCACTGCACTGCATCCCCAGTGGTGCCAGTGCACTCTCTGGACTCACTAAACTGCATCACCAGTGGTGCCTCTGCACTCTCTGGACTCACTGCACTGCTTCCCCAGTGGTGCCAGTGCACTCTCTGGACTCACTGCAGTGCATCCCCAGTGGTGCCAGTGCACTCTCTGGGCTCACTGCAGTGCATCCCCAGTGGTGCCAGTGCACTCTCTGGACTCACTGCACTGCATCCCCAGTGGTGCCTGTGCGCTCTCTGGAGTCACAGCACTGCATCCCCAGTGGTACCAGTGCAATCTCTGGACTCACTGCACTGCATCCCCAGTGGTGCCAGTGCACTCTCTGGACTCACTGAAGTGCATTCTCAGTGGTGCCAGTGCACTCTCTGGACTCACTGCACTGCATCCCCAGTGGTGCCAGTGCACTCTCTGGACTCACTGAACTGCATCCCCAGTGGTGCCAGTGCACTCTCTGGACTCACTGCACTGCATCCCCAGTGCTGCCAGTGCACTCTCTGGACTCACTGCACTGCATCCCTAGTGGTGCCACTGCACTCTCTGGACTCACTGCAGTGCTTCCCCAGTGGTGCCAGTGCACTCTCTGGACTCACTGCACTGCATCCCCAGTGGTGCCAGTGTACTCACTGGACTCACTGCAGTGCATCCCCACTGGTGCCAGTGCACTCTCTGGACTCACTGCACTGCATCCCCAGTGGTGCCAGTGCACTCTCTGGACTCACTGCACTGAATCCCCAGTGGTTCCAGCGCACTCTCTGGACTCACTGCACTGCATCCCCAGTGGTGCTAGTGCACTCTGTGGACTCACTGCAGTGCATTCTCAGTGGTGCCAGTGCACTCTCTGGACTCACTTCAGTGCATCCCCAGTGGTGCCAGTACACTCTCTGGACTCACTGCAGTGCATCCCCAGTGGTGCCAGTGCACTCTCTGGACTCACTGCAGTGCATCCCCAGTGGTGCCAGTACACTCACTGGACTGACTGCACTGCATCCGCAGTGGTGCCATTGCACTCTCTGGACTCACTGCACTGCATCTCCAGTGGTGCCAGTGCACTCTCTGGACTCACTGCACTGCATCCCCAGTGCTGCCAGTGCACTCTCTTGAGTCACTGCACTGCATCCCCTGTGGTGCAAGAGCACTCTCTGGACTCACAGCAGTGCATCACCAGTGGTGCCAGTGCACTCTCTGGACTCACTGCACTGCATCCCCAGTGGTGCCAGTGCACTCTCTGGACTCACTGCACTGCATCCCCAGTGGTGCTAGTGCACTGTGTGGACTCACTGTACTGCATCCCCAGTGGTGCCAGTGCGCTCTCTGGACTCACTGCAGTGCATCCCCAGTGGTGCCAGTGCACTCTCAGGACTCACTGCACTGCATCCCCAGTGGTGCCAGTGCACTCTCTGCACTCACTGCACTGCATCCCCAGTAGTGACAGTGCACTCTCTGGACTCACTGCAGTGCATCCCCAGTGGTGCCAGTGCACTCTCTGGACTCACTGCACTGCATCCCCAGTAGTGCCAGTGCACTCTCTGGACTCACTGCACTGCATCCCCAGTGGTGCCAGTGCACTCTCTGGATTCACTGCACTGCATCCCCAGTGGTGCCAGTGCACTCTCTGGACTCACTGCACTGCATCCCCAGTGGTGCCAGTGCACTCTGTGGACTCACTGTACTGCATCCCCAGTGGTGACAGTGCACTCTCTGGACTCACTGCAGTGCATCCCCAGTGGTGCCAGTGCACTCTCTGGACTCACTGCAGTGCATCCCCACTGGTGCCAGTGCACTCTCTGGACTCACTGCACTGCATCCCCAGTGGTGCCAGTGCAGTCTCTGGAGTAACTGCAGTGCATCCCCACTGGTGCCAAAGCACTCTCTGGACTCACTGCAGTGCATCCCCAGTGGTGCCACTGCACTCTCTGGACTCACTGCAGTGCATCCCCAGTGGTGCCAGTGCACTCTCTGGACTCATTGAAGTGCATTCTCAGTGGTGCCAGTGCACTCTCTGGACTCACTGCAATGCATCCCCAGTGGTGCCAGTACACTCACTGGACTCACTGCACTGCATCATCTGTGGTGCCAGTGCACTCTCTGGACTCACTGCAATGCATCCCCAGTGGTGCCAGTGCACTCTCTGGACTCACTGCACTGCATCCCCAGTGGTGCCAGTGCACTCTCTGGACTCACTGCACTGTATCCCCAGTGGTGCCAGTGCACTCACTGGATTCACTGCAGTGCATCCCCAGTGGTGCCAGTGCACTCTCTGGACTCACTGCACTGCATCCCCAGTGGTGCCAGTGCACTCTGTGGACTCACTGCACTGCATCCCCAGTCGTGACAGTGCACTCTCTGGACTCACTGCACTGCATCCCCAGTGGTGCCAGTGCACTCTCTGGACTCACTGCACTGCATCCCCAGTGGTGCCAGTGCAGTCTCTGGAGTAACTGCAGTGCATCCCCACTGGTGCCAAAGCACTCTCTGGACTCCCGGCACCGCATCCCCAGTGGTGCCAGTGCACTCTCTGGAGTCACAGCACTGCATCCCCAGTGGTGTCAGTGCACTCTCTGGACTCACTGCAGTGCATCCCCAGTGGTGCCAGTGCACTCTCTGGACTCACTGAAGTGCATTCTCAGTGGTGCCAGTGCACTCTCTGGACTCACTGCAGTGCATCCCCAGTGGTGCCAGTACACTCACTGGACTCACTGCACTGCATCCCCAGTGGTGCCAGTGCACTCTCTGGACTCACTAAACTGCATCACCAGTGGTGCCTCTGCACTCTCTGGACTCACTGCACTGCTTCCCCAGTGGTGCCAGTGCACTCACTGGACTCACTGCAGTGCATCCCCAGTGGTGCCAGGGCACTCTCTGGGCTCACTGCAGTGCATCCCCAGTGGTGCCAGTGCACTCTCTGGACTCACTGCACTGCAT
The DNA here is from genome assembly GCF_040182565.1 of Anser cygnoides. Taxonomy (NCBI): domain Eukaryota; kingdom Metazoa; phylum Chordata; class Aves; order Anseriformes; family Anatidae; genus Anser; species Anser cygnoides. The sequence continues at coordinate 43,404,510 of NC_089876.1, forward strand.
CCCCAGTGGTGCCTGTGCGCTCTCTGGAGTCACAGCACTGCATCCCCAGTGGTGCCAGTGCAATCTCTGGACTCACTGCACTGCATCCCCAGTGGTGCCAGTGCACTCTCTGGACTCACTGAAGTGCATTCTCAGTGGTGCCAGTGCACTCTCTGGACTCACTGCACTGCATCCCCAGTGGTGCCAGTGCAGTCTCTGGAGTAACTGCAGTGCATCCCCACTGGTGCCAAAGCACTCTCTGGACTCCCGGCACCGCATCCCCAGTGGTGCCAGTGCACTCTCTGGAGTCACAGCACTGCATCCCCAGTGGTGTCAGTGCACTCTCTGGACTCACTGCAGTGCATCCCCAGTGGTGCCAGTGCACTCTCTGGACTCACTGAAGTGCATTCTCAGTGGTGCCAGTGCACTCTCTGGACTCACTGCAGTGCATCCCCAGTGGTGCCAGTACACTCACTGGACTCACTGCACTGCATCCCCAGTGGTGCCAGTGCACTCTCTGGACTCACTAAACTGCATCACCAGTGGTGCCTCTGCACTCTCTGGACTCACTGCACTGCTTCCCCAGTGGTGCCAGTGCACTCTCTGGACTCACTGCATTGCATCCCCAGTGGTGCCAGTGCACTCTCTGGGCTCACTGCAGTGCATCCCCAGTGGTGCCAGTGCACTCTCTGGACTCACTGCACTGCATCCCCAGTGGTGCCTGTGCGCTCTCTGGAGTCACAGCACTGCATCCCCAGTGGTGCCAGTGCAATCTCTGGACTCACTGCACTGCATCCCCAGTGGTGCCAGTGCACTCTCTGGACTCACTGAAGTGCATTCTCAGTGGTGCCAGTGCACTCTCTGGACTCACTGCACTGCATCCCCAGTGGTGCCAGTGCACTCTCTGGACTCACTGAACTGCATCCCCAGTGGTGCCAGTGCACTCTCTGGACTCACTGCACTGCATCCCCAGTGCTGCCAGTGCACTCTCTGGACTCACTGCACTGCATCCCTAGTGGTGCCACTGCACTCTCTGGACTCACTGCACTGCTTCCCCAGTGGTGCCAGTGCACTCTCTGGACTCACTGCACTGCATCCCCAGTGGTGCCAGTGTACTCACTGGACTCACTGCAGTGCATCCCCACTGGTGCCAGTGCACTCTCTGGACTCACTGCACTGCATCCCCAGTGGTGCCAGTGCACTCTCTGGACTCACTGCACTGAATCCCCAGTGGTTCCAGCGCACTCTCTGGACTCACTGCACTGCATCCCCAGTGGTGCTAGTGCACTCTGTGGACTCACTGCAGTGCATTCTCAGTGGTGCCAGTGCACTCTCTGGACTCACTTCAGTGCATCCCCAGTGGTGCCAGTACACTCTCTGGACTCACTGCAGTGCATCCCCAGTGGTGCCAGTGCACTCTCTGGACTCACTGCAGTGCATCCCCAGTGGTGCCAGTACACTCACTGGACTGACTGCACTGCATCCGCAGTGGTGCCATTGCACTCTCTGGACTCACTGCACTGCATCTCCAGTGGTGCCAGTGCACTCTCTGGACTCACTGCACTGCATCCCCAGTGCTGCCAGTGCACTCTCTTGAGTCACTGCACTGCATCCCCTGTGGTGCAAGAGCACTCTCTGGACTCACAGCAGTGCATCACCAGTGGTGCCAGTGCACTCTCTGGACTCACTGCACTGCATCCCCAGTGGTGCCAGTGCACTCTCTGGACTCACTGCACTGCATCCCCAGTGGTGCTAGTGCACTGTGTGGACTCACTGTACTGCATCCCCAGTGGTGCCAGTGCGCTCTCTGGACTCACTGCAGTGCATCCCCAGTGGTGCCAGTGCACTCTCAGGACTCACTGCACTGCATCCCCAGTGGTGCCAGTGCACTCTCTGCACTCACTGCACTGCATCCCCAGTAGTGACAGTGCACTCTCTGGACTCACTGCAGTGCATCCCCAGTGGTGCCAGTGCACTCTCTGGACTCACTGCACTGCATCCCCAGTAGTGCCAGTGCACTCTCTGGACTCACTGCACTGCATCCCCAGTGGTGCCAGTGCACTCTCTGGATTCACTGCACTGCATCCCCAGTGGTGCCAGTGCACTCTCTGGACTCACTGCACTGCATCCCCAGTGGTGCCAGTGCACTCTGTGGACTCACTGTACTGCATCCCCAGTGGTGACAGTGCACTCTCTGGACTCACTGCAGTGCATCCCCAGTGGTGCCAGTGCACTCTCTGGACTCACTGCAGTGCATCCCCACTGGTGCCAGTGCACTCTCTGGACTCACTGCACTGCATCCCCAGTGGTGCCAGTGCAGTCTCTGGAGTAACTGCAGTGCATCCCCACTGGTGCCAAAGCACTCTCTGGACTCACTGCAGTGCATCCCCAGTGGTGCCACTGCACTCTCTGGACTCACTGCAGTGCATCCCCAGTGGTGCCAGTGCACTCTCTGGACTCATTGAAGTGCATTCTCAGTGGTGCCAGTGCACTCTCTGGACTCACTGCAATGCATCCCCAGTGGTGCCAGTACACTCACTGGACTCACTGCACTGCATCATCTGTGGTGCCAGTGCACTCTCTGGACTCACTGCAATGCATCCCCAGTGGTGCCAGTGCACTCTCTGGACTCACTGCACTGCATCCCCAGTGGTGCCAGTGCACTCTCTGGACTCACTGCACTGTATCCCCAGTGGTGCCAGTGCACTCACTGGATTCACTGCAGTGCATCCCCAGTGGTGCCAGTGCACTCTCTGGACTCACTGCACTGCATCCCCAGTGGTGCCAGTGCACTCTGTGGACTCACTGCACTGCATCCCCAGTCGTGACAGTGCACTCTCTGGACTCACTGCACTGCATCCCCAGTGGTGCCAGTGCACTCTCTGGACTCACTGCACTGCATCCCCAGTGGTGCCAGTGCAGTCTCTGGAGTAACTGCAGTGCATCCCCACTGGTGCCAAAGCACTCTCTGGACTCCCGGCACCGCATCCCCAGTGGTGCCAGTGCACTCTCTGGAGTCACAGCACTGCATCCCCAGTGGTGTCAGTGCACTCTCTGGACTCACTGCAGTGCATCCCCAGTGGTGCCAGTGCACTCTCTGGACTCACTGAAGTGCATTCTCAGTGGTGCCAGTGCACTCTCTGGACTCACTGCAGTGCATCCCCAGTGGTGCCAGTACACTCACTGGACTCACTGCACTGCATCCCCAGTGGTGCCAGTGCACTCTCTGGACTCACTAAACTGCATCACCAGTGGTGCCTCTGCACTCTCTGGACTCACTGCACTGCTTCCCCAGTGGTGCCAGTGCACTCACTGGACTCACTGCAGTGCATCCCCAGTGGTGCCAGGGCACTCTCTGGGCTCACTGCAGTGCATCCCCAGTGGTGCCAGTGCACTCTCTGGACTCACTGCACTGCATCCCCAGTGGTGCCTGTGCGCTCTCTGGAGTCACAGCACTGCATCCCCAGTGGTGCCAGTGCAATCTCTGGACTCACTGCACTGCATCCCCAGTGGTGCCAGTGCACTCTCTGGACTCACTGAAGTGCATTCTCAGTGGTGCCAGTGCACTCTCTGGACTCACTGCACTGCATCCCCAGTGGTGCCAGTGCACTCTCTGGACTCACTGAACTGCATCCCCAGTGGTGCCAGTGCACTCTCTGGACTCACTGCACTGCATCCCCAGTGGTGCCAGTGCACTCTCTGGACTCACTGCACTGCATCCCTAGTGGTGCCACTGCACTCTCTGGACTCACTGCACTGCTTCCCCAGTGGTGCCAGTGCACTCTCTGGACTCACTGCACTGCATCCCCAGTGGTGCCAGTGTACTCACTGGACTCACTGCAGTGCATCCCCACTGGTGCCAGTGCACTCTCTGGACTCACTGCACTGCATCCCCAGTGGTGCCAGTGCACTCTCTGGACTCACTGCACTGAATCCCCAGTGGTTCCAGCGCACTCTCTGGACTCACTGCACTGCATCCCCAGTGGTGCTAGTGCACTCTATGGACTCACTGCAGTGCATTCTCAGTGGTGCCAGTGCACTCTCTGGACTCACTTCAGTGCATCCCCAGTGGTGCCAGTACACTCTCTGGACTCACTGCAGTGCATCCCCAGTGGTGCCAGTGCACTCTCTGGACTCACTGCAGTGCATCCCCAGTGGTGCCAGTACACTCACTGGACTGACTGCACTGCATCCGCAGTGGTGCCATTGCACTCTCTGGACTCACTGCACTGCATCTCCAGTGGTGCCAGTGCACTCTCTGGACTCACTGCACTGCATCCCCAGTGCTGCCAGTGCACTCTCTTGAGTCACTGCACTGCATCCCCTGTGGTGCAAGAGCACTCTCTGGACTCACAGCAGTGCATCACCAGTGGTGCCAGTGCACTCTCTGGACTCACTGCACTGCATCCCCAGTGGTGCCAGTGCACTCTCTGGACTCACTGCACTGCATCCCCAGTGGTGCCAGTGCACTCTCTGGACTCACTGAACTGCATCCCCAGTGGTGCCAGTGCACTCTCTGGACTCACTGCACTGCATCCCCAGTGCTGCCAGTGCACTCTCTGGACTCACTGCACTGCATCCCCAGTGGTGCCACTGCACTCTCTGGACTCACTGCACTGCTTCCCCAGTGGTGCCAGTGCACTCTCTGGACTCACTGCACTGCATCCCCAGTGGTGCCAGTGCACTCACTGGACTCACTGCAGTGCATCCCCAGTGGTGCCAGTGCACTCTCTGGACTCACTGCACTGCATCCCCAGTGCTGCCAGTGCACTCTCTTGAGTCACTGCACTGCATCCCCTGTGGTGCAAGAGCACTCTCTGGACTCACAGCAGTGCATCACCAGTGGTGCCAGTGCACTCTCTGGACTCACTGCACTGCATCCCCAGTGGTGCCAGTGCACTCTCTGGACTCACTGCACTGCATCCCCAGTGGTGCTAGTGCACTGTGTGGACTCACTGTACTGCATCCCCAGTGGTGCCAGTGCGCTCTCTGGACTCACTGCAGTGCATCCCCAGTGGTGCCAGTGCACTCTCAGGACTCACTGCACTGCATCCCCAGTGGTGCCAGTGCACTCTCTGCACTCACTGCACTGCATCCCCAGTAGTGACAGTGCACTCTCTGGACTCACTGCAGTGCATCCCCAGTGGTGCCAGTGCACTCTCTGGACTCACTGCACTGCATCCCCAGTAGTGCCAGTGCACTCTCTGGACTCACTGCACTGCATCCCCAGTGGTGCCAGTGCACTCTCTGGATTCACTGCACTGCATCCCCAGTGGTGCCAGTGCACTCTCTGGACTCACTGCACTGCATCCCCAGTGGTGCCAGTGCACTCTGTGGACTCACTGTACTGCATCCCCAGTGGTGACAGTGCACTCTCTGGACTCACTGCAGTGCATCCCCAGTGGTGCCAGTGCACTCTCTGGACTCACTGCAGTGCATCCCCACTGGTGCCAGTGCACTCTCTGGACTCACTGCACTGCATCCCCAGTGGTGCCAGTGCAGTCTCTGGAGTAACTGCAGTGCATCCCCACTGGTGCCAAAGCACTCTCTGGACTCACTGCAGTGCATCCCCAGTGGTGCCACTGCACTCTCTGGACTCACTGCAGTGCATCCCCAGTGGTGCCAGTGCACTCTCTGGACTCATTGAAGTGCATTCTCAGTGGTGCCAGTGCACTCTCTGGACTCACTGCAATGCATCCCCAGTGGTGCCAGTACACTCACTGGACTCACTGCACTGCATCATCTGTGGTGCCAGTGCACTCTCTGGACTCACTGCAATGCATCCCCAGTGGTGCCAGTGCACTCTCTGGACTCACTGCACTGCATCCCCAGTGGTGCCAGTGCACTCTCTGGACTCACTGCACTGTATCCCCAGTGGTGCCAGTGCACTCACTGGATTCACTGCAGTGCATCCCCAGTGGTGCCAGTGCACTCTCTGGACTCACTGCACTGCATCCCCAGTGGTGCCAGTGCACTCTGTGGACTCACTGCACTGCATCCCCAGTCGTGACAGTGCACTCTCTGGACTCACTGCACTGCATCCCCAGTGGTGCCAGTGCACTCTCTGGACTCACTGCACTGCATCCCCAGTGGTGCCAGTGCAGTCTCTGGAGTAACTGCAGTGCATCCCCACTGGTGCCAAAGCACTCTCTGGACTCCCGGCACCGCATCCCCAGTGGTGCCAGTGCACTCTCTGGAGTCACAGCACTGCATCCCCAGTGGTGTCAGTGCACTCTCTGGACTCACTGCAGTGCATCCCCAGTGGTGCCAGTGCACTCTCTGGACTCACTGAAGTGCATTCTCAGTGGTGCCAGTGCACTCTCTGGACTCACTGCAGTGCATCCCCAGTGGTGCCAGTACACTCACTGGACTCACTGCACTGCATCCCCAGTGGTGCCAGTGCACTCTCTGGACTCACTAAACTGCATCACCAGTGGTGCCTCTGCACTCTCTGGACTCACTGCACTGCTTCCCCAGTGGTGCCAGTGCACTCACTGGACTCACTGCAGTGCATCCCCAGTGGTGCCAGGGCACTCTCTGGGCTCACTGCAGTGCATCCCCAGTGGTGCCAGTGCACTCTCTGGACTCACTGCACTGCATCCCCAGTGGTGCCTGTGCGCTCTCTGGAGTCACAGCACTGCATCCCCAGTGGTGCCAGTGCAATCTCTGGACTCACTGCACTGCATCCCCAGTGGTGCCAGTGCACTCTCTGGACTCACTGAAGTGCATTCTCAGTGGTGCCAGTGCACTCTCTGGACTCACTGCACTGCATCCCCAGTGGTGCCAGTGCACTCTCTGGACTCACTGAACTGCATCCCCAGTGGTGCCAGTGCACTCTCTGGACTCACTGCACTGCATCCCCAGTGGTGCCAGTGCACTCTCTGGACTCACTGCACTGCATCCCTAGTGGTGCCACTGCACTCTCTGGACTCACTGCACTGCTTCCCCAGTGGTGCCAGTGCACTCTCTGGACTCACTGCACTGCATCCCCAGTGGTGCCAGTGTACTCACTGGACTCACTGCAGTGCATCCCCACTGGTGCCAGTGCACTCTCTGGACTCACTGCACTGCATCCCCAGTGGTGCCAGTGCACTCTCTGGACTCACTGCACTGAATCCCCAGTGGTTCCAGCGCACTCTCTGGACTCACTGCACTGCATCCCCAGTGGTGCTAGTGCACTCTATGGACTCACTGCAGTGCATTCTCAGTGGTGCCAGTGCACTCTCTGGACTCACTTCAGTGCATCCCCAGTGGTGCCAGTACACTCTCTGGACTCACTGCAGTGCATCCCCAGTGGTGCCAGTGCACTCTCTGGACTCACTGCAGTGCATCCCCAGTGGTGCCAGTACACTCACTGGACTGACTGCACTGCATCCGCAGTGGTGCCATTGCACTCTCTGGACTCACTGCACTGCATCTCCAGTGGTGCCAGTGCACTCTCTGGACTCACTGCACTGCATCCCCAGTGCTGCCAGTGCACTCTCTTGAGTCACTGCACTGCATCCCCTGTGGTGCAAGAGCACTCTCTGGACTCACAGCAGTGCATCACCAGTGGTGCCAGTGCACTCTCTGGACTCACTGCACTGCATCCCCAGTGGTGCCAGTGCACTCTCTGGACTCACTGCACTGCATCCCCAGTGGTGCCAGTGCACTCTCTGGACTCACTGAACTGCATCCCCAGTGGTGCCAGTGCACTCTCTGGACTCACTGCACTGCATCCCCAGTGCTGCCAGTGCACTCTCTGGACTCACTGCACTGCATCCCCAGTGGTGCCACTGCACTCTCTGGACTCACTGCACTGCTTCCCCAGTGGTGCCAGTGCACTCTCTGGACTCACTGCACTGCATCCCCAGTGGTGCCAGTGCACTCACTGGACTCACTGCAGTGCATCCCCAGTGGTGCCAGTGCACTCTCTGGAGTCACTGCACTGCATCCCCAGTGGTGCCAGTGCACTCTCTGGACTCACTGCACTGCATCCCCAGTGGTTCCAGCGCACTCTCTGGACTCACTGCACTGCATCCCCAGTAGTGCTAGTGCACTCTGTGGACTCAATGCAGTGCATCCCCAGTGCTGCCAGTGCACTCTCTGGACTCACTGCGCTGCATCCCCAGTGGTGCCAGTGCACTCTCTGGACTCACTGCACTGCATCGCCAGTGCACTCTCTGGACTCACTGCAGGGCATCCCCGGTGGAGCCAGTGTACTCTCAGGACTCACTGCAGTGCATCCCCAGTGGTGCCAGTGCACTCTCTGGACTCACTGCACTGCATCCCCAGTGGTGCCAGTGCACTCTCTGGACTCACTGCACTGCATCCCCAGTGGTGTCAGTGCACTCTCTGGACTCACTGAAGTGCATCCCCAGTTGTGCCAGTGCACTCTCTGGACTCAATGCACTGCATTCCCAGTGGTGCCAGTGCAATCTCTGGACTCACTGCACTGCATCCCCAGTGGTGCCAGTGCACTCTCTGGACTCACTGTACTGCATCACCAGTGGTGCCAGTGCACTCTCAGGACTCACTGCAGTGCATTCCCAGTGGTGCCAGTGCACTCTTTGGACTCACTGCACTGCAGCCCCATTGGTGCCAGTGCACTCTCTGGACTCACTGCACTGCATCACAGGTGGTACCAGTGCACTCTCTGGACTCACTGCACTGCATCCCCAGTGGTGCCAGTGCACTCTCTGGACTCACTGCACTGCATCCCCAATGGTGCCAGTGCACTCTCTGCACTCACGTCTCTGCATGCCCAGTGGTGCCAGTGAAGTCTCTGGACTCACTGCACTGCATCCACAGTGGTGCCAGTGCACTCTCTGGACTCACTGCAGTGCATCACCAGTGGTGCCAGTGCACTCTCTGGACTCACTGCACTGCATCCCCAGTGGTGCCAGCGCACTCTGTGGACTCACTGCAGTGCATCCCCAGTGGTGCCAGTGCACTCTCTGGACTCACTGAACTGCATCCCCAGTGGTGCAAGTGCACTCTCTCGAGTCACTGCACTACATCCCCAGTGGTACCAGTGCACTCACTGGACTCACAGTACTGCATCATCTGTGGTGCCAGTGCACTCTCTGGACTCACTGCAATGCATCCCCAGTGGTGCCAGTGCACTCTCTGGACTCACTGCACTGCATCCCCAGTGGTGCCAGTGCACTCTCTGGACTCACTGCACTGTATCCCCAGTGGTGCCAGTGCACTCACTGGATTCACTGCAGTGCATCCCCAGTGGTGCCAGTGCACTCTCTGGACTCACTGCACTGCATCCCCAGTGGTGCCAGTGCACTCTGTGGACTCACTGCACTGCATCCCCAGTCGTGACAGTGCACTCTCTGGACTCACTGCACTGCATCCCCAGTGGTGCCAGTGCACTCTCTGGACTCACTGCACTGCATCCCCAGTGGTGCCAGTGCAGTCTCTGGAGTAACTGCAGTGCATCCCCACTGGTGCCAAAGCACTCTCTGGACTCCCGGCACCGCATCCCCAGTGGTGCCAGTGCACTCTCTGGAGTCACAGCACTGCATCCCCAGTGGTGTCAGTGCACTCTCTGGACTCACTGCAGTGCATCCCCAGTGGTGCCAGTGCACTCTCTGGACTCACTGAAGTGCATTCTCAGTGGTGCCAGTGCACTCTCTGGACTCACTGCAGTGCATCCCCAGTGGTGCCAGTACACTCACTGGACTCACTGCACTGCATCCCCAGTGGTGCCAGTGCACTCTCTGGACTCACTAAACTGCATCACCAGTGGTGCCTCTGCACTCTCTGGACTCACTGCACTGCTTCCCCAGTGGTGCCAGTGCACTCTCTGGACTCACTGCAGTGCATCCCCAGTGGTGCCAGTGCACTCTCTGGGCTCACTGCAGTGCATCCCCAGTGGTGCCAGTGCACTCTCTGGACTCACTGCACTGCATCCCCAGTGGTGCCTGTGCGCTCTCTGGAGTCACAGCACTGCATCCCCAGTGGTACCAGTGCAATCTCTGGACTCACTGCACTGCATCCCCAGTGGTGCCAGTGCACTCTCTGGACTCACTGAAGTGCATTCTCAGTGGTGCCAGTGCACTCTCTGGACTCACTGCACTGCATCCCCAGTGGTGCCAGTGCACTCTCTGGACTCACTGAACTGCATCCCCAGTGGTGCCAGTGCACTCTCTGGACTCACTGCACTGCATCCCCAGTGCTGCCAGTGCACTCTCTGGACTCACTGCACTGCATCCCTAGTGGTGCCACTGCACTCTCTGGACTCACTGCAGTGCTTCCCCAGTGGTGCCAGTGCACTCTCTGGACTCACTGCACTGCATCCCCAGTGGTGCCAGTGTACTCACTGGACTCACTGCAGTGCATCCCCACTGGTGCCAGTGCACTCTCTGGACTCACTGCACTGCATCCCCAGTGGTGCCAGTGCACTCTCTGGACTCACTGCACTGAATCCCCAGTGGTTCCAGCGCACTCTCTGGACTCACTGCACTGCATCCCCAGTGGTGCTAGTGCACTCTGTGGACTCACTGCAGTGCATTCTCAGTGGTGCCAGTGCACTCTCTGGACTCACTTCAGTGCATCCCCAGTGGTGCCAGTACACTCTCTGGACTCACTGCAGTGCATCCCCAGTGGTGCCAGTGCACTCTCTGGACTCACTGCAGTGCATCCCCAGTGGTGCCAGTACACTCACTGGACTGACTGCACTGCATCCGCAGTGGTGCCATTGCACTCTCTGGACTCACTGCACTGCATCTCCAGTGGTGCCAGTGCACTCTCTGGACTCACTGCACTGCATCCCCAGTGCTGCCAGTGCACTCTCTTGAGTCACTGCACTGCATCCCCTGTGGTGCAAGAGCACTCTCTGGACTCACAGCAGTGCATCACCAGTGGTGCCAGTGCACTCTCTGGACTCACTGCACTGCATCCCCAGTGGTGCCAGTGCACTCTCTGGACTCACTGCACTGCATCCCCAGTGGTGCTAGTGCACTGTGTGGACTCACTGTACTGCATCCCCAGTGGTGCCAGTGCGCTCTCTGGACTCACTGCAGTGCATCCCCAGTGGTGCCAGTGCACTCTCAGGACTCACTGCACTGCATCCCCAGTGGTGCCAGTGCACTCTCTGCACTCACTGCACTGCATCCCCAGTAGTGACAGTGCACTCTCTGGACTCACTGCAGTGCATCCCCAGTGGTGCCAGTGCACTCTCTGGACTCACTGCACTGCATCCCCAGTAGTGCCAGTGCACTCTCTGGACTCACTGCACTGCATCCCCAGTGGTGCCAGTGCACTCTCTGGATTCACTGCACTGCATCCCCAGTGGTGCCAGTGCACTCTCTGGACTCACTGCACTGCATCCCCAGTGGTGCCAGTGCACTCTGTGGACTCACTGTACTGCATCCCCAGTGGTGACAGTGCACTCTCTGGACTCACTGCAGTGCATCCCCAGTGGTGCCAGTGCACTCTCTGGACTCACTGCAGTGCATCCCCACTGGTGCCAGTGCACTCTCTGGACTCACTGCACTGCATCCCCAGTGGTGCCAGTGCAGTCTCTGGAGTAACTGCAGTGCATCCCCACTGGTGCCAAAGCACTCTCTGGACTCACTGCAGTGCATCCCCAGTGGTGCCACTGCACTCTCTGGACTCACTGCAGTGCATCCCCAGTGGTGCCAGTGCACTCTCTGGACTCATTGAAGTGCATTCTCAGTGGTGCCAGTGCACTCTCTGGACTCACTGCAATGCATCCCCAGTGGTGCCAGTACACTCACTGGACTCACTGCACTGCATCATCTGTGGTGCCAGTGCACTCTCTGGACTCACTGCAATGCATCCCCAGTGGTGCCAGTGCACTCTCTGGACTCACTGCACTGCATCCCCAGTGGTGCCAGTGCACTCTCTGGACTCACTGCACTGTATCCCCAGTGGTGCCAGTGCACTCACTGGATTCACTGCAGTGCATCCCCAGTGGTGCCAGTGCACTCTCTGGACTCACTGCACTGCATCCCCAGTGGTGCCAGTGCACTCTGTGGACTCACTGCACTGCATCCCCAGTCGTGACAGTGCACTCTCTGGACTCACTGCACTGCATCCCCAGTGGTGCCAGTGCACTCTCTGGACTCACTGCACTGCATCCCCAGTGGTGCCAGTGCAGTCTCTGGAGTAACTGCAGTGCATCCCCACTGGTGCCAAAGCACTCTCTGGACTCCCGGCACCGCATCCCCAGTGGTGCCAGTGCACTCTCTGGAGTCACAGCACTGCATCCCCAGTGGTGTCAGTGCACTCTCTGGACTCACTGCAGTGCATCCCCAGTGGTGCCAGTGCACTCTCTGGACTCACTGAAGTGCATTCTCAGTGGTGCCAGTGCACTCTCTGGACTCACTGCAGTGCATCCCCAGTGGTGCCAGTACACTCACTGGACTCACTGCACTGCATCCCCAGTGGTGCCAGTGCACTCTCTGGACTCACTAAACTGCATCACCAGTGGTGCCTCTGCACTCTCTGGACTCACTGCACTGCATCCCCAGTGGTGCCAGTGCACTCACTGGACTCACTGCAGTGCATCCCCAGTGGTGCCAGGGCACTCTCTGGGCTCACTGCAGTGCATCCCCAGTGGTGCCAGTGCACTCTCTGGACTCACTGCACTGCATCCCCAGTGGTGCCTGTGCGCTCTCTGGAGTCACAGCACTGCATCCCCAGTGGTGCCAGTGCAATCTCTGGACTCACTGCACTGCATCCCCAGTGGTGCCAGTGCACTCTCTGGACTCACTGAAGTGCATTCTCAGTGGTGCCAGTGCACTCTCTGGACTCACTGCACTGCATCCCCAGTGGTGCCAGTGCACTCTCTGGACTCACTGAACTGCATCCCCAGTGGTGCCAGTGCACTCTCTGGACTCACTGCACTGCATCCCCAGTGGTGCCAGTGCACTCTCTGGACTCACTGCACTGCATCCCTAGTGGTGCCACTGCACTCTCTGGACTCACTGCACTGCTTCCCCAGTGGTGCCAGTGCACTCTCTGGACTCACTGCACTGCATCCCCAGTGGTGCCAGTGTACTCACTGGACTCACTGCAGTGCATCCCCACTGGTGCCAGTGCACTCTCTGGACTCACTGCACTGCATCCCCAGTGGTGCCAGTGCACTCTCTGGACTCACTGCACTGAATCCCCAGTGGTTCCAGCGCACTCTCTGGACTCACTGCACTGCATCCCCAGTGGTGCTAGTGCACTCTGTGGACTCACTGCAGTGCATTCTCAGTGGTGCCAGTGCACTCTCTGGACTCACTTCAGTGCATCCCCAGTGGTGCCAGTACACTCTCTGGACTCACTGCAGTGCATCCCCAGTGGTGCCAGTGCACTCTCTGGACTCACTGCAGTGCATCCCCAGTGGTGCCAGTACACTCACTGGACTGACTGCACTGCATCCGCAGTGGTGCCATTGCACTCTCTGGACTCACTGCACTGCATCTCCAGTGGTGCCAGTGCACTCTCTGGACTCACTGCACTGCATCCCCAGTGCTGCCAGTGCACTCTCTTGAGTCACTGCACTGCATCCCCTGTGGTGCAAGAGCACTCTCTGGACTCACAGCAGTGCATCACCAGTGGTGCCAGTGCACTCTCTGGACTCACTGCACTGCATCCCCAGTGGTGCCAGTGCACTCTCTGGACTCACTGCACTGCATCCCCAGTGGTGCTAGTGCACTGTGTGGACTCACTGTACTGCATCCCCAGTGGTGCCAGTGCGCTCTCTGGACTCACTGCAGTGCATCCCCAGTGGTGCCAGTGCACTCTCAGGACTCACTGCACTGCATCCCCAGTGGTGCCAGTGCACTCTCTGCACTCACTGCACTGCATCCCCAGTAGTGACAGTGCACTCTCTGGACTCACTGCAGTGCATCCCCAGTGGTGCCAGTGCACTCTCTGGACTCACTGCACTGCATCCCCAGTAGTGCCAGTGCACTCTCTGGACTCACTGCACTGCATCCCCAGTGGTGCCAGTGCACTCTCTGGATTCACTGCACTGCATCCCCAGTGGTGCCAGTGCACTCTCTGGACTCACTGCACTGCATCCCCAGTGGTGCCAGTGCACTCTGTGGACTCACTGTACTGCATCCCCAGTGGTGACAGTGCACTCTCTGGACTCACTGCAGTGCATCCCCAGTGGTGCCAGTGCACTCTCTGGACTCACTGCAGTGCATCCCCACTGGTGCCAGTGCACTCTCTGGACTCACTGCACTGCATCCCCAGTGGTGCCAGTGCAGTCTCTGGAGTAACTGCAGTGCATCCCCACTGGTGCCAAAGCACTCTCTGGACTCACTGCAGTGCATCCCCAGTGGTGCCACTGCACTCTCTGGACTCACTGCAGTGCATCCCCAGTGGTGCCAGTGCACTCTCTGGACTCATTGAAGTGCATTCTCAGTGGTGCCAGTGCACTCTCTGGACTCACTGCAATGCATCCCCAGTGGTGCCAGTACACTCACTGGACTCACTGCACTGCATCCCCAGTGGTGCCAGTGCACTCTGTGGACTCACTGCAGTGCATCCCCAGTGGTGCCACTGCACTCTCTGGACTCACTGCACTGCTTCCCCAGTGGTGCCAGTGCACTCTCTGGACTCACTGCAGTGCATCCCCACTGGTGCCAGTGCACTCTCTGGACTCACTGTACTGCATACCCACTGGTGCCAGTGCACTCTGTGGACTCACTGCAGTGCATCCCCAGTGGTGCCAGTGCACTCTCTGGACTCACTGCACTGCATCACCAGTGGTGCCAGTGCACTCTCTGGACTCCCAGCACTGCATCCCCATTGGTGCCAAAGCACTCTCTGGACTCCCAGCACCGCATCCCCAGTGGTGCCAGTGCTCTCTCTGGACTCACTGTACTGCATCCCCAGTGGTGACAGTGCACTCTCTGGACTCACTGCACTGCATCCCCAGTGGTGCCAGTGCACTCTCTGGACTCACTGCAGTGCATCCCCAGTGGTGCCACTGCACTCTCTGGACTCACTGCACTGCTTCCCCAGTGGTGCCAGTGCACTCACTGGACTCACTGCAGTGCATCCCCACTGGTGCCAGTGCACTCTCTGGGCTCACTGCAGTGCATCCCCAGTGGTGCCAGTGCACTCTCTGGGCTCACTGCAGTGCATCCCCAGTGGAGCCAGTGCGCTCTCTGGAGTCACAGCACTGCATCCCCAGTGGTGCCAGTGCAATCTCTGGAGTCACAGCACTGCATCCCCAGTGGTGCCAGTGCACTCTCTGGACTCACTGCACTGCATCCCCGGTGGTGCCAGTGCAGTCTCTGGAGTAACTGCACTGCATCCCCACTGGTGCCAAAGCACTCTCTGGACTCCCAGCACCGCATCCCTAGTGGTGCCAGTGCACTCTCTGGACTCACTGCACTGCATGCCCAGTGGTGCCAGTGCACTCTCTGGACTCACTGTACTGCATACCCACTGGTGCCAGTGCACTCTGTGGACTCACTGCAGTGCATCCCCAGTGGTGCCAGTGCACTCTCTGGACTCACTGCACTGCATCCCCAGTGGTGCCAGTGCACTCTCTGGACTCACTGCAGTGCATCCCCAGTGGTGCCAGTGCACTCTATGGACTCACTGCACTGAAGCCCCAGTGGTGCCAGTGCACTCTCTGGACTCACTGCACTGCATCCCCACTGGTGCCAGTGCACTCTCTGGACTCACTGCACTGCATCCCCAGTGGTGCCAGTGCACTCTCTGGACTCACTGCAGGGCATCCCCAGTGGTGCCAG
Organism: Anser cygnoides; assembly: GCF_040182565.1. NCBI lineage: Eukaryota > Metazoa > Chordata > Aves > Anseriformes > Anatidae > Anser > Anser cygnoides. Next base: position 43,420,211 of record NC_089876.1, read on the forward strand.
TGCACTGTCTGGACTCACTGCAGTGCATCCCCAGTGGTGCCAGTGCACTCTCTGGACTCACTGTACTGCATCCCCAGTGGTGCCAGTACACTCACTGGACTGACTGCACTGCATCCCCAGTGGTGCCAGTGCACTCTCTGGACTCACTGCACTGCATCCCCACTGGTGCCAGTGTACTCTCTGGACTCACTGCACTGCATCCCCAGTGTTGCCAGTGCACTCACTGGACTCACTGGACACATCCCCAGTGGTGCCAGTGCAATCTCTGGACTCACTGCAGTGCATCCCCAGTGGTGCCAGTGCACTCTCTGGACTCACTGAAGTGCATTCTCAGTGGTGCCAGTGTACTCTCTGGACTCACTGCAGTGCATCCCCAGTGGTGCCAGTGCACTCTCTGGACTCACTGCACTGCATCCCCACTGGTGCCAGTGCACTCTCTGGACTCACTGAAGTGCATCCCCAGTTGTGCCAGTGCACTCTCTGGACTCAATGCACTGCATCCCCAGTGGTGCCAGTGCACTCTCTGGACTCACTGCACTGCATCCCCAGTGGTGCCAGTGCAATCTCTGCACTCACTGTAGTGCATCCCCAGTGGTGCCAGTGCACTCTCTGGACTCACTGCAATGCATCCCCAGTGGTGCCAGTGCACTCTCTGGACTCACTGTACTGCATCACCAGTGGTGCCAGTGCACTCTCTGGACTCACTGCAGTGCATTCCCAGTGGTGCCAGTGCACTCTTTGGACTCACTGCACTGCAGCCCCATTGGTGCCAGTGCACTCTCTGGACTCACTGCACTGCATCACAGGTGGTGCCAGTGCACTCTCTGGACTCACTGCACTGCATCCCCAGTGGTGCCAGTGCAGTCTCTGCACTCACTTCTCTGCATTCCCAGTGGTGCCAGTGAAGTCTCTGGACTCACTGCACTGCATCCACAGTGGTGCCAGTGCAATCTCTGGACTCACTGCAGTGCATCACCAGTGGTGCCAGTGCACTCTCTGGACTCACTGCACTGCATCCCCAGTGGTGCCAGTGCACTCTCTGGACTCACTGCAGTGCATCCCCAGTGGTGCCAGTGCACTCTCTGGACTCACTGCACTGCATCCCCAGTGGTGCAAGTGCACTCTCTCGAGTCACTGCACTACATCCCCAGTGGTGCCAGTGCACTCACTGGACTCACTGTACTGCATCATCTGTGGTGCCAGTGCACTCTCTGGACTCACTGCAATGCATCCCCAGTGGTGCCAGTGCACTCTCTGGACTCACTGCACTGCATCCCCAGTGGTGCCAGTGCACTCTCTGGACTCACTGCACTGTATCCCCAGTGGTGCCAGTGCACTCACTGGATTCACTGCACTGCATCCCCAGTGGTGCCAGTGCACTCTCTGGACTCACTGCACTGCATCCCCAGTGGTGCCAGTGCACTCTCTGGACTCACTGCACTGCATCCCCAGTGGTGCCAGTGCAATCTCTGCACTCACTGTAGTGCATCCCCAGTGGTGCCAGTGCACTCTCTGGACTCACTGCAATGCATCCCCAGTGGTGCCAGTGCACTCTCTGGACTCACTGTACTGCATCACCAGTGGTGCCAGTGCACTCTCTGGACTCACTGCAGTGCATTCCCAGTGGTGCCAGTGCACTCTTTGGACTCACTGCACTGCAGCCCCATTGGTGCCAGTGCACTCTCTGGACTCACTGCACTGCATCACAGGTGGTGCCAGTGCACTCTCTGGACTCACTGCACTGCATCCCCAGTGGTGCCAGTGCACTCTCTGCACTCACTTCTCTGCATTCCCAGTGGTGCCAGTGAAGTCTCTGGACTCACTGCACTGCATCCACAGTGGTGCCAGTGCAATCTCTGGACTCACTGCAGTGCATCACCAGTGGTGCCAGTGCACTCTCTGGACTCACTGCACTGCATCCCCAGTGGTGCCAGTGCACTCTCTGGACTCACTGCAGTGCATCCCCAGTGGTGCCAGTGCACTCTCTGGACTCACTGCACTGCATCCCCAGTGGTGCAAGTGCACTCTCTCGAGTCACTGCACTACATCCCCAGTGGTGCCAGTGCACTCACTGGACTCACTGTACTGCATCATCTGTGGTGCCAGTGCACTCTCTGGACTCACTGCAATGCATCCCCAGTGGTGCCAGTGCACTCTCTGGACTCACTGCACTGCATCCCCAGTGGTGCCAGTGCACTCTCTGGACTCACTGCACTGTATCCCCAGTGGTGCCAGTGCACTCACTGGATTCACTGCACTGCATCCCCAGTGGTGCCAGTGCACTCTCTGGACTCACTGCACTGCATCCCCAGTGGTGCCAGTGCACTCTGTGGACTCACTGCATTGCATCCCCAGTGGTGACAGTGCACTCTCTGGACTCACTGCAGTGCATCCCCAGTGGTGCCAGTGCACTCTCTGGACTCACTGCACTGCATCCCCAGTGGTGCCAGTGCAGTCTCTGGAGTAACTGCAGTGCATCCCCACTGGTGCCAAAGCACTCTCTGGACTCCCGGCACCGCATCTCCAGTGGTGCCAGTGCACTCTCTGGACTCACTGCACTGCATCCCCAGTGGTGCCAGTGCACTCTCTGGAGTCACAGCACTGCATCACCAGTGGTGCCAGTGCACTCTCTGGACTCACTGAAGTGCATTCTCAGTGGTGCCAGTGCACTCTCTGGACTCACTGCAGTGCATCCCCAGTGGTGCCAGTACACTCACTGGACTCACTGCACTGCATCCCCAGTGGTGCCAGTGCACTCTCTGGACTCACTAAACTGCATCACCAGTGGTGCCTCTGCACTCTCTGGACTCACTTCACTGCTTCCCCAGTGGTGCCAGTGCACTCACTGGACTCACTGCAGTGCATCCCCACTGGTGCCAGTGCACTCTCTGGGCTCACTGCAGTGCATCCCCAGTGGTGCCAGTGCACTCTCTGGACTCACTGCACTGCATCCCCAGTGGTGCCTGTGCGCTCTCTGGAGTCACAGCACTGCATCCCCAGTGGTGCCAGTGCAATCTCTGGACTCACTGCACTGCATCCCCAGTGGTGCCAGTGCACTCTCTGGACTCACTGAAGTGCATTCTCAGTGGCGCCAGTGCACTCTCTGGACTCACTGCACTGCATCCCCAGTGGTGCCAGTGCACTCTCTGGACTCACTGAACTGCATCCCCAGTGGTGCCAGTGCACTCTCTGGACTCACTGCACTGCATCCCCAGTGCTGCCAGTGCACTCTCTGGACTCACTGCACTGCATCCCTAGTGGTGCCACTGCACTCTCTGGACTCACTGCACTGCTTCCCCAGTGGTGCCAGTGCACTCTCTGGACTCACTGCACTGCATCCCCAGTGGTGCCAGTGCACTCACTGGACTCACTGCAGTGCATCCCCACTGGTGCCAGTGCACTCTCTGGACTCACTGCACTGCATCCCCAGTGGTGCCAGTGCACTCTCTGGACTCACTGCACTGCATCCCCAGTGGTTCCAGCGCACTCTCTGGACTCACTGCACTGCATCCCCAGTGGTGCTAGTGCACTCTGAGGACTCACTGCAGTGCATCCCCAGTGGTGCCAGTGCACTCTCTGGACTCACTGAAGTGCATTCTCAGTGGTGCCAGTGCACTCTCTGGACTCACTTCAGTGCATCCCCAGTGGTGCCAGTACACTCTCTGGACTCACTGCAGTGCATCCCCAGTGGTGCCAGTGCACTCTCTGGACTCACTGCAGTGCATCCCCAGTGGAGCCAGTGCACTCTCTGGACTCACTGCAGTGCATCCGCAGTGGTGCCATTGCACTCTCTGGACTCACTGCACTGCATCTCCAGTGGTGCCAGTGCACTCTCTGGACTCACAGCACTGCATCCCCAGTGCTGCCAGTGCACTCTCTTGAGTCACTGCACTGCATCCCCTGTGGTTCAAGAGCACTCTCTGGACTCACAGCAGTGCATCACCAGTGGTGCCAGTGCACTCTCTGGACTCACTGCACTGCATCCCCAGTGGTGCCAGTGCAATCTCTGCACTCACTGTAGTGCATCCCCAGTGGTGCCAGTGCACTCTCTGGACTCACTGCAATGCATCCCCAGTGGTGCCAGTGCACTCTCTGGACTCACTGTACTGCATCACCAGTGGTGCCAGTGCACTCTCTGGACTCACTGCAGTGCATTCCCAGTGGTGCCAGTGCACTCTTTGGACTCACTGCACTGCAGCCCCATTGGTGCCAGTGCACTCTCTGGACTCACTGCACTGCATCACAGGTGGTGCCAGTGCACTCTCTGGACTCACTGCACTGCATCCCCAGTGGTGCCAGTGCAGTCTCTGCACTCACTTCTCTGCATTCCCAGTGGTGCCAGTGAAGTCTCTGGACTCACTGCACTGCATCCACAGTGGTGCCAGTGCAATCTCTGGACTCACTGCAGTGCATCACCAGTGGTGCCAGTGCACTCTCTGGACTCACTGCACTGCATCCCCAGTGGTGCCAGTGCACTCTCTGGACTCACTGCAGTGCATCCCCAGTGGTGCCAGTGCACTCTCTGGACTCACTGCACTGCATCCCCAGTGGTGCAAGTGCACTCTCTCGAGTCACTGCACTACATCCCCAGTGGTGCCAGTGCACTCACTGGACTCACTGTACTGCATCATCTGTGGTGCCAGTGCACTCTCTGGACTCACTGCAATGCATCCCCAGTGGTGCCAGTGCACTCTCTGGACTCACTGCACTGCATCCCCAGTGGTGCCAGTGCACTCTCTGGACTCACTGCACTGTATCCCCAGTGGTGCCAGTGCACTCACTGGATTCACTGCACTGCATCCCCAGTGGTGCCAGTGCACTCTCTGGACTCACTGCACTGCATCCCCAGTGGTGCCAGTGCACTCTGTGGACTCACTGCATTGCATCCCCAGTGGTGACAGTGCACTCTCTGGACTCACTGCAGTGCATCCCCAGTGGTGCCAGTGCACTCTCTGGACTCACTGCACTGCATCCCCAGTGGTGCCAGTGCAGTCTCTGGAGTAACTGCAGTGCATCCCCACTGGTGCCAAAGCACTCTCTGGACTCCCGGCACCGCATCTCCAGTGGTGCCAGTGCACTCTCTGGACTCACTGCACTGCATCCCCAGTGGTGCCAGTGCACTCTCTGGAGTCACAGCACTGCATCACCAGTGGTGCCAGTGCACTCTCTGGACTCACTGAAGTGCATTCTCAGTGGTGCCAGTGCACTCTCTGGACTCACTGCAGTGCATCCCCAGTGGTGCCAGTACACTCACTGGACTCACTGCACTGCATCCCCAGTGGTGCCAGTGCACTCTCTGGACTCACTAAACTGCATCACCAGTGGTGCCTCTGCACTCTCTGGACTCACTTCACTGCTTCCCCAGTGGTGCCAGTGCACTCACTGGACTCACTGCAGTGCATCCCCACTGGTGCCAGTGCACTCTCTGGGCTCACTGCAGTGCATCCCCAGTGGTGCCAGTGCACTCTCTGGACTCACTGCACTGCATCCCCAGTGGTGCCTGTGCGCTCTCTGGAGTCACAGCACTGCATCCCCAGTGGTGCCAGTGCAATCTCTGGACTCACTGCACTGCATCCCCAGTGGTGCCAGTGCACTCTCTGGACTCACTGAAGTGCATTCTCAGTGGCGCCAGTGCACTCTCTGGACTCACTGCACTGCATCCCCAGTGGTGCCAGTGCACTCTCTGGACTCACTGAACTGCATCCCCAGTGGTGCCAGTGCACTCTCTGGACTCACTGCACTGCATCCCCAGTGCTGCCAGTGCACTCTCTGGACTCACTGCACTGCATCCCTAGTGGTGCCACTGCACTCTCTGGACTCACTGCACTGCTTCCCCAGTGGTGCCAGTGCACTCTCTGGACTCACTGCACTGCATCCCCAGTGGTGCCAGTGCACTCACTGGACTCACTGCAGTGCATCCCCACTGGTGCCAGTGCACTCTCTGGACTCACTGCACTGCATCCCCAGTGGTGCCAGTGCACTCTCTGGACTCACTGCACTGCATCCCCAGTGGTTCCAGCGCACTCTCTGGACTCACTGCACTGCATCCCCAGTGGTGCTAGTGCACTCTGTGGACTCACTGCAGTGCATCCCCAGTGGTGCCAGTGCACTCTCTGGACTCACTGAAGTGCATTCTCAGTGGTGCCAGTGCACTCTCTGGACTCACTTCAGTGCATCCCCAGTGGTGCCAGTACACTCTCTGGACTCACTGCAGTGCATCCCCAGTGGTGCCAGTGCACTCTCTGGACTCACTGCAGTGCATCCCCAGTGGAGCCAGTGCACTCTCTGGACTCACTGCAGTGCATCCGCAGTGGTGCCATTGCACTCTCTGGACTCACTGCACTGCATCTCCAGTGGTGCCAGTGCACTCTCTGGACTCACAGCACTGCATCCCCAGTGCTGCCAGTGCACTCTCTTGAGTCACTGCACTGCATCCCCTGTGGTTCAAGAGCACTCTCTGGACTCACAGCAGTGCATCACCAGTGGTGCCAGTGCACTCTCTGGACTCACTGCACTGCATCCCCAGTGGTGCCAGTGCACTCTCTGGACTCACTGCACTGCATCCCCAGTGGTGCTAGTGCACTGTGTGGACTCACTGTACTGCATCCCCAGTGGTGCCAGTGCGCTCTGTGGACTCACTGCAGTGCATCCCCAGTGGTGCCAGTGCACTCTCAGGACTCACTGCACTGCATCCCCAGTGGTGCCAGTGCACTCTCTGGACTCACTGCACTGCATCCCCAGTAGTGACAGTGCACTCTCTGGACTCACTGCAGTGCATCCCCAGTGGTGCCAGTGCACTCTCTGGACTCACTGCACTGCATCCCCAGTAGTGCCAGTGCACTCTCTGGACTCACTGCACTGCATCCCCAGTGGTGCCAGTGCACTCACTGGGTTCACTGCACTGCATCCCCAGTGGTGCCAGTGCACTCTCTGGACTCACTGCACTGCATCCCCAGTGGTGCCAGTGCACTCTCTGGACTCACTGCAGTGCATCCCCAGTGGGGCCAGTGCACTCTCTGGAGTAACTGCAGTGCATCCCCACTGGTGCCAAAGCACTCTCTGGACTCACTGCAGTGCATCCCCAGTGGTGCCACTGCACTCTCTGGACTCACTGCAGTGCATCACCAGTGGTGACAGTGTACTCTCTGGACTCATTGAAGTGCATTCTCAGTGGTGCCAGTGCACTCTCTGGACTCACTGCAGTGCATCCCCAGTGGTGCCAGTACACTCACTGGACTCACTGCACTGCATCCCCAGTGGTGCCAGTGCACTCTCTGGACTCACTAAACTGCATCCCCAGTGGTGCCACTGCACTCTCTGGACTCACTGCAGTGCATCCCCAGTGGTGCCAGTGCACTCACTGGACTAACTGCAGTGCATCCCCACTGGTGCCAGTGCACTCTCTGGACTCACTGCACTGCATCCCCAGTGGTGCCAGTGCGCTCTCTGGAGTCACAGCACTGCATCCCCAGTGGTGCCAGTGCAATCTCTGGACTCACTGCACTGCATCCCCAGTGGTGCCAGTGCACTCTGTGGACTCACTGCACTGCATCCCCGGTGGTGCCAGTCCAGTCTCTGGAGTAACTGCACTGCATCCCCACTGGTGCCAAAGCACTCTCTGGACTCCCAGCACCGCATCCCCAGTGGAGCCAGTGCACTCTCTGGACTCGCGGCACTGCATCCCCAGTGGTTCCAGTGCACTCTCTCGAGTCACTGCACTACATCCCCAGTTGTGCCAGTGCACTCACTGGACTCACTGTACTGCATCATCAGTGGTGCCAGTGCACTCTCTGGACTCACTGCACTGCATCACCAGTGGTGCCAGTGCACTCTCTGGACTCACTGCACTGCATCATCAGTGGTGCCAGTGTACTCTCTGGACTCACTGAAGTGCATTCTCTGTGGTGCCAGTGCACTCTCTGGACTCACTGCAGTGCATCCCCAGTGGTGCCAGTGCACTCACTGGACTCACTGCACTGCATCCCCAGTGGTGCCAGTGCACTCTCTGGGCTCACTGCAGGGCATCCCCAGTGGTGCCAGAGCACTCTCTGGACTCACTGCACTGCATCCCCAGTGGTGCCAGTGCTATCCCTGGACTCACTGTAGTGCATCCCCAGTGGTGCCAGTGCACTCTCTGGACTCACTGCAGGGCATCCCCAGTGGTGCCAGTGCACTCTCTGGACTCACTGCGCTGCATCCCCAGTGGTGCCAGTGCACTCTCTGGACTCACTGCACTGCATCCCCAGTGCTGCCAGTGCACTCTCTGGACTCACTGCAGGGCATCCCCGGTGGAGCCAGTGTACTCTCAGGACTCACTGCAGTGCATCCCCAATGGTGCCAGTGCACTCTCTGGCGTCACTGCACTGCATCCCCCGTGGTGCAAGTGCACTCTCTGGACTCACTGGAGTGCATCACCTGTGGTGCCAGTGCACTCTCTAGAGTCACTGCGCTGCATCCCCAGTTGTGCCAGTGCACTCTCTGGACTCACTGCAGTGCATCCCCAGTGGTGCCAGTGCACTCTCTGGACTCACTGCACTGCAGCCCCAGTGGTGCCAGTGCACTCTCTGCACTCACTTCACTGCATCCCCCGTGGTGCAAGTGCACTCTCTGGACTCACTGTAGTGCATCCCCAGTGGTGCCAGTGCACTCTCTGGACTCACTGCACTAAATCGCCAGTGCTGCCAGTGCACTCTCTGGACTCACTGCACTGCATCACCTGTGGTGCCAGTGCACTCTCTGGACTCACTGCAGTGCATCCGCAGTGGTGCCAGTGCACTCTCTAGAGTCACTGCGCTGCATCCCCAGTTGTGCCAGTGCACTCTCTGGACTCACTGCAGTGCATCCCCAGTGGTGCCAGTGCACTCTCTGGAGTGACCGCAGTGCATCCCCAGTGGTGCCAGTGCACTCTCTGGACTCGCGTCACTGCATCCCCAGTGGTGCCAGTGCACTCTCTGGACTCGCGTCACTGCATCCCCAGTGGTGCCAGTGCACTCTCTGGACTCACTGAAGTGCATCCCCAGTGGTGCCAGTGCACTCTCTGGACTCACTGCAGTGCATTCCCGGTGGTGCCAGTGCACTCTCTGGACTCACTGCACTGCATCCCCAGTGGTGCTAGTGCACTCTGGACTCACTGCAGTGCATCCCCAGTGGTGCCAGTGCACTCTCTGGACTCACTGCACTGCATCCCCAGTGGTGCCAGTGCACTCTCTGGACTCACTGTACTGCATCCCCAGTGGTGCCAGAGCACTCTCTGGACTCACTGCAGTGCATCCCCAGTGGTGCCAGTGCACTCTCTGGACTCACTGCACTGCATCCCCAGTGGTGCCAGTGCACTCTCTGGACTCACTGCAGTGCATCCCCAGTGGTGCCAGTGCACTCTCTGGACTCACTGCAGTGCATCCCCAGTGCTGCCAGTGCTCTCTCTGGACTCACTGCACTGCATCCCCAGTGGTGCCAGAGCACTCTCTGGACTCACTGCACTGCATCCCCAGTGGTGCCAGAGCACTCTCTGGACTCACTACACTGCATCCCCAATGGAGCCAGTGCGATCTCTGGACTCACTGCACTGCATTCTCCAGTGGTGCCAGAGCACTCTCTGGACTCACTGCAGTGCATCCCCAGTGGTGCCAGTGCACTCTCTGGACACACTGCGCTGCATCCCCAGTGGTGCCAGTGCACTCTGTGGACTCACTGCTGTGCATCCCCATTGGTGCCAGTGCACTCTCTGGACTCACTGCACTGCATCCCCAGTGGTGCCAGTGCACTCTGTGGACTCACTGCAGTGCATCCCCAGTGGTGCAAGTGCACTCTCTGGACTCACTGCAGTGCATCCCAAGTGGTGCCAATGCAGTCTCTGGACTCACTGCAGTGCATCCACAGTGGTGCCAGTACACTCACTGGACTCACTGCACTGCATCCCCAGTGGTGCCAGTGAACTCTCTGGACTTGCTGCACTGCATCCCCAGTGCTGCCAGTGCACTCTCTGGACTCACTGATGTGCATCGCATTGGTGCCTGTGCACTCTCTGGAGTAAATGCAGTGCATCCCCAGCGGTGCCAAAGCACTCTCTGGACTCCCGGCACCGCATCCCCAGTGGTGCCAGTGCACTCTCTGGGCTCACTGCAGTGCATCCCCAGTGGTGCCAGTGCACTCTCTGGACTCACTGCACTGCATCCCCAGTGGTGCCAATGCACTCTCTGGACCTCCGACACCGCATCCCCAGTGGTGCCAGTGCACTCTCTGGACTCACTGCACTGCATCCCCAGTGGTGCTAGTGCACTGTGTGGACTCACTGTACTGCATCCCCAGTGGTGCCAGTGCGCTCTGTGGACTCACTGCAGTGCATCCCCAGTGGTGCCAGTGCACTCTCAGGACTCACTGCACTGCATCCCCAGTGGTGCCAGTGCACTCTCTGGACTCACTGCACTGCATCCCCAGTAGTGACAGTGCACTCTCTTGACTCACTGCAGTGCATCCCCAGTGGTGCCAGTGCACTCTCTGGACTCACTGCACTGCATCCCCAGTAGTGCCAGTGCACTCTCTGGACTCACTGCACTGCATCCCCAGTGGTGCCAGTGCACTCACTGGGTTCACTGCACTGCATCCCCAGTGGTGCCAGTGCACTCTCTGGACTCACTGCAGTGCATCCCCAGTGGTGCCAGTGCACTCACTGGACTAACTGCAGTGCATCCCCACTGGTGCCAGTGCACTCTCTGGACTCACTGCACTGCATCCCCAGTGGTGCCAGTGCGCTCTCTGGAGTCACAGCACTGCATCCCCAGTGGTGCCAGTGCAATCTCTGGACTCACTGCACTGCATCCCCAGTGGTGCCAGTGCACTCTGTGGACTCACTGCACTGCATCCCCGGTGGTGCCAGTCCAGTCTCTGGAGTAACTGCACTGCATCCCCACTGGTGCCAAAGCACTCTCTGGACTCCCAGCACCGCATCCCCAGTGGAGCCAGTGCACTCTCTGGACTCGCGGCACTGCATCCCCAGTGGTTCCAGTGCACTCTCTCGAGTCACTGCACTACATCCCCAGTTGTGCCAGTGCACTCACTGGACTCACTGTACTGCATCATCAGTGGTGCCAGTGCACTCTCTGGACTCACTGCACTGCATCACCAGTGGTGCCAGTGCACTCTCTGGACTCACTGCACTGCATCATCAGTGGTGCCAGTGTACTCTCTGGACTCACTGAAGTGCATTCTCTGTGGTGCCAGTGCACTCTCTGGACTCACTGCAGTGCATCCCCAGTGGTGCCAGTGCACTCACTGGACTCACTGCACTGCATCCCCAGTGGTGCCAGTGCACTCTCTGGGCTCACTGCAGGGCATCCCCAGTGGTGCCAGAGCACTCTCTGGACTCACTGCACTGCATCCCCAGTGGTGCCAGTGCTATCCCTGGACTCACTGTAGTGCATCCCCAGTGGTGCCAGTGCACTCTCTGGACTCACTGCAGGGCATCCCCAGTGGTGCCAGTGCACTCTCTGGACTCACTGCGCTGCATCCCCAGTGGTGCCAGTGCACTCTCTGGACTCACTGCACTGCATCCCCAGTGCTGCCAGTGCACTCTCTGGACTCACTGCAGGGCATCCCCGGTGGAGCCAGTGTACTCTCAGGACTCACTGCAGTGCATCCCCAATGGTGCCAGTGCACTCTCTGGCGTCACTGCACTGCATCCCCCGTGGTGCAAGTGCACTCTCTGGACTCACTGGAGTGCATCACCTGTGGTGCCAGTGCACTCTCTAGAGTCACTGCGCTGCATCCCCAGTTGTGCCAGTGCACTCTCTGGACTCACTGCAGTGCATCCCCAGTGGTGCCAGTGCACTCTCTGGACTCACTGCACTGCAGCCCCAGTGGTGCCAGTGCACTCTCTGCACTCACTTCACTGCATCCCCCGTGGTGCAAGTGCACTCTCTGGACTCACTGTAGTGCATCCCCAGTGGTGCCAGTGCACTCTCTGGACTCACTGCACTAAATCGCCAGTGCTGCCAGTGCACTCTCTGGACTCACTGCACTGCATCACCTGTGGTGCCAGTGCACTCTCTGGACTCACTGCAGTGCATCCGCAGTGGTGCCAGTGCACTCTCTAGAGTCACTGCGCTGCATCCCCAGTTGTGCCAGTGCACTCTCTGGACTCACTGCAGTGCATCCCCAGTGGTGCCAGTGCACTCTCTGGAGTGACCGCAGTGCATCCCCAGTGGTGCCAGTGCACTCTCTGGACTCGCGTCACTGCATCCCCGGTGGTGCCAGTGCACTCTCTGGACTCGCGTCACTGCATCCCGAGTGGTGCCAGTGCACTCTCTGGACTCACTGAAGTGCATCCCCAGTGGTGCCAGTGCACTCTCTGGACTCACTGCAGTGCATTCCCGGTGGTGCCAGTGCACTCTCTGGACTCACTGCAGTGCATCCCCAGTGGTGCTAGTGCACTCTGGACTCACTGCAGTGCATCCCCAGTGGTGCCAGTGCACTCTCTGGACTCACTGCACTGCATCCCCAGTGGTGCCAGTGCACTCTCTGGACTCACGGTACTGCATCCCCAGTGGTGCCAGAGCACTCTCTGGACTCACTGCAGTGCATCCCCAGTGGTGCCAGAGCACTCTCTGGACTCACTGCACTGCATCCCCAGTGGTGCCAGTGCACTCTCTGGACTCACTGCAGTGCATCCCCAGTGGTGCCAGTGCACTCTCTGGACTCACTGCAGTGCATCCCCAGTGGTGCCAGTGCTCTCTCTGGACTCACTGCACTGCATCCCCAGTGGTGCCAGAGCACTCTCTGGACTCACTGCACTGCATCCCCAGTGGTGCCAGAGCACTCTCTGGACTCACTGCACTGCATCCCCAATGGAGCCAGTGCGATCTCTGGACTCACTGCACTGCATCTCCAGTGGTGCCAGAGCACTCTCTGGACTCACTGCAGTGCATCCCCAGTGGTGCCAGTGCACTCTCTGGACACACTGCGCTGCATCCCCAGTGGTGCCAGTGCACTCTGTGGACTCACTGCTGTGCATCCCCATTGGTGCCAGTGCACTCTCTGGACTCACTGCACTGCATCCCCAGTGGTGCCAGTGCACTCTGTGGACTCACTGCAGTGCATCCCCAGTGGTGCAAGTGCACTCTCTGGACTCACTGCAGTGCATCCCAAGTGGTGCCAATGCAGTCTCTGGACTCACTGCAGTGCATCCACAGTGGTGCCAGTACACTCACTGGACTCACTGCACTGCATCCCCAGTGGTGCCAGTGAACTCTCTGGACTTGCTGCACTGCATCCCCAGTGCTGCCAGTGCACTCTCTGGACTCACTCATGTGCATCGCATTGGTGCCTGTGCACTCTCTGGAGTAAATGCAGTGCATCCCCAGCGGTGCCAAAGCACTCTCTGGACTCCCGGCACCGCATCCCCAGTGGTGCCAGTGCACTCTCTGGGCTCACTGCAGTGCATCCCCAGTGGTGCCAGTGCACTCTCTGGACTCACTGCACTGCATCCCCAGTGGTGCCAATGCACTCTCTGGACCTCCGACACCGCATCCCCAGTGGAGCCAGTGCACTCTCTGGACTCGCGGCACTGCATCCCCAGTGGTGCCAGTGCACTCACTGGACTCACTGCACTACATCCCCAGTGGTGCCAGTGCACTCTCTGGGCTCACTGCAGGGCATCCCCAGTGGTGCCAGAGCACTCTCTGGACTCACTGCACTGCATCCCCAGTGGTGCCAGTGCTATCCCTGGACTCACTGTAGTGCATCCCCAGTGGTGCCAGTGCACTCTCTGGACTCACTGCAGGGCATCCCCAGTGGTGCCAGTGCACTCTCTGGACTCACTGCGCTGCAACCCCCAGTGGTGCCAGTGCACTCTCTGGACTCACTGCACTGCATCCCCACTGCTGCCAGTGCACTCTCTGGACTCACTGCAGGGCATCCCCGGTGGAGCCAGTGTACTCTCAGGACTCACTGCAGTGCATCCCCAATGGTGCCAGTGCACTCTCTGGCGTCACTGCACTGCATCCCCCGTGGTGCAAGTGCACTCTCTGGACTCACTGGAGTGCATCACCTGTGGTGCCAGTGCACTCTCTGGACTCACTGCAGTGCATCACCTGTGGTGCCAGTGCACTCTCTGGACTCACTGCACCGCATCCGCAGTGGTGCCAGTGCACTCTCTAGAGTCACTGCGCTGCATCCCCAGTTGTGCCAGAGCACTCTCTGGACTCACTGCACTGCATCCCCAGTGGAGCCAGTGCACTCTCTGGACTCACTGCACTGCAGCCCCAGTGGTGCCAGTGCACTCTCTGCACTCACTTCACTGCATCCCCCGTGGTGCAAGTGCACTCTCTGGACTCACTGTAGTGCATCCCCAGTGGTGCCAGTGCACTCTCTGGACTCACTGCAGTGCATTCCCGGTGGTGCCAGTGCACTCTCTGGACTCACTGCACTACATCCCAATTGCTGCCAGTGCACTCTCTGGACTCACTGCACTGCATCACCTGTGGTGCCAGTGCACTCTCTGGACTCACTGCAGTGCATCCGCAGTGGTGCCAGTGCACTCTCTAGAGTCACTGCGCTGCATCCCCAGTTGTGCCAGTGCACTCTCTGGACTCACTGCAGTGCATCCCCATTGGTGCCAGTGCACTCTCTGGAGTGACCGCAGTGCATCCCCAGTGGTGCCAGTGCACTCGCTGGACTCGCGTCACTGCATCCCCAGTGGTGCCAGTGCACTCTCTGGACTCGCGTCACTGCATCCCCAGTGGTGCCAGTGCACTCTCTGGACTCACTGAAGTGCATCCCCAGTGGTGCCAGTGCACTCTCTGGACTCACTGCAGTGCATTCCCGGTGGTGCCAGTGCACTCTCTGGACTCACTGCAGTGCATCCCCAGTGGTGCTAGTGCACTCTGGACTCACTGCAGTGCATCCCCAGTGGTGCCAGTGCACTCTCTGGACTCACTGTACTGCATCCCCAGTGGTGCCAGTGCACTCTCTGGACTCACTGCACTGCATCCCCAGTGGTGCCAGTGCACTCTCTGGAGTGACTGCAGTGCATCCCCAGTGGTGCCAGTGCACTCTCTTGACTCGCGTCAATGCATTCGCAGTGGTGCTAATGCACTCTCTGGACTCACTGCACTGCATCCCGAGTGGTGCCAGTGCACTCTCTGGACTCACTGCACTGCATCCCCAGTGGTGCCAGTGCACTCTCTGGACTCACTGGAGTGCATCCCCAGTGGTGCCAGTGCTCTCTCTGGACTCACTGCACTGCATCCCCAGTGGTGCCAGTGCACTCTCTGGACTCACTGCAGTGCATCACCAGTGGTGCCAGTGCACTCTCTGGACACACTGAAGTGCATTCTCAGTGGTGCCAGTGCACTCTCTGGACTCACTGCGCTGCATCCCCAGTGGTGCCAGTACACTCACTGGACTCACTGCACTGCATCCCCAGTGGTGCCAGTGCAGTCTCTGCACTCACTGAAGTGCATCTCCAGTGGTGCCAGTGAACTCTCTGGACTCACTGAACTGCATCCCCAGTGGTGCCAGTGCACTCTCTGGACTCACTGCACTGCATCCCTAGGGCACTCTCTGGACTCACTGCAGTGCATCCCCAGTGGTGCCAGTGCACTCTCTGGACTCACTGTACTGCATCACCAGTGGTGCCAGTGCACTCTCTGGACTCACAGCAGTGCATCCCCAGTGGTGCCAGTGCACTCTCTTGACTCGCGTCAATGCATCCGCAGTGGTGCTAATGCACTCTCTGGACTCACTGCACTGCATCCCGAGTGGTGCCAGTGCACTCTCTGGACTCACTGCACTGCATCCCCAGTGGTGCCAGTGCACTCTCTGGACTCACTGCAGTGCATCCCCAGTGGTGCCAGTGCTCTCTCTGGACTCACTGCACTGCATCCCCAGTGGTGCCAGTGCACTCTCTGGACTCACTGCAGTGCATCACCAGTGGTGCCAGTGCACTCTCTGGACACACTGCAGGGCATCCCCAGTGGTGCCAGTGCACTCTCTGGACTCACTGCACTGCATCCCCAGTGGTGCCAGTGCTATCCCTGGACTCACTGTAGTGCATCCCCAGTGGTGCCAGTGCACTCCCTGGACTCACTGCACTGCTCCAGCCGCGGCAGCCGCTCCAGCCGCGGTAGCCCTCCAGCCGTGGCAGCCGCTCCACTCGGTAGCGGCTGGAGCGGCTGCCGCGGCTGGAGCGTCTGGAGCGGCTGCCGCGGCTGGAGCGGCTGCCGCGGTTGGAGCGGCTGCCGCGGCTGGAGCGGCTGGAGCGGATGCCGCGGCTGGAGCGGCTGGAGCGGCTGCCGCGGCTGGAGCGGCTGGCGCGGCTGGAGGACCTACCGCGGCTGGAGCGGTTAACGCGGCTGAAGCGGATGCCGAGGCTGGAGCGGATGCCGCGGCTGGTGCGGCTGGAGAGGCTGCCGCGGCTGGAGCAGTGAAGTGAGTCCAGAGAGTGCACTGGCACCTTGGGGATGCAGTGCAGTGAGTAAAGAGAGTGCACTGGCACCATTGGGGATGCAGTGCAGTGAGTCCAGAGAGTGTACTGGCACCACTGGGGATGCAGTGCAGTGAGTCCAGAGAGTGCACTTGCACCACTGGGGATGCAATGCAGTGAGTCCAGAGAGTGCACTGGCACCACTGGGCATGCAGTGCTGTGAGTCCAGAGAGTGCAATGGCAACACTGGGAATGCACTACAGTGACTGCAGAGACTGCACTGACACCACTGCGGATGCAGTGCCGCGAGTCCAGAGAGTGCACTGGCACCACTGGGGATGCGGTGCCGGGAGTCCAGAGAGTGCTTTGGCACCACTGGGGATGCACTGCAGTGACCCCAGAGAGTGCACTGGCACCACTGGGGATGCAGTGCCGTGAGTCCAGAGAATGCACTGGCACCACTGGGGATACGGTGCCGGGAGTCCAGAGAGTGCACTGACACCACTGGGGATGCAGTGCAGTGAGTCCACAGAGTGCACTGACACCAGTGGGAATGCGGTGCAGTGAGTCCCGAGAGTGCAATGGCACCACTGGGGATGCACTGCAGTGAGTCCAGAGTGCACTAGCACCACTGGGGATGCAGAGCAGTGAGTCCAGAGAGTGCACTGGCACCACTGAGAATGCATTTCAGTGAGTCCAGAGAGTGCCGCTCCAGCCTCGGCATCCGCTCCAGCCGAGTCAACCCCGCGGTAGCCCCTCCAGCCGCGGCAGCCGCTCCAGCCGCGCCAGCCGCGGCAGCCGCTCCAGCCCCTCCAGCGGCGCCAGCCTCTCCATCCGCGGCAGCCGCTCCAGCCGCGGCAGCCGCTCCAGCCGCTCCAGCCGCGGCAGCCGCTCCAGCCGCTACCGAGTGCAGCGGCTGCCACGGCTGGAGGGCTACCGCGGCTGGAGCGGCTGCCGCGGCTGTAGCAGTGCAGTGAGTCCAGGGAGTGCACTGGCACCACTGGGGATGCAGCGCAGTGAGTCCAGAGAGTGCACTGACACCACTGGGGATGCACTTCAGTCAGTCCAGTGAGTGTACTGGCACCACTGGGGATGCACTGCAGTGAGTCCAGAGAGTGCACTGACTCCACTGAGAATGCACTGCAGTGAGTCCACAGAGTGCACTGGCACCACTGGGGATGCAGTGCAGTGAGTCAAGAGAGTGCACTGGCAGGACTGGGGATGCAGTGCAGTGAGTCCAGAGAGTGCACTGGCACCACTGGGGATGCCCTGCAGTGAGTCCAGAGAGCGCACTGGCTCCACTGGGGATGCAGTGCAGTGAGTCCAGAGAGTGCACTGGCACCCCTGGGGATGCAGTGCAGTGAGTCCAGAGAGTGCACTGGCACCACTGGTGATGCAGTGCAGTGAGTCCAGAGAGTGGAGCTCCAGCCTCGGTTTCCGCTCCAGCCGCGTCAACCGCTCCAGCCGCGGTAGCACCTCCAGCCGCGGCAGACGCTCTAGACGCTTCAACCGCGTCAGCCTCTCCAGCCGCGTTAGCCCCTCCAGCCGCGGCAGCCGCTCCAGCCGCGGCAGCCGCTTCAGCCGCTCCAGCCGCGGTAACCGCTCCAAACGCGGCAGGAGCTCCAACCGCGGCAGCCGCTCCAGCCACTCTAGCCGCGGCAGCCGCTCCAGGAGCTATCGAGTGGAGCGGCTGCCACGGCTGGAGCGGTTGCCGCGGTTGGAGCGCCTGCCGCGTTTGGAGCGGCTGCCGCGGCTTCCGCGGCTGGTGCGGCTGCCGCGGTTGGAGAGTCTGCCGCGTATGCCGCGGACGGAGCGGCTGCCGCGGCTGGAGCGGCTGCCGCGGCTGCCGCGTCTGCCGAGGCTGGAGGGCTACCGCGGCTGGAGCGACTGCAGCGGCTGGAGTAGTGCAGTGAGTCCAGAGAGTGCACTGGCACCACTGGGGATGCAGTGCAGTGAGTCCAGAGAGTGCACTGTCACCTTTCGGGATGCACTGCAGTGTCTGCAGAGAGTGCCCTGGCACCACTAGGGATGCAGTGCAGTGAGACCAGAGAGTGCACTGGCACCACTGGTGATGCACTGCAGTGAGTCCAGAGAGTGCACTGGCACCACTGTGGATGCAGTGCAGTGAGTCCAAAGAGTGCACTGGCACCACTAGGGATGCACTGCAGTGAGTCCAGAGAGTGCACTGGCACCACTGGGGATGCAGTGCAGTGAGTCCAGAGAGTGCACTGGCACCACTCGGGATGCAGTGCAGTGAGTCCAGAGTGTATTAGCTCCACTGGGGATGCATTGACGCGAGTCCAGAGAGTGCACTGGCACCACTGGGGATGCAGTGCAGTCACTCCAGAGAGTGCACTGGCACCACTGGGGATGCACTACAGTGAGTCCAGAGAGTGCATTGGCACCACTGGGGATGCAGTGCAGTGAGTCCAGAGAGTGCACTGGCACCACTGGGGATGCAGCGCAGTGACTCTAGAGAGTGCACTGGCACCACTGGGGATGCAGTACAGTGAGTCCAGAGAGTGCACTGGCACCACCGGGAATGCACTGCAGTGAGTCCAGAGAGTGCACTGCCACCACTGGGGATGCACTTCAGTGAGTCCAGAGAGTGCACTGGCACCATTGGGGATGCAGTGACGCGAGTCCAGAGAGTGCACTGGCACCACTGGGGATGCAGTGCAGTGAGTCCAGAGAGTGCACTGGCACCACTGGGGATGCACCGCCGTCACTCCAGAGAGCGCACTGGCACGACTGGGGATGCGCTGCAGTGAGTGCAGAGAGTGCACTGGCACAACTGGGGATGCAGCGCAGTGACTCTAGAGAGTGCACTGGCACCACTGCGGATGCGGTGCAGTGAGTCCAGAGAGTGCACTGGCATCAAAGGTGATGCAGTGCAGTGAGTCCAGAGAGTGCACTTGCACCACGGGGGATGCAGTGCAGTGACGCCAGAGAGTGCACTGGCAGCATTGGGGTGCAGTGCAGTGAGTCCAGAGAGTGCACTGGCACCACTGGGGATGCAGTGCAGTGAGTCCAGAGAGTGCACTGGCACCACTGGGGATGCACTGCAGTCACTCCAGAGAGTGCACTGGCACCACTGGGGATGCAGTGCAGTGAGTCCAGAGAGTGCACTGGCACCACTGGGGATGCAGTGCAGTGAGTCCAGAGAGTGCACTGGCACCACTGGGGCTTCAGTGCAGTGAGTCAAGAGAGTGCACTGGCACCACTGGGGATGCACTGCAGTGAGTCCAGAGAGTGCACTGGCACCACTGGGGATGCCCTGCAGTGAGTCCAGAGAGTGCACTGGCACCACTGGGGATGCAGTGACGCAAGTCCAGAGAGTGCACTGGCACCACTGGGGATGCAGTGCAGTGACGCCAGAAAGTGCACTGGCAGCATTGGGGTGCAGTGCAGTGAGTCCAGAGAGTGCACTGGCACCACTGGGGATGCAGTGCAGTGAGTCCAGAGAGTGCACTGGCACCACTGGGGATGCACTGCAGTGAGTCCTGAGAGTACACTGGCTCCACCGGGGATGCCCTTCAGTGAGTCCAGAGAGTGCACTGGCGATGCAGTGCAGTGAGCCCAGAGAGTGCACTTGCACCACTGGGGATGCAATGCAGTGAGTCCAGAGAGTGCAATGGCTACACTGGGAATGCACTACAGTGACTGCAGAGACTGCACTGACACCACTGCGGATGCAGTGCCGCGAGTCCAGAGAGTGCACTGGCACCACTGGGGATGCGGTGCCGGGAGTCCAGAGAGTGCTTTGGCACCACTGGGGATGCACTGCAGTGACCCCAGAGAGTGCACTGGCACCACTGGGGATGCAGTGCCGTGAGTCCAGAGAATGCACTGGCACCACTGGGGATACGGTGCCGGGAGTCCAGAGAGTGCACTGACACCACTGGGGATGCAGTGCAGTGAGTCCACAGAGTGCACTGACACCAGTGGGAATGCGGTGCAGTGAGTCCCGAGAGTGCAATGGCACCACTGGGGATGCACTGCAGTGAGTCCAGAGAGTGCACTAGCACCACTGGGGATGCAGAGCAGTGAGTCCAGAGAGTGCACTGGCACCACTGAGAATGCATTTCAGTGAGTCCAGAGAGTGCCGCTCCAGCCTCGGCATCCGCTCCAGCCGAGTCAACCCCGCGGTAGCCCCTCCAGCCGCGGCAGACGCTCCAGCCGCGGCAGCCGCTCCAGCCGCGCCAGCCGCGGCAGCCGCTCCAGCCCCTCCAGCGGCGCCAGCCTCTCCATCCGCGGCAGCCGCTCCAGCCGCGGCAGCCGCTCCAGCCGCTCCAGCCGCGGCAGCCGCTCCAGCCGCTACCGAGTGCAGCGGCTGCCACGGCTGGAGGGCTACCGCGGCTGGAGCGGCTGCCGCGGCTGTAGCAGTGCAGTGAGTCCAGGGAGTGCACTGGCACCACTGGGGATGCAGCGCAGTGACTCCAGAGAGTGCACTGACACCACTGGGGATGCACTTCAGTCAGTCCAGTGAGTGTACTGGCACCACTGGGGATGCACTGCAGTGAGTCCAGAGAGTGCACTGACTCCACTGAGAATGCACTGCAGTGAGTCCACAGAGTGCACTGGCACCACTGGGGATGCAGTGCAGTGAGTCAAGAGAGTGCACTGGCAGGACTGGGGATGCAGTGCAGTGAGTCCAGAGAGTGCACTGGCACCACTGGGGATGCCCTGCAGTGAGTCCAGAGAGCGCACTGGCTCCACTGGGGATGCAGTGCAGTGAGTCCAGAGAGTGCACTGGCACCCCTGGGGATGCAGTGCAGTGAGTCCAGAGAGTGCACTGGCACCACTGGTGATGCAGTGCAGTGAGTCCAGAGAGTGGAGCTCCAGCCTCGGTTTCCGCTCCAGCCGCGTCAACCGCTCCAGCCGCGGTAGCACCTCCAGCCGCGGCAGACGCTCTAGACGCTTCAACCGCGTCAGCCTCTCCAGCCGCGTTAGCCCCTCCAGCCGCGGCAGCCGCTCCAGCCGCGGCAGCCGCTTCAGCCGCTCCAGCCGCGGCAGCCGCTCCAGGAGCTATCGAGTGGAGCGGCTGCCACGGCTGGAGCGGTTGCCGCGGTTGGAGCGCCTGCCGCGTTTGGAGCGGCTGCCGCGGCTTCCGCGGCTGGTGCGGCTGCCGCGGTTGGAGAGTCTGCCGCGTATGCCGCGGACGGAGCGGCTGCCGCGGCTGGAGCGGCTGCCGCGGCTGCCGCGGCTGCCGAGGCTGGAGGGCTACCGCGGCTGGAGCGACTGCAGCGGCTGGAGTAGTGCAGTGAGTCCAGAGAGTGCACTGGCACCACTGGGGATGCAGTGCAGTGAGTCCAGAGAGTGCACTGTCACCTTTCGGGATGCACTGCAGTGTCTGCAGAGAGTGCCCTGGCACCACTAGGGATGCAGTGCAGTGAGACCAGAGAGTGCACTGGCACCACTGGTGATGCACTGCAGTGAGTCCAGAGAGTGCACTGGCACCACTGTGGATGCAGTGCAGTGAGTCCAAAGAGTGCACTGGCACCACTAGGGATGCACTGCAGTGAGTCCAGAGAGTGCACTGGCACCACTGGGGATGCAGTGCAGTGAGTCCAGAGAGTGCACTGGCACCACTCGGGATGCAGTGCAGTGAGTCCAGAGTGTATTAGCTCCACTGGGGATGCATTGACGCGAGTCCAGAGAGTGCACTGGCACCACTGGGGATGCAGTGCAGTCACTCCAGAGAGTGCACTGGCACCACTGGGGATGCACTACAGTGAGTCCAGAGAGTGCATTGGCACCACTGGGGATGCAGTGCAGTGAGTCCAGAGAGTGCACTGGCACCACTGGGGATGCAGCGCAGTGACTCTAGAGAGTGCACTGGCACCACTGGGGATGCAGTACAGTGAGTCCAGAGAGTGCACTGGCACCACTGGGGATGCACTGCAGTGAGTCCAGAGAGTGCACTGGCACCACCGGGAATGCACTGCAGTGAGTCCAGAGAGTGCACTGCCACCAATGGGGATGCACTTCAGTGAGTCCAGAGAGTGCACTGGCACCACTGGGGATGCAGTGACGCGAGTCCAGAGAGTGCACTGGCACCACTGGGGATGCACCGCCGTCACTCCAGAGAGCGCACTGGCACGACTGGGGATGCGCTGCAGTGAGTGCAGAGAGTGCACTGGCACAACTGGGGATGCAGCGCAGTGACTCTAGAGAGTGCACTGGCACCACTGCGGATGCGGTGCAGTGAGTCCAGAGAGTGCACTGGCATCAAAGGTGATGCAGTGCAGTGAGTCCAGAGAGTGCACTTGCACCACGGGGGATGCAGTGCAGTGACGCCAGAGAGTGCACTGGCAGCATTGGGGTGCAGTGCAGTGAGTCCAGAGAGTGCACTGGCACCACTGGGGATGCAGTGCAGTGAGTCCAGAGAGTGCACTGGCACCACTGGGGATGCACTGCAGTCACTCCAGAGAGTGCACTGGCACCACTGGGGATGCAGTGCAGTGAGTCCAGAGAGTGCACTGGCACCACTGGGGATGCAGTGCAGTGAGTCCAGAGAGTGCACTGGCACCACTGGGGCTTCAGTGCAGTGAGTCAAGAGAGTGCACTGGCACCACTGGGGATGCACTGCAGTGAGTCCAGAGAGTGCACTGGCACCACTGGGGATGCCCTGCAGTGAGTCCAGAGAGTGCACTGGCACCACTGGGGATGCAGTGACGCAAGTCCAGAGAGTGCACTGGCACCACTGGGGATGCACCGCCGTCACTCCAGAGAGCGCACTGGCACGACTGGGGATGCGCTGCAGTGAGTGCAGAGAGTGCACTTGCACAACTGGGGATGCAGCGCAGTGACTCTAGAGAGTGCACTGGCACCACTGCGGATGCGGTGCAGTGAGTCCAGAGAGTGCACTGGCACCACAGGTGATGCAGTGCAGTGAGTCCAGAGAGTGCACAGGCAAAACTGGGGATGCAGTGCAGTGAGTCCAGAGAGTGCACTGGCACCACAGGTGATGCACTCCAGTGAGTCCAGAGAGTGCACTGGCACCACGGGGGATGCAGTGCAGTGACGCCAGAAAGTGCACTGGCAGCATTGGGGTGCAGTGCAGTGAGTCCAGAGAGTGCACTGGCACCACTGGGGATGCAGTGCAGTGAGTCCAGAGAGTGCACTGGCACCACTGGGCATGCACTGCAGTGAGTCCTGAGAGTACACTGGCTCCACCGGGGATGCCCTTCAGTGAGTCCAGAGAGTGCACTGGCGATGCAGTGCAGTGAGCCCAGAGAGTGCACTGGCACCACTGGGGATGCACCGCAGTGAGTCCAGAGAGTGCACTGGCCCCACTGGGGATGCACTGCAGTGTGTCCAGAGACTGCACTGGCACTACTGGAGATGCAGTGCAGTGAGTCCAGAGAGTGCACTGGCACCACTGATAATGCACTTCAGTGAGTCCAGAGATTGCACTGGCACCACTGGGGATGCAGTTCAGTGAGTCCAGAGAGTGCACTGGCACCACTGGGGATGCAGTGCAGTGAGTCCAGAGAGTGCACTGGCACCACTGAGAATGCACTTCAGTGAGTCCAGAGAGTGCACTGGCACCACTGGGGATGCAGTGCAGTGAGTCCAGAGATTGCACTGGCACCACTGGGGATGCAGTGCTGTGACTCCAGAGAGCGCACTGGCACCACTGGGGATGCACTGCAGTGAGTCCAGAGAGTGCACTGCCACCAATGGGGATGCACTGCAGTGAGTCCAGAGAGTGCACTGGCACCACTGGGGATGCACTGCAGTGACTCGAAAGAGTGCACTGGCACCACTGGGGAAGCAGTGCAGTGAGTCCAGAGAGTGCACTGGCACCACTGGGGATGCAGTTTAGTGAGTCCAGAGAGTGCACTGGCACCACTGGGGATGCAGTGCAGTGAGTCCAGTGAGTGTACTGGCACCACTGGGGATGCACTGCAGTGAGTCCAGAGAGTGCACTGGCACCACTGAGAATGCACTTCAATGAGTCCAGAGAGTGCAATGGCACCACCGGGGATGCACTGCAGTGAGTCCAGAGAGTGCAGTGGCACCACTGGGGATGCACTGCAGTGAGTCCAGAGAGTGCTTTGGCACCAGTGGGGATGCACTGCAGTTACTCCAGAGACTACACTGGCACCACTGGGGATGCAGTGCAGTGAGTCCAGAGAGTGCACTGGCACCACTGGGGATGCAATGCAGTGAATCCAGTGAGTGCACTGGCACCACTGGGGATGCACTGCAGTGAGTCCAGAGAGTGCACTGTCACTACTGGGGATGCAGTGCAGTGAGTCCAGAGAGTGCACTGGCACCACTGGGGATGCAGTGCAGTGAGTCCAGAGAGTGCACTGGCACCACTGGGGATGCACTGCAGTGAGTCCAGAGATTGCACTGGCACCACTGGGGATGCAGTACAGTGAGTCCACACAGTGCACTAGCACCACTGGGGATGCAGTGCAGTGAGTCCACAGAGTGCACTGGCACCACTGGGGATGCACTGAAGTGAGTCCAGAGAGTGCACTGGCACCACTGGGGATGCAGTGGAGTGAGTCCAGAGAGTGCTCTTGCACCACAGGGGATGCAGTGCAGTGACTCAAGAGAGTGCACTGGCAGCACTGGGGATGCAGTGCAGTGAGTCCAGAGAGTGCACTGGCACCACTGGGGATGCAGTGCAGTGAGTCCAGTGAGTGCAATGGCACCACTGCGGATGCACTGCAGTGAGTCCAGAGAGTGCACTGGCTCCACTGGGGATGCACTGCAGTGAGTCCAGAGAGTGCACTGGCACCACTGGGGATGCACTGCAGTGAGTCCAGAGAGTGTACTGGCACCACTGGGGATGCACTGAAGTGAGTCCAGAGAGTGCACTGGCACCACTGAGAATGCACTTCAGTGAGTCCAGAGATTGCAATGGCACCACAGGGGATGCACTGCAGTGAGTCCACAGAGTGCACGAGCACCACTGGGCATGCAGTGCAGTGAGTCCAGAGAGTGCACTGGCACCACTGGGGATGCAGTGCAGTGAGTACAGAGAGTGCACTGGCACCAGTGGGGATGCACTGCAGTGAGTCCAGTGAGTGCACTGGCACCAGTGGGGATGCAGTGCAGTGAGTCCAGAGAGTGCACTGGCACCACTGGGGAAGCAGTGCAGTGAGTCCAGAGAGTGCAGTGGCACCTCTAGGGATGCAGTGCAGTGAGTCCAGAGAGTGCACTGGCAGCATTGGGGATGCAGTGCAGTGAGTCCAGAGAGTGCACTGGCACCACTGGGGATGCAGTTCAGTGAGTCCAGAGAGTGCACTGGCACCACTGGGGATGCAGTGCAGTGAGTCCAGAGAGTGCACTGGCACCACTGAGAATGCAATTCAGTGAGTCCAGAAAGTGCACTGGCACCACTGGGGATGCACTTCAGTGAGTCCAGAGAGTGCACTGGCACCACTGGGGATGCAATGCTGTGACTCCAGAGAGTGCACTGGCACCACTGGGGATGCAGTGCAGTGAGTCCAGAGAGTGCACTGGCACCACTGGGGATGCGGTCCCGGGACTCCAGAGAGTGCTTTGGCACCAGTGGGGATGCACTGCAGTTACTCCAGAGACTGCACTGGCACCACTGGGGATGCAGTGCAGTGAGTCCAGAGAGTACACTGGCACCACTGGGGATGCACTGCAGTGAGTCCAGAGAGTGCACTGTCACCAGTGGGGATGCACTGCAGTGAGTCCAGAGAGTGCACTAGCACCACTGGGGATGCAGTGCAGTGAGTCCACAGAGTGCACTGGCACCACTGGGGATGCACTTCAGTGAGTCCACAGAGTGCACTGGCACCAGTGGGGATGCAGTGCAGTGAGTCCACAGAGTGCACTGGCACCACTGGGGATGCAGTGCAGTGAGTCCAGAGAGTGCACTGGCACCACTGGGGATGCACTGCAGTGAGTCCAGAGAGTGCACTGGCACCACTGGGGATGCACTGCAGTGAATCCAGTGAGTGCACTGGCACCACTGGGGATACAGTGCAGTGAGTCCAGAGAGTGCACTGGCACCATTGGGGATGCAGTGCAGTGAGTCCAGAGAGTGCACTGGCAGCATTGGGGATGCAGTGCAGTGAGTCCAGAGAGTGCACTGGCACCACTGGGGATGCAGTTCAGTGAGTCCAGAGAGTGCACTGGCACCACTGGGGATGCAGTGCAGTGAGTCCAGAGAGTGCACTGGCACCACTGAGAATGCAATTCAGTGAGTCCAGAAAGTGCACTGGCACCACTGGGGATGCACTTCAGTGAGTCCAGAGAGTGCACTGGCACCACTGGGGATGCAATGCTGTGACTCCAGAGAGTGCACTGGCACCACTGGGGATGCAGTGCAGTGAGTCCAGAGAGTGCACTGGCACCACTGGGGATGCGGTCCCGGGACTCCAGAGAGTGCTTTGGCACCAGTGGGGATGCACTGCAGTTACTCCAGAGACTGCACTGGCACCACTGGGGATGCAGTGCAGTGAGTCCAGAGAGTACACTGGCACCACTGGGGATGCACTGCAGTGAGTCCAGAGAGTGCACTGTCACCAGTGGGGATGCACTGCAGTGAGTCCAGAGAGTGCACTAGCACCACTGGGGATGCAGTGCAGTGAGTCCACAGAGTGCACTGGCACCACTGGGGATGCACTTCAGTGAGTCCACAGAGTGCACTGGCACCAGTGGGGATGCAGTGCAGTGAGTCCACAGAGTGCACTGGCACCACTGGGGATGCAGTGCAGTGAGTCCAGAGAGTGCACTGGCACCACTGGGGATGCACTGCAGTGAGTCCAGAGAGTGCACTGGCACCACTGGGGATGCACTGCAGTGAATCCAGTGAGTGCACTGGCACCACTGGGGATACAGTGCAGTGAGTCCAGAGAGTGCACTGGCACCATTGGGGATGCAGTGCAGTGAGTCCAGAGAGTGCACTGGCACCACTGGGGATGCATTGCAGTGAGTCCAGAGAGTGCACTGGCACCACAGATGATGCAGTACAGTGAGTCCAGTGAGTGCACTGGCACCACTGGGGATGTAGTGCAGTGACTCGAGAGAGTGCACTTGCACCACTGGGGATGCAGTGCAGTGAGTCCAGAGAGTGCACTGGCACCACTGGGGATGCAGTGCAGTGAGTCCAGAGAGTGCACTGGCACCACTGGGCATGCACTGCAGTGAGTCCTGAGAGTACACTGGCTCCACCGGGGATGCCCTTCAGTGAGTCCAGAGAGTGCACTGGCGATGCAGTGCAGTGAGCCCAGAGAGTGCACTGGCACCACTGGGGATGCACCGCAGTGAGTCCAGAGAGTGCACTGGCCCCACTGGGGATGCACTGCAGTGTGTCCAGAGACTGCACTGGCACTACTGGAGATGCAGTGCAGTGAGTCCAGAGAGTGCACTGGCACCACTGATAATGCACTTCAGTGAGTCCAGAGATTGCACTGGCACCACTGGGGATGCAGTTCAGTGAGTCCAGAGAGTGCACTGGCACCACTGGGGATGCAGTGCAGTGAGTCCAGAGAGTGCACTGGCACCACTGAGAATGCACTTCAGTGAGTCCAGAGAGTGCACTGGCACCACTGGGGATGCAGTGCAGTGAGTCCAGAGATTGCACTGGCACCACTGGGGATGCAGTGCTGTGACTCCAGAGAGCGCACTGGCACCACTGGGGATGCACTGCAGTGAGTCCAGAGAGTGCACTGCCACCAATGGGGATGCACTGCAGTGAGTCCAGAGAGTGCACTGGCACCACTGGGGATGCACTGCAGTGACTCGAAAGAGTGCACTGGCACCACTGGGGAAGCAGTGCAGTGAGTCCAGAGAGTGCACTGGCACCACTGGGGATGCAGTTTAGTGAGTCCAGAGAGTGCACTGGCACCACTGGGGATGCAGTGCAGTGAGTCCAGTGAGTGTACTGGCACCACTGGGGATGCACTGCAGTGAGTCCAGAGAGTGCACTGGCACCACTGAGAATGCACTTCAATGAGTCCAGAGAGTGCAATGGCACCACCGGGGATGCACTGCAGTGAGTCCAGAGAGTGCAGTGGCACCACTGGGGATGCACTGCAGTGAGTCCAGAGAGTGCTTTGGCACCAGTGGGGATGCACTGCAGTTACTCCAGAGACTACACTGGCACCACTGGGGATGCAGTGCAGTGAGTCCAGAGAGTGCACTGGCACCACTGGGGATGCAATGCAGTGAATCCAGTGAGTGCACTGGCACCACTGGGGATGCACTGCAGTGAGTCCAGAGAGTGCACTGTCACTACTGGGGATGCAGTGCAGTGAGTCCAGAGAGTGCACTGGCACCACTGGGGATGCAGTGCAGTGAGTCCAGAGAGTGCACTGGCACCACTGGGGATGCACTGCAGTGAGTCCAGAGATTGCACTGGCACCACTGGGGATGCAGTACAGTGAGTCCACACAGTGCACTAGCACCACTGGGGATGCAGTGCAGTGAGTCCACAGAGTGCACTGGCACCACTGGGGATGCACTGAAGTGAGTCCAGAGAGTGCACTGGCACCACTGGGGATGCAGTGGAGTGAGTCCAGAGAGTGCTCTTGCACCACAGGGGATGCAGTGCAGTGACTCAAGAGAGTGCACTGGCAGCACTGGGGATGCAGTGCAGTGAGTCCAGAGAGTGCACTGGCACCACTGGGGATGCAGTGCAGTGAGTCCAGTGAGTGCAATGGCACCACTGCGGATGCACTGCAGTGAGTCCAGAGAGTGCACTGGCTCCACTGGGGATGCACTGCAGTGAGTCCAGAGAGTGCACTGGCACCACTGGGGATGCACTGCAGTGAGTCCAGAGAGTGTACTGGCACCACTGGGGATGCACTGAAGTGAGTCCAGAGAGTGCACTGGCACCACTGAGAATGCACTTCAGTGAGTCCAGAGAGTGCACTGGCACCACAGGGGATGCACTGCAGTGAGTCCACAGAGTGCACGAGCACCACTGGGCATGCAGTGCAGTGAGTCCAGAGAGTGCACTGGCACCACTGGGGATGCAGTGCAGTGAGTACAGAGAGTGCACTGGGACCAGTGGGGATGCACTGCAGTGAGTCCAGTGAGTGCACTGGCACCAGTGGGGATGCAGTGCAGTGAGTCCAGAGAGTGCACTGGCACCACTGGGGAAGCAGTGCAGTGAGTCCAGAGAGTGCAGTGGCACCTCTAGGGATGCAGTGCAGTGAGTCCAGAGAGTGCACTGGCAGCATTGGGGATGCAGTGCAGTGAGTCCAGAGAGTGCACTGGCACCACTGGGGATGCAGTTCAGTGAGTCCAGAGAGTGCACTGGCACCACTGGGGATGCAGTGCAGTGAGTCCAGAGAGTGCACTGGCACCACTGAGAATGCAATTCAGTGAGTCCAGAAAGTGCACTGGCACCACTGGGGATGCACTTCAGTGAGTCCAGAGAGTGCACTGGCACCACTGGGGATGCAATGCTGTGACTCCAGAGAGTGCACTGGCACCACTGGGGATGCAGTGCAGTGAGTCCAGAGAGTGCACTGGCACCACTGGGGATGCGGTCCCGGGACTCCAGAGAGTGCTTTGGCACCAGTGGGGATGCACTGCAGTTACTCCAGAGACTGCACTGGCACCACTGGGGATGCAGTGCAGTGAGTCCAGAGAGTACACTGGCACCACTGGGGATGCACTGCAGTGAGTCCAGAGAGTGCACTAGCACCACTGGGGATGCAGTGCAGTGAGTCCACAGAGTGCACTGGCACCACTGGGGATGCAGTGCAGTGAGTCCAGAGAGTGCACTGGCACCACTGGGGATGCACTGCAGTGAATCCAGTGAGTGCACTGGCACCACTGGGGATACAGTGCAGTGAGTCCAGAGAGTGCACTGGCACCATTGGGGATGCAGTGCAGTGAGTCCAGAGAGTGCACTGGCACCACTGGGGATGCATTGCAGTGAGTCCAGAGAGTGCACTGGCACCACAGATGATGCAGTACAGTGAGTCCAGTGAGTGCACTGGCACAACTGGGGATGTAGTGCAGTGACTCGAGAGAGTGCACTTGCACCACTGGGGATGCAGTGCAGTGAGTCCAGAGAGTGCACTGGCACCACTGGGGATGCAGTGCAGTGAGTCCAGAGAGTGCACTGGCACCACTGGTGATGCACTGCAGTGAGTCCAGAGATTGCACTGGCACCACTGTGGATGCAGTGCAGTGAATCCAGAGACTTCACTGGCACCACTGGGAATGCAGAGAAGTGAGTGCAGAGAGTGCACTGGCACCACTGGGGATGCAGTGCAGTGAGTCCAGAGAGTGCACTGGCACCACTGGGGAAGCAGTGCAGTGAGTCCAGAGAGTGCACTGGCACCACCTGTGATGCAGTGCAGTGAGTCCAGAGAGTGCACTGGCACCAATGGGGCTGCAGTGCAGTGAGTCCAAAGAGTGCACTGGCACCACTGGGAATGCAGTGCAGTGAGTCCAGAGAGTGCACTGGCACCACTGGTGATGCAGTACAGTGAGTCCAGAGAGTGCACTGGCACCACTGGGGATGCACTGCAGTGAGTCCAGAGACTGCACTGGCACCACTGGGGATGCACTACAGTGAGTCCAGAGATTGCACTGGCACCACTGGGGATGCAGTGCAGTGAGTCCAGAGAGTGCACTGGCACCAATGGGGATGCACTTCAGTGAGTCCAGAGAGTCCACTGGCACCAGTGGGGATGCAGTGCAGTGAGTCCAGAGAGTGCACTGGCACCACTGGGGATGCACTGCAGTGAGTCCAGAGAGTGCACTGGCACCACTGGGGATGCACTGCAGTGAGTCCAGAGAGTGCACTGGCACCACTGGGGATGCACTGCAGTGAGTCCAGAGAGTGCACTGGCACCACTGGGGATGCACTGCAGTGAGTCCAGAGAGTACACTGGCACCAGTGGGGATGCAGTGCAGTGAGTCCAGAGAGTGCACTGGCACCACTGGGGATGCAGTGCAGTCAGTCCAGTGAGTGCACTGGCACCACTGGGGATGCAGTACAGTGAGTCCAGAGAGTGCACTGGCACCACTGGGGATGCACTGCAGTGAGTCCAGAGAGTGCACTGGCACCACTGGGGATGCACTGCAGTGAGTCCAGACAGTGCAGTGGCACCACTGGGGATGCCCTGCAGTGAGTCCAGAGAGTGCACTGGCACCACTGGGGATGCACTGCAGTGAGTCCAGAGAGTGCTGTGGCACCACTGGGGATGCCCTGCAGTGAGTCCAGAGAGTGCACTGGCACCAGTGGGCATGCAGTGCAGTGAGTCCAGAGAGTGCACTGGCACCACTGGGGATGCGGTGCTGGGAGTCCAGAGAGTGCTTTGGCACCAGTGGGGATGCAGTGCAGTTACTCCAGAGACTGCACTGGCACCACCGGGGATACAGTGCAGTGAGTCCAGAGAGTGCACTGGCACCACTGGGGATGCAGTGCAGTGAGTCCAGAGAGTGCACTGGCACCATTGGGGATGCAGTGCAGTGAGTCCAGAGAGTGCACTGGCACCACTGGGGATGCATTGCAGTGAGTCCAGAGAGTGCACTGGCACCACAGATGATGCAGTACAGTGAGTCCAGTGAGTGCACTGGCACCACTGGGGATGTAGTGCAGTGACTCGAGAGAGTGCACTTGCACCACTGGGGATGCAGTGCAGTGAGTCCAGAGAGTGCACTGGCACCACTGGGGATGCAGTGCAGTGAGTCCAGAGAGTGCACTGGCACCACTGGTGATGTACTGCAGTGAGTCCAGAGAGTGCACTGGCACCACTGGGGATGCAGTGCAGTGAGTCCAGAGAGTGCACTGGCACCACTGGGGATGCAGTGCAGTGAGTCCAGAGAGTGCACTGGCACCACTGGTGATGCACTGCAGTGAGTCCAGAGAGTGCACTGGCACCACTGGGGATGCACTGCAGTGAGTCCAGAGAGTGCACTGGCACCACTGGGGATGCAGTGCAGTGAGTCCAGAGAGTGCACTGGCACCACTGGGGATGCAGTGCAGTGAGTCCAGAGATTTGCACTGGCACCACTAGGGATGCAGTGCTGTGACTCCAGAGAGCGCACTGGCACCACTGGGGATGCACTGCAGTGAGTCCAGTGAGTGCACTGGCACCACTGGGGAAGCAGTGCAGTGAGTCCAGAGAGTGCAGTGGCACCACTGGGGATGCACTGCAGTGAGCCCAGAGAGTGCACTGGCCCCAGTGGGGATGCACTGCAGTGAGTCCAGAGAGTGCACTGGCACCACTGGGGAAGCAGTGCAGTGAGTCCAGAGAGTGCACTGGCACCACCTGTGATGCAGTGCAGTGAGTCCAGAGAGTGCACTGGCACCAATGGGGCTGCAGTGCAGTGAGTCCAAAGAGTGCACTGGCACCACTGGGAATGCACTGCAGTGAGTCCAGAGAGTGCACTGGCACCACTGGTGATGCAGTACAGTGAGTCCAGAGAGTGCACTGGCACCACTGGGGATGCACTGCAGTGAGTCCAGACTGCACTGGCACCACTGGGGATGCACTACAGTGAGTCCAGAGATTGCACTGGCACCACTGGGGATGCAGTGCAGTGAGTCCAGAGAGTGCACTGGCACCACTGGGGATGCACTTCAGTGAGTCCAGAGAGTCCACTGGCACCAGTGGGGATGCAGTGCAGTGAGTCCAGAGAGTGCACTGGCACCACTGGGGATGCACTGCAGTGAGTCCAGAGAGTGCACTGGCACCACTGGGGATGCACTACAGTGAGTCCAGAGAGTGCACTGGCACCACTGGGGATGCACTGCAGTGAGTCCAGAGAGTGCACTGGCACCACTGGGGATGCAGTGCAGTGAGTCCAGAGAATACACTGGCACCAGTGGCGATGCAGTGCAGTGAGTCCAGAGAGTGCACTGGCACCACTGGGGATGCAGTGCAGTCAGTCCAGTGAGTGCACTGGCACCACTGGGGATGCAGTACAGTGAGTCCAGAGAGTGCACTGGCACCACTGGGGATGCACTGCAGTGAGTCCAGACAGTGCACTGGCACCACTGGGGATGCAGTGCAGTGAGTCCAGAGAGTGCACTGGCACCACTGGGGATGCAGTGCAGTGAGTCCAGAGAGTGCACTGGCACCACTGGGGCTTCAGTGCAGTGAGTCAAGAGAGTGCACTGGCACCACTGGGGATGCACTGCAGTGAGTCCAGAGAGTGCACTGGCACCACTGGGGATGCACTGCAGTGAGTCCAGAGAGTGCACTGTCACCACTGGGGATGCAGTACAGTGAGTCCACAGAGTGAACTGGCACCAGTGGGCATGCAGTGCAGTGAGTCCAGAGAGTGCACTGGCACCACTGGGGATGCGGTGCTGGGAGTCCAGAGAGTGCTTTGGCACCAGTGGGGATGCAGTGCAGTTACTCCAGAGACTGCACTGGCACCACCGGGGATACAGTGCAGTGAGTCCAGAGAGTGCACTGGCACCACTGGTGATGCAGTGCAGTGAGTCCAGAGATTTGCACTGGCACCACTAGGGATGCAGTGCTGTGACTCCAGAGAGCGCACTGGCACCACTGGGGATGCAGTGCAGTGAGTCCAGAGAGTGCACTGGCACCACTGGGGATGCACTGCAGTGAGTCCAGTGAGTGCACTGGCACCACTGGGGAAGCAGTGCAGTGAGTCCAGAGAGTGCAGTGGCACCACTGGTGATGCAGTTTAGTGAGTCCAGAGAGTGCACTGGCACCACTGGGGATGCAGTGCAGTGAGTCCAGTGAGTGTACTGGCACCACTGGGATGCACTGCAGTGAGTCCAGAGAGTGCACTGGCACCACTTAGAATGCACTTCAATGAGTCCAGAGAGTGCACTGGCACCACTGGGGATGCAGTGCAGTGAGTCCAGAGAGTGCACTGGCACCACTGGGGATGCAGTGCAGTGAGTCCAGAGAGTGCTTTGGCACCACTGAGAATGCACTTCAGTGAGTCCAGAGAGTGCACTGGCACCACTGGGGATGCAGTGCAGTGAGTCCAGAGAGTGCACTGGCACCACTGGGGATGCACTGCAGTGAGTCCAGAGAGTGCACTGGCTCCAGTGGGGATGCACTGCAGTGAGTCCAGAGAGTGCACTGGCACCACTGGGGATGCAGTGCAGTGAGTCCAGAGAGTGCACTGGCAGCACTGGGGATGCAGTGCAGTGAGTCCAGAGAGTGCACTGGCACCACTGGGGATGCACTGCAGTGAATCCAGTGAGTGCACTGGCACCACTGGGGATACAGTGCAGTGAGTCCAGAGCGTGCACTGGCACCACTGGGGATGCAGTGCAGTGAGTCCAGAGAGTGCACTGGCACCACTGGGGATGCATTGCAGTGAGTCCAGAGAGTGCACTGGCACCACAGATGATGCAGTACAGTGAGTCCAGTGAGTGCACTGGCACCACTGGGGATGTAGTGCAGTGACTCGAGAGAGTGCACTTGCACCACTGGGGATGCAGTGCAGTGAGTCCAGAGAGTGCACTGGCACCACTGGGGATGCAGTGCAGTGAGTCCAGACAGTGCACTGGCACAACTGGGGATGCAGTGCAGTGAGTCCAGAGAGTGCACTGGCACCACTGGTGATGCACTGCAGTGAGTCCAGAGATTGCACTGGCACCACTGTGGATGCAGTGCAGTGAGTCCAGAGACTTCACTGGCACCACTGGGAATGCAGAGAAGTGAGTGCAGAGAGTGCACTGGCACCACTGGGGATGCAGTGCAGTGAGTCCAGAGAGTGCACTGGCACCACTGGGGATGCAGTGCAGTGAGTCCAGAGAGTGCACTGGCACCACCTGTGATGCAGTGCAGTGAGTCCAGAGAGTGCACTGGCACCAATGGGGCTGCAGTGCAGTGAGTCCAAAGAGTGCACTGGCACCACTGGGAATGCACTGCAGTGAGTCCAGAGAGTGCACTGGCACCACTGGTGATGCAGTACAGTGAGTCCAGAGAGTGCACTGGCACCACTGGGGATGCAGTGCAGTGAGTCCAGAGAGTGCACTGGCACCACTGGGGATGCACTACAGTGAGTCCAGAGATTGCACTGGCACCACTGGGGATGCAGTGCAGTGAGTCCAGAGAGTGCACTGGCAGCACTGGGGATGCACTTCAGTGAGTCCAGAGAGTGCACTGGCACCAGTGGGGATGCAGTGCAGTGAGTCCAGAGAGTGCACTGGCACCACTGGGGATGCACTGCAGTGAGTCCAGAGAGTACTCTGGCACCAGTGGGGATGCAGTGCAGTGAGTCCAGAGAGTGCACTGGCACCACTGGGGATGCAGTACAGTGAGTCCACAGAGTGAACTGGCACCAGTGGGCATGCAGTGCAGTGAGTCCAGAGAGTGCACTGGCACCACTGGGGATGCGGTGCTGGGAGTCCAGAGAGTGCTTTGGCACCAGTGGGGATGCAGTGCAGTTACTCCAGAGACTGCACTGGCACCACCGGGGATACAGTGCAGTGAGTCCAGAGAGTGCACTGGCACCACTGGTGATGCAGTGCAGTGAGTCCAGAGATTTGCACTGGCACCACTAGGGATGCAGTGCTGTGACTCCAGAGAGCGCACTGGCACCACTGGGGATGCAGTGCAGTGAGTCCAGAGAGTGCACTGGCACCACTGGGGATGCACTGCAGTGAGTCCAGTGAGTGCACTGGCACCACTGGGGAAGCAGTGCAGTGAGTCCAGAGAGTGCAGTGGCACCACTGGTGATGCAGTTTAGTGAGTCCAGAGAGTGCACTGGCACCACTGGGGATGCAGTGCAGTGAGTCCAGTGAGTGTACTGGCACCACTGGGATGCACTGCAGTGAGTCCAGAGAGTGCACTGGCACCACTTAGAATGCACTTCAATGAGTCCAGAGAGTGCACTGGCACCACTGGGGATGCAGTGCAGTGAGTCCAGAGAGTGCACTGGCACCACTGGGGATGCAGTGCAGTGAGTCCAGAGAGTGCTTTGGCACCACTGAGAATGCACTTCAGTGAGTCCAGAGAGTGCACTGGCACCACTGGGGATGCAGTGCAGTGAGTCCAGAGAGTGCACTGGCACCACTGGGGATGCACTGCAGTGAGTCCAGAGAGTGCACTGGCTCCAGTGGGGATGCACTGCAGTGAGTCCAGAGAGTGCACTGGCACCACTGGGGATGCAGTGCAGTGAGTCCAGAGAGTGCACTGGCAGCACTGGGGATGCAGTGCAGTGAGTCCAGAGAGTGCACTGGCACCACTGGGGATGCACTGCAGTGAATCCAGTGAGTGCACTGGCACCACTGGGGATACAGTGCAGTGAGTCCAGAGCGTGCACTGGCACCACTGGGGATGCAGTGCAGTGAGTCCAGAGAGTGCACTGGCACCACTGGGGATGCATTGCAGTGAGTCCAGAGAGTGCACTGGCACCACAGATGATGCAGTACAGTGAGTCCAGTGAGTGCACTGGCACCACTGGGGATGTAGTGCAGTGACTCGAGAGAGTGCACTTGCACCACTGGGGATGCAGTGCAGTGAGTCCAGAGAGTGCACTGGCACCACTGGGGATGCAGTGCAGTGAGTCCAGACAGTGCACTGGCACAACTGGGGATGCAGTGCAGTGAGTCCAGAGAGTGCACTGGCACCACTGGTGATGCACTGCAGTGAGTCCAGAGATTGCACTGGCACCACTGTGGATGCAGTGCAGTGAGTCCAGAGACTTCACTGGCACCACTGGGAATGCAGAGAAGTGAGTGCAGAGAGTGCACTGGCACCACTGGGGATGCAGTGCAGTGAGTCCAGAGAGTGCACTGGCACCACTGGGGATGCAGTGCAGTGAGTCCAGAGAGTGCACTGGCACCACCTGTGATGCAGTGCAGTGAGTCCAGAGAGTGCACTGGCACCAATGGGGCTGCAGTGCAGTGAGTCCAAAGAGTGCACTGGCACCACTGGGAATGCACTGCAGTGAGTCCAGAGAGTGCACTGGCACCACTGGTGATGCAGTACAGTGAGTCCAGAGAGTGCACTGGCACCACTGGGGATGCAGTGCAGTGAGTCCAGAGAGTGCACTGGCACCACTGGGGATGCACTACAGTGAGTCCAGAGATTGCACTGGCACCACTGGGGATGCAGTGCAGTGAGTCCAGAGAGTGCACTGGCAGCACTGGGGATGCACTTCAGTGAGTCCAGAGAGTGCACTGGCACCAGTGGGGATGCAGTGCAGTGAGTCCAGAGAGTGCACTGGCACCACTGGGGATGCACTGCAGTGAGTCCAGAGAGTACTCTGGCACCAGTGGGGATGCAGTGCAGTGAGTCCAGAGAGTGCACTGGCACCACTGGGGATGCACTGCAGTGAGTCCAGAGAGTGCACTGGCACCACTAGGGATGCAGTGCTGTGACTCCAGAGAGCGCACTGGCACCACTGGGGATGCAGTGCAGTGAGTCCTGAGAGTGCACTGGCACCACTGGGGATGCACTGCAGTGAGTCCAGTGAGTGCACTGGCACCACTGGGGAAGCAGTGCAGTGAGTCCAGAGAGTGCAGTGGCACCACTGGGGATGCACTGCAGTGAGCCCAGAGAGTGCACTGGCACCACTGGAGATGCACTGCAGTGAGTCCAGACAGTGCACTGGCACCACTGGGGATGCCCTGCAGTGAGTCCAGAGAGTGCACTGGCACCACTGGGGATGCAGTGCAGTGAGTCCAGAGAGTGCACTGGCACCACTGGGGATGCAGTGCAGTGAGTCCAGAGAGTGCACTGGCACCACTGGGGATGCACTGCAGTGAGTCAAAAGAGTGCACTGGCACCACTGGGGATGCACTGCAGTGAGTCCAGAGAGTGCACTGGCACCACTGGGGATGCACTGCAGTGAGTCCAGAGAGTGCACTGTCACCACTGGGGATGCAGTACAGTGAGTCCACAGAGTGCACTGGCACCAGTGGGTATGCAGTACAGTGAGTCCAGAGAGTGCACTGGCACCACTGGGCATGCAGTGCAGTGAGTCCAGAGAGTGCACTGGCACCACTGGGGATGCGGTGCTGGGAGTCCAGAGAGTGCTTTGGCACCAGTGGGGATGCAGTGCAGTGAGTCCAGAGAGTGCACTGGCACCACTGGGGATGCACTGCAGTGAGCCCAGAGAGTGCACTGGCACCAGTGGGGATGCACTGCAGTGAGTCCAGAGAGTGCACTGGCACCACTGGGGAAGCAGTGCAGTGAGTCCAGAGAGTGCAGTGGCACCACTGGGGAAGCAGTGCAGTGAGTCCAGAGAGTGCAGTGGCACCACTGGGGATGCAGTGCTGTGACTCCAGAGAGCGCACTGGCACCACTGGGGATGCAGTGCAGTGAGTCCAGAGAGTGCACTGGCACCACTGGGGATGCACTGCAGTGAGCCCAGAGAGTGCACTGGCACCAGTGGGGATGCACTGCAGTGAGTCCAGAGAGTGCACTGGCACCACTGGGGAAGCAGTGCAGTGAGTCCAGAGAGTGCACTGGCACCACTGGAGATGCAGTGCAGTGAGTCCAGAGAGTGCACTGGCACCACTGGGGATGCAGTGCAGTGAGTCCAGTGAGTGTACTGGCACCACTGGGGATGCACTGCAGTGAGTCCAGAGAGTGCACTGGCACCACTGAGAATGCACTTCAATGAGTCCAGAGAGTGCACTGGCACCACTGGGGATGCACTGCAGTGAGTCCAGAGAGTGCAGTGGCACCACTGGGGATGCACTGCAGTGAGTCCAGAGAGTGCTTTGGCACCAGTGGGGATGCACTGCAGTTACGCCAGAGACTGCACTGGCACCACTGGGGATGCAGTGCAGGTAGTCCAGAGAGTGCACTGGCACCACTGGGGATGCACTGCAGTGAGTCCAGAGAGTGCACTGGCACCACTGGAGATGCAGTGCAGTGAGTCCAGAGAGTGCACTGGCACCACTGGGGATGCAGTGCAGTTTGTCCAGAGAGTGCACTGGCACCACTGGGGATGCACTGCAGTGAGTCCAGAGAGTGCACTGTCACTACTGGGGATGCAGTGCAGTGAGTCCAGAGAGTGCACTGGCACCACTGGGGATGCAGTGCAGTGAGTCCTGAGAGTGCACTGGCACCACTGGGGATGCACTGCAGTGAGTCCAGAGATTGCACTGGCACCACTGGGGATGCAGTACAGTGAGTCCACACAGTGCACTAGCACCACTGGGGATGCAGTGCAGTGAGTCCAGAGAGTGCACTGGCACCACTGGTGATGCAGTGCAGTGAGTCCAGAGAGTGCACTGGCACCACTGGTGATGCACTGCTGTGAGTCCAGAGAGTGCTCTTGCACCACAGGGGATGCAGTGCAGTGACTCAAGAGAGTGCACTGGCAGCACTGGGGATGCAGTGCAGTGAGTCCAGAGAGTGCACTGGCACCACTGGAGATGCAGTGCAGTGAGTCCAGAGAGTGCAATGGCACCACTGCGGATGCACTGCAGTGAGTCCAGAGAGTGCACTGGCTCCACTGGGGATGCACTGCAGTGAGTCCAGAGAGTGCACTGGCACCACTGGGGATGCACTGCAGTGTGTCCAGAGAGTGTACTGGCACCACTGGAGATGCACTGAAGTGAGTCCAGAGAGTGCACTGGCACCACTGAGAATGCACTTCAGTGAGTCCAGAGAGTGCACTGGCACCACTGGGGATGCAGTGCAGTGAGTCCACAGAGTGCACTAGCACCACTGGGGATGCAGTGCAGTGAGTCCAGAGAGTGCGCTGGAACCACTGGGGATGCAGTGCAGTGAGTCCAGAGAGTGCACTGGCACCACTGGAGATGCAGTGCAGTGAGTCCAGAGAGTGCACTGGCACCAGTGGGGATGCACTGCAGTGAGTCCAGTGAGTGCACTGGCACCACTGGGGATGCAGTGCAGTGAGTCCAGAGAGTGCACTGGCACCACTGGGGAAGCAGTGCAGTGAGTCCAGAGAGTGCAGTGGCACCACTAGGGATGCAGTGCAGTGAGTCCAGAGAGTGCACTGGCAGCACTGGGGATGCAGTGCAGTGAGTCCAGAGAGTGCACTGGCACCACTGGGGATGCAGTTCAGTGAGTCCAGAGAGTGCACTGGCACCACTGGGGATGCAGTGCAGTGAGTCCAGAGAGTGCACTGGCGCCACTGAGAATGCACTTCAGTGAGTCCAGAGAGTGCACTGGCACCACTGGGGATGCAGTGCAGTGAGTCCAGAGATTGCACTGGCACCACTGGGGATGCAGTGCTGTGACTCCAGAGAGCGCACAGGCACCACTGGGGATGCAGTGCAGTGAGTCCAGAGAGTGCACTGGCACCACTGGGGATGCACTGCAGTGAGCCCAGAGAGTGCACTGGCACCAGTGGGGATGCACTGCAGTGAGTCCAGTGAGTGCACTGGCACCACTGGGGAAGCAGTGCAATGAGTCCAGAGAGTGCAGAGGCACCACTGGTGATGCAGTTTAGTGAGTCCAGAGAGTGCACTGGCACCACTGGGGATGCAGTGCAGTGAGTCCAGTGAGTGTACTGGCACCACTGGGGATGCACTGCAGTGAGTCCAGAGAGTGCACTGGCACCACTGAGAATGCACTTCAGTGAGTCCAGAGAGTGCACTGGCACCACTGGGGATGCAGTGCAGTGAGTCCAGAGAGTGCACTGGCACCACTGGGGATGCAGTGCTGTGACTCCAGAGAGTGCACTGGCACCACTGGGGATGCAGTGCAGTGAGTCCAGAGAGTGCACTGGCACCACTGGGGATGCAGTGCCGGGAGTCCAGAGAGTGCTTTGGCACCAGTGGGGATGCACTGCAGTTACTCCAGAGACTGCACTGGCACCACTGGGGATGCAGTGCAGTGAGTCCAGAGAGTGCACTGGCACCACTGGGGATGCACTGCAGTGAGTCCAGAGAGTGCACTGTCACCACTGGGGATGCAGTGCAGTGAGTCCACAGAGTGCACTGGCACCACTGGGGATGCAGTGCAGTGAGTCCAGAGAGTGCACTGGCACCACTGGGGATGCACTGCAGTGAATCCAGTGAGTGCACTGGCACCACTGGGGATACAGTGCAGTGAGTCCAGAGAGTGCACTGGCACCACTGGGGATGCAGTGCAGTGAGTCCAGAGAGTGCACTGGCACCACAGATGATGCAGTACAGTGAGTCCAGTGAGTGCACTGGCACCACTGGGGATGTAGTGCAGTGACTCGAGAGAGTGCACTTGCACCACTGGGGATGCAGTGCAGTGAGTCCAGAGAGTGCACTGGCACCACTGGGGATGCACTGCAGTGAGTCCAGAGAGTGCACTGGCACCACTGGGGATGCAGTGCAGTGAGTCCAGAGAGTGCACTGGCACCACTGTGGATGCAGTGCAGTGAGTCCAGA
The DNA here is from genome assembly GCF_040182565.1 of Anser cygnoides. NCBI lineage: Eukaryota > Metazoa > Chordata > Aves > Anseriformes > Anatidae > Anser > Anser cygnoides. The sequence goes on from NC_089876.1 coordinate 43,461,877, forward strand.
GACTTCAGTGGCACCACTGGGAATGCAGAGAAGTGAGTGCAGAGAGTGCACTGGCACCACTGGGGATGCAGTGCAGTGAGTCCAGAGAGTGCACTGGCACCACTGGGGATGCACTGCAGTGAGTCCAGAGAGTGCACTGGCACCACCTGTGATGCAGTGCAGTGAGTCCAGAGAGTGCACTGGCACCAATGGGGCTGCAGTGCAGTGAGTCCAAAGAGTGCACTGGCACCACTGGGAATGCACTGCAGTGAGTCCAGAGAGTGCACTGGCACCACTGGTGATGCAGTACAGTGAGTCCAGAGAGTGCACTGGCACCACTGGGGATGCACTGCAGTGAGTCCAGAGACTGCACTGGCACCACTGGGGATGCACTTCAGTGAGTCCAGAGATTGCACTGGCACCACTGGGGATGCAGTGCATTGAGTCCAGAGAGTGCACTGGCACAACTGGGGATGCACTTCAGTGAGTCCAGAGAGTGCACTGACACCACTGGGGATGCAGTGCAGTGAGTCCAGAGAGTGCACTGGCACCACTGGGGATGCACTGCAGTGAGTCCAGAGAGTACACTGGCACCAGTGGGGATGCAGTGCAGTGAGTCCAGAGAGTGCACTGGCAACACTGGGGATGCACAGCAGTGAGTCCAGAGAGTGCACTGGCACCACTGGGGATGTGTCCAGTGAGTCCAGTGAGTGCACTGGCACCACTGGGGATGCAGTGCAGTGAGTCCAGAGAGTACACTGGCACCACTGGGGATGCAGTGCAGTGAGTCCAGAGAGTGCACTGGCACCACTGGGGATGCAGTGCAGTCAGTCCAGTGAGTGCACTGGCACCACTGGGGGTGCAGTACAGTGAGTCCAGAGAGTGCACTGGCACCACTGGGGATGCACTGCAGTGAGTCCACAGAGTGCACTAGCACCACTGGGGATGCAGTGCAGTGAGTCCAGAGAGTGCGCTGGAACCACTGGGGATGCAGTGCAGTGAGTCCAGAGAGTGCACTGGCACCACTGGGGATGCAGTGCAGTGAGTCCAGAGAGTTCACTGGCACCAGTGGGGATGCACTGCAGTGAGTCCATTGAGTGCACTGGCACCACTGGGGATGCAGTGCAGTGAGTCCAGAGAGTGCACTGGCACCACTGGGGATGCAGTGCAGTGAGTCCAGAGAGTGCAGTGGCACCACTAGGGATGCAGTGCAGTGAGTCCACACAGTGCACTGGCAGCACTGGGGATGCAGTGCAGTGAGTCCAGAGAGTGCACTGGCACCACTGGGGATGCAGTTCAGTGAGTCCAGAGAGTGCACTGGCACCACTGGGGATGCAGTGCAGTGAGTCCAGAGAGTGCACAGGCACTACTGAGAATGCACTGCAGTGAGTCCAGAGAGTGCACTGGCACCACTGGGGATGCAGTGCAGTGAGTCCAGAGATTGCACTGGCACCACTGGGGATGCAGTGCTGTGACTCCAGAGAGCGCACAGGCACCACTGGGGATGCAGTGCAGTGAGTCCAGAGAGTTCACTGGCACCAGTGGGGATGCACTGCAGTGAGTCCATTGAGTGCACTGGCACCACTGGGGATGCAGTGCAGTGAGTCCAGAGAGTGCACTGGCACCACTGGGGATGCAGTGCAGTGAGTCCAGAGAGTGCAGTGGCACCACTAGGGATGCAGTGCAGTGAGTCCACACAGTGCACTGGCAGCACTGGGGATGCAGTGCAGTGAGTCCAGAGAGTGCACTGGCACCACTGGGGATGCAGTTCAGTGAGTCCAGAGAGTGCACTGGCACCACTGGGGATGCAGTGCAGTGAGTCCAGAGAGTGCACTGGCACTACTGAGAATGCACTTCAGTGAGTCCAGAGAGTGCACTGGCACCACTGGGGATGCAGTGCAGTGAGTCCAGAGAGTGCACTGGCACCACTGGGGATGCTAGGCGTAGGAAGTGCTGGGGGAAGAACGTTAGGTTTACTCCTGTAAATATTACCCCGAAGTGGGCTTTTGCTCATGTTTGGTGTAGGGTAAACCCAGTGAGTAGTGGGAATCAGTGAGTAAATCCTGCTAGAATGGCAAAGACGGCGCCTATGGATAGGACGTAGTGGAAGTGGGCAACTACGTAGTACGTGTCGTGCAGGGCGATGTCTAGGGAAGAGTTTGCAAGAACGATTCCTGTTAATCCTCCGATGGTAAATAGGAAGATAAATCCTAGAGCTCATAGTATTGGGGGGGGTCTCATTTGATTGTTCCTCCGTGCAGGGTGGCTAGTCAGCTAAATACTTTGATTCCGGTAGGGATGGCAATGATTATAGTGGCTGATGTAAAGTAGGCTCGGGTATCAACATCTATTCCTACTGTAAACATGTGGTGAGCTCAGACGATGAATCCTAGGAAGCCGATGGATAGTATGGCTCAGACTATTCCCATGTAGCCGAAGGGCTCCTTTTTGCCTGAGTAGTATGTGACTACGTGTGAGATGATTCCGAACCCCGGTAGGATCAGAATATAGACTTCTGGGTGTCCGAAGAATCAGAATAGGTGTTGGTACAGGATTGGGTCTCCTCCTCCAGCGGGGTCGAAGAATGTGGTGTTTAGGTTTCGATCAGTTAGTAATATTGTAATACCGGCGGCGAGTACGGGGAGTGATAGAAGGAGTAGGATGGCGGTAATTAGTACGGATCAGACAAATAGTGGGGTTTGGTATTGTGAGAGTGCGGGGGGTTTTATGTTGATGGCTGTGGTGATAAAGTTGATGGCCCCAAGGATGGAGGAGATACCGGCTAAGTGGAGTGAGAAGATAGCCAGGTCTACTGAAGCTCCGGCGTGGGCAAGGTCACCTGCTAGGGGAGGGTAGACAGTTCAGCCTGTGCCGGCGCCAGCTTCTACAGTGGATGAGGCTAGTAGGAGGAGGAATGATGGGGGGAGGAGTCAAAAGCTTATGTTGTTTATTCGCGGGAATGCTATGTCGGGGGCACCGATTATGAGGGGGACTAATCAGTTGCCGAATCCTCCGATCATGATGGGTATGACTATAAAGAAGATTATTACAAAGGTGTGAGCGGTAACGATTACATTGTAAATTTGGTCGTCGCCTAGGAGAGTTCCTGGTTGTCCTAGTTCTGCGCGGATTAATAGGCTGAGTGCGGTGCCGACTATTCCTGCTCATGCCCCGAAGATGAGGTACAGGGTGCCAATATCCTTATGGTTAGTGGAAAATAGTCATCGGTTGATGAAGGTGACGGGTAAGATGGCTGAGTGTTGAAGCGTTAGGCTGTAGTCCTTTTTACAGAGGTTTAATTCCTCTTCTTATCGGCTCTGTAGTGAAATTCATGTTGAGTTGCAAGCTCATCGATGCGCACTAGGGTGCGTCAGGGTCTTTGTAGGCAGAAGCCAATTGGTTTAGGCATTTAGCTGTTAACTAGAGTTTTGTGGGATCGAAGCCCATCTGTCTAGGGAGGCTTTAGCTTAATTAAAGCGTCTGACTTGCATTCAGAAGATACAGGTTAATATTCTGTAAGTCTTAATGTGCAGAAACTAAGAGGGTTTAACTCTTATTTAAGGCTTTGAAGGCCTTCGGTTTGGGGTGTTATCCTAAGTTTCTAGACAATGGCATGTATTATTGGGGACAGGGGAAGTAAGAGGATTGATAGTGAGGCAAGGACCGCAGTAGGTGTGCTTGGGGCTTTGCTAGTGTATCATTGTTTTATGTGGTTAGAGGAGTTGGGGGGAAGGGTAATTGTTGAGTGGTATGCGAGGCGTAGGTAGAAGAAGAGGCTGAGCAGTGATAGCATGGCAATTGCCATGGCTGCTGGTGTTATTTCCTGTTTAGTTAGTTCTTGGATGATAAGTCACTTTGGTATAAAGCCTGTTAATGGGGGGAGGCCTGCTAGGGATAAAAGTACTAGTATTAGGGTGGCGTTTAGCACTGGGGTTTTTGTTCATGAGGTTGTGATCATGGATAGGTTAAGGGCTTTGATTTTGTTAAGGGCTAGGAATACGGCTGATGTTATGATTGTGTATAGGTAGAAGGTAAGTAAGGCCAATTTGGGGCTGTAAACTAGGATGATGGCGATTCAGCCTAAGTGGGAGATGGACGAGAAGGCTAGGATTTTGCGTGTTTGTGTTTGGTTCAGTCCTATTCAGCCTCCTAGTGCTGTTGAGGCTAGGGCCATGGCGGTGAGTAGAGCTGGGTCGAGGGATTTGGATGTTAGTAGGAGCAGGGTTAGTGGGGGGAATTTTATGAGGGTCGAGAGTAGCAGGGCTGTTATTAGTGGCGATCCTTGTAGTACTTCTGGGAATCAGAAGTGAAATGGCACTAGGCCCAGTTTAATAGCGATTGCTGCTGTCAGTAGTAGACAGGAGGTTGGGTGGTTTATTTGTGTGATGTCTCATTGGCCGGTGACTCAGGCATTGGTTATGCTAGAGAATAGGACCAGGGCGGAAGCAGCTGCTTGGGTTAGGAAGTATTTCGTTGCGGCTTCTACTGCTCGTGGGTGGTGGGATTTGGCAATTAGGGGAATGATGGCTAGTGCGTTGATCTCCAGTCCTGTCCAGGCCAGAACTCAGTGGTTGCTGGAAATTGTGATTGTGGTGCCCAAGATGAGGCTGAAGGTTATGATTGGGGTCGCGTAAGGGTTCATTAGTAGAGGAGGGGGTTAAACCATCATTTTCGGGGTATGGGCCCGATAGCTTGATTAGCTGACTCTACTAGAAAATAATATAAGGGAAGTATGGAGAATTTTGATTTCTCTTGTGTGGGTTCAATTCCTACTTTTCTAAGGTCAACAGGAAATGAGAGGGCTGTTATACCTCTATGTTCACTTTATCATAGTGACCCTTTGTAGTTCAGGCACATTTCCTTATGTAAGGAGGTAGGCCTGCATAGCAGATAGGTATGCTGATGTGTCAGAGGCACAGAGCTAGTGTGAGGGGTAGGAAGTTTTTTCATAGTAGGTGCATTAGTTGGTCATATCGGAATCGTGGGTATGAAGCTCGGACCCATAAGAAACCAGAAGATAGTAGGAGGACTTTTGTGGCTAGGATGACGGGGAATAGTTCTGTGGGTGGCCCTAGGGCGCTTGGGTTTAGGAATATGATGGCTGTAAGTGTATTTATTAGCATAATGTTCGCATATTCATCTAGGAAGAATAAGGCGAAGGGTCCTGCGGCGTATTCAACGTTAAACCCTGAGACTAGCTCAGATTCACCCTCTGTGAGGTCAAAAGGAGCTCGGTTTGTCTCTGCTAGGGTGGATACGTATCATATTATTGCTAGGGGTCATGAGGAGAAAATGAAGTATAGAGGCTCCTGTGCGACGGCAAAGGAGCTGAGTGTGTAGCTTCCGCTTAGTATGATTATTGATAGCAGGATTATGGCCAGTGTCACTTCGTATGAAATGGTCTGTGCTACTGCCCGTAGGGCTCCGATTAGTGCGTATTTTGAGTTCGAGGCTCAGCCTGATCATAGGACTGAGTAGACGGCTAGGCTTGACATGGCTATTAGGAAGAGAGCTCCGAGGTTTAGATCTGCTAGGGGAAATGGGAGTGGTAGTGGTGCTCAAGTGGTGAGGGCTAGGACAAGGGCTAGTATTGGTATCAGAATGAATAGAAGTGGGGAAGAGGTAGAGGGTCGGATGGGCTCTTTGGTAAATAGTTTCAGTCCGTCCGCAAATGGTTGAAGTAGGCCAAAAGGCCCGACAACGTTAGGGCCTTTGCGGGATTGTATGTAGCTTAGGATTTTCCGTTCTACTAGGGTTAGGAAGGCTACGGCAATCAGGATTGGGATGATGTATAGGAGGGATATAATGAGGCAGCTTAGTGTTGTTATTTGAATCATGGGTGAAGCTAGGGAGAGGATTTGAACCTCTGGGGAAAGGGCTTAAGCCTTCTGCACTTGCCGGGCTCTGCCACTCTAGCTGGTCCTTTTCTAGGATTGAAAGTGGTGGGGGAAGGCCCTCTTCACGGTTTAGTTGGTTTCACTGCTTAGAGGGGGGGGGCGTGCTTGTGGTATTGGCCCCACTTTCCCGGTCCTTTCGTACTGGGGAGAGTGTGTCATAGATAGAAACCGACCTGGATTGCTCCGGTCTGAACTCAGATCACGTAGGACTGTTGATGGTTTAGTCGGCCTGGGATTGCGTCTGTTTTAACTCCGAGCGTTGGGACTGCTCAGGAGTGGAGTACGTCTCCTGCAGTAATGATCACGCGGATGGGGGATTCTATTGGGATAACTACGCGGTGGTCAACTTCTAGCAGTCGGAAGTGGCCGTTGGGTAAGTCTGGGGTGGGCACTATGTAGGAGTCGAATGATAGGTCTTTGAAGTCTGTGTATTCGTAGCTTCAGTATCATTGGTGGCCGATGGCTTTTAGGGTGAGGTCTGGTTCATCGATTTTGTCCATTATGTAGAGGATTTGTAGGGATGGGAGGGCGAGGAGTACCAGGACGATAGCAGGTAGGATTGTCCAGATCAGCTCTACTTCTTGGGCGTCTACAGCATTGGACGAGAGTTTTTCTGTTAGTATGTGGGCTAAAAGGTAGAGAACTAGGCTGCAGATAGCTAGGGCAACGATTAGGGCGTGGTCGTGGAATTCAACGAGTTCTTCTATGATGGGTGATGAGGCGTCTTGGAATCCTAGTTGGGAGTGGTTGGCCACATGAGATGTACAGGATTTTTACCTGTGATTTAGTCTTGACAAGGCTATGTAATTGGTTTACTAACGTCTCATAAGAAAGAAGCATGAGCGGTTAATGCAGTTGGCTTGAAACCAGCATGTGAGGGTTCGATTCCTTCCTTTCTTGTACTTGGACGAAGGCCGGTTCCTCGAAAGTATGGTATGGGGGAGGGCAGCCGTGGATTCATTCAGCGTTTGTGGTAGTTAGTTCTGGTTGTAGGACTTTTCGTTTGGCCGAAAAGGCTTCTCAGATGATGAATATTAGTATGATTACGGCTACTATTGAGATTAGGGAGCCGATGGAGGAAATGGTGTTTCATAGTGTGTAGGCGTCGGGATAGTCCGAGTATCGTCGGGGTATTCCTGCTAGGCCTAGGAAGTGCTGGGGGAAGAACGTTAGGTTTACTCCTGTAAATATTACCCCGAAGTGGGCTTTTGCTCATGTTTGGTGTAGGGTAAACCCAGTGAGTAGTGGGAATCAGTGAGTAAATCCTGCTAGAATGGCAAAGACGGCGCCTATGGATAGGACGTAGTGGAAGTGGGCAACTACGTAGTACGTGTCGTGCAGGGCGATGTCTAGGGAAGAGTTTGCAAGAACGATTCCTGTTAATCCTCCGATGGTAAATAGGAAGATAAATCCTAGAGCTCATAGTATTGGGGGGGTCTCATTTGATTGTTCCTCCGTGCAGGGTGGCTAGTCAGCTAAATACTTTGATTCCGGTAGGGATGGCAATGATTATAGTGGCTGATGTAAAGTAGGCTCGGGTATCAACGTCTATTCCTACTGTAAACATGTGGTGAGCTCAGACGATGAATCCTAGGAAGCCGATGGATAGTATGGCTCAGACTATTCCCATGTAGCCGAAGGGCTCCTTTTTGCCTGAGTAGTACGTGACTACGTGTGAGATGATTCCGAACCCCGGTAGGATCAGAATATAGACTTCTGGGTGTCCGAAGAATCAGAATAGGTGTTGGTACAGGATTGGGTCTCCTCCTCCAGCGGGGTCGAAGAATGTGGTGTTTAGGTTTCGATCAGTTAGTAATATTGTAATACCGGCGGCGAGTACGGGGAGTGATAGAAGGAGTAGGATGGCGGTAATTAGTACGGATCAGACAAATAGTGGGGTTTGGTATTGTGAGAGTGCGGGGGGTTTTATGTTGATGGCTGTGGTGATAAAGTTGATGGCCCCAAGGATGGAGGAGATACCGGCTAAGTGGAGTGAGAAGATAGCCAGGTCTACTGAAGCTCCGGCGTGGGCAAGGTCACCTGCTAGGGGAGGGTAGACAGTTCAGCCTGTGCCGGCGCCAGCTTCTACAGTGGATGAGGCTAGTAGGAGGAGGAATGATGGGGGGAGGAGTCAAAAGCTTATGTTGTTTATTCGCGGGAATGCTATGTCGGGGGCACCGATTATGAGGGGGACTAATCAGTTGCCGAATCCTCCGATCATGATGGGTATGACTATAAAGAAGCTTATTACAAAGGCGTGAGCGGTAACGATTACATTGTAAATTTGGTCGTCGCCTAGGAGAGTTCCTGGTTGTCCTAGTTCTGCGCGGATTAATAGGCTGAGTGCGGTGCCGACTATTCCTGCTCATGCCCCGAAGATGAGGTACAGGGTGCCAATATCCTTATGGTTAGTGGAAAATAGTCATCGGTTGATGAAGGTGACGGGTAAGATGGCTGAGTGTTGAAGCGTTAGGCTGTAGTCCTTTTTACAGAGGTTTAATTCCTCTTCTTATCGGCTCTGTAGTGAAATTCATGTTGAGTTGCAAGCTCATCGATGCGCACTAGGGTGCGTCAGGGTCTTTGTAGGCAGAAGCCAATTGGTTTAGGCATTTAGCTGTTAACTAGAGTTTTGTGGGATCGAAGCCCATCTGTCTAGGGAGGCTTTAGCTTAATTAAAGCGTCTGACTTGCATTCAGAAGATACAGGTTAATATTCTGTAAGTCTTAATGTGCAGAAACTAAGAGGGTTTAACTCTTATTTAAGGCTTTGAAGGCCTTCGGTTTGGGGTGTTATCCTAAGTTTCTAGACAATGGCATGTATTATTGGGGACAGGGGAAGTAAGAGGATTGATAGTGAGGCAAGGACCGCAGTAGGTGTGCTTGGGGCTTTGCTAGTGTATCATTGTTTTATGTGGTTAGAGGAGTTGGGGGGAAGGGTAATTGTTGAGTGGTATGCGAGGCGTAGGTAGAAGAAGAGGCTGAGCAGTGATAGCATGGCAATTGCCATGGCTGCTGGTGTTATTTCCTGTTTAGTTAGTTCTTGGATGATAAGTCACTTTGGTATAAAGCCTGTTAATGGGGGGAGGCCTGCTAGGGATAAAAGTACTAGTATTAGGGTGGCGTTTAGCACTGGGGTTTTTGTTCATGAGGTTGTGATCATGGATAGGTTAAGGGCTTTGATTTTGTTAAGGGCTAGGAATACGGCTGATGTTATGATTGTGTATAGGTAGAAGGTAAGTAAGGCCAATTTGGGGCTGTAAACTAGGATGATGGCGATTCAGCCTAAGTGGGAGATGGACGAGAAGGCTAGGATTTTGCGTGTTTGTGTTTGGTTCAGTCCTATTCAGCCTCCTAGTGCTGTTGAGGCTAGGGCCATGGCGGTGAGTAGAGCTGGGTCGAGGGATTTGGATGTTAGTAGGAGCAGGGTTAGTGGGGGGAATTTTATGAGGGTCGAGAGTAGCAGGGCTGTTATTAGTGGCGATCCTTGTAGTACTTCTGGGAATCAGAAGTGAAATGGCACTAGGCCCAGTTTAATAGCGATTGCTGCTGTCAGTAGTAGACAGGAGGTTGGGTGGTTTATTTGTGTGATGTCTCATTGGCCGGTGACTCAGGCATTGGTTATGCTAGAGAATAGGACCAGGGCGGAAGCAGCTGCTTGGGTTAGGAAGTATTTCGTTGCGGCTTCTACTGCTCGTGGGTGGTGGGATTTGGCAATTAGGGGAATGATGGCTAGTGCGTTGATCTCCAGTCCTGTCCAGGCCAGAACTCAGTGGTTGCTGGAAATTGTGATTGTGGTGCCCAAGATGAGGCTGAAGGTTATGATTGGGGTCGCGTAAGGGTTCATTAGTAGAGGAGGGGGTTAAACCATCATTTTCGGGGTATGGGCCCGATAGCTTGATTAGCTGACTCTACTAGAAAATAATATAAGGGAAGTATGGAGAATTTTGATTTCTCTTGTGTGGGTTCAATTCCTACTTTTCTAAGGTCAACAGGAAATGAGAGGGCTGTTATACCTCTATGTTCACTTTATCATAGTGACCCTTTGTAGTTCAGGCACATTTCCTTATGTAAGGAGGTAGGCCTGCATAGCAGATAGGTATGCTGATGTGTCAGAGGCACAGAGCTAGTGTGAGGGGTAGGAAGTTTTTTCATAGTAGGTGCATTAGTTGGTCATATCGGAATCGTGGGTATGAAGCTCGGACCCATAAGAAACCAGAAGATAGTAGGAGGACTTTTGTGGCTAGGATGACGGGGAATAGTTCTGTGGGTGGCCCTAGGGCGCTTGGGTTTAGGAATATGATGGCTGTAAGTGTATTTATTAGCATAATGTTCGCATATTCAGCTAGGAAGAATAAGGCGAAGGGTCCTGCGGCGTATTCAACGTTAAACCCTGAGACTAGCTCAGATTCACCCTCTGTGAGGTCAAAAGGAGCTCGGTTTGTCTCTGCTAGGGTGGATACGTATCATATTATTGCTAGGGGTCATGAGGAGAAAATGAAGTATAGAGGCTCCTGTGCGACGGCAAAGGAGCTGAGTGTGTAGCTTCCGCTTAGTATGATTATTGATAGCAGGATTATGGCCAGTGTCACTTCGTATGAAATGGTCTGTGCTACTGCCCGTAGGGCTCCGATTAGTGCGTATTTTGAGTTCGAGGCTCAGCCTGATCATAGGACTGAGTAGACGGCTAGGCTTGACATGGCTATTAGGAAGAGAACTCTGAGGTTTAGATCTGCTAGGGGAAATGGGAGTGGTAGTGGTGCTCAAGTGGTGAGGGCTAGGACAAGGGCTAGTATTGGTATCAGAATGAATAGAAGTGGGGAAGAGGTAGAGGGTCGGATGGGCTCTTTGGTAAATAGTTTCAGTCCGTCCGCAAATGGTTGAAGTAGGCCAAAAGGCCCGACAACGTTAGGGCCTTTGCGGGATTGTATGTAGCTTAGGATTTTCCGTTCTACTAGGGTTAGGAAGGCTACGGCAATCAGGATTGGGACGATGTATAGGAGGGATATAATGAGGCAGCTTAGTGTTGTTATTTGAATCATGGGTGAAGCTAGGGAGAGGATTTGAACCTCTGGGGAAAGGGCTTAAGCCTTCTGCACTTGCCGGGCTCTGCCACTCTAGCTGGTCCTTTTCTAGGATTGAAAGTGGTGGGGGAAGGCCCTCTTCACGGTTTAGTTGGTTTCACTGCTTAGAGGGGGGGGGCGTGCTTGTGGTATTGGCCCCACTTTCCCGGTCCTTTCGTACTGGGGAGAGTGTGTCATAGATAGAAACCGACCTGGATTGCTCCGGTCTGAACTCAGATCACGTAGGACTGTTGATGGTTTAGTCGGCCTGGGATTGCGTCTGTTTTAACTCCGAGCGTTGGGACTGCTCAGGAGTGGAGTACGTCTCCTGCAGTAATGATCACGCGGATGGGGGATTCTATTGGGATAACTACGCGGTGGTCAACTTCTAGCAGTCGGAAGTGGCCGTTGGGTAAGTCTGGGGTGGGCACTATGTAGGAGTCGAATGATAGGTCTTTGAAGTCTGTGTATTCGTAGCTTCAGTATCATTGGTGGCCGATGGCTTTTAGGGTGAGGTCTGGTTCATCGATTTTGTCCATTATGTAGAGGATTTGTAGGGATGGGAGGGCGAGGAGTACCAGGACGATAGCAGGTAGGATTGTCCAGATCAGCTCTACTTCTTGGGCGTCTACAGCATTGGACGAGAGTTTTTCTGTTAGTATGTGGGCTAAAAGGTAGAGAACTAGGCTGCAGATAGCTAGGGCAACGATTAGGGCGTGGTCGTGGAATTCAACGAGTTCTTCTATGATGGGTGATGAGGCGTCTTGGAATCCTAGTTGGGAGTGGTTGGCCACATGAGATGTACAGGATTTTTACCTGTGATTTAGTCTTGACAAGGCTATGTAATTGGTTTACTAACGTCTCATAAGAAAGAAGCATGAGCGGTTAATGCAGTTGGCTTGAAACCAGCATGTGAGGGTTCGATTCCTTCCTTTCTTGTACTTGGACGAAGGCCGGTTCCTCGAAAGTATGGTATGGGGGAGGGCAGCCGTGGATTCATTCAACGTTTGTGGTAGTTAGTTCTGGTTGTAGGACTTTTCGTTTGGCCGAAAAGGCTTCTCAGATGATGAATATTAGTATGATTACGGCTACTATTGAGATTAGGGAGCCGATGGAGGAAATGGTGTTTCATAGTGTGTAGGCGTCGGGATAGTCCGAGTATCGTCGGGGTATTCCTGCTAGGCCTAGGAAGTGCTGGGGGAAGAACGTTAGGTTTACTCCTGTAAATATTACCCCGAAGTGGGCTTTTGCTCATGTTTGGTGTAGGGTAAACCCAGTGAGTAGTGGGAATCAGTGAGTAAATCCTGCTAGAATGGCAAAGACGGCGCCTATGGATAGGACGTAGTGGAAGTGGGCAACTACGTAGTACGTGTCGTGCAGGGCGATGTCTAGGGAAGAGTTTGCAAGAACGATTCCTGTTAATCCTCCGATGGTAAATAGGAAGATAAATCCTAGAGCTCATAGTATTGGGGGGGTCTCATTTGATTGTTCCTCCGTGCAGGGTGGCTAGTCAGCTAAATACTTTGATTCCGGTAGGGATGGCAATGATTATAGTGGCTGATGTAAAGTAGGCTCGGGTATCAACGTCTATTCCTACTGTAAACATGTGGTGAGCTCAGACGATGAATCCTAGGAAGCCGATGGATAGTATGGCTCAGACTATTCCCATGTAGCCGAAGGGCTCCTTTTTGCCTGAGTAGTACGTGACTACGTGTGAGATGATTCCGAACCCCGGTAGGATCAGAATATAGACTTCTGGGTGTCCGAAGAATCAGAATAGGTGTTGGTACAGGATTGGGTCTCCTCCTCCAGCGGGGTCGAAGAATGTGGTGTTTAGGTTTCGATCAGTTAGTAATATTGTAATACCGGCGGCGAGTACGGGGAGTGATAGAAGGAGTAGGATGGCGGTAATTAGTACGGATCAGACAAATAGTGGGGTTTGGTATTGTGAGAGTGCGGGGGGTTTTATGTTGATGGCTGTGGTGATAAAGTTGATGGCCCCAAGGATGGAGGAGATACCGGCTAAGTGGAGTGAGAAGATAGCCAGGTCTACTGAAGCTCCGGCGTGGGCAAGGTCACCTGCTAGGGGAGGGTAGACAGTTCAGCCTGTGCCGGCGCCAGCTTCTACAGTGGATGAGGCTAGTAGGAGGAGGAATGATGGGGGGAGGAGTCAAAAGCTTATGTTGTTTATTCGCGGGAATGCTATGTCGGGGGCACCGATTATGAGGGGGACTAATCAGTTGCCGAATCCTCCGATCATGATGGGTATGACTATAAAGAAGCTTATTACAAAGGCGTGAGCGGTAACGATTACATTGTAAATTTGGTCGTCGCCTAGGAGAGTTCCTGGTTGTCCTAGTTCTGCGCGGATTAATAGGCTGAGTGCGGTGCCGACTATTCCTGCTCATGCCCCGAAGATGAGGTACAGGGTGCCAATATCCTTATGGTTAGTGGAAAATAGTCATCGGTTGATGAAGGTGACGGGTAAGATGGCTGAGTGTTGAAGCGTTAGGCTGTAGTCCTTTTTACAGAGGTTTAATTCCTCTTCTTATCGGCTCTGTAGTGAAATTCATGTTGAGTTGCAAGCTCATCGATGCGCACTAGGGTGCGTCAGGGTCTTTGTAGGCAGAAGCCAATTGGTTTAGGCATTTAGCTGTTAACTAGAGTTTTGTGGGATCGAAGCCCATCTGTCTAGGGAGGCTTTAGCTTAATTAAAGCGTCTGACTTGCATTCAGAAGATACAGGTTAATATTCTGTAAGTCTTAATGTGCAGAAACTAAGAGGGTTTAACTCTTATTTAAGGCTTTGAAGGCCTTCGGTTTGGGGTGTTATCCTAAGTTTCTAGACAATGGCATGTATTATTGGGGACAGGGGAAGTAAGAGGATTGATAGTGAGGCAAGGACCGCAGTAGGTGTGCTTGGGGCTTTGCTAGTGTATCATTGTTTTATGTGGTTAGAGGAGTTGGGGGGAAGGGTAATTGTTGAGTGGTATGCGAGGAGTAGGTAGAAGAAGAGGCTGAGCAGTGATAGCATGGCAATTGCCATGGCTGCTGGTGTTATTTCCTGTTTAGTTAGTTCTTGGATGATAAGTCACTTCGGTATAAAGCCTGTTAATGGGGGGAGGCCTGCTAGGGATAAAAGTACTAGTATTAGGGTGGCGTTTAGCACTGGGGTTTTTGTTCATGAGGTTGTGATCATGGATAGGTTAAGGGCTTTGATTTTGTTAAGGGCTAGGAATACGGCTGATGTTATGATTGTGTATAGGTAGAAGGTAAGTAAGGCCAATTTGGGGCTGTAAACTAGGATGATGGCGATTCAGCCTAAGTGGGAGATGGACGAGAAGGCTAGGATTTTGCGTGTTTGTGTTTGGTTCAGTCCTATTCAGCCTCCTAGTGCTGTTGAGGCTAGGGCCATGGCGGTGAGTAGAGCTGGGTCGAGGGATTTGGATGTTAGTAGGAGCAGGGTTAGTGGGGGGAATTTTATGAGGGTCGAGAGTAGCAGGGCTGTTATTAGTGGCGATCCTTGTAGTACTTCTGGGAATCAGAAGTGAAATGGCACTAGGCCCAGTTTAATAGCGATTGCTGCTGTCAGTAGTAGACAGGAGGTTGGGTGGTTTATTTGTGTGATGTCTCATTGGCCGGTGACTCAGGCATTGGTTATGCTAGAGAATAGGACCAGGGCGGAAGCAGCTGCTTGGGTTAGGAAGTATTTCGTTGCGGCTTCTACTGCTCGTGGGTGGTGGGATTTGGCAATTAGGGGAATGATGGCTAGTGCGTTGATCTCCAGTCCTGTCCAGGCCAGAACTCAGTGGTTGCTGGAAATTGTGATTGTGGTGCCCAAGATGAGGCTGAAGGTTATGATTGGGGTCGCGTAAGGGTTCATTAGTAGAGGAGGGGGTTAAACCATCATTTTCGGGGTATGGGCCCGATAGCTTGATTAGCTGACTCTACTAGAAAATAATATAAGGGAAGTATGGAGAATTTTGATTTCTCTTGTGTGGGTTCAATTCCTACTTTTCTAAGGACAACAGGAAATGAGAGGGCTGTTATACCTCTATGTTCACTTTATCATAGTGACCCTTTGTAGTTCAGGCACATTTCCTTATGTAAGGAGGTAGGCCTGCATAGCAGATAGGTATGCTGATGTGTCAGAGGCACAGAGCTAGTGTGAGGGGTAGGAAGTTTTTTCATAGTAGGTGCATTAGTTGGTCATATCGGAATCGTGGGTATGAAGCTCGGACCCATAAGAAACCAGAAGATAGTAGGAGGACTTTTGTGGCTAGGATGACGGGGAATAGTTCTGTGGGTGGCCCTAGGGCGCTTGGGTTTAGGAATATGATGGCTGTAAGTGTATTTATTAGCATAATGTTCGCATATTCAGCTAGGAAGAATAAGGCGAAGGGTCCTGCGGCGTATTCAACGTTAAACCCTGAGACTAGCTCAGATTCGCCCTCTGTGAGGTCAAAAGGAGCTCGGTTTGTCTCTGCTAGGGTGGATACGTATCATATTATTGCTAGGGGTCATGAGGAGAAAATGAAGTATAGAGGCTCCTGTGCGACGGCAAAGGAGCTGAGTGTGTAGCTTCCGCTTAGTATGATTATTGATAGCAGGATTATGGCCAGTGTCACTTCGTATGAAATGGTCTGTGCTACTGCCCGTAGGGCTCCGATTAGTGCGTATTTTGAGTTCGAGGCTCAGCCTGATCATAGGACTGAGTAGACGGCTAGGCTTGACATGGCTATTAGGAAGAGAACTCCGAGGTTTAGATCTGCTAGGGGAAATGGGAGTGGTAGTGGTGCTCAAGTGGTGAGGGCTAGGACAAGGGCTAGTATTGGTATCAGAATGAATAGAAGTGGGGAAGAGGTAGAGGGTCGGATGGGCTCTTTGGTAAATAGTTTCAGTCCGTCCGCAAATGGTTGAAGTAGGCCAAAAGGCCCGACAACGTTAGGGCCTTTGCGGGATTGTATGTAGCTTAGGATTTTCCGTTCTACTAGGGTTAGGAAGGCTACGGCAATCAGGATTGGGATGATGTATAGGAGGGATATAATGAGGCAGCTTAGTGTTGTTATTTGAATCATGGGTGAAGCTAGGGAGAGGATTTGAACCTCTGGGGAAAGGGCTTAAGCCTTCTGCACTTGCCGGGCTCTGCCACTCTAGCTGGTCCTTTTCTAGGATTGAAAGTGGTGGGGGAAGGCCCTCTTCACGGTTTAGTTGGTTTCACTGCTTAGAGGGGGGGGGCGTGCTTGTGGTATTGGCCCCACTTTCCCGGTCCTTTCGTACTGGGGAGAGTGTGTCATAGATAGAAACCGACCTGGATTGCTCCGGTCTGAACTCAGATCACGTAGGACTGTTAATCGTTGAACAAACGAACCCTTAATAGCGGCTGCACCATTAGGATGTCCTGATCCAACATCGAGGTCGTAAACCCCCCTGTCGATATGGGCTCTTGAGGGGGATTGCGCTGTTATCCCTGGGGTAGCTTGGTCCATTAATCAATTATATTGGGTCTGGTCACTGTTAGCACTTTGAGGGGTAGCTCTAGGTAAAGAGGTATGGTCTTGTTTTTGGAGGATTTGTTCTCCTCCAAGGTCGCCCCAACCGAAAAATATCGACCAGGCTCTGCGATGGTAGTGGCCCCAGTGGGGTTGATTGAGGATTCGCGGTGGTCGTTGATTTTTAAGTTCCACAGGGTCTTCTCGTCTTATGTTCACATCCCCGCTTTTGCACGGGGAGATCAATTTCACTGATTATCTGTGAGAGACAGTTAAGACCTCGTTTAGCCATTCATACAAGTCTCGATTTATGGGACAATTGATTGCGCTATCTTTGCACGGTTAGGATACCGCGGCCGTTAAACCTAAGTCACCGGGCAGGCATCACCTTCAATACTTGTTTAATTTGCTGAAGGCTATGTTTTTGGTAAACAGTCGGGCCTTATTAATTTGCCGAGTTCCTTTCACAGATTTTAATCGCTCTTATAGGCGCTCCTGAGTCGGGTTAACAGGGTTAGTTAATACGTGGTCTTGTAGGGGTTTTTGTATCTGTCTAGGTCTGTTAATAATGTTTCTAGGTAAGCTTGCGCCGTTAGAGGGGTGTGGCCCTGTACATGAGGGGCCTAGGATGATTCCTAGGATTGTTATGAGGATGGCAGCGGTTTTGGTGATAAGGGGTATGGTTATTGGGGGGGTTTTGGTTGGTGTGATGAAAGAGGTAATGATTATTCCTGCTGTAATGCTGCCTAGGGCGAGTCGGGTTAGGGGGGCGGTGATTAGTGGGTTGTTTTCGTTTATTGATACTATTGGGGGGATTCGGGTTTGTCCAGCTTGGACTAGGATGGTTATGCGGATGCTGTAGGTTGCGGTGAATGCTGTGGCTATAAGGGTTAGGAGTAGGGCTCAAGTATTTAGGTATGATGTGTTTAAGCTTTCGATGATGAGGTCTTTTGAGTAGAATCCGGCTAGGAATGGGGTTCCTATCAGCGCCAGGTTTCCGATGGTTAGGCAGGAAGTAGTGACTGGGAGTATTTTCTGTAGGCCTCCTATCTTTCGGATATCTTGTTCTCCGTTTAGGTTGTGGATGATAGACCCTGAGCATAGGAATAGTATGGCTTTAAAGAAGGCATGGGTTGAGATGTGTAGGAAGGCTAGTTGTGGGAGGTTTAGTCCGATAGTGACTATTATTAGTCCTAGTTGGCTGGATTAGTTGAGAAAGCAATGATTTTTTTGATGTCATTTTGGGTTAGGGCGCATGTGGCAGCGAATAGGGTTGATAGAGCACCTAGGCATAGGCAGGCAGTTAGGGCTGTCTGGTTGGTGGCTAGCAGGGGGTGCATGCGGATGAGCAGGAAGATTCCGGCTACTACTATGGTACTGGAGTGCAGTAGGGCTGATACTGGGGTGGGGCCTTCTATTGCTGCGGGCAGTCATGGGTGGAGTCCAAATTGGGCGGATTTTCCTGCGGCTGCGAGGATTAATCCTATGAGGGGGAGGATTGGGGTTTGGTGGGGGTGTACGGCTTGTTGGATCTCTCAGGTGTTGAATGTTGAAGCTAGTCATGCTATGCTCAGGATCAGTCCGATGTCTCCGATTCGGTTGTAGATTACGGCTCGTAGGGCGGCGGTGTTGGCATCTGCTCGGCCTTGTCATCAGCCGATGAGAAGGAAGGACATGATTCGTACTCCTTCCCAGCCTACGAATAGGAGGAATATGTTGTTTGCGGTTGTTAGGAGGAGTATGGCGACTAGGAATGTCAGTAGGTAGGTGAAAAATTTTGTTACGTATGGCTCTGAGGCCATGTATCATATGGCGAATTGTAGGATTGATCATGTTACAAATAGGGCGATTGGAAGAAATGTTATTGAGTATTGGTCTATTTTTAGGCTCAGGGGGATTTTAAAGTTTATAATGAATTTTCACTCCCAGTGGCAGGTGACAGATTCTACTCCCGAGTAGATGAATGCGGTTGTAGGGGCTAGGCTAATTAGGAATGCGGTTTTAACAGCGCGGGTGGTGGCTTGTGGGGTGTTTTTAAAGTTTTTAAATAGAAATGGCAGGATGATTGGGGTTAGGAGGATTGTCAGCGTGAGTAGTGTGAGGGAGTTGATTAGTAGTGTGGGGTTCACTCCTTTTACTTGGATTTGCACCAAGATGGGTGGTTCCTAAGACCAGTGGATTGCTGTTATCCTTTAAAAGTAAGGGGGCTGAGGTTTTAGGCTCAGATGTAAGAGTTAGCAGCTCTTGTTGGTTAAACCCTCCCCTCGGCAGGTAAGAAGGTTTGAACTTCTATTCTTAGAATCACAGTCTAATGTTTGGTTTAAACTATACTTGCATGAGGGGATTCCGGAGATCAGTTCGGGTTTGAGGATTAGGAGGAATATTGGGATAATGTGGAGTGTTATGAGCAGGTGTTCTCGCGTGGTTGAGTTTTGCATAGATGTGATGTGGGAGGGGATTGAGCCTCGTTGGGTCATTAGTAGTATGAATAAGGTGTAGGAGGCGGTTAGTAGGGTTGCGATTCCTGTTAGGATGATCGTGAAGGCAGATCAGTTGAATAAGGTGATTATAATGGTTAGCTCTGCTATGAGGTTTGTTGTTGGGGGTAAGGCTATGTTTGTTAGATTGGCCAGCAATCATCAGGTAGCTATGAGTGGTAGGAGAGGTTGTAGGCCTCGTGTGAGTAGTAGAATTCGGCTGTGCGTACGTTCATAGTTTGTGTTGGCTAGGCAGAATAGTATGGAGGAAGTTAGTCCATGGGAAATTATTAGGATCATTGCCCCTGAGAATGATCAGTGGGTTTGGATTATTCCTGCGGCGATAACTAGGCCTATGTGGCTAACGGATGAATAAGCGATTAGTGATTTTAGGTCTGTCTGTCGTAGGCAGATTGAGCTAGTCATTAGGGCGCCTCATAGGGCCAGGGTTAGGAAGGGGTAGTGCAGGAGGTTGGACAGTGGGCCCATAAATAGAGTGACTCGTATAATTCCGTATCCTCCTAGCTTTAGTAGTAGGGCGGCGAGGAGTATTGAGCCTGCGATGGGTGCTTCTACGTGGGCTTTTGGCAGTCAGAGGTGTAGGCCGTATAGTGGGGCTTTTACTATGAATGCTATGAGCAGTGCTAGACCTGATAGTATTCCTGTCCATGAGGTGGATAGGGTTGGGTGGGTTAGTTGTAGGGTTGGCAGGTGCAGGGTGCCAATTTTCACGTATAGGTGTATGATTGTGATTAGCAGGGGTAGAGAGCTTACTGGCGTGTAGAATAGCAGGTAGATGCCAGCGCTTAGGCGTTCTGGTTGGTTCCCCCATCGGGTGATTAAGATTAGGGTGGGAATGAGGGTTGCTTCAAATGAGATGTAAAATAGTGCTAGTTCTGTGGTGGAAAAGGCTAGTAGGATGAATGGCTGGACTGCGACTAAGGTTGAGATAAAGATTCGTTTGCGTTGTAGGGGTTCTTGTTGCAGGTGGTTTTGGCTTGCTATGATTATGAGTGGGAGTAGTCAGCAGGATAGTACTAGGAGGGGGGATGAGATTTGGTCAATTCCTGTTCAGTTGGATAAAAATTTGTAGGGGTAGTAGGTTGGGATTAATCACTGTAGGCTTAGGGCAGCGATTAGGAGGCTGTATAAGGTGGTGTTAGTCCATAGAAATTTTGGTGGAGACAGCAGGGCTGTTGGAAGAAGTATGATTGTGGGTAGGATGATTTTTAGCATTGCAGGAGGTTTAGGTTGTGTAGATGGTCAGAGCCATGTGTGCGGGTGGAGGCTACTAGGATGGCCAGGCCTGTGCCCGCCTCACACGCTGAGAAGGTTAGCATGAGAATTGGTACCATGGTGAATGAGGAGACTTGGTTTTCGATGGATCATATTGATAGGCCTACGAATATCGATAATATTATGCTTTCAAGGCATAGTAGGGCGGATACTAGGTGGGTTCGGTGGAAGGCTAGTCCTAGTCCGCTGAAAATGAAGGCTGAGTAGAAGCTTAAATGTAGGGGCGACATAAGAAAGTTACAGGGTTGGCTGTAATCTGCTGGGTCGAAACCAGCTATCTTTTTGGTTAGACTAACTTTCTGTTATTCTGCTCATTCTAGGCCCCCTTGAATTCACTCGTAGGCCAGTCCGAGTGTTAGGAGAAGGAGGATCACTACAGTTCAGGTGAGGGTCATTAGGGGGGATTGGAGTTGGACGGCTCATGGCAGGGGGAGTAGGAGGGCGATTTCTAGGTCGAATAGGACGAACAGGATGGCTACTGAGGAAGAATCGGACTGAGAATGGTAATCGAGCAGATCCAAGTAGGTCGAATCCACATTCGTACGGTGAGAGTTTCTCTGAGTCGGGGTTTATTTGGGCGAGTCAGAAGTTTAATGCGGTTAGGGCGGCGCTTAGGATTGATGATAGGGCGAATATGAACATGAGTGCGTTCATTGCTCTCCTCTGGGTTTATACCAGATTCTAGAGATTGGAAGTCAATTGTAATTAATATACTAGAAGAGCAAGATCCTCATCAGTAGATGGTTATGTAGAGGAATAGTCAGATGACGTCTACGAAGTGTCAGTATCAGGCTGCTGCCTCGAATCCGAAGTGGTGGTCTGATGTAAAGTGGAACTTGATCAGTCGGAAGAGGCAGACGGTCAGGAAGGAGGATCCGATGATTACGTGGAGTCCGTGGAATCCAGTGGCAACGAAGAAGGTAGATCCGTAGACGCTATCAGCGATTGAGAATGGGGCTTCGTGGTATTCTATTGCTTGTAGGGCTGTGAAGTAGAATCCCAAGAGGATCGTTAGGGTTAGGGCGTGGATGGCATGTTTTCGGTTTCCTTCTGTGATGCTGTGATGGGCTCACGTTACGGTAACGCCTGAGGCTAGTAGGATGGCTGTGTTTAGTAGGGGGACTTCTATCGGGTTGAGTGGTTTAATTCCTGTTGGGGGTCATTGGCCTCCTAGTTCTGGGGTTGGGGCCAGGCTCGAGTGGAAGAACGCTCAGAAGAACCCTAAGAAGAAGAATGCTTCGGATGTGATGAAAAGGATTATGCCGTATCGTAGGCCTTTTTGGACTGTGGGAGTGTGATGGCCTTGGAAGGTGCTTTCTCGTACAATGTCTCGTCATCATTGGAGTATTACTAGGAGTATTGAGATGAGGCCTAGGGTTAGTAGTATGGATGAGTTGTAGTGGAATCACGTGATTAATCCTGAGGTTGTGAGTAGGGCGGCGGCTGCCCCGAAGATTGGTCAAGGGCTTGGGTCAACTATGTGGTATGAGTGTGCTTGGTGTGCCATTAGATGTTTTCTTGTAAGTATAGGCTTAGAAGGAGCACGAAGACGTAGGCCTGGATTATGGCTACTGCTACTTCTAGGATGGTTAGGAGTAGTAGGATGATTATTGTTAGGATGGATACTGCAGGAAGGGTGGGTATTAATGCAATGGAGGCTGTAGAGATGAGTTGGATGAGTAAGTGTCCTGCTGTAAGGTTGGCTGTAAGGCGGACTCCGAGGGCTAGGGGGCGGATTAGTAGGCTGGTTGTTTCGATCAGGATTAGTGCGGGGATTAGGGGTGTAGGGGTACCTTCGGGTAATAGGTGGGCTAAAGAGGCTGATGGTTGGTTTCGTAGGCCTGTTAGTAGTGTGGCGAGCCATAGTGGGAAGGCTAGGGCTATGTTCATAGATAGTTGGGTGGTTGGGGTGAATGTATATGGAAGGAGGCCTAGAAGGTTGATTGTAAGAAGTATGATTATTAGGGATGTAAATATTATGGCTCATTTGTGGCCATTTTTGTTGAGTGGGACTATTAGTTGTTTTGTGATTAGGTGAAGGAGTCATGTTTGGATAGTAGAAAGGCGGTTGTTGATTCATCGGTTGTTTGGGGACGGGAATAGTAGGGCTGGGAAGAGTAGGGATAGTAGAATTAAGGGGATGCCAAATAGATTGGGGCTGGAAAATTGGTCACAGAAGCTTAGGTTCATGGTCAGGATCATGGTGTGGGTTTGGTAGTGAGGGAGGTCTTATTTGATGGGGGGTTGGTTGTGGTGAAGGCTAGTAGTTTTGGTTGGATGAGGAGTGCTAGGGTTAATCAGGTTATAATTATGATTGAAAATCATGGTGCGGGGTTAAGCTGTGGCATATCATTAAGGAGGGGGAAGTCCCTCTTTGGCTAGCTTAAAAGGCTAGTGCTGTTGCATAGCTTCTTAATGATTAGGATGATGATAGAAGGGACGATCAGGCCTCGAAATGTGGGAGTGGGGTTGATTCTACTACAATGGGTATGTAGCTGTGATTAGCCCCGCAAATTTCTGAGCATTGTCCGTAAAAAATCCCAGGCCGGGTGGTAATGAATGAAGTTTGGTTTAGTCGGCCTGGGATTGCGTCTGTTTTAACTCCGAGCGTTGGGACTGCTCAGGAGTGGAGTACGTCTCCTGCAGTAATGATCACGCGGATGGGGGATTCTATTGGGATAACTACGCGGTGGTCAACTTCTAGCAGTCGGAAGTGGCCGTTGGGTAAGTCTGGGGTGGGCACTATGTAGGAGTCGAATGATAGGTCTTTGAAGTCTGTGTATTCGTAGCTTCAGTATCATTGGTGGCCGATGGCTTTTAGGGTGAGGTCTGGTTCGTCGATTTCGTCCATTATGTAGAGGATTTGTAGGGATGGGAGGGCGAGGAGTACCAGGACGATAGCAGGTAGGATTGTCCAGATCAGCTCTACTTCTTGGGCGTCTACAGCGTTGGACGAGAGTTTTTCTGTTAGTATGTGGGCTAAAAGGTAGAGAACTAGGCTGCAGATAGCTAGGGCAACGATTAGGGCGTGGTCGTGGAATTCAACGAGTTCTTCTATGATGGGTGATGAGGCGTCTTGGAATCCTAGTTGGGAGTGGTTGGCCACATGAGATGTACAGGATTTTTACCTGTGATTTAGTCTTGACAAGGCTATGTAATTGGTTTACTAACGTCTCATAAGAAAGAAGCATGAGCGGTGAATGCAGTTGGCTTGAAACCAGCATGTGAGGGTTCGATTCCTTCCTTTCTTGTACTTGGACGAAGGCCGGTTCCTCGAAAGTATGGTATGGGGGAGGGCAGCCGTGGATTCATTCAACGTTTGTGGTAGTTAGTTCTGGTTGTAGGACTTTTCGTTTGGCCGGAAAGGCTTCTCAGATGATGAATATTAGTATGATTACGGCTACTATTGAGATTAGGGAGCCGATGGAGGAAATGGTGTTTCATAGTGTGTAGGCGTCGGGATAGTCCGAGTATCGTCGGGGTATTCCTGCTAGGCCTAGGAAGTGCTGGGGGAAGAACGTTAGGTTTACTCCTGTAAATATTACCCCGAAGTGGGCTTTTGCTCATGTTTGGTGTAGGGTAAACCCAGTGAGTAGTGGGAATCAGTGAGTAAATCCTGCTAGAATGGCAAAGACGGCGCCTATGGATAGGACGTAGTGGAAGTGGGCAACTACGTAGTACGTGTCGTGCAGGGCGATGTCTAGGGAAGAGTTTGCAAGAACGATTCCTGTTAATCCTCCGATGGTAAATAGGAAGATAAATCCTAGAGCTCATAGTATTGGGGGGGTCTCATTTGATTGTTCCTCCGTGCAGGGTGGCTAGTCAGCTAAATACTTTGATTCCGGTAGGGATGGCAATGATTATAGTGGCTGATGTAAAGTAGGCTTGGGTATCAACGTCTATTCCTACTGTAAACATGTGGTGAGCTCAGACGATGAATCCTAGGAAGCCGATGGATAGTATGGCTCAGACTATTCCCATGTAGCCGAAGGGCTCCTTTTTGCCTGAGTAGTACGTGACTACGTGTGAGATGATTCCGAACCCCGGTAGGATCAGAATATAGACTTCTGGGTGTCCGAAGAATCAGAATAGGTGTTGGTACAGGATTGGGTCTCCTCCTCCAGCGGGGTCGAAGAATGTGGTGTTTAGGTTTCGATCAGTTAGTAATATTGTAATACCGGCGGCGAGTACGGGGAGTGATAGAAGGAGTAGGATGGCGGTAATTAGTACGGATCAGACAAATAGTGGGGTTTGGTATTGTGAGAGTGCGGGGGGTTTTATGTTGATGGCTGTGGTGATAAAGTTGATGGCCCCAAGGATGGAGGAGATACCGGCTAAGTGGAGTGAGAAGATAGCCAGGTCTACTGAAGCTCCGGCGTGGGCAAGGTCACCTGCTAGGGGAGGGTAGACAGTTCAGCCTGTGCCGGCGCCAGCTTCTACAGTGGATGAGGCTAGTAGGAGGAGGAATGATGGGGGGAGGAGTCAAAAGCTTATGTTGTTTATTCGCGGGAATGCTATGTCGGGGGCACCGATTATGAGGGGGACTAATCAGTTGCCGAATCCTCCGATCATGATGGGTATGACTATAAAGAAGCTTATTACAAAGGCGTGAGCGGTAACGATTACATTGTAAATTTGGTCGTCGCCTAGGAGAGTTCCTGGTTGTCCTAGTTCTGCGCGGATTAATAGGCTGAGTGCGGTGCCGACTATTCCTGCTCATGCCCCGAAGATGAGGTACAGGGTGCCAATATCCTTATGGTTAGTGGAAAATAGTCATCGGTTGATGAAGGTGACGGGTAAGATGGCTGAGTGTTGAAGCGTTAGGCTGTAGTCCTTTTTACAGAGGTTTAATTCCTCTTCTTATCGGCTCTGTAGTGAAATTCATGTTGAGTTGCAAGCTCATCGATGCGCACTAGGGTGCGTCAGGGTCTTTGTAGGCAGAAGCCAATTGGTTTAGGCATTTAGCTGTTAACTAGAGTTTTGTGGGATCGAAGCCCATCTGTCTAGGGAGGCTTTAGCTTAATTAAAGCGTCTGACTTGCATTCAGAAGATACAGGTTAATATTCTGTAAGTCTTAATGTGCAGAAACTAAGAGGGTTTAACTCTTATTTAAGGCTTTGAAGGCCTTCGGTTTGGGGTGTTATCCTAAGTTTCTAGACAATGGCATGTATTATTGGGGACAGGGGAAGTAAGAGGATTGATAGTGAGGCAAGGACCGCAGTAGGTGTGCTTGGGGCTTTGCTAGTGTATCATTGTTTTATGTGGTTAGAGGAGTTGGGGGGAAGGGTAATTGTTGAGTGGTATGCGAGGCGTAGGTAGAAGAAGAGGCTGAGCAGTGATAGCATGGCAATTGCCATGGCTGCTGGTGTTATTTCCTGTTTAGTTAGTTCTTGGATGATAAGTCACTTTGGTATAAAGCCTGTTAATGGGGGGAGGCCTGCTAGGGATAAAAGTACTAGTATTAGGGTGGCGTTTAGCACTGGGGTTTTTGTTCATGAGGTTGTGATCATGGATAGGTTAAGGGCTTTGATTTTGTTAAGGGCTAGGAATACGGCTGATGTTATGATTGTGTATAGGTAGAAGGTAAGTAAGGCCAATTTGGGGCTGTAAACTAGGATGATGGCGATTCAGCCTAAGTGGGAGATGGACGAGAAGGCTAGGATTTTGCGTGTTTGTGTTTGGTTCAGTCCTATTCAGCCTCCTAGTGCTGTTGAGGCTAGGGCCATGGCGGTGAGTAGAGCTGGGTCGAGGGATTTGGATGTTAGTAGGAGCAGGGTTAGTGGGGGGAATTTTATGAGGGTCGAGAGTAGCAGGGCTGTTATTAGTGGCGATCCTTGTAGTACTTCTGGGAATCAGAAGTGAAATGGCACTAGGCCCAGTTTAATAGCGATTGCTGCTGTCAGTAGTAGACAGGAGGTTGGGTGGTTTATTTGTGTGATGTCTCATTGGCCGGTGACTCAGGCATTGGTTATGCTAGAGAATAGGACCAGGGCGGAAGCAGCTGCTTGGGTTAGGAAGTATTTCGTTGCGGCTTCTACTGCTCGTGGGTGGTGGGATTTGGCAATTAGGGGAATGATGGCTAGTGCGTTGATCTCCAGTCCTGTCCAGGCCAGAACTCAGTGGTTGCTGGAAATTGTGATTGTGGTGCCCAAGATGAGGCTGAAGGTTATGATTGGGGTCGCGTAAGGGTTCATTAGTAGAGGAGGGGGTTAAACCATCATTTTCGGGGTATGGGCCCGATAGCTTGATTAGCTGACTCTACTAGAAAATAATATAAGGGAAGTATGGAGAATTTTGATTTCTCTTGTGTGGGTTCAATTCCTACTTTTCTAAGGTCAACAGGAAATGAGAGGGCTGTTATACCTCTATGTTCACTTTATCATAGTGACCCTTTGTAGTTCAGGCACATTTCCTTATGTAAGGAGGTAGGCCTGCATAGCAGATAGGTATGCTGATGTGTCAGAGGCACAGAGCTAGTGTGAGGGGTAGGAAGTTTTTTCATAGTAGGTGCATTAGTTGGTCATATCGGAATCGTGGGTATGAAGCTCGGACCCATAAGAAACCAGAAGATAGTAGGAGGACTTTTGTGGCTAGGATGACGGGGAATAGTTCTGTGGGTGGCCCTAGGGCGCTTGGGTTTAGGAATATGATGGCTGTAAGTGTATTTATTAGCATAATGTTCGCATATTCAGCTAGGAAGAATAAGGCGAAGGGTCCTGCGGCGTATTCAACGTTAAACCCTGAGACTAGCTCAGATTCGCCCTCTGTGAGGTCAAAAGGAGCTCGGTTTGTCTCTGCTAGGGTGGATACGTATCATATTATTGCTAGGGGTCATGAGGAGAAAATGAAGTATAGAGGCTCCTGTGCGACGGCAAAGGAGCTGAGTGTGTAGCTTCCGCTTAGTATGATTATTGATAGCAGGATTATGGCCAGTGTCACTTCGTATGAAATGGTCTGTGCTACTGCCCGTAGGGCTCCGATTAGTGCGTATTTTGAGTTCGAGGCTCAGCCTGATCATAGGACTGAGTAGACGGCTAGGCTTGACATGGCTATTAGGAAGAGAACTCCGAGGTTTAGATCTGCTAGGGGAAATGGGAGTGGTAGTGGTGCTCAAGTGGTGAGGGCTAGGACAAGGGCTAGTATTGGTATCAGAATGAATAGAAGTGGGGAAGAGGTAGAGGGTCGGATGGGCTCTTTGGTAAATAGTTTCAGTCCGTCCGCAAATGGTTGAAGTAGGCCAAAAGGCCCGACAACGTTAGGGCCTTTGCGGGATTGTATGTAGCTTAGGATTTTCCGTTCTACTAGGGTTAGGAAGGCTACGGCAATCAGGATTGGGATGATGTATAGGAGGGATATAATGAGGCAGCTTAGTGTTGTTATTTGAATCATGGGTGAAGCTAGGGAGAGGATTTGAACCTCTGGGGAAAGGGCTTAAGCCTTCTGCACTTGCCGGGCTCTGCCACTCTAGCTGGTCCTTTTCTAGGATTGAAAGTGGTGGGGGAAGGCCCTCTTCACGGTTTAGTTGGTTTCACTGCTTAGAGGGGGGGGGGCGTGCTTGTGGTATTGGCCCCACTTTCCCGGTCCTTTCGTACTGGGGAGAGTGTGTCATAGATAGAAACCGACCTGGATTGCTCCGGTCTGAACTCAGATCACGTAGGACTGTTAATCGTTGAACAAACGAACCCTTAATAGCGGCTGCACCATTAGGATGTCCTGATCCAACATCGAGGTCGTAAACCCCCCTGTCGATATGGGCTCTTGAGGGGGATTGCGCTGTTATCCCTGGGGTAGCTTGGTCCATTAATCAATTATATTGGGTCTGGTCACTGTTAGCACTTTGAGGGGTAGCTCTAGGTAAAGAGGTATGGTCTTGTTTTTGGAGGATTTGTTCTCCTCCAAGGTCGCCCCAACCGAAAAATATCGACCAGGCTCTGCGATGGTAGTGGCCCCAGTGGGGTTGATTGAGGATTCGCGGTGGTCGTTGATTTTTAAGTTCCACAGGGTCTTCTCGTCTTATGTTCACATCCCCGCTTTTGCACGGGGAGATCAATTTCACTGATTATCTGTGAGAGACAGTTAAGACCTCGTTTAGCCATTCATACAAGTCTCGATTTATGGGACAATTGATTGCGCTACCTTTGCACGGTTAGGATACCGCGGCCGTTAAACCTAAGTCACCGGGCAGGCATCACCTTCAATACTTGTTTAATTTGCTGAAGGCTATGTTTTTGGTAAACAGTCGGGCCTTATTAATTTGCCGAGTTCCTTTTACAGATTTTAATCGCTCTTATAGGCGCTCCTGAGTCGGGTTAACAGGGTTAGTTAATACGTGGTCTTGTAGGGGTTTTTGTATCTGTCTAGGTCTGTTAATAATGTTTCTATGTAAGCTTGCGCCGTTAGAGGGGTGTGGCCCTGTACATGAGGGGCCTAGGATGATTCCTAGGATTGTTATGAGGATGGCAGCGGTTTTGGTGATAAGGGGTATGGTTATTGGGGGGGTTTTGGTTGGTGTGATGAAAGAGGTAATGATTATTCCTGCTGTAATGCTGCCTAGGGCGAGTCGGGTTAGGGGGGCGGTGATTAGTGGGTTGTTTTCGTTTATTGATACTATTGGGGGGATTCGGGTTTGTCCAGCTTGGACTAGGATGGTTATGCGGATGCTGTAGGTTGCGGTGAATGCTGTGGCTATAAGGGTTAGGAGTAGGGCTCAAGTATTTAGGTATGATGTGTTTAAGCTTTCGATGATGAGGTCTTTTGAGTAGAATCCGGCTAGGAATGGGGTTCCTATCAGCGCCAGGTTTCCGATGGTTAGGCAGGAAGTAGTGACTGGGAGTATTTTCTGTAGGCCTCCTATCTTTCGGATATCTTGTTCTCCGTTTAGGTTGTGGATGATAGACCCTGAGCATAGGAATAGTATGGCTTTAAAGAAGGCATGGGTTGAGATGTGTAGGAAGGCTAGTTGTGGGAGGTTTAGTCCGATAGTGACTATTATTAGTCCTAGTTGGCTGGATGTTGAGAAAGCAATGATTTTTTTGATGTCATTTTGGGTTAGGGCGCATGTGGCAGCGAATAGGGTTGATAGAGCACCTAGGCATAGGCAGGCAGTTAGGGCTGTCTGGTTGGTGGCTAGCAGGGGGTGCATGCGGATGAGCAGGAAGATTCCGGCTACTACTATGGTACTGGAGTGCAGTAGGGCTGATACTGGGGTGGGGCCTTCTATTGCTGCGGGCAGTCATGGGTGGAGTCCAAATTGGGCGGATTTTCCTGCGGCTGCGAGGATTAATCCTATGAGGGGGAGGATTGGGGTTTGGTGGGGGTGTACGGCTTGTTGGATCTCTCAGGTGTTGAATGTTGAAGCTAGTCATGCTATGCTCAGGATCAGTCCGATGTCTCCGATTCGGTTGTAGATTACGGCTCGTAGGGCGGCGGTGTTGGCATCTGCTCGGCCTTGTCATCAGCCGATGAGAAGGAAGGACATGATTCGTACTCCTTCCCAGCCTACGAATAGGAGGAATATGTTGTTTGCGGTTGTTAGGAGGAGTATGGCGACTAGGAATGTCAGTAGGTAGGTGAAAAATTTTGTTACGTATGGCTCTGAGGCCATGTATCATATGGCGAATTGTAGGATTGATCATGTTACAAATAGGGCGATTGGAAGAAATGTTATTGAGTATTGGTCTATTTTTAGGCTCAGGGGGATTTTAAAGTTTATAATGAATTTTCACTCCCAGTGGCAGGTGACAGATTCTACTCCCGAGTAGACGAATGCGGTTGTAGGGGCTAGGCTAATTAGGAATGCGGTTTTAACAGCGCGGGTGGTGGCTTGTGGGGTGTTTTTAAAGTTTTTAAATAGAAATGGCAGGATGATTGGGGTTAGGAGGATTGTCAGCATGAGTAGTGTGAGGGAGTTGATTAGTAGTGTGGGGTTCACTACTTTTACTTGGATTTGCACCAAGATGGGTGGTTCCTAAGACCAGTGGATTGCTGTTATCCTTTAAAAGTAAGGGGGCTGAGGTTTTAGGCTCAGATGTAAGAGTTAGCAGCTCTTGTTGGTTAAACCCTCCCCTCGGCAGGTAAGAAGGTTTGAACTTCTATTCTTAGAATCACAGTCTAATGTTTGGTTTAAACTATACTTACATGAGGGGATTCCGGAGATCAGTTCGGGTTTGAGGATTAGGAGGAATATTGGGATAATGTGGAGTGTTATGAGCAGGTGTTCTCGCGTGGTTGAGTTTTGCATAGATGTGATGTGGGAGGGGATTGAGCCTCGTTGGGTCATTAGTAGTATGAATAAGGTGTAGGAGGCGGTTAATAGGGTTGCGATTCCTGTTAGGATGATCGTGAAGGCAGATCAGTTGAATAAGGTGATTATAATGGTTAGCTCTGCTATGAGGTTTGTTGTTGGGGGTAAGGCTATGTTTGTTAGATTGGCCAGCAATCATCAGGTAGCTATGAGTGGTAGGAGAGGTTGTAGGCCTCGTGTGAGTAGTAGAATTCGGCTGTGCGTACGTTCATAGTTTGTGTTGGCTAGGCAGAATAGTATGGAGGAAGTTAGTCCATGGGAAATTATTAGGATCATTGCCCCTGAGAATGATCAGTGGGTTTGGATTATTCCTGCGGCGATAACTAGGCCTATGTGGCTAACGGATGAATAAGCGATTAGTGATTTTAGGTCTGTCTGTCGTAGGCAGATTGAGCTAGTCATTAGGGCGCCTCATAGGGCCAGGGTTAGGAAGGGGTAGTGCAGGAGGTTGGACAGTGGGCCCATAAATAGAGTGACTCGTATAATTCCGTATCCTCCTAGCTTTAGTAGTAGGGCGGCGAGGAGTATTGAGCCTGCGATGGGTGCTTCTACGTGGGCTTTTGGCAGTCAGAGGTGTAGGCCGTATAGTGGGGCTTTTACTATGAATGCTATGAGCAGTGCTAGACCTGATAGTATTCCTGTCCATGAGGTGGATAGGGTTGGGTGGGTTAGTTGTAGGGTTGGCAGGTGCAGGGTGCCAATTTTCACGTATAGGTGTATGATTGTGATTAGCAGGGGTAGAGAGCTTACTGGCGTGTAGAATAGCAGGTAGATGCCAGCGCTTAGGCGTTCTGGTTGGTTCCCCCATCGGGTGATTAAGATTAGGGTGGGAATGAGGGTTGCTTCAAATGAGATGTAAAATAGTGCTAGTTCTGTGGTGGAAAAGGCTAGTAGGATGAATGGCTGGACTGCGACTAAGGTTGAGATAAAGATTCGTTTGCGTTGTAGGGGTTCTTGTTGCAGGTGGTTTTGGCTTGCTATGATTATGAGTGGGAGTAGTCAGCAGGATAGTACTAGGAGGGGGGATGAGATTTGGTCAATTCCTGTTCAGTTGGATAAAAATTTGTAGGGGTAGTAGGTTGGGATTAATCACTGTAGGCTTAGGGCAGCGATTAGGAGGCTGTATAAGGTGGTGTTAGTCCATAGAAATTTTGGTGGAGACAGCAGGGCTGTTGGAAGAAGTATGATTGTGGGTAGGATGATTTTTAGCATTGCAGGAGGTTTAGGTTGTGTAGATGGTCGGAGCCATGTGTGCGGGTGGAGGCTACTAGGATGGCCAGGCCTGTGCCCGCCTCACACGCTGAGAAGGTTAGCATGAGAATTGGTACCATGGTGAATGAGGAGACTTGGTTTTCGATGGATCATATTGATAGGCCTACGAATATCGATAATATTATGCTTTCAAGGCATAGTAGGGCGGATACTAGGTGGGTTCGGTGGAAGGCTAGTCCTAGTCCGCTGAAAATGAAGGCTGAGTAGAAGCTTAAATGTAGGGGCGACATAAGAAAGTTACAGGGTTGGCTGTAATCTGCTGGGTCGAAACCAGCTATCTTTTTGGTTAGACTAACTTTCTGTTATTCTGCTCATTCTAGGCCCCCTTGAATTCACTCGTAGGCCAGTCCGAGTGTTAGGAGAAGGAGGATCACTACAGTTCAGGTGAGGGTCATTAGGGGGGATTGGAGTTGGACGGCTCATGGCAGGGGGAGTAGGAGGGCGATTTCTAGGTCGAATAGGACGAACAGGATGGCTACTGAGGAAGAATCGGACTGAGAATGGTAATCGAGCAGATCCAAGTGGGTCGAATCCACATTCGTACGGTGAGAGTTTCTCTGAGTCGGGGTTTATTTGGGCGAGTCAGAAGTTTAATGCGGTTAGGGCGGCGCTTAGGATTGATGATAGGGCGAATATGAACATGAGTGCGTTCATTGCTCTCCTCTGGGTTTATACCAGATTCTAGAGATTGGAAGTCAATTGTAATTAATATACTAGAAGAGCAAGATCCTCATCAGTAGATGGTTATGTAGAGGAATAGTCAGATGATGTCTACGAAGTGTCAGTATCAGGCTGCTGCCTCGAATCCGAAGTGGTGGTCTGATGTAAAGTGGAACTTGATCAGTCGGAAGAGGCAGACGGTCAGGAAGGAGGATCCGATGATTACGTGGAGTCCGTGGAATCCAGTGGCAACGAAGAAGGTAGATCCGTAGACGCTATCGGCGATTGAGAATGGGGCTTCGTGGTATTCTATTGCTGGTAGGGCTGTGAAGTAGAATCCCAGGAGGATCGTTAGGGTTAGGGCGTGGATGGCGTGTTTTCGGTTTCCTTCTGTGATGCTGTGATGGGCTCACGTTACGGTAACGCCTGAGGCTAGTAGGATGGCTGTGTTTAGTAGGGGGACTTCTATCGGGTTGAGTGGTTTAATTCCTGTTGGGGGTCATTGGCCTCCTAGTTCTGGGGTTGGGGCCAGGCTCGAGTGGAAGAACGCTCAGAAGAACCCTAAGAAGAAGAATGCTTCGGATGTGATGAAAAGGATTATGCCGTATCGTAGGCCTTTTTGGACTGTGGGAGTGTGATGGCCTTGGAAGGTGCTTTCTCGTACAATGTCTCGTCATCATTGGAGTATTACTAGGAGTATTGAGATGAGGCCTAGGGTTAGTAGTATGGATGAGTTGTAGTGGAATCACATGATTAATCCTGAGGTTGTGAGTAGGGCGGCGGCTGCCCCGAAGATTGGTCAAGGGCTTGGGTCAACTATGTGGTATGAGTGTGCTTGGTGTGCCATTAGATGTTTTCTTGTAAGTATAGGCTTAGAAGGAGCACGAAGACGTAGGCCTGGATTATGGCTACTGCTACTTCTAGGATGGTTAGGAGTAGTAGGATGATTATTGTTAGGATGGATACTGCAGGAAGGGTGGGTATTAATGCAATGGAGGCTGTAGAGATGAGTTGGATGAGTAAGTGTCCTGCTGTAATGTTGGCTGTAAGGCGGACTCCGAGGGCTAGGGGGTGGATTAGTAGGCTAGTTGTTTCGATCAGGATTAGTGCGGGGATTAGGGGTGTAGGGGTACCTTCGGGTAATAGGTGGGCTAAAGAGGCTGATGGTTGGTTTCGTAGGCCTGTTAGTAGTGTGGCGAGCCATAGTGGGAAGGCTAGGGCTATGTTCATAGATAGTTGGGTGGTTGGGGTGAATGTATATGGAAGGAGGCCTAGAAGGTTGATTGTAAGAAGTATGATTATTAGGGATGTAAATATTATGGCTCATTTGTGGCCATTTTTGTTGAGTGGGACTATTAGTTGTTTTGTGATTAGGTGAAGGAGTCATGTTTGGATAGTAGAAAGGCGGTTGTTGATTCATCGGTTGTTTGGGGACGGGAATAGTAGGGCTGGGAAGAGTAGGGATAGTAGGATTAAGGGGATGCCGAATAGATTGGGGCTGGAAAATTGGTCAAAGAAGCTTAGGTTCATGGTCAGGATCATGGTGTGGGTTTGGTAGTGAGGGAGGTCTTATTTGATGGGGGGTTGGTTGTGGTGAAGGCTAGTAGTTTTGGTTGGATGAGGAGTGCTAGGGTTAATCAGGTTATAATTATGATTGAAAATCATGGTGCGGGGTTAAGCTGTGGCATATCATTAAGGAGGGGGAAGTCCCTCTTTGGCTAGCTTAAAAGGCTAGTGCTGTTGCATAGCTTCTTAATGATTAGGATGATGATAGAAGGGACGATCAGGCCTCGAAATGTGGGAGTGGGGTTGATTCTACTACAATGGGTATGTAGCTGTGATTAGCCCCGCAAATTTCTGAGCATTGTCCGTAAAAAATCCCAGGCCGGGTGGTAATGAATGAAGTTTGGTTTAGTCGGCCTGGGATTGCGTCTGTTTTAACTCCGAGCGTTGGGACTGCTCAGGAGTGGAGTACGTCTCCTGCAGTAATGATTACGCGGATGGGGGATTCTATTGGGATAACTACGCGGTGGTCAACTTCTAGCAGTCGGAAGTGGCCGTTGGGTAAGTCTGGGGTGGGCACTATGTAGGAGTCGAATGATAGGTCTTTGAAGTCTGTGTATTCGTAGCTTCAGTATCATTGGTGGCCGATGGCTTTTAGGGTGAGGTCTGGTTCATCGATTTCGTCCATTATGTAGAGGATTTGTAGGGATGGGAGGGCGAGGAGTACCAGGACGATAGCAGGTAGGATTGTCCAGATCAGCTCTACTTCTTGGGCGTCTACAGCATTGGACGAGAGTTTTTCTGTTAGTATGTGGGCTAAAAGGTAGAGAACTAGGCTGCAGATAGCTAGGGCAACGATTAGGGCGTGGTCGTGGAATTCAACGAGTTCTTCTATGATGGGTGATGAGGCGTCTTGGAATCCTAGTTGGGAGTGGTTGGCCACATGAGATGTACAGGATTTTTACCTGTGATTTAGTCTTGACAAGGCTATGTAATTGGTTTACTAACGTCTCATAAGAAAGAAGCATGAGCGGTGAATGCAGTTGGCTTGAAACCAGCATGTGAGGGTTCGATTCCTTCCTTTCTTGTACTTGGACGAAGGCCGGTTCCTCGAAAGTATGGTATGGGGGAGGGCAGCCGTGGATTCATTCAACGTTTGTGGTAGTTAGTTCTGGTTGTAGGACTTTTCGTTTGGCCGAAAAGGCTTCTCAGATGATGAATATTAGTATGATTACGGCTACTATTGAGATTAGGGAGCCGATGGAGGAAATGGTGTTTCATAGTGTGTAGGCGTCGGGATAGTCCGAGTATCGTCGGGGTATTCCTGCTAGGCCTAGGAAGTGCTGGGGGAAGAACGTTAGGTTTACTCCTGTAAATATTACCCCGAAGTGGGCTTTTGCTCATGTTTGGTGTAGGGTAAACCCAGTGAGTAGTGGGAATCAGTGAGTAAATCCTGCTAGAATGGCAAAGACGGCGCCTATGGATAGGACGTAGTGGAAGTGGGCAACTACGTAGTACGTGTCGTGCAGGGCGATGTCTAGGGAAGAGTTTGCAAGAACGATTCCTGTTAATCCTCCGATGGTAAATAGGAAGATAAATCCTAGAGCTCATAGTATTGGGGGGGGTCTCATTTGATTGTTCCTCCGTGCAGGGTGGCTAGTCAGCTAAATACTTTGATTCCGGTAGGGATGGCAATGATTATAGTGGCTGATGTAAAGTAGGCTCGGGTATCAACGTCTATTCCTACTGTAAACATGTGGTGAGCTCAGACGATGAATCCTAGGAAGCCGATGGATAGTATGGCTCAGACTATTCCCATGTAGCCGAAGGGCTCCTTTTTGCCTGAGTAGTATGTGACTACGTGTGAGATGATTCCGAACCCCGGTAGGATCAGAATATAGACTTCTGGGTGTCCGAAGAATCAGAATAGGTGTTGGTACAGGATTGGGTCTCCTCCTCCAGCGGGGTCGAAGAATGTGGTGTTTAGGTTTCGATCAGT